>NC_135482.1:45060852-45666612 GCF_052094955.1 Ictidomys tridecemlineatus | reverse complement strand
TGTCCCTCCATCCAAAGCAAAGGAGAAAAAAGGAGGGGGATCATACTTCATAGAGCTGGTTTTTGTAAAATTTATCTAAGTATGTGCTATTATATTTTCTATTTCTAAGGTAGTTGAAAAATATTAGCTTCAACTATATTAAAATTGTCAGTGGTAAAGACATTTATGATATGATGCCTGCACCTGCCTTGCTTGTTTTGAAATGGTACATCATACTTCACATGCTACTAAGAAAAACAATTTAAAATCATCTTAGAATACATTGGAATAAATAGTTGTAAACACATGAAAAATCTATAAGGCAAATTAATTTATTTTTATTTTTATTTTTTTTAGCGTTGGGGATTAAACCCCAGGGATGGTTTACCATTGAGCTAAATCCCCAGCCCTTTTTATTTTTTTGAGACAAAATCTTGCTAAATTGCTGAGATTGGCCTCAGACTTGTGATCCCCAGCCTTGTGAGTTGCTGGAATTACAGGTGTGTGCTATAGCGAGTGGCTCAAATTTTTTAAATTGAGAAATGTCATGTTTAAGAAAATCCCAATTTCTGGCTGGGCGTTGTGGCAAACAAAAATAACTAGGGATGTAACTCAGTGGTAGAGCATCCCTGGGTTAAATCCTTACTACCAACGACAACAACAAAACATATTTTTTGGTTTAAAACTCTGAGTTAAGGGCTGGGGATGTGGCTCAAGCGGTAGCGCGCTCGCCTGGCGTGCGTGCGGCCCGGGTTCGATCCTCAGCACCACATACCAACAAAGATGTTGTGTCCGCCGAGAACTAAAAAATAATAAACATTAAAAATTCTCTCTCTCTCTCTCTCTCTCTCTCTCTCCCCTCTCTCACTCTAAAAAAAAAAACAAAAAAAAAAACTCTGAGTTAAAAAATACATTTGAGGGCTGTTTTTCAGATCTTTGCCATATATACTTACAACTAAAACATATTCTATTCTGGTACACTGTGCTGTTATTCAAAGCAAACGTTTTTCAAGCACTGTGTCAAAGAAGGGATAAAAGGCCAGGAAGAAAAAATATGATAGTCTTAAAAAAAACTGTCAGATCTGGGGAAATATGCAACAATGTCACAAAACCGAGTGAAAAATTCCACAATAAAGTGTGGAAACTAAGACTTAAGCTCCTGGTAAAGGATCAGGTCTATGTTAGAACAAACAAAGAATAAACAAAAAGCCCCATTATTTCAATTCTTGGGAAAGCGTGGACACCCAAGTAGATGCCTCTTTTGTTTAACAAAATGCCTTAATGGATTTTGGGAGTAGGAGCTATGCATAGACAGGGCCACAGCCAGGCAAGATCCTAGGAGGCTTGGGGTCTGTGCAACTGGCACCCCCTGGAGCAACATTTATATTGAATTCTTTATGAATGGTACCCCCGGAATTGTACAACCTGGTGATTGGTGATTGTGTCAATAAAGGTGGCCTGGAGTCTGTCCTTAGGTGAGGATTGAGAACTAAATCCTTCTACATAATAAAATAACAGGAATTTTAAGTCTTCCCTAGAGGATGAAGGCCGGGGTGAAAGGTCCTGGAATGGAAAAAAAAAGGTGTCTTTAGAATTAGGATGGGTCAACAATTTAACAACAACCTGGAGCCTATGAACTGGATGAGAAGTTTCTGGTAATATTATTACTTTATTTATCCAGGTATGTATTTATTAGTTGTTGGGGATGGAACTCAGGGCATTGCATATGCTAAGCATACCTCCTACCACTGAGCTACATCCCAGCCCCTCAGAATTTTTAAATGAGATGCATAAAATCTTTAGTTATCTTCTTTAACCTCCAGGAGACACTGGCGGTTAAAAGTCATATAACATTTTGGGGGGGTCAGACTTTTGTGTGATTCAGGAGGTACCAGCAAAGACTTCTATGCTCAGGCTCATAGAGCAACACTTGCCTAAACATACAACATTACAATAACTTGCTTTTTTTCTTCAAAAAGCTGAGAGTGCTTATACTTTTATTTTCTCCCCTGACATTCCAGTGTGGGAGGGGCAGATTTATGATAACATTATTTATAGAAGGAGAAATTGAAAATAGAGATTAAATCACTTACTCAAGGTTGCATAGCTGGGGTGGTAGAGCCCACACTGGAATTTGGTTCTCCAAGCTCCAGCCAAAGTGGAAAAAATGTGAGTTTTGCAATTAAAGGGATCTTTGAACGATCCTGTTTCTGCCCCTTAACAAGAATGTGGTCTTTAGTCCATTACTTCACCTAAGTCTTGGTTATTCTTATCTGTAAAATAAGACCATAAAGCCTCATAGCAGTATAGTGAAGATTAATTTAGCAAATGTATGTAAATCTTTGGCATAGAGCAGTTTTAAAGATTTCCAACTTAGTATTATCTGGTTAAATTTCAATACAAATTTAAAGTAATAAAAAATAATCTTCCATTAAATCTGATTGTTTTTCTAGCCTTATCTTCCACAGAGAGCAAAGCATTAAAAACAAAAAACAAACAAACAAACAAAAAAACACCAATATGTCATTTAATTATTGGGAAGCATTTTTGCTTCAGTAGAGTTATTCCTGTAAGTAGAAAAACAAAAAGGAATACATGGAAGATGAGCTATTTGAGTGCAGTGGTTCTCAAACCTGGGGGACCTGTTAAAACAGATTGCTGGGTTCCACCCCAGAGTTTCTGGCTCACAAGGTCTGGGGTAGGGCCCAGTAATTTGCATCTGTAATAAGTTCCCAGGTGATGCTGAGCTGCTAGCCCAGTGACTACACCTTGAGAAGCCTTAGATGCTTCTGGGAAATGTTGGGGATGGGGTCCAGCAATTTGTTTAACAAGTCCTTCAGGGTGATTCTGTATCACTCTCAAGTTTGAGAACTGCTGGCATAGTTCTGTAAAGTGTCTGAGAAAACAGACTCCCTAAACAAATAAATTAATTAAAAACAAAACAAAAAGTAGACTCCCTTTCAAATCGTGACTGTAGGATTTATCAATTAGGTGACCAGTTTAAATGACCAAAGGCTAGCTCCTCTGCATCTTCCACAGAACCTAGCAATGTCTGTGTCAGAATTTCTCTTCTTAGCCCTTTAGGCCTTGGTAGAAAGAGAAGGCCTTAGTAAGTTTTGCCAAGGGCAGGCTGTTTTTCACTTCATACTCAAGAGGCATGAAAGGCTTCTTAATTTAGGTAATATGGAAGTATTTAAAAATACTTCTGCAATCACACACACACACAAAATAAATAAATAAAATAAATAAAAAACAACCAACCAACCAAACAAACAAACAACAACAACATAGCACTTTAAATAAATAAATCAGTAGTGGTGGCATTGTTTGCATCTTAACTTTTTTCTTTTTTTATGGTACTGGGGATTTAACCCAGGGCCTCAATGCATACTAGACAAGAGCTCTGCCGCCTAGCCACAAATCCAGCCTTTTATGTTTATAATAAGGGGTTCTCAAATATTTCTATTTCCCTTGACTTTCTTAGTTGGAAGTTTTAAGAATCTTTTTCTTAGTATGTTTTGAGATATGCATGTGAAGAAGTTTTTTTTTATTAACTTCCTCCTGAATTTGGCCTAGGATACAGCTTCTGACCCTGATATTTAGTGTCTTTTGGATTTTGTGGCTGAGGAATGCTCTTTTTTTTCCCCCTCTCTCTTTCCCTTGTCTGACATCTGACTCTGTGAGTCCTCCTACTGTTTCAGAGTGTTGCAAGTATCCATATATAGGCCTTTCTTATTGCTGGTGAGGTATAAGAATTGTTAGCTTTTATTTGGTGCTAGATACTTCGAAATATCATTTTGAATTTCTACAACAATCCAGAGACGATCCCACTCACACACCAAACTGAGGCTGAAGGATTCATCCTCCAGGATAAAAAAGTGAAATAATAAGATCCAGGCAATAAGATTCTAGACAGTCTGGCCCGCACTGCTTTTGTTGAAGTTGCAAGTGATGATGTAATATAGGAATATTATTTAGTTCCTCTCCTTAAAGAATTTAAAGATCTTGGTAGGTGTATATGAGATTATACACACAGCACTGGTTAAAGTAAAATCAAGAGCCAAGTATAGAATTTGGTATCTTTGACGGGTTTCCTCTGCTGCAAGATGTAGAGAATTAGCACCAATCTCAAGGGGTTTGCACGTGATTAAAAGAGTTCTTGTACCCGAAGCGCTTAATACAGTGCCTACCACGTAGTAAGCGTTCAGTTAATGTTAATTTTTAAGGGAGACGATTGGAATGGAGATTGCGCTGGAGACAGTCGGTAAGCTGGATGAGTGCGCTGAGCTCTAGCAACTAAATTCTTCGAGCCTCGGTTTCCTTGTCTGTAAAGCCAAGTGGCTGGAGCGGGAACAGCCCTAACAACAGTTGCCGAGTGCAAAGCTGTAGCCTGGGGAACCGACCGACTGGTGGGGCCGAAAGGGTTAGCCAGGAGCCCGTCGGGGCGGGGGGGGGGGAATTTGCGGGAGCCGGGCGGGAGAGGCCCCGCCCGGGAGGCTCTGGCAGCTCCAGCCCGCGAGCAGTTCCGGTGCCAAAACCCTTCCCTCTCCCGCTCCTCCGGAAGTGCTTTTCTAAGGTTCGGGCCGGAGAGAGGCCTGGTAGGCACAGCCGCAGAGGCTCCTTCGGCTCCGTGGACTCGGAGCAGGGGCTCCAACCCGGGTCAGAGTTTGGAGGTCCACGGCCACGCACCCGCGCCCCGTGACCTTCCAGCGCCCGGGCGGACGGTGAGTGGACGGGGAAAGGGACTGGGCCGGCCTCAGGCCTGGGTTGGGGCTGGCGCTCTCGGGCCCCAGCCGTCCGCTCCGGGCTCCGGGCAGCAGGCAGCGGACTCAGCTGTCGGAGTCTGGGGAAAGGGGTTGTTGACCGCCGCGGTCTTCGCCTAGCCGGCGGGGCGAGAAGAACCGGGCTGCGGGGCTGTGGGGTGGGCGGGGCGGGGCCGGGGAGGGGGTTCCCGGAGCTGTTGTTGCTGTTGGGACTCGGAGGTGGGGACGGGCTGGGCCTCGGTCCGCGCGTCCCCCTCGTTTCTGCTCCCCCAAGTCTTCTCGCCGCCTCCCCTCTTTGATTTTTCTGTGTTGGACCTGGCTTTAGGACTCTTGGACACCCGATTCAAATCTGGGCTCCAGTGCCCGACTTTTCGTCTCCTCTGGGTCTGCCCACCCCCGGGCTCAATTAACTAGTATCCCGGGGGTGTCGTCTCTTCAGCTCCAGGGTGGGGCGCTGCCTGTGTAGATGCCCGGGATCTTTTGCGAGGCTTCTCCTCCGAGCCCGCTTCAGGGTAGCCTTGCGACGGTCGGTTTGGGTAGCGCTCGCAACTGGGTCTAGAGACGTAGGTCACTGAGGCATCGGCGTGCCTCCGATGCACTTCACTCACTTGGAAGCTTGCTGAAGCTGTTGCTGGAGTCAAGTTAAAAAAAAAAAAAACTTATGGAAAATCGGTTGTGCACATAAATTCCCCTATTTTCTTGCTGACGTAAAAAAAAATAAATGCTATTCCCCGATCTACACTCTTAACTTCTGTGGCTTTCCGAAGTCCCAGTTGTATGATGAGTGCAGTCACAGGTTATTGCACGAATTGATTGCAGACGGTGGGAGAATTACTATATCCCCTTTCTCCCAAAGTTTGTTTACTTTCATATTTGGGACTGTCATTTTCCTTAACTTTTAAAGAAAAATGGTTCTCGGTTACTCTTGAAAGGTTCCTTATACTTAGAGTTGCCGCTACCGTGCAGAGAGGTTCTCGCAGGCGGGCAGAGGTGTTTTGTAAAATTTTAAACTTATAACATGAAGTATTCACTTCCGTTGAATTGATAATTTGCTAGAGGAGAAAGTGATATATGTAGTTATTTTAGTGAACCGCTTTTAGGCAATAAACTCCTGAGGAAGATTTGTAGGAAAAAAGGGATTTTTTAAAAAAATTTTGATCATAAGAAATACATTGACTTTATTTTTTTAACAGGTAATCATTGTTTTTGCAATGTAAAGTATACACAGATCATCTTCATGAAACCAGCGACATATCTGCACTTCTCATTTTATGCTTATATTAGGAATTACTCTGTAGTTTTTTGAGTATGTCATTCTCCCTTCCCACCACTGGAAGGGGAGGTAATATCATGAATTAGGAAAAATAGACTTAAGTAACAAGTTTAGTGAGCTCTCCTATGTAAAGGAACATTTATTTCAGGGTTGTTGATCTTGAACAGGCAAAGGGTAGGTGATTTTTAAAGGGTAGATGATTTTTAAAGAAAAAATTCTGGATGGAAGATTAGTTGCACAACTTTTAGATTTAAGTAGAAGCTAGATTTTTAGGCATTCAAAGTGTTTGTTGAGAGCATAAGTTTGGAATATTGGAATTGAGAAAATCTGGAAAAGCAGTCAAATTAGATTTAGTTATGGATTTGTATTATAGATATGATTATGTGTTTTGAAGGAAACTTACAGGAATGATAAGAGCAGAAAAAGGAAATGGGGGAAAATTGTATACTTGCAGGTACTGTAAATTGCATTATTCAAGTCAATTCAATGATATAGATCATATACTATGGATCAAGCATGTTAGGAAGCCATGTAGGAGCAAATAAAGATAAAGCCACAATAACCAAAATTCATATTTTGGCAATAATTTTCTAAGATTGTTCAAAATCATGAATAAATTTTATTATTTAGGCGTTCTAAAATTTTTTTTTAATTGGGATTTAACATTGAGGGTAGATGTTAAGTGCTTCACGAAATCACTTTGTTAGGTATTACAGGATACAAAGGTTGTCTTTGGCCTTTAGGAATTGAATGTAGTGAGGAATGTAAGATATTTGCACAAAAATTTACGGCATAAAGAAATACATGTAAAAATTTAACCACATGGTTGGATTGACCTAAAATTTAGAGTTGTTTAAAATGAGAAAGTGTTCATTTTTTGGCTTAAGTAATCATGGAAAGTAGTGGAGGTATAGTAATAACTTACAAAGATAGTTCAGTGGTGTTTTTTTATTGAAAATTTACTGAGTACCAGGCTGTATGCTAGTTGCTTCATGTACATTTTCTAAGCTTTTCAACAACATACAATCATCTTTCTTTTTTTTAATTTTTTTTGAGAATTTTAGTATTTATTTTTTAGTTTTCGGCGGACACAACATCTTTGTATGTGGTGCTGAGGATCGAACCCGGGCCGCAAGCATTCCGGGCGAGCAGGCTACCGCTTGAGCCTCATCCCCAGCCCACAATCATCTTTCTTAATGGGGACTCTAATATGTTAGATAATTTGCCCGGGCTCTGTGGCTAGCAAGTAATAGCCCCAGTTTGCATTCAGATATGTCTGGTGTCAAAGCCTATGTGTTTCCAGTATTCCCAATAAACAGTTATCTCCCAGTAAACTGCTACCTCAATTCAATATTTCACAGGATAAAAGTTTTCTAAAACAAAACTTTTTTGGATGGATGAAGCCCTTTCAAATTAAGAGAATAATATTAGTGGAAGGCCTTTCAAATTAAGAGAATAATATTAGTGGAAGGTTGGAGGTAGTAAAGTTGATTGTGTACTCAGAGAAGTTAGTTGACCAGGTTACCTAGAATATAACATTCACATTTGGGAACTGGTGTTAAGGTTGTCAAATTTAAATTGGGTTGAATTGTTGAGCATGTTTAAAATGCTGTATTTAGAAGTTTGACATTTGGAAGGTAATGAAGAGTGACTAAGATTTAATAGTGGAGTGTGCAGAATGATTTGCGGTGGCAAGCTAGCTTTCTCTCTCTCTCTCTCTCTGTCTCTCTCAGGTTTTTTTTTTTTTTTTTTTTTTAATACTGGGGATTGAACCTGGAGGCACTTTACCACTGACCTACATCCCCAGCCTTTTTGTTTCTTTGTTTTGAGACAGGTCTCATGAAATTGCTCTGGGCTTCCCTAATTTGCTGAGGCCAGCCTCAAACTTGTGATCTTCCTGCCTCAGCCTCCTGAGTTTCAATATAGTACTGTAAATACTGGGTAAAGGTAATAGTAATGGATGAAAATGAAGGCTTGACTGGACCTGGCAATTGATTTAGTAGTTGGGTAGAGGGAGGGATTGGTAGGAAAGGTTTGGAGAAGATGGAAGCTGGAAGTTACATTTTTTAAATGTGGGATATGTTGATGGTGATACTGTTACTAGAAATATGGGCAAGGAGTTGTGTAATGAGATCAGTTTTGGATATGTTTGTTTTTTTATGTACTTGACAAACACTGGAAATGCCCAGAGGCTTTTGGAAGTGTGAGTTTGCAGTTCAGGAGAGAGGTCAGGTTTAGGCATATATTAAACATGGTGTAGAGAATAATGCAAATAAAAATACTTGTAGAGTCCACTTAAAGAGATGAACATGCCAAGGGAAAGTGCTGAGGGGAAAGAAAAAAACACAAACTAAAACAAATCCTGTATTTTAGATAGCATCTGTTTAAAACAGAAGGAAAAGACACTAAGTATTCTATTTTATGCAATGGATAAAAAATTTGATAGTATGTATACAACTTCTTCACATTGCAGATTCAGATGGAGTAGAAGGAATCTGATCATTAAAAATCCAGTTGGGAAATAAATTTTTTGCCCTTCCTAGTAAGAATACTATCGTATCATTATCCTATTTCAAGGAGGACAAGTCAGTTTTTGGTTACTTAAAAGCTATGTTTGGTTATTTCTTTTGAACATTTGCTTGGCAAGTGATATGTGAGGATTTAAAAGTAAATCTCTGATGTTGTATTCCATTTATTTGTTTGCATGATTTTGATTTTGGTATGGATATCAAGAATCTCTGAATATTCACAGATAATACTTGTGCCTCTTATTATAGCCAGTTGTTAATATTGCCTTTTATAGAAAATGGTATTTAATTACATATTTTTCTTCCAACTCTCTTTTGTAAGTATTTTTGATTAAAGTAAGTAGTTTTATCTCTAATGTTCTGATTACTGGGATAGAATGAAGTACTTTCTGGGTGTGGGAGTGAACGCTAGGGATCAAACCCAGGGCCTCATGCATGCTAGGCAAGCATTGTATCACTGAGCTACATCCCCACCCAGCTTAAGATACTTTTATCTATGATGTAATGATATACATGTGAAAATTATGTTTTGTGTTTAAGAACTATCAATTTATAGAATTTTATGTTTTATGTTTAGATATTTAACTAAGGGGAATTTGTGTATTAAAATGTAAAAGACTGTAATAGTTTGCAAAATGAGGCTTAGAGAGATAACTTTTTAAATACAGTTTATTATTTTTAGACTAAGTTACCATGGAATTGCTTGTTTCTTGAGAATTAATACAAATTCCTTTTGTTTTTCAGGAATATGTTTTTCACTGTACGCCAGCACTTGAGACTGTCCAAAGTGTTTTGCGTCAGTGTTGTTGGAGGCAGGGGGTTTTGTGTGTGCTTTGCCTGGACGGTTGGCTTAGTTTCAGTGAGCCTGGTATTAACAAAGCGAAGGTCAAGAGTTCCATTTAGCTTCTGTCTGAATGATGGCCAGGGAATACACCTCTCACTCCCACCAGCTGTCTTGCAAATTCCTTGATTGCCATTGTTTACAAAGGTGACTGCATGTGGGTAGATCTTTTACTATTGGAGGAATATTAGAGGAAACTTAGCCAAATGGTTAAGAACTCTGACTCTGTAGTTGACAGATCTCTGTTAATTTGTGGCCTTGGGAGAGTCCCTAAACCTGTCCAAGCCTCTGTTTCCTCATTATTGGAGAGGTTAATATTTGGTTTGGGCCATGCACAGTGAAGCACACCGTAATCCCAGTGGCTGGGAGGCTGAGGCAGGAGGATCACAAATTCAAAGCCAGCCTCATCAAAGCAAATTGGTGAAATCTTTTCTCAAAATAAACAATAAAAGGGCTAGGGATGTGGCTTAGTGTTTAAGAGCCCCTGGGTTTAATCCCTTGTGCCCCCCCCCCCCAAAAAAAGATTGGTTTGGCCATGTCCCATGTTATTGTTTTCCTTTTGTAAGTTGGTAATGGCTACCTAGACCTGTGGTTCCTAAATGCTGGAATGTAGAGTACTGTTAGTTTATGAAAAAGTTTTCACTTGTTTGAGTGAAATGTGAATGTAGTTAGCTTTCATAAAACTAAATATTTTTTCTAAAATTATCTTTTATCCTTTTTGGTGGTAGCATATTAGTTCTTTTATGAAACAGTGGTGATGGTTTTTAAAAATGTCATCAGCAGAATAAAAGTTGGCAACCCTATGCTGGTTATCCTTTTGAGATTACGGTTCTGTGAAATCTGAAAAATCTTAATTTAAACTGTATCCAAGTGAGGGATTGGGAGAGTGTTCATCCAGTGTTTATGCATGTTCTAGTTAGGTTTGGGGTACATTCTGCCCCTCTTTTACCCTATAGGAACTGTATGGTGATTCTCACCATCATTGAATTCAGTTTTGTCAAGTTTCACACTTAATACAGCATACTTCAAGGAGCAATTCAGACTCTTTTCAGTTGAGTTCATACAAAATTGCTTCAAATTATTTGTTTAAGGGTATTTCTCAACCAGACACCCAGGAGAAAACTGGTGAATCCTGGGGGCTGACTGGAGGTGCTACTTTAAGTTAGTACTCTTGTTTATTAGCCAACAAGATAAATAACTTGTCTGTGACATAGTAAAGTAGCAGAAATTGGCTTCCTTTTTTTTTTTTTAACCCCTTCTATAAGAAAGACTATTGAAGCTGGAGTGAGAAGTCTTTTTATTCAAAATAGCAAGTAAATGTACAAATACCAGTATTCAAAATGCTTTCTAGAGATAGAGAATAGGGGAGCACTCTGTATAATAGGTTATGTAAGTAGAGCCACAGAAGTACTTCTGACACAGCCAGTTATTAACATAAGCACTTATTGAAATTACATCACTTGTCTGGATGAGAAACTTATTGACTCCCTGGTTTACTTGGAATAGGGGAGGGATATAGGAATTTAAGTTACAAACCTAGCCAAGGCAACTGTTAAATATTTAACATTTGTTTCCTTTGAGCATTCTTTGGTTAGGTAATTTAAAAAGAAGGGAGTGCTATAGAAATACTTAATAATTTATGCATTAGAATGCCTAAAGCAAGGGTTGGGGTTGTGGCTCAGCAGTAGATCCGAGGCCCTGGGTTCAATCCTAAGTGCCACATAAAAATAAATAAAATAAAGATATTGTGTCCAACTACAACTTAAAAAAAAAAAAAAGAATGCCTAAAGCAAAATGTTTAGGTTAAGTTGAAATACCTTGGGCCCTCTGTTATATTTTAAAGAAAACTGAAGGTTTGCTGCTTTAGATGTTAAAGGTGATATTGGTTTATAGAGTATTATTGTATATAATTATTTCTAGTAAATAAAAAATTCATGTATAACTCATTTATTTTAACAATGTTTAAATTTTTCTACTAGATATTCCTAGTAGCAAAAGTGAGTTGGATGAGTACCCTTCAAAGTCTAGGGATGTAGTTCAGAGTGTGCCTTCTATCGGTTGAAAAGATTTTTTTTTAAAATATTTTTTTAGTTGTCATTGGACCTTTATTATTTAATTTATTTAGATGTGGTGCTGAGAATCAAATCCAGTGCCTCACATATGCTAGGCAAGCGCTGTACCACTGAGCCACAACCCCAGCCCCATCAGTTGAAAAGATTTTGATGCCTGTAGGGTTTTATTTTTAACACTTGGAGGAATTTTGCATTTTGCTGTATTTTATGTATGTAAACAGTGTTTCACTATCAACTAAAACTGAAGCCCTAAGAACTGGTATGTTCTTCTTATGGATAGTGCTAACCTATTTTTGGTCTCCTTTTTTTCTTTTTTCTTTTTTAAATCCTCCTGTATCTGGTGACTGGTAGAACGTAGAAGACTGAAAAATTTATTTTAAATACTAATGAGGAACTGTAATTTTGTAATTTCTACAATGAATGACTAAATTGCTGAGGCTGACCTTGAATTTGTGTTCCTCCTGAGTCGCTGGGATTATAGACATGTACCACCATGCCTAGCAATGAAATGACTTTAAAGGGGATCTTGCTGGTTGTTGCCTGTAAACCTAGTGACTCAGAAGACTGAGGTAGAAGGATCACATATTTGAAACCAGCCTGGCAATTTAGAGAGATCTTATCTCAAAATAAAATAAAAAGGGCTTGGTGTGTAGCTCAGTGGTAGAGTACTTGCCAACATGTGTGAGGTTCTGGGTTCGAATGGCAGTATAGTTAAAAAAAATGTGTGTTGGGGGGAGTATCTAATCATTTTAAAAAAGTTTCTTTCACATTTAAGGTTATTTGTGTATTTGTAATGTTACAACAAAATACAACAGCATGTCTAATAGAGCTTTCTGCAATGATAAAAATGTTCTCTATCAGTGCTGTTTAATAGAATGATCCAGGCATATCTACTACTACTTAGCATCTACGATGTGTCTAGTGTTACAGCAGAGCTTAATTTTTAATTTTTTTCATTTTAACTAATTAAAATTTGAGTAGCCACATGTGGCTAGAGGTTGCTGTATCAGTGCTGTTCTTTAGGGTTAGATAAAAGGGAGAAGAGGTTAAAAATCTTCATGTCTCAGGTCAGGTTTAGGCAGGTTAGGCACTTAAAAAGGCTGCCATTCTTCCTTCTGTCCTTCCTAACCAGAAATTGAACCCAGGAGTGCTTTACCACTAACCTATATATCCCCAGCCCTTTTTTTTTCAGACAAGATCTTGCTAAGTTGCTGAGGTTGGCCTTAAACATTTGATCCTCCAGGGCTGGGGATGTGGCTCAAGCAGTAGCGTGCTTGCCTGGCATGCGCGCGGCGCTGGGTTCGATCCTCCGCACCACATACAAACAAAGATGTTATGTCCGCCAAAAACTAAAAAATAAATATTAAAAAATTTTCTCTCTCTCTCTTTAAAAAAAAAAAAATTGATCCTCCTGTCTCAGCATCTTGAGTAGTTGGGGTTAGGGATGAGTGGCATCGAACTCAACTTGCCTTTATTTTTAATTTTACATGTATGTATTTTTTTTTTAAATCCAAATTTCTTCCCTCAGATTTGAATGCTCAACTCTATGTAGTTTCCTTTATTTTAGTTCTCTCCAACCCCCAATAAATTGTTTCTTTGGTTTACCTATATATTTGCAAATGTCTTTGATCATTATTCCCTCTCTCTGGGATCTGGGGTTGTTTTCTTTTTTTGTGAAGCAGGACTAGGGATTGAACTCAGGAGCACTTGGCCTAGCCACATCCTCAGCCCTATTTTTGTATTTTTTTAGAGACAGGTCTCACTGAGTTGCTTAGTGCCTCACATTGCTGAGGCTGGCTTTGAACTTGAGATCCTCCTGTGTCAGCCTCCTAAGCCGCTGAGATTATAGGCGTGTGCCACTGTGCCCAGCTGTTGTTTTCTTTTTGCTTGGAAGATTTCTTTCATTTTTTTTCCTCCCTAGTGAAGGTCTGCTGGAGAACTTGTTATTGGTTGGAAAGTATCTACATCTCTTTCTGAAGATGGTTTGTCTGAATGTGTATTCTAGATTAGCAGTTACTTTTTTCTTTGCTCATTATAGATCTTATTCCATTCTCTTCTGGCTTTTATTGCTGTCAGAAAATCCATAACCTCTTGTAATTGTTACCTTGGTGGGTAACTGTTGTTTCTTTATGGCTAGTTATAGAATCTTTATCTCTGTAACTTATATTTCTTGTATGTTCATCTTATTCTATCCTACATGCCTCTTAACCTTTTATTTTCCATTTATTTCCTCTTCTAAGTTGTTCAGGATAATTAGTGTCTTTTCTTAAAGTTAGCCAGTCCTCTCTTCACCTGTGTTCAACCAGTGTGTTGAATTAATTTTTTCCCCTTGATTTTACTATAGTATCTAGTTTTTTATTGTGGTAAAATGTGTGGGTGTACATACATACATACATACATACATATAATAGGATTTGCCTTTTTAACTGTTTTGAAGTGCGCAGTTCAGTGTCGTAAAATACATTCACCATTGTGTAATCACTACTAGGTCATTTCTAGAACTTTTTCATCACCAGCTGAAATCTGTACCAATTGCATAATAATTCTCCATTTCCCCCTCCCTAGCCCTTGACAACCACTGTTTTACTTTTTGTCTCTGAATTTGACCATTCAGATTCATGTAAGTGGACTCATATAATAGTTGTCCTTTTGTGTCTGGCTTATTTCATTTAACAGAGTCTTCTCAGTCCATTTATGTTGTAGCATGTTCATTAGTTTTTAAAAAAATTTCATGTACTTTATGTTTTTTATTTCTATAAGTTTTATTCAGTCCCTTAAAAGCTGCTTTTTTTTCTTTTTGGTTTGGAGATGGAACGCTGGGCCTTGTACATGCTAAGTAAGTGCTCTACCACTGAGGTACCATCCCCTCAAAACTCTGTTTTAAATAGGAATATATTTATTCCTGTTTCGATCATATTTTGAAATTTTCTTCATTTTATTGTGGTGTCAGGGATTGAACCCAGAGGTGCTTAACCACTAAACCACATTCCTAGCCTTTTTTAACTTATTTTATTTTGAGAAAGGGTCTCACTTGGTTGCTTACAGCCTTGCTAAATTCCTGAGGCTGGCTTTGAACCTGAAATCCTCTTGCCTCAGTTTCCTGAGCTGGTAATTCCAACATCTGAAGCCTTTGTAGGTGGTTTCTTTGTTTTCTTTTGTTTTTGGTACCAGAGATTGAACCCAGGGACACTTAACTACTAAGCCATATCCCCAGCCTTTTAGCCTTTTTTTTGAGACAGGGTCTTGCTAAGTTGCTTAGGGCCTTGCTAAATTGTTGAGGCTGTCCTTGATCTTGCAATCTTCTGCCTCAGCTGGGATCTTAAGCTGGTGGGATTTCAGTTGTGTGCCACTAAATGTATCATTTTGCTGGATTTTTTTTTTTTTTTTTGCTGATGTTGCCCATGGTGTCACGCTTTGTTTGTTTCTTTTTTGTGTGTGTTGGGTCTAACACAGGGCATCAAACATGGTAGGCAGGTGTTCTACCACTGAACTACACCTCCAACCCCTTGTCTTGTAATTTTTAACTGTGAAATGCCTTGGAACTTTATATTTTGTGTAGTGAATTTTAGTAGTGCTTCAGAATTCTATAGTTTAGAGCTTATACATAAATCTCTGGAGGTAGTCCCCTGTTCTTCTAAAGTTTTTATTTTGAAATAATTTCAAACTTACCAAACTTACTTGCAAGAATAATACAGTAGACCTTATATACCATTTGTCCATATTCGCCAATTTGGCTTAGGATATACACATTATTTTTTGGTAAATAATTAAAGAATTACATGCTTTTTAAAATTTTATGCCTTTTTTACCTGTATTTTCTAAGCATAAAGTTATTTATTCTCTTAGGTAATCATGGTATCATTATCAAATTCCAGAAATTTAACGTGCTACTTTAATCTACACTTTGTATTTTAATTTTGTCAAATTTGATCATGCATTTTAGTTTTCTTTAATTTGAAAGAGTTCCTTTTCTTTGTTTTTCTTGTAATTGAAGAATGTATGTATTTTGTACGAAGTTTAAAAATTTGGGTTTATCTGGTTTGATCTGATTTGCCTAGTGATTTGATTCAAGTTACTTATCATAAGTCTGAATAACTGTAGAAGTTATGTTTCCCATCAGGATATCATATCTGAAGATATAAAATGTCCTTTTGTCTCTAATGATTTTAGGTACCAAGGATTGAGATCAGGGACACTTGATCACTGAGCCACATCCCTGGCCCTATGTTGTATTTTATTTAGAGAAAGAGTCTCACTGAGTTGCTTAATGCCTCACATTGCTGAGGCTGGCTTTGAACTCTCAATCCTCCTGTGTTAGCCTCCCAAGCTGCTAGGATTTCAGGCATGAGCCACCAATCCTGGTTTATGATTTTAATTTTGGTGGAAGTATTGTCTGGTTTGCCTCTAGTTACTGTTTTCCCTTTGGCAACTAATGTACAATGTGTATGGAGGTATCCTAGTGTTTTGTTTTTTATCTTAATGAAAAACTAAGTGCACTAATAACATACCTAATTTGTATAGTGCTTTTTAGTTTGCCAAGTATTTTTTTATTTTGTGATTTTAATTTAATCTGCATGACAATAGTATTTTATAGGTCTGGAAACTATGACTTAGAGATGTAGCTAATATGATGTAGTATTGGAATTCAAACTCTGCTGTCTTAAGATGCTTTTCATTAGCTGCAGTTGTCTTTTAAATTACTAGATTGGGGGGTTGTGGTTGTGGCTCAGTGTAGAATGCTTGCCTAGCATGTGTGAGGCACTGGGTTTGATCCTCAGCACCACATTTAAAAAAAAAATAAGCAAAATTAAGGTATTGTGTTAATCTACAACTGAAAAAGAAATCTTTAAAAAAATTGCTAGATTGTACACTCAGGGTATGGTCTTTGTCTTTTTCGCTGTTACATTATTGTATTCTTGAATGAATAAATAACTTATAAACATGAGTTACTCTCTGAAATGCCTTATTTATAAGGTAGTAATTCTAGTGCAATTGTCTTTTTATATAATTTTCATATACAAATATACACATAATATGTTTATGTAATTCTATATAATTATTGAGAACTTAAGAGTCATGTAGAAGGAGTTCTGGTATTTTATATAACAGATTTTTCATATTAAAAAGTTGATTGGTGGGCTGGGGATGTGGCTCAAGTGGTAGCGCGCTCGCCTGGCATGCGTGTGGCCCGGGTTCGATCCTCAGCACCACATACAAAGATGTTGTGTCTGCCGAAAAACTAAAAAAATAAATATTAAAATTCTCTCTTTCTTACTCTCTCTCTCACTCTCTCTTTAAAAAAAAAAAGTTGATTGGTTTGCATGTGGCAAATAAAATCTGAAAGTATCAGGTGGGAAAAGATTAATGAGGCAGAGTTTCAAATGCTAGTTCAATTCTTTCTCTAGTTATTAAACAAGCTTTTAAGATTTAGCTAATCAGAGGAGATGACTTAAGGTTTTCCTAATGTTAACTTTTGCACTGATACCAGGTTATAGTTTTGGCTAATGTAATCAATCCTTTGACCTGGTGAATTGGTAGAAATTAGCTCCTATCCACTCCTTTTCCTCCTACCTATAAATTCCAGTTGAAGCTGGAGGGACTTGGGCATTGCGTCTTTGTTAGAATATGAGTTCTGTTAGGTGTGTAGGCACACCTGTTATCTGAGCTAGTTGGGAGACTGAGGCAGGAAGCTCTCAAGTTCCAGGCCAGGCTGGACAATTTGGTAAGATGCTGTCTGGGGCTACAGCTCTGTGGTGAGCACTTGACTGGCATGTATGAAGCTGTGGATCGAATTTTCAATATCACAAAAAACAAAAACAAAATAAATTCATCCATTGGCTGATTGGTGTAATATTTAGTTATTGGGAGCCTACCTAGGTGTCTCAATTTCAAAGCCAGCCTCAGCAGACTTAGTGAGGCCCTAAGCAATTTAGTAAGATCCTGTCTCTAAATTAAAAAACAAAAACACAGGCTAGGTATTGAGGGTAAAATAGTGGATTAAAACACACATGTGGCCAGGTGTGGTGGCACATCCCAGTTTCAGGAGGCTGAGGCAGGAGGAGTTGCAAGTTTGAGGTCAGAACGGTAATTTAGTAAGGCCCCATCTCAAATAAAACATAAAAAATAATAATTAAAAAGAAGGCTGAAAAGTAGTTCAGCGTTAGAGCATACCTAGGTTCAATCCACAATTTCATAAAAATCAGAGAGAGAAGTGGGGAGTAGGTGTGTGTAGGTGATTGATTGCTACTGTCAATCAATGGAACACCACCATCCAGAGGTAGTAAGCTATTATATTGTCTGAAGTAGTTATTTGCATATTTAAATTGAATAAATATAAAAAAATCTCATATCTGTTGAAACTTTTTTGTCAAGGAAGAAACTTCTGAGGTTCTTACTTAGTGGATTATGTAAGTATAGACTTTGAGGTTTAAAACCATTCATTTGAGCATGTTCTGAAAATTTACTAATATTCATTTAAATGGAATCCTTTTATTAAAGCCTGAATTAAGTAAATTATGTTTATCCTTAAGACTGCCAATTACAACCTTTGGAGTCTTGTGAATAGTTTATAGTAATACCTTGGAAGTACTTGTTACATAGCTCATTTTACATTCTTATTTCTTCCACCCTCTCACAAAAAATTTATATATTGCTGGGCGAGGTGGCGCACTCCTGTAATCTCAAGAGACTCTGGAGGCTGAGGCGGGAGGATCTCAAGTTCAAAGCCAGCCTCAACAAAAGTGAGGTGCTAAGCAACTCAGTGAGACCTGTCTCTAAATAAAAATACAAAATAGGGGTGGCAATGTGGCTCAGTGGTTGAGTGCCCCTGAGTTCAATCCTCAGTACCAAAAAAAAAAAAAGTTATATATCTTATACATGCTAGTGTATGTATTTATATATTTAATTTTTAAAAATTTTTTATTTAGTTGTTTTGGTACTGAGCTGTATCTCCAGCCCTTTTTATTTTTTGAGACAAGGTCTCACTGTGTTGTGAGGCTGGCCTTGAATTTGTGATCCTCTTGTCACAGCCTCCTGAGTGGCCTGAATTACAAGCATGTACCATCACATGTGGCTGTTTTTTTAATTTCTTATTTTGAAGACTCACAGACAGTTGCAAAAATAGTAGACCCCTATGTATCCTTTATTCAGTTTTCCCAGTGGTGACATCTATATATGTCAATTATGAAAACAATTTATTTTACTATCAACTAGACTACAGACAGTATATAGAATTCACCATTTTTTAAAGCTGTATTTTTTTTTTCTTTTTTGCCATGAGGGATTGAACTCAGGGGCACTCCTGAGCCACATCTCCAGCCCTATTTTGTGTTTTCTTTTAGAGACAGAGTCACTGAGTTACTTAGCACCTCAGGCTGCTGAGACTGGCTTTGAACTGGCTATCTCCTGTTTCAGTTTCTTGAGTTACTGGGATTACAGGGCCCCTGGGATCATCATGTCCTTTACTGAAGTACCATCCAGTGCCCAGCTTTAAAGGCTGCGTTTCTTTGTGTGTGCTTGTATATGTAGTTCTGGGCTGTATTATTTTGAGAATGGTATAGATGGATGAAATCAGGCAGTGTATAATCTTACCTTTTTTTCGGGGTCTTGCTAAATTGCTGAGGCTGACCTTGAACTTGATCTCTGATTTAGCCTTCTGAGTTGCTGGGATTATAGGCATGCACCACTGTGATCAGCAGTGTCTAACTAGAGATTTGTGTTTTTAAAATGTTTGCTTTAATTTAAGAAGTAAAATAAATTTCTGAAAGATTAAAAAAGAGAAAAATAATTCTTGATTCTCCCACTCTAATAAATAGTCATTATTTCGGAGGTTTATCTCTCCTTTCCCCTCTTTGGTAGGGATCGAAACTAGGGCCTGTCATGCTATGAAAACACTATCATTGAGCTACATTCCCCAGCCTAGAGTTTTTTTTTCTTTAAATATTTATTTTTTAGTTTTAGATCGTCACAATGTCTTTATTTTGTTTTTATGTGGTGCTGAGAATAGAACCTAGTGCCTCACGCATGCTAGGCAAGCACGCTACCATTTGAGCCACATTCTTTTTTTTTTTTTTTTTTTTTTTTAAGAGAGAGTGAGAGAGGAGAGAGAGGAAGAGAGAGAGAGAGAATTTTTAATATTTATTTTTTAGTTCTCGGCGGACACAACATCTTTGTTGGTATGTGGTGCTGAGGATCGAACCCGGGCCGCACGCATGCCAGGCAAGCACGCTACAGCTTGAGCCACATCCCCAGCCCTTGAGCCACATTCTTATTCCCAGCCTAGAGTTGTTTTTACAGCCTTTTTCATAGGCATATTTTATATCATTGTAGTATATGCTCAGTGTTGTGTGCTGCTTTGTAAAAACTTAGCATTCTGTTAAGCCTTTTTCTTTTTTTTTTTTCCTAGTGCTAGGAATTAAACTCAAGGCCTTGCTGTACCCCCAGATCAGTATTTAAGTATTTTCTGTGTAACTATTCATCATGTTTAGTTTTTATCATCATTATTAGAAATGTTTGAGCTGGTCCCCATTACCAAGAAAAAAAGGTTTTGTAGACGATACCTTTGAGCATATAGATTTCTTCATGTTTTTAATTATTTTTTAAGGGGGATTCCCAGGTGTATGGTTTTTGAGTCAAAGATATGAGGTTTTTTTTTTAAATTTTTGAAACATTTGGTTAAATTGCTTCTCAAAAGAATGGTACTATTAGTACTATTTCCTTAAATCCTTTTTATATTAGATATTAGTGTTACTCTTCCTCCCTCCAACTTAATAGGTGAAAAAAGGTACTTCTTTGTTCTAATTTTAGCATATATTAGTAGTTTTTCCATGAAGAAGAAAAATGTTCCTAATGATATGAACTTTTAAAATGTAATATTGCTTTTAAGGGTTCATAATGATATGAACTTTTAAAAATGTGATTTTACTTTTAAGTAATTTGGAGAAGCATTTTGATATCTGTACCAGTGTTGAACAGTTCTGAGGGGGAGGTTGAATTACCAGATTATTCTCTTTAAGTTTATAAAGTTTGTTACCTGCAAACTGATTTCCAGTTTCTATATTGTTTCTCTTTGGTGTCTGCTGTTATCTCCTTTTTACTCTTCATAATCTGAATCTCCTTGAACTTTTCCCCTGTTTTGTGTTCTGAGACTTGCTGTTCCCTCCATTGATACCATGCCAGCACCTCATTCGTTTTTTCCTATGGTTTTGTCAGCTTCAAGTGCCTGGTCACACTGCCATGTTAATGTATTACTGTAATCTTATTGTTAAGTGTAACCCAGGAATACTTTAGTCTCCTGGAGCTCTCAATAGTTTCAGAGTTCACTTTTTTGATGGCCACCACAAAAGTTATATGGCTAATAATAGATGAATGTTTGTGTAATGTACATGAATTTAAAAATACAAAATAATAAGAACTTTGTGTTTCTGGAGACACAAAGTACTGTGTTCTCCAAGTAGTAGACCATTGAGTTAATAAGATAACAAAACTTTTTAAAAAATTTTTTTGGAAATAAGTTTCATAATATTATTTTAAGTTTGTTTTTGATTTTGATTTAGTAATGGGAATTGGACTTAGGGGCCCTTAACCACTGAGCCACATCCCTAGCCCTTTTTTGTATTTTATTTGGAGACAGGGTCTTGCCGAGTTGTTTGGGGCTCACTAAGTTGCTGAGGCTGGCTTTGAACTCAAGATCCTCCTGCTTCAGCCTCTGAGCTGCTGGGATTACAGGTGTGAGCTTTTAAGTTTGTTTTCTTCAGTGAAAGTGAGTGAACCCAAGGCCTTGCATATGCTAGGCAAGTATTCTACCCTGAGGTGTACCCTAGCCCTAAAACAAGTTTTAGATTAAATATTTACTATGTGCTATGCAAAAGTACATTATTTTACTTAGCCTTCACAGTAATCCTATAAGTTTCCAAGGTACTGCATATAAGATCTCATGTGATATATTGAGTAAGTAATTGAAAAAATTGATAAACAAGGAGTCAACGATACATGCTTTTAAATTTAACTTGAATATGTAAAACCCCCCCCCTCCAAGGGTCAAGGTTTTTCTTTGTGTACAGTCTGTTTGATTAGATTTCTAGATTATTTTTTAGCATAATTTATAGTTTGGCATTACTATGAAGTATCCTAATAGTGTCTTTTTTTTCTTACAGAAGACCGAGAATATGAAAGCTCTTTCACTGTAATATATAAAATCCTTCTACCTCTTTTATATTTGTTTTTGTTTTCTTTTTGTTCATTTGTTTATATTTTGAGATAGGATCTTGCTACAATGCCCAGGCTGGCCTTGAAGTCCTGGGCTCAAGTGATCCTCTTGTCTCAACCTTTATCCCCCTGGGACTGGGACTATAGGTGCACATCACTGTGCCTTCCTCATCTGCAGTTTTATGCTTTCCCTTTGTTCTTTTTTTGTTTGTTTGTTTTGTTTTTGGTACTAGGGATTGAACTGGGGGGGGGGGCACTTGGCCACTGAGCCACATTGCCAGCCCTATTTTGTATTTTATTTAGAGGCAGGGTCTCACTGAATTGCTTAGCACCTCAATGTTGCTAAGGCTGGCTTTGAACTCTCAATCCTCTTGCCTCAGCCTCCCAACCCGCTGGGATTACAGGCATGTACTACTGCGTCTGGCTTCCCCTTGTTATGTTTTTTTTCATACACTTAATTTCATAATAATTTTTAAAAAGTAATTAGTCTTTGAATCTTTTTGAACTTTTCACAGAAACAACCTCTTTCCACTCATAATTCATCAGTTTACATAATCTTAAATTACATAATTACAATAATACATACAGTTGGCATAAACTGGTTTGGGAACAAACAGCTGGCTCTTATTAAGCTTTCAGCTTATTTGGTGAGAGCAGAAGTGTCAGGACATAGTAATAAAATAGTCCACTTAATAGTCCCTACAAGGTGCAAGTGGTCAGCTTCTGGTGGGCATCAGTGAGTAATTTATGGAGAGATTTGAGAACTTCTATAAATTGATAACAAAGGTCTTTTGAAGAATTTATTTCCATTTTATAGTTGAGAAAACAAGCATCAAAGAGTTAAGTAACCATAAGTTTAAGTAGTTAAAATAAGTGATTGTGCATCAGGATTTGTATCTAGATCTGTATGGGTTCAGATGTAGCATGTCTTCTTACCTAGTTATGTAGGTTTTGAATGCCTTTCAGATCATTTGATCTACCTAGTCATTAAGTGCTTTCAAGTGGTCCTCGGGTCATATTTGAGGTAGCTTTCTTATACCTGGCCCATATCTTGGGTCCTAGTTTCCTTTTGCTGCTTCTGTGCTAAGTAAAAAGTGAAGGTGCTTTTCAGGGTGTAAATTAGCTTATAATCATTTTTAAAATTTATATAGGCAATAGGTATGTGGGAGCTCTTGCTAAGACCTTGCAGTGTTACATATAGATGGGGTTTGTGAAATAAGAATATAAAAAGGGAAAAATGGAGTGGAGAACATAGATATAACTATTGCTCTTCCTCCTGTTAAATTTCCTTAAATTTCTTTTGTTCAATTGGGATCTGATCAGTCATCTTAATCCATGTCCTCTGTATTCTTTTTTTTTTTAATTTCAATTAAGCATCAGTTGAATTACCAGGATTTAAAGAAAAGGAATATATATAAATAGACATGCCTTTTTTCCCCCAGATGAACTCTTTTGTTATTAGTTAGAGCTTAATATGTATTTTTTTCTTTTTAAACCTCCAGTGCTGGGGATTGAACCCAGAGTCTTCTGCATCTTGACAAGTGATACACCACTGAACTATATCACTAGCTCTAATTTTGCATTTCATTTTTCTAAAACATTTATAGAAACTGTAAATTAGTTTGTTTCCATTAGTTTTCAGATGTTGGAATCCAAAAAAGTTTTTCAAAAAGTAGGTTTTCTTTTATTTCCTTTTTTTTTAAACTACTGAGGGCTATAACTACAAGCAAAACTTCTGATCATTTTGATATAATTGGTGTTACACACCACTTTGATGTTTTTTTTTTTTTTTTTTTTTTTCATGGTACTGGGAATTGAACCCAGGGCTTTTCACTCATGCTAGGAAAGTGCTGTACCACTGGGTCACATCCCTAGGGTTCCCCTCCACCACCCACCTCCACTTTATTTTTTTGGTAATCTAGGAGTGCTTTATCTCTGAGTTATATCCCCAGCCCTTTTTATTTTTATTTTTTTGGCATTGGGGATTGAACCCAGGAACACTTAACCACTGAGCAACATGCTCATCCATTTTTGTATTTTACTTAAAGACAGAGAGTCTTGCTGAGTTCTTTAGGGTCTTGCTAAGTTGCTGAGGCTGGCTTTGAACTCATGATCCTACTGCCTCAGCCTCCCCAGCTGCTGGGATTACAGGTGTGCACCACCGCGCCTGGCTCCTTTTTATTTTTTATTTTGAGACAAGTTCTTGCTAAATTGCCTAGGCTGGCCTTGAATTTTTTTGATCCCCCTGCTTCAGGCTCCTGGGTAGCTTGGATTACAGGCAAGTGCCATCATGCCTGACTCTACATTAGGTTTTAATTCTAATCCAAAAAAAGAAATTTGTCTATGTTTTTTTTTTTTAAATATTTTATTTATTTTTTAGTTTTCGGTGGACACAACGTCTTTTTATGTGGTGCTGAGGATCAAACCTGGGCCGCACGCATGTCAGGCGAGCGCGCTACCACTTGAGCCACATGCCCACCCCCTTGTCTGTGTTTTTTTCTTTGTAAATCAGATATGTAAACTCCACACATTAATTCTGTGTCACCTTTACCTTCTGCTCCCTTTCTAGAATGCTAGGCAAGTGCTCTACACCCCCTGCTTGCTTTTTTCTTTATTTTCCTTTTTCTTTTTCCTCAAGGTACTAGGAATTGAACCCAGGGCATTCTACCACAGAGCTATACCTTAGACCTTGACCTTTGTTGTTGTTGTTATTATTTTGTTTTGAGACAGGATTTCATTAGGTTGACCCAGGCTGGCCTCAAATTTGATAACTTGTGCCTTAGCCTCCTAACTGAGATTACAGGGAGCTACCGCCTATAGCTGCTCCTTCCTACTTTTTATTTTGATATTTGGGATTGAACCAGAGGTGCTTAACCACTGAGCCGCATCCTCAGCCCTTTTTATTTTTTATTTTGAGATGGTCTTGATAGGATGCTTAGAGTCTCACTAAGTTGCTCTGCCTGGCTTTGAACTTGTGATCCTCCTGCCTCAGCCTCCTGGGCTGCTGAAATTACAGGTATCTGCCACCATACCAGGTTCCCCCTCCTATTTTCTTAAGTGTATTTTTCTCTCATAAGCTCATAAACTTTTCATTTTTTATATTGGTCCAAGTTGAGTCTGGCAAAGGAATGTACTGAATTATTTTATATGCCAGTTAATATCTTTAATTTACTGAGGTTATATTCTAGATCTGTAAAACTGATTTGTTTGGCAACAAATATTTGGGCAGTGTAGTTTATTTTGTACAAAAAACAGGACAGATGCCAGGCGCAGTGGAGCACGCCTGTAATCCCAGTGGCTTGGGAAGCTGAGATAGGAGGATCACAAGTTCAAAGCCAGCTTCAGCAACGGTGAGGTGCTAAACAACTCAGTGAGACCCTGTTTCAAAATAAATACAAAATAGTGTGCTGGGATGTGGCTCAATGGTTGAGTGCCCCTGAGTTCAATCCCCAGGACCCCCTAACACACCTTCCCCACAAAAAAAGTTGCTTTGGGTAATATCTCTTATATTTTGTCTAGAAGTATACAAAGTTGCCATAGTTGTTAACCATTATATCCTAACCACATTTTATAACACTGGTAAATGCATTCATTCTGCTGAAGTAGCATAGTTTTCAGTTCTAATTAACATTGTCTACACATAAGGGAGCAGAAATATTATGCTCAGATCCAAGAGATTGGCCTAAATTTCATTAGCAATTTAAAAAATTTCTCCTTTTTAACAAAAGGGTAATACATGAACATGATATAAAATTTAAGGACACAAAAAGATTTATTGTAATTCTCTTTTTCCTTCTACTTTCTTTTTAGTTTTTCTGTTGCCTTGCCTTGGGTCCCCACCTGAGGCAAGTGCTGTGCATATCAAGTTTTCATCCTGTATTTACAATCATTCATTGTTTTTAATGGCTGCATAGTAGCCATTGTGTAGAATGTTGTAAATTCCCTTCTTTGGTAGACATTAAACTTGTCTTTGATTTTTAAGGTAATGCTGTAGTGAGTACTGTATACATATTTTACACCTGCACAAATATGTCTGTACTTAAAATTTCTGAAGTAGAACTTTGTGCCTGTGGATATACATTAAAATTTGGATTGATATTGCCGTGTTGTTCTTGGCATATTCATTTTTGAAGTTAGAATGTTAGTTTAATAAGGTACTCCTTGAAAATAATATGATCACTATGTAGTTATATGCTATTTATAACTAGACTTATTTTCTGCTTATTAATTATGTATTTGTAAGTGCTGATCATTCATGTTGTACAAACAACTGCCATTCACCAGTTTACTTTATCAGAAAGGTTAGCAGTCACTGTCATTCTACTCTTTTACATAGATAATCTCTTGTCATGTGAATAAATTATGTGTAAAAGGAATTTGGAAGCTGGGGGTATAGCTCAGTTGGTAGATCGCTTGCCTCGCTTGCATAAGGCCCTGTGTTCAATCCCCAGCACCACAAAAAAAAAAAAAAAAAAAAAAAAAGGAGGGGATTTGGCCAGGGTCTGGGGGAAGGGTGAGGAGAGGGGTGTTTAAAACAAGAAAAGGAACTTGGAATTTTCCCAGTAAATCATATAAAAATGCTGTTTAGCTTGCCAAGTCAGGCCATAAAAATTTAACCCATTATATCCTAACCACATTTTATCACACTGGTAAAATGCATTCATTCTGCTGAAGTCCTGTTGTAGGAAACTGGATATACCCAAAGTCTAGGACCTTGATTTTGAATTCCATTACCTGGGACCGGTGAGTAGTAGTTAGTTAGGGGGAAGCCTGAGAATTGGAATACTTGGAAAGGAAAATGAATGAGCTACAGATAAAAGAGTATGAAATGGTAATAGAATAAATGTGTTATTTCCCCCCCCCCCCACTTTTCCATTGGTTGTTGTGCTAGGGCTGGCAGGCCAAGGGAGGGATCAGGAAATAGGAAAAGATGTTACTGCTTTGACCCAGGGAATCACAATACATGGGATTTTGGTGAGTTGAGGTGAATTAGGTCTTTAAGGAGGTGACAGGGATTGAAAAGTGGAAATGGCTCCAATTGTCAGCAAAATTTATAGAATCTGAGAAAGGCGAATGGAATGGAAAATATTTCTAGGCATAAGAGAACCATCTGTATGTTAAGCATTTATAATTTATTCTTTTTGAAAAATGTGTGTACATTTTGGAGTCAAGTGGATTGAAGGCATGTTAAGGATTGTTTTGAGGAAAAGGACAGCAACATCTTGGCACCATACGGATATTTTTAAAGGGTAGTCTAACCATTCTTCCCTGAAGTGAAAACATATACAAAAACTCTGAATTAGAAAATGTTCTATCTGTTGTATCTCAGTTAGTTTAAAGGTATCTGGTGCTGTTCTCGCTTGAAGGGTTGGCAATAATTCTTTCTATTTGGATCGGTGGTGGAGCAAAACAGAGTTGACTGTACAGCCGTTGTCCTTCAGACCCGTCTAAATTTCTCAGTCTATTTATGAGCATCAACAAACACTTTGTGCATGCTTTTGCCATGGGTTGAATGTGTCTATTTTCCTTTAATTTAGCTTAAAACTAGTAATGGAATTCCTGAGGTTTTGAGAGGAATAGCGTTGGCAAACTTAGTTTTAAAACTAAAGGCAAATTAAGATACCAAGCAAAACAGAGGGATACTATTACTTTAGAAAGGGCTCTTAAAACTCTGCTGACATTTGCAAACTTAGTGTCTTATATTTATATAAGCTTTAGATAGGAACTACTCTTTTTCTAAAATTATTGGTTTAAAAATAATTGTTACATTTGTGCATTTTAAAAGTTGCTTCTAACACATTTTGAGTATACTTGAGCTCAGCCTTTTCTGCAAAGTATTCAGACATTTGAGCATCAGCCCCTTTGGTCTTATTCTGTCTCAGATTATTTAAGATAATTAAAATGGATTGTGAAAGTCAAGAATTTGATAAACTTCCATTAAAATCTAATGTGCTTTAAAAAATTGCTTTAAATGGTATTTGTACCTGTTAATATATGCTTCCATCATCTGAATTAAGGAATTCTAGCCAAGTATTACTAAAATGACAAATGATAGAACTTGTCATTTTGACTTTTTTTTTTTGGTAGTTGAGATGGACAGAATGCCTTTATTTTATTTATTTTTATGTTATGCTGAGGATCAAACCCAGTGCCTCACACATACTAGGCAAGCGCTCTGCCATTGAGCTGCAGCTCTAGCCCTTGACATTTGTTCTTTAAGTGTACTGTTTCATTCCCTTTAGGAGATATTAGCTGCACATACAAAGAGTTATGTTAATTCAAGATATTTTTTTTCTCATTAAGTCTATTTCATTGTGTTTGATCTACATCCATTACTGTTTAATTTGACCTCAGCTGTTGATGTGAGTTTTACCCCACAATCCATGAGCTTTTTTTTTTTTTTTTTAATATTTATTTTTTAGCTTTCGGCAGACACAACACCTTAGTTTATATGTGGTGCTGAGAATCGAACCCGGGCCGCACGCATGCCAAGCGAGCGTGCTACTGCTTGAGTCACATTCCCAGCCCTATGAGCTTGTTTTTGAGTGTCTACTATGTTAAATATATCTGTATATTTTGATTTGTTCTTGGGTATCTCTTAATATTTTAAAATTTCTTCAGGGTAAGAAATAAATTATGTTCCTTGGTAATTTTCTATAATACAGTGATGCTCTACTGTAGCAGGTAGAAATTTAAGAGCTTATTTGCCCATTTGTGCTAGAGGCTGAGAAAAAAGTCCAATAAAATAAGAACTCTGTCTTCAAGGTCTATGGGCTTTGATAGAAGGGACCAAAAATAAATTAGTTGTATTACTATCTGTCATTTATGTTTTGAAATTATTTTTGAAAGGGCCAAAGCTCTGTCTCTGATGGAGAAGATTTTGCTCTGAAGAATAGTAAGTGGTGGTGCACACCTGTAATCTCAACTACTCAGGAGGGTGATGTGGAAGGATGGAAAGATGCAGACCAGCCTGGACAACTCAGTAAGACCCTTCTCAAAATAAAATAAAAAGAGTTGGGGATGTGGCTCAGTGGTAGAGCACTTGCCTAGCACGTGTAAGGCCTGGACTTAATCTTCAATGACCCCAGCCAAAAAAAAAAAAAGAATAGTAACTAATATTTTAAAATATCTAATATGTTTTTAGGGCTTCTATCTCAGTTTTTACTCCTAACATTCCTTCAATATAAACATAATATCCTTTTTATCCATGAGGAAACTGTTCCATAGAGATGATATAATTGCTGAAGCTCACTTAGCTAATAAGTTATAGAGCTGGAGTTTGAACTCAGTGTTCTTTCCTTTCAAATCAGACATTCTCAACTTGTATACTATTGGCATTTCAAACCAGACACTTCTTTATTGTAGGTGGGAGTCTGCCCTATATATTATAGGATGCTTAACGGTATTCTTGGTTCTATCCAGGATTAGGACTGGGGTAGGCAACAAGGTACTCATTCTTGGGATCCTGACGTGTCTTGCTTAAGTAAAAATAGCAACATAGTTTTGGTTTGGTAGAGCGTTTACAGGCTTCAGAGCAGATATACAAACCAAACCATTCACATATAATAATTACAATGTATAACTGTACTGTGACTTGCAGTTTTATGTGCAGTATTTTAGTGAAAAGTATCATCAGGAAACACTAAAGTCTGGCTTTTTACATAGCATAACTTTTGGTTAGAGAAGATTAGTTGCCTTTTTTTTGGCTTACAAAATAATTGTTTAAAAAATGACAAATAAGAACAATGCACTTGGGTTGGAATTGTGGCTCAGCAGTAGAGTGCTCGCCTACCACGGGTGGGACCCGGGTTCGATCCTCAGCACCACATAAAAATAAAGGCATTTTGTTGTGTCCATCTACACCTAAAAAATAAATATTAAAAAAAGAACAATGCATTTATATACGAATGTAATTGAATCTAAGTGGATAAAATCATTAGTAATAGGTAACATCTGTGTGCTAGATACCTTTCTAAGTTATTTACATACACTCTTAGTCTTTACAACAACTCAAATGAGATATAGGTATTATTACCTCAAACTTGAAGAATATGGAGATGAGAAAGCAATGATATATTGAAGATTGTAAATATAGACACAATCTTAAAATTGAAGCTAAAATGTTCTAGAGTCAGTTAATTTTACCTAGATTTGTTTATTTATACAATAAACCTTCATTCAGACTTTTGGGTACTGTTCCCTGTACTGACATAGCAATGAACAAACACAGGTTCCTGCTTTCATAGTTAGTTTTTTTTTATTTAAACTAACTATGGTGGTTAAAAAGAGACAATAACAAATAAACATATATGTAATTTGCAGGTGATAATAGGTGTGGTGAAGAAAGATCTGTGAAAGGCTAGGAATGAGCTTAATGCCATTCTATATAGGATATTATCCTTGTCTGTTTGGGGTACTGTAACAAAATATCTTAGGTTGGATAATTTATAAATAATAGAAATTTATTGTTCACAATTTTGGAGACTGTGAAGTCCAAGATCAAGGTGTGAGCAGATTTAGTGTCTGGTAAAGTCTCACTCTGTGCTTCATAGGAGGTGTACCTATGTATGTATAGATGCATGCCCACATAGCAGAGGGGCAAGGTAGCCTCCTTCAACTTTGTTATAAGGGCACTAATCCTATTCATGAGGGTAGAACTCTTATGAATTAATCATGTCCCCTCTTTTATTTTTTTCCATTTCTTTCCTTGGCTGCTATCCTCTTAATCCATCAAATTTGGTTTTAGGCTCAGCATATATTTTTATTTTTAATTTTTTAAGTTGTAGATGAACATAATATCTTTATTTTTTATTTTTTTATGTGGTGCTGAGGATTGAACCAAGGTCCTCATGCATGTGAGTCAAGCACTCTACCACTGAGCCACAACCCCAGCCCCTCAGCATTTAAATTTAAGAGGAATGCCAGCATTCAGAACATAGCAGATAGTAAGAGAAGGCCTTCTTTTGAGATTGCCTGAAAGATTGGGTGGGGCGTGGGTATTGGAATGAGCTGTGTGGATATTTGAGAGAGAGAGAAGCATTTCAAGTATAGATGCTCCCCAGCTAATGACAGGTAAGCTCACCCTAAATTGAAAAATACCAATAAGTCAAGAATGCATTTATATACCTAACCTACCAAACATCATAGCTTAGCAGTACAGTATACAATATAGTATAAGTTGTTTTCCCTTGTGGTGGTGTGACTGACTAGAAGTTATAGCTCACCTGTACCACATAATTCAGGAAAAGATCAAATTTCAAAATTTGAAGTGTGGTTTCTATGGAATGTATATGGCTTTTGCACCATTATAAATTTGCAAAATTGGAACCATCTGTAGAGAGAAAAGCGAATGCAAAATCGCTAGCTGAACTAATTTGTTTCTTATTACATTAAGGGAACCAAAAGGAGGAAAAAAGGGCTACAAATATCTTAGGAATAGGGAGATCGTATTTTAGGTTATTGTAGTAACTTTCTCTTTATTTGGTAGAGAGAGAAACATTGGAGGATTTTGAGCACAGGAGTCACTTGATATGATAAGCCTGCTATATTCAGAAGTTATATATACTTAGTAGTTAAGTAAGTGGTCATGACATTAATAACTATTAACATTGTAATAGGGTAAAAAGATAATTCCACCAATATTTATCATCAAACCTGTTTATTTATTTATTTATTTTCCCCTTTAGTACTAGAGATTGTACCCAGGGATGATCTCTACCACTGAGCTACATCTGCAGCAACAAGTTTTGAGACATGGTCCAGCTAAGTTGCTCAGGCTAGTCTTGAACTTGCAATCCTCCTGCCTCAGCCTCCTGGGTCACTGAGATTATAGGCTTGTGCCACCATGGCATGCTATTTAAATTTTTTTTTGATATGCACATTAACTTCTACAGCAGAAATTTGATATCTTCTTTCTTATGTCTTTATGTGAAATTTATCAGTTAATGTGATGTTTTTCCTGAATGTATAGTATGCCAGTAGCATTATACTAGGTATTTTGAGGATTACAAGGAAAAACAAGATATCTTTGACAAGAAGATTGTAACTTAGTTGAAAAGGAAAAACTAAAATGTGCAAAAACAATTATTTTATATCAATTATTGTATATTCTTTTCAAAGAACTGAATATTTCCGGATAAAAATAATTAGGCAGTTTCCATCCTGAGATTGCTTATAGTCTAATAGAGGCTAAGACAGAGAAACACAGAACTCTACAAGTTTTGAGATGAATTGAATGTTAATTCAACTGCCACCAAACTCATGAGGAAGAAGATGTGAAGTCTGGCCTATATAGGGCTGAGAGCTTGTGTAGTTTGAAGAAGCAGAGGACTAGCAGAGGTTATTCTGGGGGTGCTTGTGATAGTAGGTAAACTACCCTTGAGCAGAGGTTGTGCATAGGATTATAAAGTAATAATAGAACCATTATTTATTGGGCTCCTACCAGACCCTTTATTAAACACCTAAAGTTCATAATCATAACAATGATATCAGGTGTTATTAGCCCTCTTTGATTTACTGTTATTATTTTTTGTTGTACAGGAGATAAAACTCAGGGCCTTGCCTACATTAAGCAAGTTCTCTACCACTGAGCTATATCCCAGCCCCATTATTATAAATGCGTATAGCTGCGGTATCCAGAGGTCACTTTGGTAGGGTCTCACAACTGGTAAATGATGGAGCCATTATTTGAATAGTTTGATCCTACATATTATAGAAATGTTATTATGTTGGTAAAATTGAGCCTAGGTTATAGGAGTTCCCAAAAAGTTGGCAAAATAGGTAACTCCTAAGATTATAGACCATGGAGTACCATTAATGGTTGTTGATGAAAGGAGTAACCTAGTAAAGGAACTTTTCAGGAATATTATTCTGGCAACTGTATGTGTATTATTGGGTACTAACCTTCACAAAAGTCAATTTAGGGGTCAGGTAGGAAGACTTAAATGATCTGAACTAGCATGCTTGAATAGGAATGGAGAATTAAGTCTAGATGAGAACATTTTTTGGAATTTTTTCCTGATTATAAAAATATAGATAATGTATAAAATACAGAAAAATAATGAAAGAATGATACTTATCCTTATTTCTAGCTGTGTGAAAAATGACCATTGTTAATATTCTGGGACATTCCTTTTCAAGTCTGTCCTAACTTATGTACTGTACTCTGCCCTTCTAGTTTGGGAGAAAGAATCCACCAGGCTACATATTTCCTCTCACAGAGTGTGAAGTTTTTTAAGAAACTCTTTCTAATAAACTGTAATTGCTGTGGTGATACACACCTATAATCCCAGTGATTTGGGAGGCTGAAGCAGAAGGATTATAAGTTTGAAGTCAGTCTCACTGACTTAGACCCTTTCTCAAAATAAAAAATAAAAAGACTGGGAATGGAGCTCAGTGGTAGAATGCCCCTGGATTCAATATAGAATGGTGGGGGTGGGGCAACTATGATTTTATTCATATAGTAGGAATTTAACAGGTGTTTGTGGAATAATTGAATTGGTAAATGTTGGAATTCATTGAATAGAGAGGGATGAGTCAAAGATAACTCCTGGACTTTGAGATTATGTGAATGGTTATAACACAGAATTTGCCTGACTTTTAAATTTTTTTTTTTAGTTCTTGATGGACCTTTATTTTATTTACTTTTATGTGGTGCCTCACACATGCTAGGCAAACGCTTTACCACTTTACTACAACCCCAGCCCTTGCTTGACTTTAGATTGAGAGGTTAGCAGTGGAGTAGGGATGGGGTGATTCAGAAGAGAAGATAAGTTTTTTTTTGGAGTATTATTAATATTGCTAGTTTTCTAAGTTGAAATATGGAGTTAGTTGAGAATTTGGGGTCATCAAGTCAGAAAATGTGGAGAAAGAATTCAGTCTAGAAATAGGGCACTGAGGCACATACCTGTAATCCCAGCAACTCAGGAGACTGAGGCAGGCGGATGGCAGGTTCGAGGCCAGCCTCAGCAATTTAGCGAGGCTCTAAACAACTTAGTAAGACAAGGACTGGGGACGTAATTCAGTGGTAAAGTGCTCCTCATTCAGTCCCCACTACAAACAAGAAAGCAAGAGTCATAATTTTGGTCAGAGTAGAGTTTCTGACAGTTCAGTTTTTTTTTTTTTTTTTTTTTTTTTGAGAGAGAGAGAGAAAGAGAGAGATAATTTTTTTAATAAATTTTTTTTTAGTTTTCGGTGGACACAACATCTTTGTTTGTATGTGGTGCTGAGAATCCAACCTGGGCCTCACGCATGCCAGGCGAGCAGGCTACCACTTGAGCCACATCCCCAGCCCCCTGACAGTTCAGTTTTAAAGAGAAAAATAATTTATTGGTATCATAAATGGAAAACTAATAATCACTTGTTTTAAATAGTTGGCAATGGAAAAATTAAAATGATGACAATAATATAATTATATTAAATTTATCTACTGTTGATAGGCCCTTTATGTCTGCTCATTTTAAAAACCAAAATAGAGAGACCAAGCCTTTGTAATTAGGTCTGAGGATTTGAATAAAACTATTACTTTTCTTATGACATGATTGTTTATTATATAGATGTCACCTAAAATGTATATACATGCCTTCCTTGGGGAAACATTGAGTTATTGCAGAGACAATGAGTGATCACACAAATGAGCACCAGAAAGAGTGATAATGTTGTGCAAGTCTTAGAGAGATGGGAGTTTCAAGAAGGTATCTGTGAAGCTACTGAAAATTCAAGGAAGGGATTGTGATAATTTGAACATCAATATGTGATCCTGCCCTCTGGGTGTGGTGTTGGTACATACCTCTAATCCCAGCAACTTGGGAAGTTGAGGCAGAAGGATGGCAAGTTCTAGGCCATCCTCAGTTATTTAGTGAGGCCCTAAGCAACTTAGCTAGACCCTGTCTCAAAATTAAAAAGAAATCTAAAAAGACGTGATTCTGGCTGGACACATGGTACACATCTGTAGTCCCAGCTAATTTGGAGGCTGAGGTGGGATAATCACTTGAGCTCCCAAGTTTAAGACCAGCCTGGGCAACATAGTGAGACACTGTCTAAAAAGAAAGAAAGAAAAAGAAGATGTGATCTTGTCTATTAATATACATGTGGGGGCTGGGATTGTGACTTAGGGGTAGAGTGCTCGCCTAGCATGGGCGGGACCCAGGTTCGATCCTCAGTACCACTTAAAAATAAAGGCATTGTATTGTGTTCATCTACACCTAAAAAGTAAATATTAAAAAAAATATATATATACACACACATATACACACATGTACATATACATATACATGTGAAGATTGTAGATTCTGTGATTCTCATATATTTGGATTGACATATAGAAATTGATAAGTTTCTGGGTGTGTTAGCAAGTTTAGTCTACAACATAAATGAGTGAATGAAGATGTAGAAAAGATTCATGTCAATGAGAAGAAGTGGTACAGCACTATGAGAATGTGTTATACCACTGAGCTAGCCTCTTTAACCAAAAGAGAATGTAACCAATATTCTTATGATTGAGATTTATAGGTTTAGTTCATGCAATAATTCAATAAGTGAAATTTGTGGATAAAGGCATAAGCATGAATTAGGCTGCCATCTTACGTAGGGACTCTTTCTCTAAGCAAAAGAATTACTCTAAGCATTACCTCAGTATTTCCCCAAGCAAGGCATGTATATACATTTTAGGTGGCATCTATTTGATAAACAATCATGTCATAAGAAAGTTAATAGCTTTATTCAAATCCTCAAATGTTCTAATTACAAAGTCTTGGTCTCTCTATTTTTTAGATCCTACTTTGAGGAAATTCAATTACATATCTTTGAGCATAGAGTATAACTTTGAGGAGTAATTACTGTGCAGAATGTTTGTCTCTGGACTATATGCAAAGGTATGAACCAACACTGGTCACAGAGTGAAGTTCTTTTACTTTTGGTGGATGTGTGTAGGGAATGAGTATATTAATAGTGTACTTGTACTTTTCTTACTCTTAAAATAAAAATTTCTCTCTAAACTCTGAGTATATTTTGGAGGCTCTTAGGTTTTATGGTGATAAAATCATTCTCCTTTTCTGTGAATTACCCATAAGAGTACTTTGTTGTCCTCTAAATTATAAAATTCGCTTTAAAGAATGTCTAAGTAGAAAATATGTGCTTTCCATGCTTTACTTTTCAAGCTCAATTTAGGTTGCCCCAATTTAAAATGAACTTTTTTCAATTAAAAAAAAAAACCCTTTAGGAATTGGAGTTCTTAAAAAAGAAATCATTAAGTTGCTACATATTATTATAGCCTAAACCCTTCTTTTACAATAATGAGATAAGATATAAATAAAATACATAGTGTAGTTGCCAGGCCACAAAACCTTTGATGTACTTGAAGGTGCTGTGCTTTTACCGAACTGCCATTTATAACAGTGATTCCGTGGGGCAAAAAAGCATTCATGATTTCCTGACCAACCAGTCATTTTGGAGTACACTATATTTAAGTTGGGAATCGATATAGCAGCAATTGGTTCTGGCAGAAAAAATGTACTAAAAGATAATTTGATATCCCTTGCCATTTTCTTCTCTTGAAAGTACCTGATTTACCTAGTAGGAGGTGTAATTTTTAATATATTTATTTTGCATTATATTAGGGATTTTAAGCTTATTTTGAGCAACATTCAATTTAATACAACAAAGAAACTAGATGTAAATGTGGTTTACTCTGTAGCAGTATATTATTGCCAATCTGGAGATTTTATAGTTCTAAATTTCTTCAAGTATATCAGAATTCTTGAACTCTGGGGAGTATGAGTGGTTATGGGTTGAATTGGCTGCATCAACTAAAATAAATTCTCTGTCTTAATCAGTTTGATGTTAGGATTTTACTATTGTTTATTAAAACACCATTCTGTTGTTGTTGATATAGTCATCAGGCTACAAGCATTCTTTAATGAACAGCATTATTGTAGACATTCATAAAAGCATTCATGAAAACGACTATGTATAGAAAAACACCCATCTAGTTTGTATTAAAGGGAAATGATTTGTTAAGATGGACTTCGTTGGATATAACTTGTTCAGCTGATAAGGTAGCCATCCTAAGAAATCTCATATAAAACATAATTTACTATGTGTCTTTGTTATTGACTATTCATTCATTCAGCAAATATTTATTGAATGTCTGTTTATCCCACATTTTTTAACGTGCTGAATATTTATAGAGAATAAGAAGCGTATCCCTGTACTGATGGAGCTTTCATTCCAGTGACTGAGACAAGCAGCAAACAAATTAAATCACATACTTGGTAATGATTCATATGTAAAAAATGAAAACAGAGTACTTTTCAAGCATATACCCCATTATGGTGATCTTTTTTTAGTTTTAAGGTAAATGTTCTGCCTCAAGTTTTCTATTTTAGAGTTACTGTTGCTAAGATGAAGTCTAAAACAGCAACAGCAGCCTATAGTCTTTCCTTCCAAGGAATTCCTTAATAGTTTTATTGCATAACAAATTCTGATAAATTTAGTGGCTTAAAACAAGGGCCATTTATTAGTTGGAATTTCTTTATATCAAAAGTCTTGAATATACAGCTTTAAAAAAGAATGAAATTATGTCACTTGCCAGTAAATGAATGGAACTAGAGAATATTACACTAAGCGAAATAAGCCAATCCCAAAGAACCAAAGTCCAAATATTTTCTCTTGATATCTGATGCTAATTCACAGTAAGGTGGGGGAGGGGAGTAGAGAATAGAGGTAATTTGGACTAGACTGAGGGGAGTGAAGGGAAGGTAGGGGACATGGGGTAGGAATAATAGTAGAATGAATTGGACATTATTATCCTATGTAAATATATGATTACACGAACTTTGTAACTTTACATCATGTATAACCAGACAAATGAGAAGTTATATTCCATTTATGTATGATGCTTCAAAATACATTCTACTGTCATGTATAACTGATTAGGACAAAAAAGTCTGAGTATATTCTGGCTAGGTTCTTTTTTTTTTTAAAAAGAGAGAGAGAGAGAGAATTATTTATTTTTTAGTTTTCGGCGGACACAACATCTTTGTATGTAGTGCTGAGGATTGAACCTGGGCTGCATGCATGCCAGGCAAGCACGCTACTGCTTGAGCCACATCCCCAGCTCATGGCTAGGTTCTTGTTCAGAGAATCATTTGGCTGAAATCAAGACTTCAACAGAATTTTTTTTTTGTTTCTTTTGTTCTTAGTTTTTTTTTGAGTGGGGAGCTGTAGTCTGTAGTCTTTCAGGGGGAAAATCTACATTCAGATTATTGGCAAAATTTAGTACCTTGCAGCTGTAGGATTTAGGTCCCTATTTCCTTGCTGACTATCAGCTGGGAGCTACCCCCATTTTATGGGTGCTTGTTGAGGGCCACAGCCAAGTCGGGATGACGCATGGCATTTTGCCAGAAGGGAGTGGTTGAGAGGTGATGCCAGCGAGCCATTGAGATGATGATGGTTAAGTTAAGCTGTGTATTCAGTTGTATATAGACCTTTGCTGTCTGGCATTAGGGCGGCTCTTGCTGCCTCAGGCTGCTACTTTGGAGTTCCTGTTGAGTTCTCTCGGGGGTTCTAAGAGGGTGCACACGGAGTCCTGCTTCGTGGTGGCTCAGTTATTTTGTGCTCAGCCAGACTACGCGTTTGGTGGCCCATGTGGAGGAGGCCTGAAGCTTGGGGGTATGTAAAATTGCTCGCCCCTGAAGGAGAGCAAGAGAATGGGTGACCATTTCAAAAAACAATGTGTTCTTGTTTTGATTTGTTTTGTTTTTGTTTCAAGCTGCCTGTCTCTAGAACTTTCTCAGGCAAACTGAGAAAAATGGTTGGCTCAAGGTTTGAAGTTGTTCGGCCCTGAGGAAGAGATAAAGGTAGACCATGAATATACATGTGAAGACAATAGGAAAATTAATACAACGATTTTTTGTTCTGTTTTTGTTTCATTCTGTTTCGGTTTTGTTTTGTGTTATCTTGTTGGGTTGCGTTATCTTTATAGTAGATTAGAAATTAGTAAAAAACAAACCGAAAGAGTGTTAAGTAAATTGTTAGAGATTCAGACTATAGCAGAAGATCAAGTAAAAGAGAAAGTCTCTCAAGGTAGTCAGACAGAGGAAGAAAATTTAAAGGAAGAAGGGCTATCAGGAAAAGTTATAACAGGAGGCTGCTACTAACACCTTTCTATCACCAGAGGGCGTAAGTGTCCAACCAACAGCTCCACCTATTGAGACAACATATCCTGGGGGGCCCCCAACCCCTGTAGTTGATAGATGGGATTCTGATACAGGACCTCAAAGATTAGCATGCCCTGTACTTGAGCAGGCAGGAGGGCCGCGAATTCACTGTGCTTTAGATTTCAAAACAGTGAAGTAGTTAAAGGAGGCTGTAACAACCTATGTTCCCCAAGCACCCTTCACTGTAAGCACGGTCGAATCCATTACCAACTTGGACATGATGCCAGCAGATTGGGCTAGCATTTGTAAAGCTATGCTAAATGGAGAACAATATCTGTTATGGAAGGTTGCCAATGAGGAATTTTGCACGGAGATGGCTAGGTGAAATGCAGCAGCCGGTTATCCTCAGAGAAATCTAGATATGTTGTTAGGAAAGGGACCTTATGAGGATCAGCAGCAACCAATTAGATATGATCCTGCTATATATTCACAAATTGCTACAGATGCAGTTAGGGCATGGAAGACTTTACAAGGACATGGAGATTTACAAGGTCAGTTATCTAAGGTAATACAAGGAGCTAATGAACCTTACGCTGAATTTGTAGATAGGCTTATTCAAACAGCTACCAGAGTTTTGGGGGATACAGAGCAAGCAATGCCATTAGTGAAATAGCTAGCCTATGAGCAGGCAAACAAATGGAGCAGGGAGGTCATTGGACCATGGAAACATGAAGATTTTAACACTTATATTAAATTATGTAGAGACATTAATGAACAAGGGCAAGTCTTGGCAGCTGCAGTACAACAGGCTTTAGATGCCAGGCCAAAAACATGCTACAATTGTGAACAAACAGGACATTTTAAAAGGAATTGCCCCATAGGAGGAGGGTTTAACAAAACTAGGTATCAAAGGGGTAGAATACCGGGTATTTGCCCACAGTGCCATAGAGGGAGACATTGGGCTAATGAATGCTGTTCTCAAACCACCATAGAGGGTACTTCTTTATCAAAAAATGGACAAGTACCAAGTGTTTACCCACGATATCATGGAGAAAGGCATCGGGCTCCATTGCCAAAAAACAGACAGGGGGGCCCAATGCTCCGGGGCCCACGACCACAAATATACGGGGCACTGGAGGAACCCAGCAACACCATCAGGGTAGTGCCCAGGACACATTATCCATTAGATCTCTCATCAGACAAACCAGAGGGAGCACTGGGTTGGACATCTGCGCCTCTGCCAGAGCAGTACTAACTCCACAGATGGGAGTTCAAATCATTCCCACAGGGGTAAAAGGACCTCTTCCCCAAGGAACAGTAGGCTTATTATTGGGACGCAGTTCTTCTACTCTAAAAGGACTTATGATAAGTCCTGGGGTAATTGATCCCGATTATGAAGGTGAAATAAAAATTATAGCTAGCTCTCCAAGAGGTAAATCAGTAATTTTACCAGGAGATAGAATAGCACAGTTATTAATAATACCCAGCCTACATGATAAATTTTGCAGCCGTACTATAGAAAGAGGTTCCAGGGGATTAGGCTCCACAGGTATAGATTGGGCTGTACTGTTTTTAAATTAGATTCTCGCCCAATGCTAAAACTAAATATTCAAGGACATGAATTTAATGGGCTACTGGACAAAGGTGCAGACCTTAGCATCATCTCTCATCAAGAATGGCTGAAACATTGGCCATTACAACAAGCTACTCAAATGCTTAGGAGGCCTAGGAGTGGCGACTAATCCTCATAGAAGTGCAATGGTATTAGATTGGAAGGATCCTGAAGGATGTGAAGGAACTATACAGCCATATGTATTGGATCATCTTCCTATAAATTTATGGGGATGAGATGTTCTAGATCAATTAGGTTTGACATTAACAAATAATATCAATTCAAATGTGCCCAATATTATGGCTAGACAAGGTTTTAGGAAAGGAAAAAGATTAGGAGAACAAGAACAAGGTATAGCAGCACCAATACAAATAGATCAAGAAACAGATAGACATGGATTGGGTTTTCAGGAGGGGTCACTGAGACAATAAAAATTACTTGGAAATCAGAAAGACCAGTATGGGTTCCTCAGGGCCCCTGACTAAAGAAAAGGTACAAGCAGCCCATGACCTGGTCAAAGAACAATTAGCGGAGGGACATATACAACCTTCTGTATCTCCCCATAATACTCCCATTTTTGTCATCAAAAAGAAATCTGGTAAATGGAGATTATTGCAAGATTTAAGAGCCGTTAATAATCAGATGGTTATTATGGGACCTGCTCAATCAGGGATTCCCCAATTGTCTGCTTTGCCAAAAACCTTGTATGTTTTAGCTATAGATATTAAAAATTATTTTTTTTCAATTCCAATCCATCCTGAGGATAGTCCACGTTTTGCATTTACTATCCCTGCACTGAATCATGAAGGTCCCGATCAGAGATATGAATGGAAAGTACTCCCTCAAGGGATAGCTAACAGCCCAACTATGTGTCAAATTTATGTTAACAAAGCAATCCAGCCACTTAGAAATCAAAATCCTGAACTACAAATATTTCACTATGTGGATGATGTATTATTAGCACACAAAGATAAAAACACATTGCTAGAATGTTATGCCACACTTACAAACTTACTAAAAAATTTTAATCTAGAGAGAGCAATAGATAAAGTACAATTAAATTTTCTAATTAATCATTTAGGAGTTCTATTATCCTCAACCATGGTCCGTCCACGAAAAATTCAAATACGAGTAGATCAACTCAAATCACTTAACAACTTTCAAAAGTTATTAGGAGACATAAATTGGATAAGGCCTTATCTAGGCATACCAACAGGAGAGTTAGGACTTTTATTTGATATCCTAAAAGGTACATCAGATCCAAATCCATCCCGCATGTTAACACCTAAAGCAAGAAAGACATTAAAAATCATTGAAACATATATGGAAAATATGCATTTAGATAGAATTGATATAAGTTTGCCTTTATTATTTATTGTACTACCAACAAAAAATACCTACAGGAGTATTTTGGCAAGAAGGTCCATTATTGTAGATACATTTATCTTATTCTCCTAATGCTATTCTTACTAGGTATTCTGAGGCTGTAGGACAATTGATACTCAAAGGAATAAAAGCAGCAAAGGGAGTGTTTGGAATTTCTCCCAATAAAATTATTACTCCATATACTATGGATCAAATTGATGAGTTAGCTAATGAGTTAAATACTTGGGCAATAATCATGTGTATATCTAATGTTTCATTTAATAACCACTTACCATCTAACCCTTTGTTGTCTTTTTGGTCTTCTCATCCTTTAGTTTTTCCAAAAATGACAACAAAAACACCTCTCATGAATGCTCCAAATATATTCACTGATGGGTCAAATAATGTTACAGCAGCAATAGTTACCCCTGATCAAACTTTTTACATTTTTAGTACCCAAACAATCAGCTCAAAAGGTAGAGCTTAATGCAATATTACAAGCTTTTGTGATGTTTAAAGATTCTGTATTTAATTTATTTTCTGATAGTCAGTATATAGTTAATGCTATAGTATCCCATGAAGATGCTGGTAGGATTTTTTCTCCCTCTACTGTTTTCTCTTTGTTTTCCACTATACAAAGTCTAATCTGGGACAGAAAAGATCCATTCTTTATAGGACATATCAGGGCACATACAGGATTGCCTGGAGCCCTTAGTTTGGGCAATGATTTAGCAGATAAAACTACACATGACATACATATTTTCTCTATACTAGAAGAAGCTAAAAATTTTCATAAAAGGTTCCATGTCAATGCTAATACTTTACAAAAGCCTTTTAAAATAACTAAGGAACAAGCTAGACAAATAATAAAACAATGTCAAAATTGTGTGACCTTTTTACCACAAGTTAATCTTGGAGTCAATCTTAGAGGACTGCTACCTAACCATATTTGGCAGATGGATGTCACACACTTGCCAGACTTTGGAAAATTAAAATATTTGCATGTTACAGTTGATACTTCTTCTGGATTTTTGTTGGGCTCCCTTCATGCTGGAGAATAAACTAGAGATATTATAGCTCATTGCTTACAAAATTTTGCCACTGTGGGTGTTCCAAAACAGTTAGAAACAGATAATGGTCCCGGTTATACTTCTACCTCTTTTAAATAATTTTGCTCGTGATTTGGCATTACTCATATAACAGGAATCCCATACAATCCACAGGGACAAGGCATAGTTGAAAGAGCTCATCAAACTATTAAAATGTACTTATTAAAGCAAAAAGAGGGAATTGGGAAGGGGTATATATCCCCCAAAGATAAACTTAAAATAGCCCTTTTTACTCTAAACTTTTTAAATTTGGATTCATCAGGGCTTAGTGCTGCGGAAAGGCACATGTGTCCAAAAAATGTACATAAGCCCAAGGTACTTTGGAAGGATATTCTAACAGGAGAATGGAAAGGTTCTGACCCAGTGATTTTCTGGAGTTGGGGGTGTTTGTGTGTTTCCACAGGGAAAACAGTAGCCGATTTGGATTCCAGAGAGACTAACTAAAGTGTTTTCTACAGACCAAAAAGATGACTTGGCTCAAATTCATAACAGCTGATTTCCTTTCATCTGCAACAGTGGTTCTCCCACACCTGGAGGCTAATGAATAATGAACACCATTAAAGCCTATTTCAAATGTAAAAAACCTTGGGGCTTGCTTGTGGGAATACTTTCAGACCCATTTTGCAAGTTACAGGAAAAAGGATGGGATATCCAAAGAAGAGTCAAACCCAGGTGGTAACCAGGATGCCTTTTTCAATATATATTTTATTATTGCCTTTTCCCACATCATGAAGTTCTATTTTATTTTTTGAGCTCATACAGACCTAGGTTAATGTTTTTCTGATCAGTTCTATTTTTTGACTGTGGAGTTTTTAAACATTGCAATGGAGATTTCACCTGTGAAAAGCTACAAGGCCTTTACTATTATGTTATGTGTTGTATGTATTGTGTTATGTGTACACACTTCTGTTTTGTGTTGTATGTCTGTATGTGTGTATGTCCATATATTGTATATGAGGAGAACTTGTGAAAAAATGGATCCAAATATTTTTTTTATTCATGTGATTTAAATGTTTTAATTTAAATTAGGTAAACAGCTGTTGAGGATTGTTTTTAAAGGAGGTTAACAGATCTGTTTGTTTACTTTCACCTTTCCTTTTCATTATATCTAATTCTATTCAGGGTACTAAATTGTTTAGAAAATTGCTTTCTTTTAATGCCTGCTGGAATGTTACATAATTTTTTTTTTTTAGCCGTCATTGCCAGAATTCCTATCTTCATTCCAGTGCTGGTGAAGACAAAGATAAAACCAAACTACAGCTTCTACGATAGCTATCACAACAAACTGTATAAACTGATGCATCAATGAATAATAACTCAACAAGTGATGCTCAATCAAGGAGTCGTTTTACTTTGGGAGGAAATGGACATATTAATGGATTCTTCTGCTTTGAACTGCTTGCAGAACTTGCCTGGACTATGTATCACTTGTATGCATTGTGAACTATCTGTTGGTGCAGCGAATTGTGGTAGTGCTGGGGTATCTTTGCTGATGGTATCATTGGTGGTACAATTTTTCCAAAAAGAACCATCAGGCTTGGAGTCATGGCATTTTGCATCCTCCTTCCTTCTGCTAGCAAAGGCCAAATTTGGGGGCCAACAGAGGTGAGGCAAAGAACCTCACCCCCCCACTAGTATTTGGTTTCCAAGAGAGGTGAGGCAAAGAACCTCACCCCCCCCCCCCCCCCCCAGTGGTGCAAAGGCCTATCCACAAGTATGGCTGTATGCTAGACCGGTAGTCAATGATGGGTAAGATCCAATTGCAATGGTACCAACCTAAGACAGGAGTCTGACGCCTTGAGGTCAGCTCATCTGATGACAGGTAAGGACCATATGTGGTATTGGACAACCTAAGACAGGCAGGGTCCCTAAGCCACATGCTTCTTGTTTAATTAAACAGAAGGGGGGGAGATGTTGAGGGCCACAGCCGAGTTGGAATGATGCATGGCATTTTGCCAGAAGGGAGTGGTTGAGAGGTGAGCCAGCGAGCCATTGAGATGATGATGGTTAAGTTAAGCTGTGTATTCAGTTGTATATAGACCTTTGCTGTCTGGCATTAGGGCAGCTCTTGCTGCCTAGGGCGCCTGCTACTTTGGAGTTCCTGTTGAGTTCTCGCGGGTTCCGAGAGGGTGCATGGGTAGCCCAGTGAAGTGGGAGAGTGTGCCCGGGGAGCGTGTGTGGGGTGCTGGTAGAGTTCGGGAATAAAGAGTTGCTGTTTGAACCTATAGGTGCTTCCTGGCGGCTGGCTCAGTTATTTTGTGCCCAGCCAGACTGCGGCAGGTGCTGCTTGTATTTTTTGCTGTATGGCCCCTTAACATCTCTGTATCTCTTATTCTAAATCTCTCAACCCCACCAATTTCTGACTTCTCTGTCTGTTATGTCTAGACACAGATTTGAAGAGTTTATATGTTTGGTTCAGGATTACCCACCTGTTAATTCCCCTTTATTTTTCTTTCTTTTCTCTTTTTTTCCTCCATTTTTGTTGTGCTACAGATTGAACACATTATACAAGTGTTCTACCACTGAGCTATATCACTAAGCCTAGTAATCCTTCTTTCTTCAAGTAAACTTTCTTAAAATTTACCTAATCATAGGAGTGAAACACTATCATATTCATAGTCTTAGGGATTTTGGGAGGTGAATACATTAGGGAGCAGAGATCTTTATTGGTAGTGTTCTGCATGTTACAGACAGTTCCCATAGTATGGCTGCTAGTAAATGTTGCAGTTTGTCTATGAAAAGAAGCACTAGAAGTCCTCCTTCAAACATATACGGATGGCTACAGACTTTGAGCTTCTGCTGTGACAGTAATAAATTTCCCTTTGGGCTGCTCAAAGAAGTTAGGGCAGAAATAGTTGATAGGAACTGGCTGCAGTAATAGAGCCAAAGTAGTTGATGGGAGCTAAAGTAGAGGAGCAAATCTCTCCATGTACCTGTTAAGTGCTAGTAGTGAGATGGGGAATGATTGCTCAGAGAAAAAAGCAGAGTAGATAGATTCTCATGCCCCACATTCCTCCTGAGGCTGAGAGATAGATATGAGAAGGCCAATGCCTCCTCTCCTTCAAAAGAAAATTACTGTTAAGTTTTTTAGTTTTTTTTGGAGGGTGAGGAGGGGTACTAGGGGATGAACCCAGGGGTGTTTCAGTGCTGAGCTACATTCCCAGCCTTTTAAATTTTTTTATTTTGAGACAGGTTCTTGTTAAATTGCTTAGGGCCTTGCTGAATTGCTGTGGCTGGCTTTGAACTTGTGATCCTCCTGCCTCAGCCTCCTAAACTGCTGGGATTTCAGATATGTACCACTGTGCCTGGCTAACATGCAAAGTGTGTAAGAAAATGTAAAGCATAGAATTAGAGGATGGAAATAAGTATTTAGTAAGACTAAATGAAACATAATACAAATTATAGAGTAAAATAACCTAAATTTACTCAGCATATATATACATTCCATTATAAAATACTGTTATGTAATCCCTATTTACCCATGGGGGATATGTTCCAAGACCTATATAGTACTGAATCCTATATGTGCTTTTATTTCTGCATACATATCTATGATAAAGAATAGTTTATAAATTAGGTTAATTAGTAGGTGAGTGACAACAATAATAAAATAGAACGGTTTTAACAATATGCTGTTTTAAAATTTGTGAGCTCACATTAACATAACATACAGTATATTGTTACAGGGCATAATTACTCTCCCTCAAAATATCTTATTGAACTGTACTCACCTTTGTGAGATGGTATGGTGCCTACCTGATGAGCTGAAGTGAGGTGAATCCCATAGGCATTTGTAGCATTAGGCTGCTATGTAAGAGTACTTAAGACACACACACACACACACACACACACACACACACACACACACACACACACACACCAAAAACAAAAAGAGAGAGAAAGAGTTACTTAACACAAACATTGTGATATTATGACAGTTGACCTGATATCTTAGGCTACTTAAGTGACTTAAAGATTGTAAAACTTACACAACATAACATGGATACGCTGGACAAAGGGACAGTTCGTGTCCTGGGTGGGACAAAGCAGGATGGTACAATATTTTATCAGGCTACTCAGAATGGTGTTCAATTTAGAACTGAAATTATTTATTTCTGGAATTTACCATTTAATATTTTTGGATGATAGTTCAGTATGGTTTACTGAAATAAAGGGGGATTGCTACTTTTTTTTTTTAGTTGTAGATGGACACAATATATTTTATTTATTTATTATGTGGTGCTGAGGATTAAACCCAGTGCCTCATGCATGCGAGGCAAGTGCTCAACCACTGAGCTACAGCCCCAGCCTGGGACTGCTACGTTTAAAAAAAGAAAACATCATAGTGTCTTAAATGTAATGGCTTTTTTGTTTAGTGTATGCGTTATTATAACTTTAATCCTTCCTCAAAGTAGATTCACTGAGTCTAATGAAAATAAGTAGATAAGTAGCTTCAATACCTCACTTTTAAAGTTGCTTGCAATTGTGCATGTGGTGGTAGAAATCTTGTAATTCTTAATATGTTTTGGCTTTCTATTCCTTAAAAGTACTGGATATCATGTGATACCTAATATTACCAAATGAGAACATGGAAGCAAAAAGACTATAAACCTTTTTTTTAATAGTAGACAGTTTTTGGCTTAATATTTTGAGAGTGTAGTTTTGTGAAACGTTTCTCTGCTTTTATAGTTGTGGGAAAATAGTATTTATTCTGTAGTTAACCTTGGTATATTAATTTCATAAAATAGAGGGTATACATAATATGAATGAATTTGTTTAATGGTAGTAATCATCTGTTTAATGATAAGTACCAAGGCTTCTCATACTAAAGAAAAATTGATTCATTTTATCAGTGAACAATGTGTCTCATAAGTTTTGACTTATATTGTTAAACATACAGGTGTTCTTAATTACATCTAAACAAGAATACCACTGAAAATACTTGTAATAGAGCATAAAAGTTATATTATGCATGGAGCCACGCTTGTGCTAGTAACTGGACATTTTGAGATAGAATCCTATTTCCAATGTGAGATTGAGTACAAACATTTTTTAGGGCAGAGAATAAGCATGTAAATTACACCAACAAAAACATTTTGTATATTTATAATGGGGAAAACTCTATTGAATTTGCATGGAAAAATGTAATATAAACTCAGTATGTTTTAAACAGAATAGATGGGACTTTGTGTTTTATGATGATCATGATGTTTTTTTTTTTTTTTTTCTTTCTTTTTGTTTATTTTGATACTGGGGATTGAGTCTGTGGTGGAGTACCATTGAGCCACATCTCTAAACCTTCTTTAGAGACAAGGTCTCAATAAGTTGCCCAATCTTCTAGTGCTTTAAATTGAGATAGTACAGTTGTCTTCATATGCTTTTATTTATTTTTTTTTTTTAAAGAGAGAGTGAGAGAGAGAGGGGGACAGAGAGAGAGAGAGAGAATTTTAACATTTATTTATTTTTTCTTAGTTCTTGGCGGACACAACATCTTTGTTGGTATGTGGTGCTGCTGAGGATCGAACCCGGGCCGCACGCATGCTAGGCGAGCGCGCTACCGCTTGAGCCACATCCCCAGCCCCCCATATGCTTTTATTTTCACCTTAACACTGTTTGAATTAGCAAGTAAAACTTGATTATTTTGCACAAATTTCTTTTCATGGAGAAGAGTCACATCTAGTATTAATACTTCTGGGAACTTTCAAATTTAAGTTACTGTCTTAATGCTAATTAGAATTTCAAAAGTCTGGTAGTGTTCTTTTTTGTTGTTGTTGTTGTTCTGTCCTATACCCCCAAAGAATAACATTTGATTTTATTGATTTAATTTGGTTCTATGACATTTGAATTGGTTTGATCCCAGATACTTTATAAAATTATAATCAGTTTGTAGTAGTTTCTCCAGTTTATTCAATACTTTAGAATACTACTCCAAATACAATTATGCTGACAAGTTTGGAAAGTACGGATATATGTACTTTAGAAATATTAATAAAATTGATGCTATTAATATCTATTAAATATGCTTATGTTAAGTCGAAGGCTGTTTAATAACTTAATACTATATCCACCTATAGATAAAACTTCATTGTGATAGTAATAATTTTTTTTTGTTTTGTTTTACATAGGAGAGTTTATTTGTCAAAGCTGACAAATAAAGGCTATCTCTCTATAGGAGAGAGAGGCAAAACAGGCTTGAGTTCTGGGACTTTCATGGAGGAGGCTCTGGAATAAAAGCTGGGCTGTTAAGGGTTGGATTGGTATGAGTAAGTGGTGAGCCTTTCTCAGAAAGGCCCTTGGGCAGGAAGTGAAACTTTTTTCTTAAAATGGCCATTCAGATGATAACCAGGGACCTTATATTCCTCCCCTTTTTTTTTGTTTTTAATTGGGCCCCTTTGGGATGTAGGTTAATCATCTATAACTGCTGCCTGCTGGGAAGGGACAGCATTTGAATCATTGGAAAGACACAGAGGTTGAGAGTTGAGTGGTGGTGGAATGCTGTGCGTAGGCCCAGTTTTGGAGAGGGATTGGTATTCATTCGTTCAGCAGAGGAGAGCTGTTGTTTCTGATGTTCAAGGTCCTGTTGGAGTTGTTTTATCTTGTCCTTTACTATACCAGATTGACATAAAAATAGCATTTCCCCTGTAGGTACAGAAGAAGTCCACCTTTTTTGGCCTTAAGAAGATCAAGGCCCTTTGGATTCTGCAGAACCACAGCAGCTAAAGAATCAAACTGGGGTTGTATAGTTAGTATGGTTTAAGCAAGTTGCTATAAGTCTCTTTGATTTGGAATGATAATCCCTGGTAGTAGTACCCCTGGGAGGTGAGTGCAGAATTAGAGAGGAGGGCAAAAACGAAAAAGGGAAGAATGGTACTCATGGTTTTGCAGAGTCCTTGTGGTCCTCAGAGACCGAAGGAAGATTGGGGTTTCTGGCCTTAGAGAAACGGCTTGAAAGGGCCTGTGGGTGTCACTGTATAAAAGGGCAGAGGGGACTGTTTTAAATGGGAGTTATGAACCCAATATAGGATGCCCTCAAGGTGGGCTGCAAAGGGAGTGCTAAGAATGACCCCATAAGGTCCAGCCCGTTTAAAAATATATATATATATATATATATAGTTAGTTAGTTAGTTAGTTAGTTGTAGTTGGGCACAATGCCTTATTTTATTTATTTATTTTTAATGTGGTGCTGAGGATCGAACCCAGGGCCTCGCATGTGGTAGGCAAGTGCTCTACTACTGAGCCACAACCCCAGCCCAGATCCAGTCCATTTTGTGGAAAATTGAGAGGAGAAAGGGGGTCTGTTGATGGGGTTAAAAAGTACCAGGTTGCCAGTAGACAGAGTGGGAGAAGGTGAAGAGGCAGAACTAGGCTTTGCCTGAACAGCATCTCTGTATTGCCAAAGAAGGTTCCTAATGTATGCAAGAAGGGGCCAGAAAAGATGAAGAACAAGGGGGTAGTGGATAATCAGAGGCTGGTGAGTTGAGCAGAGAGATAGGCTGTCCATATAGAAGCTCAAAAGGGCAGATGTTGAGTGGCTTCTTTGGGAGGGCCTATAACCTAAGAAGAGCCAAGGGAAGGAGTTTAGTACAATCTAAATGTAATTCAAGGGATAGTAGACATTGAGGGAGTATCTCTTTGCCAAAGTGAAGGCTCTGATGAGGGCAACAAGTTCAGCCTGCTGATATTGGGAAGGGGAGCCGCTTCCATAACCAAGGTTAGAGAGACTATAAGCATACCCTTCCCAACAAATTTCCTCCTAAAGGAAGGAGAAGCCATCTGTGAACCATGTGTATGTTTCCTGGAGCAAGGGGCCTTCCTGTATGTGGGAGGGATGTGGAAGAAGCTCCTCCAGAGTTTCAATGTGTGAACGGGTAAGGAGCGGGGAGGAGAGTAGCAGGGTTTAAAGGTGTGAGCACATGTAGAAAGTAAGACTTAGATCTTCCATCAGTGAAACCTGTTGAGTTAAAAGATGACAGGGGGGTAAGGAATGTAAATCCTTGTAGGTGAGGAGTTTCTTTAAGTGATGGAGAGCCAGGATGGTGAGTGGGGGGGCCCCATAGGTGAGTTTCTTTGGCTCATTAATGATAGAGAGGCTGTGGCCACTGTTTGTAGGCAAGGGGCCAATCCTCCAAAAAGTAGGGTCAAGACCCTTTGATAGGTAAGCCATAGGGGCAAAGGTTGACCTCAGCATGTGTCCGAGGACCTCTAAAGCAAATCCTTGAGGTGGGCTTGTGAGATCAGGGAGATGGAAGGAGAAAAAAAGTTTTAAAGTCATTCTTATGTGTTGTAGCCAAGGGAAAAGTTAAAATGACACTTTTTCTTTTTTTAGTCTTAGGCCTCTTATCAAGCCTGCTGAATCTGTTCATTGTATTTCAATGTTAGCTTCAGCATAGCCTTGGCTAGGAAGATTGCTGCCTAGGGCTTTACAATGTACTATGCCAATAGAAGGGAGAAGGGTTCTGGGTCCCTTGTTTGTCTAGAAGTAGGGTCTCTGGAGGAATCCAGAGCTTTAGTGGCAAGTGGAAGCTGGATGGGAGAGCAAGAGGAGCAAAGGGAAGCCTTAGAGTGGAGAAAAGGAGAAGACCTGCACATAAGGGATTTCCTTCCATTTTCCTGAGCACTTGCAAAAGTTATGAAGATTCCATAAAATATTGGGATTAAAGGTGTCATTAGGTGGCCATTGTCTAAGTCATAGAGGGGCCATGACCGAGTGGAAAGTTGAATTAGTCAGGAGCTAAACGAAGTGGGGCTAAGTGGGCGAGGAGGCAGCCCAGAGGTGAGTCAGATGGGATTCTGGACTGGGAGTTCCCCACAGCGAGTTGGGGTGCTGGAATGGCTAGAGGCAGGTCTCCCTGGCTGTAGACCAAACCAGGGTGAGAGAGGGGTCAGGAGTGAAAAAGGGTCCTCACCACATAATTCACTGGCCCTGGGGCTGAAACCTTTCTGAGACTGAGAGAAAGGAGTCATCATCTCCTGCTTCCCTAGTCCCAGACTTTGCCCATAGAGAGTCTTGATTATTTGGCCAGGGCTTTCGTGAGCACTGCTGAGGAGCTGCCAAGACCCAAGAGTGAACTCCCAAGGGGAAGGGACAGGAAAGTTGAGAATCTTGGTGCTGGGCAAAGATCTAAGTTAACTTTTGTCTCTAGAGAGGAGACTTGTCATTTCTAGGGAGTAGAAATTTGAGGAGGAGGGGAGGGGAAGGGAGAAGTCACATACCCAAATGAGGCTGGTGTGTGGGTGTGTGGATGGAGAATAGCGCTAGGTAAATGGAAGAAGATGTGTGGTAATTGTCCTGGGCCCTCAGGCCAGGATCCCAAATCAACTCAAATCTGGCTTCAAATCCCTGGAGGGGAGAGTAAAGCTGGTGAGCAAGGCTGCTCAGCAAAAAGAGAGGGACAGCAGCAGTAAGGAGGGAGAGTAGTATTGTGATTGGGCCAGAAAATGGAGGGGGTTTGAGACAATGTGATACTGGTGAGAGGTGATAGAGGACTTGAAACATCTCAGACTGTAGGGTTCACCTCAGAAGGGGTAATGGGAAGGCACTGGCAGATGGAATAGGGGATGTCCTAAGGTAAGGGGAGCAGTAGGTGAGTCTGGATGGAAGCATATATGAGGGGAGAAGGAAAGTGTAGCCCCCAACCTTGTAAGGATGTCCCTTCCGATTATGGGAACAGGGCACTGTGGAATGACTAAAAAGGAGTGGGTAAAAATTAGAGAGCCAAAAGCACAAACAAGGCTAGGTGTCTATAAGGGTTGGTAAGGTTTCTGCTCTACCTTGACAATAGAGGTTAGAGTAGTAGGCCCCCAGAACTCCTTGAGGACAATATGTAGCCCCAGGATCTAGGAGGAAATATGCAGAGCTACCCTGGGTATAGGAGAGTGATGGTAGTGGTTGGTTATGGGGACCTGGGCCTCTGCAGCCAATCCTAAGAGTTGGAAAGGGGAACCAGAAGGGCTGTATGGTTGAATGGTTGGGGCCGCTATGAGCTCGGGGACTTTCAATGGCTCTATATCCCTCCTGATGGAGGCTTATGAGGCTTGGGACATGTACAAGCCCAGTGACCCATCTGACCACATTTAAAACAGGATCTGTGTGGTCTCAAGGGACCCTTCCGTGTGCCAGTGGAACCAGGGACAGATGCTGAGGCTAGATAGATGGCTTGAGCGAACACCTTATATTTCTGCTTCTGGGCCTTCTCTGTCCCATTATACATCTTAAAGGCCACTCCCAGAACCTCATCTTGGGGAATTAGGGGTCCCCTTTCAAGGCGCCTTAGTTTGGCCTAATATTGGGGAAACTCTGGGAGAAAAGTAGGTCATTAGTAGTTGTCTCCCATTTGGAGCCTCAGGGTCCAGATTGGTATATTATAATAAAGTCTTGATCAGGAGTTCTAAAAATGCTGAAGGGTTTTCATTCTTATCTTGGGTGATTTCCTGGAGCTTTTCAAAATTGATAGGCTTATGGGCTGCCTTTCTAAGTTCTTCCATAAGGCAAATAATGAATTGGTTTCTACTAGTTATTCCTCCAGGCAAATTATAATCCCTTCAGTGCCAATCAGATGGGCAGGGGAGGTCTGATGTACCTCATCAGCATAATTTCTAGCTTGCTCCCAAACTCACCTGTGTTCCTCAGGCAGGAGGGTGTGAGACAAGGTCATATGGATATTGTGGAAGGTCAAATCATATGGTTGAGTCAGATATTGAAACTCTTTGATATATGTGGTAGGACTTGAAGTATAGAACCCAAGCCGCTTTTCTATCTGTGTAAGATCTGACAAAGAGAAAGACACATGAACCTTGATTACACCATCTACCCCAGCCACCTCGCATAGAGGACACAAAGATTTTGGTTGGGCAGCAACAGCCTGTGGGCATGTGGCAGAAGGAGAGAAGGGCGGAGATGCTGAGGGGACAGTTGCTGTGGAGGCTTCATTAGAAAGAATTGTGGTATGGCGGGGGCTCATCCCCTGGGTAGGGGAGGTGAGAGCTAAGAGGACTTGAGTGGGAGAGCAAGAGTTGTAGAGAGAGGAGAAGGCCTGAACATGTGATATCTGTTTCCATTTTCCTGAACGCTGACAATCAAGTTGAAAAGATACCTGATAATATTGGGATCTAGAGTGCCATGCTGTTAATCAGTCATTTAGAGTTGTTATCCAAAGGATATTGAGATCAGCTCTGATTGCACAAGTGGATAAGTTTTTGGGGGTTTAGGTACACAGAGCGCAAAACCCAGGACCCAAATAAAAGACCATCTATAGACTCTGTCGACAGTAGGGATCAGCAGTAGCTGTGAAAGCTGTGGCTGGAGGAGCCCCTGACCACACAGTAATCCTGGGAATGCTGGATGTTCAACGGTCATTTCCCAGTGCCCGTAGGTGGTTTAGGTTGACTAGAGACAGAGTCTTACCTGAAATGTCCGGTGTTGGGTGTAGAGAGGGTGGTGGGCAGAATAGAGGGCCTGGTCCCAGGATGGAATTCAGATCAGGGCCTGGGGATGCCCAGTGACCCAAGAAGAGGGGAATGGGCACACCAGGGAACCTGATCCTGAGTTTTGGCACCAAAATGAAGGGAAAGCAAGGAACGAGAGACAGGTAAGCAAGAAATGAAAGACAGAGACCAGGTAGAGATACATTCGCGACTTTATTTGTCAGAGCTGACAAACATAGGCCATCTCTTATAGAGAGAGGTCAGTAATAAAAATTTTACTTTTAATATATAAAAATATGGTTTGGTAAGCTGTGGAAGTTTGTTTAATATTTTTTTTTCAAAAGAGTTAATCACTGAAATGTTGCTAAAATTCAGTGGCATCTAATTGTCTTAGATATTTTCATTGTTGAAACAGATTAATAATTTAATGCAGTATAGTCTTGCTGTGTGTGTGTGTGTGTGTGTGTGTGTGTGTGTGTGTGTGTGTGTTTATACTGATATATTTTCAGAGAATTAAAAAAGTCCTGAATGGTCAGTGAAGTACTTCAGTGAATGTTACTATTTGTTACTGATTTTCTGAGTATGGTTATTAAGCTCTGATCAGAGTTTCTAATTAGAAACTTTGGTTTACTCTTAGAATCCTTAGGTTGATAAGTTCAGATGATATAATTTTGAATGTTAATTTAAGACAAACACAATCAGGATGATGTGTATATTAAAAAAATCACATAACATATCCAAAAGTAAATAGAAATAATTATCCATCCAAAACTACATGAATGCTTAGTGTAAGTGATGAAGAGCATGGATTTTGGTGTCAGACTACCCGGTTTTGAATCCTATCCCTTCCACTTAACCTAGCTGTGTAACTTTAGTAGATTCATCCTTGAGGCATGATACTCATGTGATGAGGAAGATTAATTTGTAAAGTGCTTAGAGCAGTTGCTGGTCTGCAAAGAAAGTATTATAGAAAGTTGGTTAAATTATTATGATTTAAAATAAATTTGTAGAACAATTCATGTCCCTTTCCCCTTAGTCATTACCAAAATCACAGGAAGCTCTCCATGTTTCAGCCTTCTTTCAACAAAAGTTTATTAATTTCATAATCATTACTACCACTATCACCTACCACCACATCCACCATCTGTACTTCTACATTTACTACTGCTGCTGCTGCTACTACTACTGCTTTTTCTACTTATCATCAAGGACTCTAAGTTAAGGTACTTTTCCTGCATGTGCCTTTGAGGGCTGAATGTAGTAATTTGAAATGATTGATAAAGACTGGTACTATTCAATTAATGCAGGACTGGGATTAAGAATCTGGTATTCTACTTCAAGTACATTGCTTTTTGTATTAGGCCACAAGTGTTTTAGCGGGTTGGAAGTCTTGGCACTTTTGTGTTTCCTTTCAAAATTTATTTCCCTGCTCCACTCTTGTACATTAAACATGTAAATATGAATTGATGAGAAACTGAATTATACCTTATAGTAAGTATTAGTCAATTCACTAGTGGATTCCTGTGGAAGTAGGAAGGAGCCCCTGGCTATTATTCAGGGATGTTTGTGGTGGAAATGTAATGGAAGAACATAAGAATTGTCTGCCCTTAGTTGTGAGGAAGCAGAAGGAAGAATATAAGGTACTACGTATAGCTTCTGGACATTGGACTAAAGAGTGTTTTCCAGTTAGTAGTGAGTACTAATCTAGTCTGGGGTATACCACTATACATGGATACCATTAATACAGAAGATAATGCTAAGGGAAGTTAGCCAATCCCAAAAAAACAAATGCCGAATGTTTTCTCTGATATAAGGGGGGTGATTCAAAGTGGGATAGGGAGGGAGAGCATGGGAGAAAGATTATTTCTAGACAGGGAAGAGGGGTGGGAGGGAAAGAAAGTGGGAAGGGGATTAGCAAGGGTGGTGGAATGTGATGGTCATCATTATACAAAATACATGTATGAAGATTTGAATTTGGTATCAAGATATGAAAAATTATGGTATATATGTGTATTAAGAATTGTAATGCAAAAAAAGAGTACATATATAATGACATAATTTGGCATGAGCATACTTTATAATACAGAATTATGAAAAATTGTGCTGTATAATAAGGAGTGTAATACATTCTGCTATTGTCATGTATGTAAAATAAATAAGTAAATACATGTAGAAAGCTAATAAGATCTTAGTAGTTTAGAAGAGGGAAAATGTTATTTTAGCTGTAAAAAAAAGTAGCATGATTTCTGAGAATGCTAATAAATTTGGGATTAACATTGTATGGTATAACTTCTGTATATCACTTCATTTGGATACAAGAAACATTTTACTTTGTTTTCAATCCCCATTCATGAAACTTATAGCCAAAATAATTTAGATAAAACTCTGAAAAAGTCTGCATATGAATTCCTTAGAACTGTGACTTTAACTCTACCTGGCACCAAGCTTTTCTCTTCTAAACATTAGAATGTCCTGTTGACTAGAGGACATACTAGGGCAATAACATGCTTTAATTTACTGAAAAGGCTATTTTTAGTCATAAAAGTTTATGATCTTAAGTGAGGCCTATTGGCTGTTAGCATACTTATTTAAAAATAAATACTTAATAGCATACTTACTTAAAAATAAATACCTTTTAGAAATATAATATTTATAACATCCTAATATTTTTGGTTGATATAAGAAATTAAATCTGGGCCAGGGGATATAGTTCACTCAGTAGAGTGCTTACCTCGAATGCACAAGGTCCTGGGTTCAACTCCAGTACCACCAAAAAAAGAAAAAATTAAGGCTCATTAAGAGAGCAAGTCTAGTATGTCTAATATGGTAGCATTATAAAGCATCATATATTACAATAGATATATTACAGAATGGGGAATCAGGAGAAAGCTGCTATCCTTTGTGAGGTTTTGATTGACTTCTTTTTGTCAATTTATCATTCTGGAAATGAAATTTTTGTCAATTTATCATTGTGAAAATCAAATTTTAATAACTTATTCTAAAATGAAGGAGTGATGCTAATGAAAATGAATATTGACATACAAGATATATAAGGTTGGTTCAATGTTGAAGGTGGTTATATATGTATATATTTTAAACTGGGTAATTTTTCGTTTACCACATCGCTTGTTTTTCTTTTTTAGGTAGTTTTCTTTCAGATTACTTTTCCTTTTTAATTTTGCATACATTTCCCTTCAGCTTTTCATTTGGAAAATGTTTAAGTAGGTAGCAAAATCTAGAGGGAGAAACTGGCATTGATCTTTCTTCCTTCTCTTCATATGCTTTTCTACTTTAAGACTGAGTTCAGTGCTTACTTCTTTCTTTCAAGTCCTCTATTATCTTCCCCTTCTCTGAATTTATAATTTTATAGGTTAGTTCTTATTCATTTCACTGTTTTATATTGTTCATGAATTGAATTGTTTTTGTGACTTAGATGTCGTAGCCCTGCTATACCCACTTCTTGCTTCCTCTTTATGGGCTGCTAAATTTTTAACTTCTTGAATGCAGAGCTCTTGTCTCAGGCATTTCTCTCTCATGTTCCCTCACATAACAGGCATTTAGTGATAGATACTCAAGTTTTTTTTTAGTTGCTAGATCTTGTCTCTATTTCTTGTCCGATTATCTGTGTATACAATGTGTAAAACAAATAGAATTTTAATGCCTTTAAGCCTTTAAAAGTTGTTTAGTTATTTGCAAGTTTGTTATAGTCCATAGATGAAATTGAGCAGCTATATATTTAGATCAGCATAGTCCATTAATACTGCTTTAAAAGCAAATCAAGGCTTATAACTTTTATAAGAGCTTATTTAATTAAAAAAAATCAATGGATGCTGATGTAGTTCATGGTTTTATTTTTTGCTTTGAAGCATTTTCTTTTTCTGGAATAAGATTCTTGGTTTAGACTGTGTAGAAGTAATGTTAATTAGATTATATTTAGTTGGTGAATTCATGCCTACAGAAATGTGACTTTAAAAAGTGGCAAATAGCTAGTTTTTGCAGATAAAAATTATTTTGTTTTTTTTTTTTAATTTAGTATTTTGTATATTATTCCATGAGGTTGCTTTTCAGTTTGTCTAGTTGTATCATTTGACATTCAAACTTAAATAATATTCAAATCTACCATCACTGGTGCTTATAAATGCTAGTCATTCAAAATGTCAAAATTTCGATTTAGTCCGTGAGTGGCAAATGAGCTTTTATAAAATATACCCAAGTTTATATTATCAGGAGAAATAAATAAAATACTATATTTGAGGAATAGTTTTAAGTTATTAGACTTTAGCATTGGTACCTAACCCAAACTATTTCTCTTGTAAATTGCATGTTGTATCAATTAATGAATTGCTACTTCAAGAGAAGCATTTAGTGTGATTGGTCCCCAAATCACTGAACATTTTAATTCTAACATGCTAATTCTTAACAAACACTGTGACAAAATATTGTGCTTTTACTTTTCCAAATTTTAAAAATTCATTTTAAAAGTAAGGTGGTATTTGTATACATATAATTTAAAAAGTCAAATTTTATTACAAAGTTTAGAAAAACAGGAGTTTCCCTATCTCTTTTCTCCTTATCTCCAAATCCCAATCTTCAGAAGTCAGTTATTCTGCTTTAAGGGGGCCGGCAGTGGTACTAGGGTTTGAACCCCAAAACCTAGGGCATGCTAGGCAAGCATTCTACCACTGAGCTACCCAGCCCCTTTTTAGAAATTGTGGTGGGGCAGGGGGGTCCTAGGAATGTGATTCAGTGGTAGAAGGCTTGCTTAGCAGATTCAAGGCCCTGGATTTGATCTCTGGTGCTACCTACCCCCTCAAAAAAAAAAAAAAAAGAATTAGAAATTTTGTTTTTAGACTAGCACAGTACACACCTGCAATCCCAGAGATTTGGGAGGTGTGAGACCAAGCAGGATCACAGGTTCAAGACCAGCCTTAACAACTTAGTGAGACCTTCAACAATTTAGCAAGACCCTACCTCAAAATAAAAAATATAAAGGACTTGAGGAAATAGCTCATGGTCAAGTGCCCCTGGGTTCAATCCCCAGTATGTATGTATAAATAAATAAATATTTTTTAAAAAAAACAAAGAATAAATGAAATTTTGTTTTGAGGTGGGATCTCACCCAATTGCCCAGTTTGGCCTTGGATTTAGAGTTCCTACTGCTTTGGCCTCCTGAGTGACTGGGATTATAGGCATGAGACATGGTCCCCACAGTATTCGGCATTTTATTGTTTTTTGATTGTGTTTATTTTGTTTGTTTGTTTATTGGTACCCAGGATTGAACCTAGCAGGTGCTTAACCACTGAGCCACATCCCCAGCCCTTTTTATTTTTGTTTTGAGGCAGAGCCTCATCAAGTTGTGTAGGACTTTGATAAATTGCTGATGCTGGCTTTGAACTTATGATCTTCCTGCCTCAGCTGTCCGAGTCACTGGGATTACAGGTGTGTGCCACTATGCCTGGCTTGGTTTTTTGTTTTAGACAGTAGCTACTAACTTTCTTTCTTAAAAATATTTTTTATAACTTTATTTTACTTATTTAATTATTATTATTTTTCTAATGTGGTGCTGAGGATTGAACCCAGGGCTTCACATGTGCTAAGCAAGTGCTCTACCATTGAGCCACAACCCCAGCCCCCTACTAACTTGCTTCTATAAAAGATAAGAGTCAGTAATCATAATCTCTATTACTTGCAAATATTTATATATATTTCCCCCTTTCTCATTTTCTGTTTATATGATATCAGATTTTGGCAGGCAAATTATTAAGACTATGCAAATATTTTTTACAGTTGAATTATAAAATTCACTGTGATTATATTTTTTCTTGTTCAACTTATTCTTTTTCAGGGTAATTATCCCAGTTTAAAATTTCTTGTATTTTGTGCCTATTATTAATACATCTGCAGTTGATGGATCTAAATCACCTTTTGATATGATTGAACCTATTTGGGTCATCTGTCAGATACAGTTCTCTTGTTTTTCTAGTAGGCATTTTGTCTTATTCAGCTGTGGTTTATGTTCTTAAATTTGGGGTATCTTTTCTCTGCAAGAGCAACTCCAGACTTTTATCAGAGATAGAGAGAAGTTTGGTTTTTGCTGTGAGATCACTTATATGAACCTTATTTTTTCAAGTATATATATATTTTTTTGTACTGGGGATTGAACCCATGAGCACTCTGCTACTGAGTTAGATCCCCAATCCTTTTTTATTTTGAAATAGGGTCTTACTAAATTGCTGAGAGTCTTGCTAAGTTTCTGTGGCTGGCCTGAATCTTGTGATCCTCTTGCCTCAGCCTCCACAGTCCCTGCGACTTTTGGTGTGCTCTACTCCACCCCAGCTAAGTAATAAGACTTTGTGTGTGTGTGTGTGTGTGTGTGTGTGTGTGTGTGTGTGTTGCTGGAGATTAAACCCAGGGCTTTATATATGCTAGACAAATGCTACATTGAACTACAGTCCCATCCTGAACTTTAAACCAGTCATCTGGTTTCTAATCCCAGCCTTCATTTTATCCTCATTGGGCTTCTGATACCCAAATCTGTCTAGCACCTGAATTTCTTTAGCATGAGTCAGCTTTTTTCCTTTTTATTATAGTTCAATATCATAACATAATTGTAACCAATTTAATGTCTACAGTTCAGTGGTATTAAATATATTAATGTTGTGCAGCTAACATCACTAGGACTTTCCCCAGAACTTTTTCATCATCCCAAACTGGAACTACCCATTACATAACAACTCCTTATTTTCTTCTCACTTAGCCATTAGTAACCATTATTCTATTTTCATTCTCTATCAGTTTGCTTTGGGTAGCTTTTCCCTTTCAGATTTATGATTCAGTTTTCTTGGTCTTGATAGGTTAGTTTTTTCCTTTCTTATTTCCAAAATGTTATTGATTTTTCTCATTTGCTGCTACATCTTTTTCTATTTTTTTCATCTTTATGGCTTTTATGCATCTAAAAACTCTTAATTTTTTAAGTAAGTTTTAAGAAGTCAAGGTCATTCATTCGTGCTTAACTGAAGGCTTCCCCCCTTTTTTCTGTTTTTTTTTTTTAAATTTAGATTTCTTTTATTAAGAATTTATTAGCAGCTGGGTGTGATGGCACATGTCTGCAGTCCCAGCTACTTAGGAGACTGAGGCAGCAGGATTGCTTGAGCCCAGGAAGTCTAGGTCCATCACCTGGGCAACATAGTGAGACTGTTTTATACAACAACAACAAAACCCCTGGAACTTAACTTGTATGCCAAATAAAAGGAGTTTTGTAGCCACATTAACTGTAAAGTTAAGCTTGATAAATGGACTCTTTTTTTTTGTTGTTGTTGTTATTGTTGTCAGTGGGATTGAACTCAGGGGCACTCAATCACTGAGTCACATTTCTAGCCCTATTTTGTATTTTATTTAGAGACAGGGTCTCAGAGAGTTGCTCAGTGCTTTGCATTTGCTGAGGCTGGCTTTGAACTCAGGATTCTCCTGTCTCAGCCTCCCAAGCTGCTGGGATTACAGGTGTGTGCCACCGCACCTGGCTGGACTCCTTCTTTATCACTAGTTGCTGTTGTGGTGGCAAGGGTTTGATTAACCTTGAGCACCATTCCCTTCCTTGCACACATTAAGATGGTGCTTTTGTGCTGAACTACATTTTGTACTGTACTGTAGTAGTTTTCATAGCAGTGAGCACTTGGCCTTTCTGTGGGAGGGATTTTGGGAGAAGCTGTTAGCCGGAGATTTTTGTAGAAGTCGGTTATTCAAGATGGAGTTGAGGTATTTTCTTTTCTGATTTTTGTAGAAGTCTGTTATTCAAGATGGAGTTGAGGTATTTTCTTTTCTGTAAAACTTCTATGAGTGCCCTAGGCAGGGTTAATTATCCCTTCTGGGCCTTGACAACCTGTGAATAACTATTTTCTTCTTTGTATGTTAGATTTGCCTATCTAAACTAGATACCTAAATTACATGATCTCTTCATCTTTTTTTCTTACACTATCTTCTGATATTTTGGAGAGTGTGCCTGCATTCTAAAGCAGTTCATGGTCCATGACAGATAATAATTATTTACTAAACGAATAAATAGTTCATCTGGATTGATTTAACATCTTTTCTGGCAAGTGTATTGTTGTTCTGCCTGTAATCACTACTGTCCATTGAAAGCTGTGCCAAAAACTGTATTAAATGCTTTTATTTGTTATTAGGAGTTAACACTGTGTAGTGGTTCAGGTGTGTGCCTGGGTTCACACAAATAAATCTCTTAACCTCTCTGTGCTTTAGTTTCTTTACCTATAAAATAGAGGTAATAATATTACTATGTAATATTGTGAGATTAAATGAATACATCTGAAGTGTTAGCTCAATGCTTTTCTACATGTACTTTTTTAATAGAATTCTGGGGGTTGAGCCCAGGGTACTTAACCACTGAGTCACATACCCAGTCCTTTTTATTTTTTATTTTGAGACAGGATCTTGCTAAGTTGCTCAGGACCTCTCTAAGTTGCCAAGGCAGGCCTTGTTCTTGTGAGTTTTCTGCCTCAGTCTCTGGAGTCGTTGGGATTAGAGGTGTGGGTACCACACCTGGCCACATTGTCTTTTAGTGAATCTGTTTTTCATCTTTATGGGATTATTAACCACTATAATAGCATTAAAACCTGTGAGTGAAAATCAAGCTAAAATGAAAAATCAAGCTGGAAATCTGTGTATATGCACATTATGAAATTATTTCCAGGGACAATAGTAGATTATGGCATTTAGATTAATAACAAACTGGAAAGTAATATGCATAGTGTTACATACTTATTACTTAATTCTGTCATGTTGTTAAAAATTCTATAAATATCAGGTTTTCAAAAATTTTTTTCATCTACCAAATGGGTACATCATCAATAGCTATGAAGTTTGTTCTGAAAACAACGTTTGTTTAGTGAAGCAATGTATGTAACAAAAATAAATTTAAAAATCAGCTCCTTATACTGGCTTCTCTTATTATTACTGTTTTCCTTGTACTTATTCATTCCTAACTAGATTTTCTGCACAGCCTTAATCCAAACTAAACCAGGGATGCGTGTTATTTGGTGCGATAATTCCCAGTGCTTTGTAATAGCCATCTTGAGGTTTTTTAGGCCTTTTAAAATGAAAAAAACAAAAAACAAACAAACAAACAAACAAACCCAACAAACTCTGGAAAGGTAAAGCACAACATTTTTTTCAGTGTTTAAAAGCTTTTGCCAGACTCCAAAGAGCTATTACTTGTTTCCTGTGTCTGTCAGTTTTGAAGGAGGGGAAGTGGCAGTTACATGTGTCTTAGGTTTGCCATTGGTGCTGTAAACCTTCTTTGTCTCTTTATATACACATTCTTTCCCTGTTCTCTTCGGGTTTCATGTACTTTTTGTTCTTGCACCTTATTTTGATAGGAGTTTGATATCTCCATTTTTATTTTTAGTGTTTTAGATGTTCCTGTTGTTTCTTCATAGCATAATTACTCTTCATAATAGAGTAGTAATTCAGGGACTAGCCTTAGGTCCTTTTTAGTCCTTCTTCTAGACTGCTCTTAAAACACAAATATAGCTAGCTTTTAAGGCTGACTTAGACATGTCTTATTTTTAAAGAAGATGTAGATTTTGTGTGAACCTTTTCCGTGAATTCCCTTGTAAAAATATCCTGCTGTGTTTAGTGTAAGCTAACCAACTTTCTATATGGGGCTTAATGGCATTCTTTTACAGGTGGGTGAATTGTGACCAGATTGTATTTGTTAATTGGCATTAATTTAAATTCAATGTTTAGTATAGAAGTTAAGTTCTGAGGGTATGAATAACAGCCAATATAAAATTGGTAATTTAAGAATGAGTCCTTAACACTTAGGCAAAAATGATTTTTTACTTCACAACACTTCCTGGGACTTAAATAAAAAACGAACTTATGGACAGTGTAAATTGTTTTTGTATTTCTTTATCACTTTTTCTATAGTCTTGTAACAAAGCTCTAATATATGATTGCCATGAACCCTATAATTCTATGACAGTCCCTGCTCCCAAATCTCTGCTAAAAGTCAGTGTTTGTCTTTTTTTCTTCTGACTTTAAGGACATTAGGTATATATTAGACATACACACTTGTTTGTTTCTATTTTCTAAATTTTAATCTGAGAAGGCGATTTTAAAAAATTTTGTTCCAATTATTCTTTTATTTGCTAAAACATGAAGTAGCTGTCTTCCCTTATCTTCAGATGATATGATATGTTGCAGGTTCGAAATCGTGGATAGTACCCAACCCTTTATATACTATATTTTGTCTATGCACATGTACCTATGTAAAGTTTAATTTATAAGTTGGGCACAGTAATACATTAGCAACATTAATTAATAATAAAATCCATCAATTACAACAATATACTGTAATAAAATTGCCAGCATCACTATGTGCTTTGGGGTTCTTATTAAGTAAAATATGGGTTATTTGAAAACAAATACTGTAATATTGTGATAGTCTAGTAAATGAGACCACTACTAATAGATAGTATATACAGCATAGATAGCTGGATAAAGGGATGATTCATGTCCTGAGTGGGACAGATCTTATCAGACTACTTAGAATGGTACATAATTTCAAACTTTTAAGTTGTTGGGCTGGGAGTGTAGCTCAGTGGTAGTATGCATTCTGAGCGTATGGAAGGCCCTGGGTTTGATTCTATTACCCAAAACAAAAAAACTTAAAAATGATTACTGCAATTTTCTGATCATGGTTCACCAGATAGCTGAAACCATAGACAGTGAAATCATGTGTAAAAGGGGACTACTGTGGTTTCAATTCTACATGGTAACAATTCTGTATGGAAACTGACTTCTGAGAGTTCCAAAAAACAGGATTTAATCTCCCAGTTTCACTCTCCCCCACAAATCTTGTGTCATATACTGACAAGTAACAAAATTAACAGATTTGAAATTTAACATTTAGACACTGGAAAAAGTATTACCAAACTATAAAAGAGAACTTCAGAGGAATGTGGCAGAGAAAGAGGAATGTGTACCAGCCAGTGACAATCAGGCACTGACTTACTGGTACTATTTTACTAGAGAAGTGAATTGTTTTGCTGTGAGGCTGTTTGAGTTATTTGTTATAACCAGTTTGAGTTATTTGTTAAAACCAGAGAGGAGCCAGGCCTGGTGGTGCATGCCTATAATCCCAGCAACTGGGGAGGCTGAGGCAAAAAGATGACAAGTTCAAGACCTACCTTAGCAATTTTTGTGAGGCCCTAAGCAATTTAGTGAGACCTCATCTCAAAATAAGGAATATAAAGGGCCGGGGATATAGTTCAGTGATAAATGTCTGGGGTGGGGGTGAGGGTGGGGGAGGGGTTCAATTTGTGTTTGTGTATTTTTGTATATGCATAAAAATATTTATACGTGTGTGTGTGTGTGTGTGTGTGTGTGTGTGTGTGTGTTGTTTTTGTGGTTGGCAGTACTAGGGATTGAATCCCAGGGTGCTCTACCTCTGAACTATATCCCCAGCCTTTTAAATTTTGTATTTTGAGACAGGATCTCACCAAGTTGTTTAGGGCCTTACCAAATTGTTGTGGCTTGCCTTGAACAACAAGTAGTTGTATCCTTCTGCCTCAGCCTTCCAAATTTCTGGGATTACAGGTGCCTAGCTAACCTTAGTGACTCTTAGCAGGTGGCTCCTTGGTTATAAACCATTAGGTGAAGAATTCCATGTGGGAAGACTTGTTGGGAATACGAAGGTTGGTATCAGGCATGCAGGAATGATTTCTGTTCCTTCAGTGAAAGCTGCTTTTTGCATTTTCATTTTCCTGTGTCATCATTTCTCTTTTATAGTATTCCTTAGGAATAAATCTAAAGTTGCCTAGACAATAAGGTTTCCAAGAATTCCTAGGATAAATCCATAAGTTGAAAGTGGACAGTAACTTCTTGTGTGTTTCCAGAGAAACTGAAAGTAGATTTTTTTTTTCCTGTTTCCTGGTGGGGTGGAGAAATGAGAATGGATATCACCTCTGTTTGTGTCTGTCAGAATTCCTGGATGTAGTATAAACCAATTCAAGCTAGGTATGGTGGTGCACACATGTAATCTCAGCAACTCGGGACACTGAGGCTGGAAGATTCCAAGTTTGAGGCCAGTCTGAGCTATTTAGTGAGACCCTGCCTCAGAAATCAAAATAGCAAAAACAATTAAAAGGCTTGGGGTAGAGCTTCAAGGTAGAGTACCCCCTGGGTTCAATCCTTAGTAACACCAAAAAAAAAAAAAAAAAAAAATTTAGGTCAGGTGTAGTAGGTGTGGTTCCATGTGATACATGTCTATAATCCCAGTGACTCCAGAAGCAGAATCAGGAGGACAGCAAGTTCTAGGTCAGCCTTGGCAATTTAGTGAGACCCTTAGCAACTTAGATCCTATCTCAAAAAAAAAAAAAAAAAAAAAGACTGGGGTAGCTCAATGGCAAAGCATCCTTGGTTCAATCCCTAGTACCAAACAAAAAACCAGAAGAAACAAACAATTCAAGCATATCATGTATTTTAAAAGGATGTTGGGTTGAACTCAGTGGCTCAACAAATTATTGTAAGGGCTAAGCAGCCAGAAACAATGCCTAAAATCACATTGCACAATGATTCCTGCGAGGATGCCAGTACCATCTAGAGACAGACAGACGCCACAGACTGCTCCAGATGACTCTAAATGCTGCCATCAGTGCCCTGGACTTGACCTTACTGCCATTTTTCAATTAGTATGAAAACAAATTCCTTCTGCTCTCTGCTTCTCCTGCTCACTTGTTGCCCATTCCTAGCCTGAGCTAGCTCTATATTTGGCAAAACACATGTCTTAGATATAAAGGAAATATGGGAAAGTGTTGAACCTTATGAAAACATAAGATGGATGAAGTGTTTGACCTTCTGAAATTATAAGATGGGGAAAGTTCAAGCAGACAAAAAGAATGATAAGATTTTCACTGCACTTGTTGTTCTGAATATACTTGTTTAGCCTTTACTATGTATTAGGCACCATGTCAATGTTTTACAAGCAATATCCTCAGAGCTTCCTTACCTCCATTTTACAGATTAAAAATTCATCAAAGTAGCCTGCTTAAGATCACAGTATAATTGGAATACAAGCTCAAAACTGTGACTCCAAAGCTTGTGCTCTTAACCACTGTATTAAACTGACAGTAATTGTTCCCTTTTGGTATATTTAGCTCAGACTTCTATAAATTAATCTGTTAGATTGAGTTCACTAAGCTTAAGATATTGAGCATGTTGTATGTATGTGTTTTGGTATTTTAAAGAAAGTTGAAAATTTGTGGCTTTAATTTATCTTTCAAACCAATGATCGAGTAATTTTCTATTTATTTATTTATTTATTTATTTATTTATTTATTTATTTATTTATTTATTTATTTGGTTGTTTGTTTATTTGGTACTGGAGGTCAAATCCAGGGCTTCACACAAACTAGGCAAGTACTCTAACACTGAGCTATACTCTCAACCTGATTTGACTCTTTATCTCATTTTGTGACTTTTTATAGTTCATTTTGCTACAGGCTACAACTTAATAAAATGCTTTCTTTCTGAAAATCAGTGCTTAGAACCTAGGTACTAAGAGAAAGATCATGGACATGAAGGATAGGGGAGATGGAGAGAACAAGACTGAGGGAGAAGCATCATACACACATAGAGGTTTAAAGGGAAGATAGAGAAAAATACATACGGAAGGAAGGGGATGCACATATGATACCCTATATACTACAAACAGCATTATCATACACACACACACACACACACACACACACATTTTGTTAGTTATAATGGTCAATTGAAAAATGATGGGTCTCTTTCTTCCTCCCAGTTTTAAAATTTGAATCAGTGCTTTTCCTAGAATAAGCTTCTCAATCAGTTTGCATTTTAAATTGACTTATGTATTTTTAGTTCAAACCTAAAAAGTTTAGTAGTATCTAGGAGTAATAAACAGAAGCTAATATTTAACTTGGTGAGTATACAGCTTGGTCCAAGCGGGGGAAATCATAAAAACAAACCCCCATACTTTCTATTATGTCACCCAATCTAGAGTATTTCTTCATAAAATATATCTCTTGTTAATTATTCCTTTAAAAGTACAGATGTGCCCTGATGATTTTTTTGTGTTACCAAATAGCTATTTTTTTTTAATTTTTACTTTTGGGATAAAATGGAAGCTACACTTTTTATAAAAATTGAAGACTGAGTGCCCATCTATACACACATTCATATAGACTGTCAGAATGTGGACTGGTTGCTAGAGAAATGCTGATGTAAGGTAAATATCCTTGAAATTAAAAGTGATCGTTGTTCTCTTAAAGTATTAAAATTTCAGTAAGGAGTATACTGTGTTTTTTGTCCTAATCTCTGTCTGATCTTTCCTAATAAGATGTAAGTTTTATTTGCTGAGAATGGCTTTGAATTTGGGATCCTCCTGCCTCAGCCTCCTGAGCCTCTGTGATTATAGGCATATGCTAATGTCCAGGGGTATTAACATATTCTACTGTTCCACTACTCTTAAATCTTACACCTCTTGTCCAAACTGCTTTAGTAAACCAGCAATCCTCAAATGAGCAATAGTCCTTTTATTAAGCCACCAGGTTTAAAAAAAAAAAAATAGAGCAATGGATGCATAGTTTTATTTTTTAATCTTTGGGTGCATTAGCTAATGATAAATTGATTAATCTATTCAAGAAATGTCCTGCTAGACATGTATATTAAACTAAAATATCATAGATTTATTGGAATGGATAATTCTGGGGGAAGGGAAATCACTATTTATCTATCTATATTTTTATTTATACTGGGGATTGAACTCAGGGGCACTCGACCATGAGCCACATCCCCAACCCAATTTTGTATTTTATTTAAAGACAGATTCTCACTGAGTTGCTTAGTGCCTCGTTGTTGCTAAGGCTGGCTGGCTTTGAATTCTCAATCCTCCTGCCTCCACCTCCCAGGACTCTGGTATTACAGGTGTGTACCACTGTGCCCAGCGGATATCACCATTTATAATGTGAACTTCAGTTCTTTCCTTGCTCATAAGCTGCTTCAGTTTCTTTAACTGTAAACATTGTTTTTCCCCTGCTTTCAAAATTATTCTGGTATTTCTAATATGGCCAATTTATAGGGTTTGTCTTTTTTTGCTCTTCTTCCTAGCATTTTTTCCCCTTACGTGGCAGTTAAGTGTAGAATTTTAAGCAAATTCTTGATAAATAGTGAAGTAGGCCCATGTTAGAATAGCCAATGAATTCATTTGGATTGTCTTATGACTATAAGCTTTGTGAATTTCAAGAGAAATAATATTTCATAGCAGTAGTTCAGAGGAAACATATAGCTTATGTTGTGGTTTGAGTTGTATCCCAAGAATTTATATGTTAGAAGCTCTGTCCTCAATGTGGTGATATTGGAATGTGGTGGAACCTTGAAGAGCTAGTAAATTAGGGCACTGAAGGCACTGCCCTCTAAAGGAAGTAATGTCGATTTGGGGGAACCCTGGTTTGTTTTTACAAGTAGATTGTTCTAAAAGAACAAACTGGACCCTTCCTGATTTCAGGCTTCCTGTTTTGCTGTGTGATCTTTTCCACATGCAGTCCTTTCATTACAGTATCATCTGCCACAAGCCTATCACCAGAACTAGAGCCACCTCTTAAAGCCTTGGAATTTCAGCCTCTAAAACTGTGAGACAAAACCTTTTTTATTTTATTTTTTAAATAAAGTGCCCAAGAATCAGGTAATTTGTTACCTGAAAATGCACTATGACATCTTGTTTTGGGATTTGATTTGAGACATGAATTTGCTGGAAACTGGTTAAAGACATTGGGCATTCCTTCTTTGATTGCCCCTTGTACAATCAATGCCCACCATGAGAAATTATTTTAGAGTTTGGTGGTGGGAAACATTCTCTATATCCTGTACTTTGCTGAAAAATCCTTACAGTCTACTCCAAGCAGGAAGAATTCAGGGCGGGGGAGGGGAGGGGGAAGTCATGTTTTTTTGTTTTTAATTTTTTTTTAAGTTGTAGATGATACAATCTTTATTTATTTCTTTTTATGTGGTGCTGAGGATCCAACCCAGTGCCTCATGTGTGTGAAGCTTGCATTCTACCCCTGAGCTACAACCCCAGCCCCTCATAATGTTTTTGATTGACTTGTTTCTGAAGTTATGGATTATCCTCTGGAAAATAAAGGGGCTGAAGTGTGCTTTATAAAAATTGCTTCACTTCTTTCTTTCTTTTTCTTTTCCCCAACTTTTATTTATTTATCTTTATGTGGTGCTGAGGATTGAGCCCAGTGCCTCACACATGCTAGGCAAGCGTTCTACCACTGAGCCACAATCCTAGCCCTGCTTTCACTTCACTTAATGGACTAGGCTGACAATTTCTGGGGGGGCATGTACCTATGAAGATGGCCTCTTTAGGAAGAGGCTATCAAATGCAAAGGCATTTTGGTAGTCCAGTAGAAGAGATAATATTAGAAGCAAACTCACCTTTTTTTTTGGCCGGGGGGATTAGGGATTGAACCCAGGAGTACTTGACCACTGAGCCCAGCCCTTTTATTTTTTATTTTGAAACAGGCCTTGCTAAGTTGCTTAAGGCCTTGCTAAATTCCAGAGGCTGGTCTCAAATTTGTGATCCTCCTTTCTTAGCTCCATAAGTCTCTGGGATTACAGACCTGCGCTACCACATCTGCTTTAATGCCAAGCTATTTTTCATAACAAACATTTTGTGTATTGTATTAAAATTTGTGAAAAATAATACAGCCAGACTCTGATGATGTTATTTATATTTTTATACATCCTTTGTGCATATTGTTGAAAATATGGAGGAAAACTTCTTCTGGAGGTAGAGTAACGGTGTTTTAAGAGTTATATGTTGGGCCTGGGGTTGTGGCTCAGTGGTAGAGCACTTGCCTAATAAGTGTGAGGCAGACTGGGTTTGATCCTCAGTATCACATTAAAATAAGTAAACAAAATAAAGGTATGTGTACATCTACAAATAATTGTATGTTAAGACGTAAAACTGTTTCTTACTAAAAATACATTTTTTGCCTTCTTAGAGTATGAATAGCTAATCTGTATACAGAAGTTTTAAAATATGACAGTCATTCATATTGTGTATGAGTTTGCTCAAAAGGAGGGGAGAGATAAGAGATATTGACTGTAGAGAGACTGTATAATGAAGTTTTAAGAGACAGTGTTTATTCTGTATGCTGTGAACTTTGATGTCTTTCAACTACAAAACAAAGAAGCAAATGCTTCAGGTGATAGTCCTAGTATTGATTTCAAAACCGTACAGACCATTCCATTATCTTTTTTTTAAAAGCATTCTTTTTTTAAACTTTATTTTATTTATTTATTTTTATGTGGTGCTGAGGATCAAACCCAGTGCCTCATACTTATTAGGTGAGCACTCTACCACTGAGCCACAATCCCAGCCCCCATTATCTTTATTTGATCTTAATTACCATGCACAGTTATTTGTTGCTGAGAAACAGTAAATCCTAAATTATTATTATTTTTTACAAATAATGTTTTATTATTTATAATTGTTATCTTGAGAGAATGTGTCCTCTTCCTTTCTCCCTCATCCCTTCTCTCCCTCTTCATTCTTAACCATCAGTGCAATGAATTAAGATTATGAGGGAATTTTTTTAAAGTGTTAATTTTGCTGAAAATCCCAGGACAAAAGTGTTTATAGAACTAGCATTTGTTTTTAGTCTTTTGGGAAACTTTCATCAGTCTGTTGAGTTTCTCCTTTGTGTAAATTAGAAAGTTGTCTTGATATTAAATGGCATAGTTTTTTCAGTTATGGTAATTTATTTCAAGGAATTTTCACTTTTCTCTGAATAATTGATGACATTTCCTGGATAATGTATTCTGGTAGTTAAGGAATCATTTTGATTTTATTTCAGAATAGATATATTGTTTTACTGTGTTATAGGTTGTAGTCATATCAAATAATAATGCTAAGTTTAATGTTCCTAAACAATATTTTCTTTTTTGGTACCAAAGATTGAACCCGGGGCACTTAACTGCTGAGCCACATCCCCAATCCTTTTTATTTTTCATTTCGAGACAGGGTCTTGCTATGGTGGTTAGTGCCTCACTAAGTTGCTAAGATTGGCTTTGAACCCCAGATCTTCTTGCCTTAGCCTCCCAAACTGCTGGAATTACAGGTATGCCCAGTTATAGTTCTTCTTTTGTGAAGTGTTTAATTTATTTGCCCATTTATAAGTGTTTTTTTTTTTTTTGAGGGAGGGGAGTGTTAAGTGTTTTGAGTTTTTTTTTTTTTAATATTTTTTAAGTTGTAGACGGGCACAATACCTTTATTTTATTTGTTTATTTTTATGTGGTCCTGGGGATTGAACCCAGTGCCTCACGCATGCTAGGCAAGTGTTCTACCATTGAGCCACAAACCCAGTCCCCTCACCCCTTGAGTTCTTTATATATTCTAGATTTTAATCTTCTATCAGAAGAGTGGCTAGAAAGATTTTTCTCTCATTCTATAGATTCTCTCATTACATTTTTAATTATTTCCTTTGCCGTGCAGCATTTTAATTGGATGCCATCTCATTTATTAACTCTTGGCATTATTTCCTGAGCTTTAGGGATCCTATTGAGAAAACCATTGCCTGCCCCAGACAAATTTGAACATTCAGTTTCATCATCTAATTCTTGACACTCATGCTGATTGATTTCATTTTACTCTTGGTTTAAAGATAGGCACATAAGAAGTACTTTGTGAACTTAAAGGGAAAATATATTGTTCAGATGAAAGGTATGTGGATAAGTTAGTTTTGGGACAGTTCTAGAGATCTCTTGCCAGAAGTGGTATCTTTGTTTTGGTCTTCAAAGATTGTTTCATATGATCACTGAGTCATACCTGCTCTTTTCTCCCTGGTTATCTTTCTTAAGACTCTGAAGATTGCCAGCCACAGAATACTTAAAAGACACAGAAGACTTCAGCCTAAGGGGAGTCAGTTTATTTAAAATAACAATAATTTGAGCTCAAACATTACTACCATGTTATAGGTGGTTTAGTGAGTTAAGAGTTAGTGAGTTCTTTTGATTTTCTTTAGTGGTCACAGACCTAAAGGTAACATAAATTTCAAGTAAACTTTTCCTGAGGTTACTTTAAACTTTATAATGTAATCACAAACAGAAATCCCTAAAAGAAGTAGGAGGAAAGGGAAAGTATTTCTGATGGTAATTGTTTTTAGATGAAACTTATTTGATTAAAGTCTTCTACTACTCCTTTCTAGAGTTATAGTATAGTTGAGACAAAACAACCCCAAAAATAATTTGTGATAGATATGTTCTTCATTAATTCATTTAAATTTGGAACATACAAATATTTTAAAAGGAATAATAGCCCTATGGATGTTTAGACACAAAGATCTGAAAATTGATGATGATGATGTTGTGTTTGGAGATTACTCTCTCCAAAATTTATAACTTATTTTTCCTCACAAAGCTTAAAATTTATAACTTAAATTTCCACATAATATTCTCTGTCAAATAAGGAAAAACTAAGCAGATACTGTGGACTTGCCCAGGGCACCAGGGCAGATCTCTTTGATGATGTAGTTTGTAAAAAACAAGTCCTAAAGAGAGAAGAGGAGAAGTAAGCCAGAGAGAACTGGTGTTTCAGACAGAGAGAAAAACAAGACCTATGGCCAGTGCGACTTGAATGGAATGAACAAAAGACAGGAGAATTGTAGGAGATGAAATCAGAGAAATCGAGGAAGGTGAGTGGGTGTCAAATTATAGTTCTTAAGGGCCTTTGTAAGCGCTTTGGCTTTTGTGCCAATGAGGTGGACTCAGTTGGATGGTTTAAGCAGAGGAGTGACATGATCTGACATTTTTTGAAAGTCAAAGTCTTGAAGTCTGACTGACTTATTAAGGTGACTGAGAGAATCTGGAATATTAGACAGGGAATGATTATAATAGTTTAGATATGGAATAAGGTGGCATGGACCATGGAAGAACTGGTAAGAGTGGCAATATTATGGATATCTTTTGAATTGGAGTTCCTAGGAGGAACACTTCATGAATTGGAATGAGTACTTCTCCACACAATGTCTACTTGTCTTATCTTTTTTCCAGTGATTGAACTTAGCTGCACTCAACCACTGAGCCACATCCCCAGCCTTTTTTTGTATTCTATTTAGAGAAAGGTTCTCATTGAGTTGCTTAGAGCAAGTTGCTGTGGCTGGCTTTGAACTCTGGATCCTCCTGCCTCAGCCTCCAAAGCTGCTAGAATTACAGGTGTGCCACACAGCACCTGGTTTATCATTTTGTTTAAATAATTTTTTTTAAAGATGTAGTTGAGAACATACATTTATTTATTGATTGATGGTGCTGAGGATTGAACCCAGTGCCTCACACTTGCTAGGCAAGTGCTCTACCATTGATCCACAACCCCAGATCAGGCTGTCATTTTTAATGGTAAGATTATCCTGTGTTCAAATTTTCTTAGCTTAATCCATGCATTATATTTCTTTTTACCCAATGGTTTTGGCAACCACTGCTCATTTTCTAGGTTGGTTATTTCCTCAGGACTACAAAATGGTGATGTTTTAATCCCAACATTTCTTCCACAGTTGATATTTTGAGACCCCCAAAAGAAGACCTGTCATTTATTGACTACTTGATTACTCTGGAGTACTGTTCAAGTAATGTGTGTGCCTTAGCAACTTCCAAAAGTGAATATATTTTTAATGTATTTAATGTTTCAGTCAGTGGTAGTCATTATCTTTTTGATGTTCAAGTTGACTCACCTTTGGCTAGTGGGTACCTTTTGTCCTTCAAATTGGCTTTATGTCACTTTTTCCTACAATCCTAGTAGTCTTTAGTAGCTAGCTTCCTAGGACAACAAATACCCCATAGTCTTGGTCACTTTAAGTGGGAAATGATATGGAGAGACCATAGTTTACAATAGGAGTGGTTTGTGACTGAGTAATATCTGTTTTAAGGCTTTTTCAAGGGAAAGGGCGAGGAATGGGTATTTATTTATTTTGGTACTGGGGACTGCACCTAGGGATGCTTTTCCTCTGAACTACATCTCTAGCCCTTTTTATTGTTTATTTATTTATTTAAAAATATTTTTTAGTTGTCAGTGGACCTTTATTTTATTATATGTGATGCTGAGAATCGAACCCAGTGCCTCACACGTTAGATAATTGCTCTACCATTGAACTATAACCCCAGCCCTCCAGCCCTTTTTATTTTGAGACAGGGTCTCACTAAGTTTATTTAGGACCTTGTTAACTTGCTGAGGTTGGGCTCTGACTAGCAACCCTCATTCCTCAGCCTCTGAGTCTCTGGGAGTACAGGCTTGTGCCTGTGCACTCAGCTAAGTAGTGGGTGTTTATGAGGTAAATGAATCATAAGTTTATTGATACTCCAGTTCAAATTTCAGATTATAGAATTTTACCATGATTTTTATATTTGAATCTAGTTTTCTTTTGCTGCAATTCTTGATTCCTAATGATAGATATTACCTATTTGCCAATATTTGTAGTAACAAGACTGACTACTGGATATAGTTTTTGAAGGTTTTGTTTTTCCTTTCTCTTACATTTGGCTAAGGATATGTGGTTAAATGTTGTGTTTTAAAAGTGGCTTGAAATAATTATGTGTGGTTATGCCATCGACTTTATATCTTGTTCACTTGTTTCATTCATTCATATATATATTTCATTCACTCACATATATATATGTAGTATTTTCGATTATCTTAAAATATGTCTCTAAATAAAAACAAGGTATAATCTGAGAAATTTTTGCTTCTATCCTATCTCTTCTACCCTACTCTCTATTTTCTGCATAAGCAGCTACTTGGTTTTAGTTTATCATTCCATTGTGGTTTTTTTTAAAGCAAAGGAAGAAAAGCAAATGTGTATTTAAATTTGAATTCCCTTAAGTTTTTTACAAAAAGAGTAGCATTTTGTAAAATACCATTCAGCTATAGAATAGAAAGTAGGAAACTATTATTAAGATCTGTCAGAGCAGCTTTTCACTCTTTATATAAAACTTCCTCTTACTTGTCTCCACAACAAGCTCCTCAAAGAATACACACGTTTAAAAAGGACAAGACCACCACCCAACACATTTGCCAATATTTGGAAAAATTGAATATTCAGTAATTCCCCTTCTAGAAGTCCTTACCAAAAGTGCACCTAACAACATGGCACAGTAACTTATGCTTTTGTTGTTCCGTGCTTAGGACCACATCATCATTATCTTTTAAGTGTATATATATATATTTTTTTGGGGGGGGGAACATTGTTGACATTGATATTGTTGGCATTAACGTTATTGGTTTACAGAGAAACAAAGAGCATTTTGAGATTTTGCTGTTTTTTTTTTTTATACCTTTATTTTGTTTACTTAGGGTTTTTTTGGTTGTTGTTTGTTTTTAATGTGGTGCTGGGTATCAAACCCAGTGCTTCTCGTGTGCTAGGCAAGCTCTCTACCACTGAGCCACAACCCTAGCCCCTGAGGTTTTACTATTTTAAAATACTGTTAGGTTAAATATTTTATCAATTAAACTTAAGTAGTTCATCAGTTTACTCATTTTTTCAGTAAATATTTACTGAGCACTTAATGGCATGATTATCATTGTTCAGATACCAGTAAATAAAACTGACAAAATCCCCTTCTGGGGTTTTTATTCTAGGTATAGTGGGTAAATAGACAAATAGGAAAAAAGTAGCTTATGTATATAATCTGTTGATTTATTGTGTTAAAAACTGCATTTTAAGGACTCCCCTATCAATGTCTACCTTATTTTCCTTTTTGCTTGTTCCAGTGTCTTAATTCCTGAGTCCACTCAGGAATTTTATCACCCAGCTGGGTGAAAGGCAGTGAGGACTGAAGTATTCTGGTCCTGTGGGACAACAGTTCATTTTATATTCCTCCCACCTCATTCTCAGTCTTCTTCATACTTTGTTAGGAGGTTGCTCAAGAATTTTGTTTTGAGGGGTGGGATGAGTGGGGACCAGGGATTGAACCAGGGACACTCGACCACTAAGGGACATACACAGCCCTATTTTGTATTTTATTTAGAGACAGGGTCTCACTGAGTTGCTTAGTGCCTCACTTTTGCTGAGGCTGACTTTGAAATCGCAATCCTCCTGCCTCAGCCTCCCAAGCTGCTGGGAATTCAGGCATACATCACCGTGCCCGGCCTCTCTGTGGTCACTAAAATTTAGATAATTGTCCTTAAAGATTTTAAATATTTTTATAGTATATTCAGTAATCACATTCTTAATAACTGTACCTTTATTTCAGAAATGGCCATTAAGAAGTAGATGCCCAGATACAAAGGTGATGAAACAGTCCATTTGTCATAAAGTAAGATGCATCTGTGGCCTTTTAACCATATTAGTAAGTATAACCAATTTATTTTAACTTTATGGGCATTTTATCTACAATGAAAAATGTTGAATAAAAACATGGTAGACATTGAAAGTATCATCTTGTATTTCTTGTTTTTAATATATTTTCTAGTCTAATTTCAATCATATAGTTCTAGAAAGTCTGTGCTGTACCATTTTAAGAATCATAAAGGTAATATCACTGAATCACAGGTTTTCTTAAAAATATTTTTTTTAGTTGTAGATGGACACAATACCTTTGTTTGTTTATTTATTTATATATTTTTATGTGGTGCTGAGGATTAAACGCAGTGCCTTATACATGCTAGGCAAGCACTCTACCACTGAGCCACAACTCCAGCCCTGAATCATAGTTTTAGAGAAAATATATGGAAAAGAGTCATTATAATACTACTATCCAAATACAACTACTCATAATTTTTGGATACTTATTTTCCTTCCAGTCTTTTGTTCTACAGTTTCGTTGGGTTTTTTTTGCTAATTTTTATGTATTTATTTTTTAACTGGGGGTTGAACCCAAGCGTGCTTATCACTGAACTTAGCCCTTTATTTTTTGTTTTGAGACAAGGTCTTGCTAAGTTGCTTAGGCTTTGCTAAATTGCTGAGGGTGACGTCAAACTTGCAATCTCTCTGCCTTACCCTCCCAAGTCACTGCAATTACAGATATTTGTGTTTTACATATTTTTTGAAATGTAATTATGATCATAGTATTGTGAAGAGTATGGTTCTTGAATATTTCTTCAAATCAAATTTTGTTTAATATTTCTTCAAATCAAATTTTGTTTCAGATGTTTCTATCTAGAATTATAAATGCATCCTTCATTATGGGGTTTCTTATTGGGGTTATGAAAAAAATTGGGGAATTAGGTGGTGATAGTGGTTATGAAGCTTTGACTAAATTAAAAATTTCTATTGAAATGGATGAATTTTATGTATGTGAATTATGCCTTAAAAAGCTTTTAGACTATCAAGTCCTGAAAAGAATAATATTTATTCAATTGCTGATGTTTTAGAATACAAAAATGTACCACAAATCATTTTGTACCTAGCAAACAATTTGATATTCAGTCAATGGAATTGTGTTTTTGTAATAATTAGAAATAAAAAGTTTTTAAAAAGTGAGATAAAAAATGACACAATTTAAAAAAAAATGTTTTTTTTAGTTGTTGATAGACCTTTATTTACTTATTTATATGTGGTGCTGAGAATCGAACCCAATGTGTCATACATGCTAGGCAAGCGCTCTACCACTGAGTTACAACCCCAGCCCTAATAAGTATTTTTATTAAATGAACTTTCAGTATTAGAGATCTACTTTTTCAAGCTTTTATAGTATTGATTCATAATACTCTGAATGTAGTATAGTAACATTTTGTAACTTCATATTCAAGAGGCTATTTTGAAACTAACATCTCAACTTTTTTTTACCTAAAATTGTTTTAGGAACAAAATTGTATCTGTTTTCCTCAGAAGAGAATTCCACAAGGTAAGAAATTGTTAATATAATATGACTAAATGTAGTTGTATATAGGCTTAATAGCTCTTGATTTTTATAGGCTATTTCCCATAATTATTTCATATCTTTTTGATTACTATTTGCATAAATTTATTATTCTTTTTTTTTTCCCTCAGCATTTGTTAGGAAAATACTGTTCTCTTTTTGATGTTAGAATTAGAAGGGTATGATAAACATGGTCACCTTTAAAACTCTACTGCATTCTCATTTATGGAAATTGTATAACTAATGTATTTATTTTAAAATATGAATTCTTCCTAGTAGATTGATTATAAAGGTTAACATCTAGTGTGTGCTTTTAAAAATTCCTTTAAATGCTCACCTTTTGAGTAGATTTTAAGTCATACTTAATTTATACTATTTTTTAGATTTATGAAGAATAAAATGTTAAGTGATTGGTTAGTAAAGTCTTATGTGCCCAAGAACTTGAAATCAAGTATTTGGCAGGTTTAAGAAGTTTTTTGTTTAAATTTTCTCAGGAACTACTTTAGATAGATTAATTCAATCTGTTATTAGAAATGCTTTTACAGTGAATTTTTGAGATTGATAACTATTTCTTAGTATTCACTTTTTTCCTCACCACATGTTCTGAGTGGTATATGAAACTTCCAAATATATCTTTTTCTCTATTTTTAAACTGCTTTAGTTAATTGGGTCAATTTCTGTACTGGTTTGTAAACAAAGAGTTAAAATAAAGGGACCCATTAGCTCAAGGGAGAGCAAATCACCAAGATTTTTTCCAGTTTCTTGTGAAACTCCTTTCCCCTATTTTTTCCCTTACTTCTAAGAGATGAAAGGAAGAGGTCCTAGAACCCTTGTGTAGCACTGTTTGATCTTTGCTATTCAGAGGTGGAGAGGCAGTACTTCAGGAGAAATATAGACCTCTTTCCTTGTATTACTGTGCATAAAGCAAAAACAAATTTAAAAAACTTTAATCTCAGTAAACTTACTGTTACATCTCTATCATTCTTCTTTTGGTAAATGAAATTTAAATCTTTCATATTAGTACAATGCATGATACACCATGGTGATGAATCATAATGTCTGGTACTCTTAGGGTTCTCTTGTAAAGTGTTTGTTAAATATTTATTTTTGTAAGCATCCAGATGTTTTTATAGTTTATTTTATTTTGTTTTTTGGTGCCAGGGATTGAGTCTAAGAGCATTTAACCACTGAGCCACATCCCCAGTTCTTTTTATTTTTTATTTTGAGACAGCGTCTCACAGGTTGCTTGTAGCCAGCAGAGTCTGGCTTCAAACTCACAAGTGTTTGGCATATCAGCCATGTGCTCGGCTATAATTTTATTTTTAGGGTAGAAATTTTCAAGGGAAAATTGTCCCCCCTACCTCTCTTTTTAAAGACACCAGGGATTGAACTCAGGGGCATTCGCCCACTGAGCCACATACATCCCCAGCCTTGTTTTGTATTTTATTTAGAGACAGGGTATCACTGAGTTGCTTAGCACCTTGCTTTTGCTGAGGCTGGCTTTGAACTCACAATCCTCCTGCCTCAGCCTCCTGAGCCCCTGGGATTATATGTGCCCAGCACAACCAGTCATTCTTCACATTTGTATAGTATTATCCTGCTTAGAAAGCAAGGTATTAAAGGGTCAGTGACAATGTTTAAAAAAATGTTAATTATGCATACACTTTAAAAAATGGTTGAAAAGGTAAATTTTGCATCACATAGCATATTTTACACAATTTTGTTTAAATTTGGGGTAACTTATGAAGGGGGAGGACTCTGTAACGTTTTAAATATCAAGTTACAGTAATTCTAATAATGTTGCTCAATTTGTGTTATACCTGTCATCATTGATTCATTAAAAGACTGTTCTTTATTTTAAGTCTATTTCCCATATCTATAAGACCTTTAAATATTTTTAATGTGTATTTTGTGTGTTCTTTTAAGTGTGTGTATGCATTATTGGCATCATCATTGTCGTTATCATTATCATTTTGTGATACTGGGGATCAAACCTAGGTGTCTTACCCTGGAGCTATATCTCTAGCCCTTTTTATTTTATTTTTGAGACAGGGTCTCACTAAATGGCTGAGAATGGTCTTAAATTTGTGATCCTCGTGCTTCAGCCTCCCAAGTCACTGAGATTACAGGCATGTCCACGAAGCCCAGCCCTTGTGCCTATATCGTAATTTATATAAAAGATAGACTGTCACCCTAAACCATGCCTAATATAACTTAAGGAACCCATAGAGCATAAATTACTCTTAACAAACCTTAGAATGAAATGGTTTAACCTCATACATTTCTTTTTCTTCCTTTCATCTCTCCTTTCTTCTGGTACTAGGGATTGAACACAGGGCCTTGTGCATGCTTGGCTAGAGTTCTATCACTGCATTACTTTACGAGCCATATTTTGACATGTGAAAAGGAAATATTATAATTTACCTCTTATTCTTGGATCCCGCTCTACTCTTCCTGGCAAAACTGGCCTTGTTACCCAGTGTTCATCAAGTTTGTTTTGTCAAACTGCTACATTGTATTCCAGGTTATATTTATGAAAATGTTAACTGTAAACTTCCTTAACAGTATAAGGCATCTAAAATAGGCATTTAGGAAAAGGCCAACTTGTGCTTATCTCATCATATTAAAGTTAAAAGAATGTGAGTTAAATGTAGTGAATGTATAGAGGAAGAAATACAGACATCTGTTTAGAAGATCTGCCTATTGAAGATAAGTCAGAGTGAAGGATGATGGACCCTGGCAAAGTGGGGCATGCCTGTAATCTCAGCAATTTGGGAGGATGAGGCAGGAGGATCACAAGTTCTAGGTGAGCCCCAGCAATTTAATTCTCCCTGATCTTTTAGCTAGAAATTGACAGAATGGTTACTGAAATTTAGCAAGACCCTAACTAAATTGGGTACTGTAGAAAGCTCCAAGTTCATGGTAATAGTATTTACCATAGTAGTTAAAAGAAGACAAAGAAAGGGAGGGGCTCTTGTGAGAGGATGGTATCCTTCTTGACATTAAGCAGAAGATAATGACAGTAGTGATCAGATCTGAGAGTGGCTGCCATTTGTGGAAGAAATTGAAGGCACCTTGTTAGGACAATTTCTTGGTGTGGAAGGAGGGTCATAGGGCACTTAATTCTGGGGTCTAGGAAGAAATGTGGAAATGATTCATAGTGGAATGGAGAAGGGGAAGTGTCTTAGTCTATTTGTGATGCTGTGACAAACAGTGGGTAATTCATAGAAAATAGAAATTTCTCATAGTTCTGGAGGCTGGGGATTCTAAAAAAATGTTGGTAGCAGGTTCCATTGTCTGGTAAGGGCTGCATTCTCCAGAAGAGGAGTGCTATATATTTGGTAGAAGGTGAAAGGGCTTTATGAAGCCCCTTTGGGCCTTAATCCCATCTACAAGGGAGAAGCCCTCATGCTCTCTTGTCACTGTTGTTTTGAGACAGGGTTTTTGTTATGCTGCTTAGGCTGTCCTAGAACTCACAGTCCTCCTGCTTTAACTTCCCAAATAATTGGGATTATAGGTACTTGCCACCATGTCTGTCCCTAATCACCTCTTAAAGACTACTTCATAGTACCATCTCATTGATCATTGTTTGGACACATGAATGTTGAAGGGAACACATTGAAACAACAGCTGGAAGGGAATTCACATAAAGTCAAGGTTGAGGATTTTTGAATGTAGTAATTTATATGTCTTCACATTTTATAAAATGTTTGGTGGGAAGACCAGAAACTCTTGAAGTTGATATTGATATGCATAATTTATATAGAAGATAGACTGTCACCCTAAACCATATGCACAGTTCATGCTTCCTTGAATACTTCTACCCTTTTAAAAATGTAACAATTTAGAGAGTTAGATATCAAGTCCCTTTCTCCAATGCTTTAATTTTTGAGTCTTTTTCGGCAAAATAATTTTATGACTTTCACTTTGACGTATTAGCACATAGCATAAGCAAAATAGATAATATTTACGTTTTACAAATAAGGAAAACAACTGTAGAGTTGGCTTTAGGTTCTTTTTACTAACCTATATTGCCACTCTATCAATTGATATTTTGTTATATATAGCAAATGTAATTGCTAGGTTAATAATTATATTGATGTTGGGAGCTGCCACATAGGGGCTGAGCATCCTTATCCTTGAGCTATGACTTCTGCTGTACAAAAGCAAGTGGATCTCGCTTTGGCTGGACAGGGGAGTGAAGCTCTGGGAGTGGGCCTTACCTAATGGGAGTGGGCTGCCTCCACATTCTTTTATAATACTACCCTTTTACCTTTTTTGGTTGGGATATTCTATCAAACAGCTCTCTTCAATAAAAACCAGAGTTTGAGGCATGCTCACTTTCTTTCCAATGGACCCTTAAGGTCGAGAGCCATCCCTGATTCCTGCAAGCAGAAGGTATTTCTTTGTGTTGTATACTTCTTTCACTGTTTTCTTAGTTTTTGATGTAGATAGCTCTTGTGAACCCAGCTCAGGTCACCAGCCTGGCTAGCTGTCGATACATTGAGAGAAGTGTTTCTAACCATGAAGAATCTCATGGCCTGAGAAGTTTAAAAAACACCTAAAAACAAAAATGAAAGCAACGAATAATGGAGGTAGTAGTCTTATCTTAAGATTCACTAAATCAGCATTTATTAATTTAATATGGATTTGGTTTAACTCTGTTATATAGAGAAGTATTTCATGAATATTTTCAATTTAGAGTGACTATCATAAATTTAGGTATTTTTAGTTTACTTTACTTTCCTTAAAGATTAAGGGTTTAGTTTTTTTTTCCCTTTTGTTTTTGATACTGGGGGTTGAACCCAGGAGTGCTCAACCACTGAGCCGCATCCCCAGCCCTTTTTATTTTTTATTTTGAGAAAACTGTCTCCCTGAGTTGCTCAAGGCCTCGCTGAGTTGGTGAGGCTGGCTTTGAATTCAAAATCCTCCTGCCTCAGCCTCTCAAGCTGCTGGGATTATAGGCGTGTGTGCACCACTGTGCCCAGGTGGATGTTTAGTTTGATGTATTTGAGATTCAAATCCTTTCATTGTAATGAAATAAGCAATTTTGTCTCATATATGTTGGCATATAGCAATTCTTTCCCCCAAAATTATTTGTTTATATTGTGAAAATCAGGTGCACCAGGTTATAAACTGGTATCTCTTATCCTAAAAAGCTTAATTTGGTTCAGTCCCAGATACAAGTAGAGATCAAGATTGGTTATTAGTAATTTCGTGTTGCCCTAGGTCATTCTGGATCTTCAGATATTCTAACCACTTTGTTTCATGTGAAACTATGGAAAGATTGTGAGGAATTTCACATGCACATGGTAGAATAAAAGAATGACAAACTGCTTAGACTTCTTAATGCCCTGGAGTATGGGACTTTGATGTTTAACTTTTAACTCAATTTATTTATTTTTGCTGTGGTGGGGATGTAGCCCAGGGCCTTATGCATGCTAGACAAGTACTCTACTACTGAGCTATATCCCTAGCCCCTAACAGTGTTTTTTTTTTTTTTTTTAATCTGTTTTCTTTTTTTTATTTTAAATTTTTTAATTTGTTCTAATTACATAAGACTGTAGAATGCATTTTGATGTATCATTCATAAATGGAGTATAACTTCTCATTTTTATGGTTGTACATGATGTGGGTTATACAGGTTATATAATCATACATGCACATAGGGTAATAATGTCTGATTTGTTCCTACTCCCATACCTCTTCCCATTCCTACATTCATCTCCTAGCAATGTTTTTGATAGTTTAAAAAAAAAAGGCTATGAAATTGATAGAGGTCTTCTGACTCCAGTTTTTCAATATATATTAAGATCTCAGACATTACCATTCAGTTTAACTGAAGTCAAATGTTATTCACAAAATGTGGAGTTCATAGTTTATAAAAGTATATAATTATTTCAGACACCGTTTTGTTTCATGTTCCATATGAGCTGGTTTGATTTTTTTTTAGCTACATACTATTAGATTAAAACAAAACAAAAACATAAATCACTACCACCACCAAAAAAAAAAAAAGAAAAACAACAACAACAACAACAACAAAAAAAAACACCCTCAGAATAGGTTGAAACTCCACACAAATTACTACCCCAGAACAAAAGTTCTGGTCAAGTTAAATGAACCCCTGTAATGTGTATTGAAAGGAAACGTTCTCCTCTCTCCCCCAATTTGAAGAACAAGCATTTTCCCTGCCAAGAAGGACTGACTTTAAATGGACCAGCTGTCCATATTAGGAGCATAGTGTTGCTAAGGTGACCATGGCTGTTTGGAGAAGAATGCAGCTGAGAGGGCAAGTTCTTGATGTGTGAGCTGAGGGAAAGAATGTGGTGTGATTGTGCACCATTACTCCTAATCACATGCTACAAAGTACTGTGTGGGCAGCATGTCGAAACTGCAAGTCTAAATGCTAGAGCTTGTGTTTCAAATCATTCTGTTTTCACATGAGCCAGACACAGTTTAGAAGAAAATGTCCTACTTATATGTATATGTGTGTTTGAAGTGAAGGGGAGGGCACCTTGGTGCTGGTTGAAATGGGAATAAATTTATGTGACTTCATGACATGTGCAGTGATTATTTTTTTAAAATGTGTTTTTCTTGGAGTAAGTATTGATTTTTTTAACTCATCCTTTTCAGTAATAAATATAGTGTTAATACTTCCCCAAGTCTATGGTGTTTTTTGTATTTCTTTGACAGTGTAATTTCAGTCCTAAAAATATGTTATCTATTTGCTCCATTTCTTTTTTCTTTTCTTTTGTTTGTTTAAAGAAATTACTGCTTTTTCCAAGGGAACTCTTATCACTTATTATTATTTTCTTAAATTTTTACTTATTTATAAGAAACAGGATCTCACTACGTTACTTAGGTTGGCCTTGAATACCTGGGCTCAAGTGATCCGCTTGCCTTAGCCTTCCCAGCTGGAACTAAGTAGTGAAAAGCCACCACATCCATTTACGGTGATCTTATTTTAATACATTGTTTCTTTCCTGAAGGATCCAAAGACAGATTCTAGCATCACATCTGACAAATAAGTAGCCCATTTGGTTAAAACATAACGATCCAATGATAGTAGGAAGGGAAAACCACGTCTCACTTACCTGAGACACTATAGGGATTTGACTATGGACATCATTATTAATACTTCAAGTAAGATGTAGATAGAGGCATTAATATAGACACTTATTGAACCATGTTTTTTTCTTTGTTTCATAATTTCTACAGTGATGTGTTGATCTTATTTATTGCAGGCACAAATGTGTAGTATTTAAGATATGAAGTAGTTGAAACAGTGACAACCCTGTATTAGCATCAAGTTATTTTTTCTCAGATAATCTACTTGCTTCAACAAGACTCATACTTGATTAGTTTTATTATTATAAAATATGGAGGAATATTAAAAGAGTTAATAATTTGATCCTTAAATTCAGTTAGTTATTTTGACATTTCTCATTTAGACTTCATGATAATCTTTGGTGGTATTCTCTATAACTTGTCCACTTTCCCTGAACACAGCAAAATATATAATAAGTTTATACATTTACCTTTTGGAGTCCTTAATTTAATTTAATTTTTTTTTTATTTTTCAGAGAGAGAGAGAGAAAGAGAAAGAGAATTTTTTAAAAAAATATTTATGTATATTTTTAGTTTTCGGAGGACACAACATCTTTGTATGTTGTGCTGAGGATGGAACCCGGGCTGCACGCGTGCCAGGCGAGCTCGCTACCACTTGAGCCACATCCCCAGCCCATGGAGTCCTTAATTTTAATATAGTTAAATATACGAGTTTTTTTCCAAATTTTTTTTAGTTATACATGAACACAGTATTTTTATTTATTTTTATGTGGCGCTTAGGATCAAACTCAGTGCCTCACATGTGCGAGGCAAGTGCTCTCTGCTACTGAGCCACAATCCCAGCCCTTGAGTTTTTCTCTTTATAGTTTAATCTTTTTTTTTTTTTTTTTTTTGGGCGGGGGGGGGTACTAGGGATTGAATTCAGGCACTTGACCACTGAGCCACCTCTCCAGCCCTCTTTTGTATTTCATTCAGAGACAGGGTCTCACTGAGTTGCTTAGTGTCTCGCTGTTGCTGAGGCTGGCTTTGAACTTGAAATTCTCCTGTCTCAGGCCCCAGCCCCTCCCCAGGATTATAGGCATGTGCCACCGTGCTGGCTATAATTTAATATATATTTTTAAAATTTATATATGACAGTGGAATGCATTACAACTCTCATTACACATATAGAACACAATTTTTCTTATCTCTGATTATATACAAAGTATATTCACACCAATTTGTGTCTTCATTTATGTACTTTGGATAATAATGGTCATCACATTCCACCATAATTTATAACCTCATGCCTGCTTCCTTTTCCTCCAACCCCTCTGCCCTATCTAGAATTCGTCTATTCCTCCCATGCTCCTGCTCCTTATCCCACTATGAATCGGCCTCTTTATGTCAGAGAAAACATTTGGCATTTGGTTTTTTGGGATTGGTAACTTCACTTAGCATTATCTTCTCTAACTCCATCCATTTACCTGCAAATGCCATTATTTTATTCTCTTTTATTGCTGAGTAATATTCCATTATGTATATATGCCACATTTTAAAAAATTCATTCATCTATTGAATGAAGGGCATCTAGGTTGATTCCATAGTTTAGCTATTGTGAATTGTGCTGCTATAAACATTGATGTGGCTGTGTCCCTGTAGTATGCTGTTTTTAAGTCCTTCGGGTATAGACTGAGGAAAAAGATAGCTGGGTCAAATGGTAGTTCCATTCCCAATTTTTAAAGAAATCTCCATACTGCTTTCCATATTGGCTGCATCAACTTGCAGTCACGCCAGCAGTGTATGAGTGTACTTATAGTTTAATCTTAAAACATCTTTTTGTAACCACAAGTTATAGATATTTCCCCTTACATTGGCCATTAAAAAGCTTTGTTTTACCTTTTGTATTGAATACTTAAATCTCCTAGTAATTGATGTTTGTTTTTTGAAGTGAGAGGCAAGTAATACAACTTCATTTTTTCATATGAATAATTGGTTATCCCAATAGCTTTTTATTGAAATGGGCCTTCATTTCCTCTGTAATCTGCTCCTTGTTATCATAAATCAAGATTTATATATGGATAGTTTTGTTTCTATAGTCTTTTGAGTCCACCATTGGTCTGTTTGTCTACCTCATACCATTATTACTATATTAAAATGTAGCTATTCAATTTTGTTTCATGTTTTGTTGCTGATCTCAAAGGAAATTCTTTCATATTTCACTATTAATAATGTTACTGTGGCCAATTCAGTGGCATATGCCTGTAAATTTCAGCTGTCCAGCAGGCTGAGGAGGAGGATCACAGGTTCAAGGATAGCTGTGGCAACTTAGCAAGACCCCATCTTAAAATAAGAAATAAAAAGGGCTGGGGAGATATATGTATGTATCATTGTGGTTTTGAATTTCTTTGGAATTTTAAAAACTTTTCATCTGCATCAGATATGTGATTTGCAAATATTTTCTTCCATTGCATAGGCTGTCCATTTGTTCACCTAATAGTTTCTTTTGATGTGCAGAAGTTTTGAATTTCTATGTAATTAAATTAATTAAATTCTTGTATTTTTAATTTTGTTGCCTGTGGTTTTGGTGTTAGATACAAGATATTGCCAAATTCACTTTCAAAATGTTTTCCTCCTATGCTTTTTCAAGGAGCTTTATAATTTTAGTGCTTAACCTTAATTCATTTTGAGTTAATTTTAGTATATAGGGTGAAATAGGGACCCTGCTTTGTTGTCTTGCATGTGGAAATCCATTTGTCCTAGAATCCGTTGTTGAACAGATTGCTTTTTTCACATTGAGTTATTTAGCACCCTTGTTATTGAAAATTAAATATAAATGTATGGGTTTATCGTGGCCTCTCTGAACATCTCTCATTTTGCCAGTACTATGCTTGATGACTTGATGCTTGGTGATGGTAGCTTTGTAGAAGTATTGTCCTGTTTCTTTTATCAGTTGAATCTCTGCAACATTTGTAATTATATTCCATTTTCATTCTTATTACTATTGTAGTTGGACACAATACCTCTATTTCACTTATTTATTTTTATGCGGTGCTGAGAATCGAACCCAGGGTCTTGCATGTGCGAGGCAAGCACTCTACCCCTGAGCCACAAACCCAGCCCTGCTGTTAATTTTTAACAGTTTTTCTGGAGGTCTTTTTAATTTTTTAGATTTTGTTTTGTTTTTGTGATGCTGGGGATCAAATCCAGAGTCTCACATATTCTGGGCAAGCACTCTACCACTGAGCCCTACCCCCAGCCTGGTTTATTGTTTTAATTACTCTTTCAAAGAGTATAATTTTTTTTGTTTTTGTTTTGTTACCAGGGGCACTTAAACAAAGAGCCACATACCCAACCCCTTCTGCTTTTTTTTTTTTTTTTTTTTTTTTAATTTGGAGACAGGGTTTTGCTAAATTGCTGAGGCTGGCTTTGAATTTGTAATCCTCCTGCCTCAGACTCTTGAGGCACTGGGATTACATGCATTTGCCATTGCATCCCTCAAAGAGTGACTTTTTTACTTTGTCAATCATCTCTATTGTTTTCTATTTTTAAAATTTCTGTTGTCATTTATTATTTCTCCTATATCAGATATTTTAGATTTTCCCCCTATGTTAAAAACTTTAATAATAACTTTAATTAATAACAAAACTATAATCAGGCTTAAAATTGCTTTGCAGTGTTATTTTAGTTGTCTCACCAGAAGTTTGGATATATAATAATCTTGGGTTTGTTAATTTTACAATAGTCCTTTTTTATCCCATGAGTTATTTAGAAGTAGGAGTGTACATTAATTTCAAAATATGTAACTTTGGGGGGCTATGGATGTAACTCAGTGGTAAGTGCTTGCTTAGCATGCTCAAGGCCCTAGGTTATATTCTCAGCACCACAGAAGTAAACAAATCTACTCTTTAAATATAAAATATTTTGTAATACTATTTCAATTATTTTATTATTATCAGAGACCATAGTGTCATAATTTGTAGAGACTAACCTGAAGACTTAGCTTATGGCTTGTTTTCTTAAATGTTCTTTGTGTATTTGGAAAGAATATAAACTCTCTGTTTTTAAGTATAATGTTGCACATATATCCATGCTCTTGTTGGTTGTTCTAGTAAAATCTTGTGTTTGTCTTGTTTGATTTTGGTTTTATTTTGGGAATTGACGGCTCTATTGGTTTCTCTCCTGAGAAAGATACATGAGTGTTTCTTACCAAGATGGTAGTCTTGGCAGTTAGTTTTTCCTTATAGATTTGTTAATTTTTACTTGACATATTTTTCAGTCTATGTTATTAAGACATTAATAATAAACTATAACAAAATAACAACAATTTGGAACTTTTTTTGTTATGAAAAGGTACTCTATCTCAAAATATTTTTAATGTATATTTTTTAGTTGTAGATGGACACAATACCTTAATTTTAATTTTTATTTTTATGTGGTGCTAGGCAAGTGCTCTACCACTGAGCTACAGCCTGAATCTCTTTAAAAATACTTTTAAGCTTTATGTTTTTTTATGTTGTTTTTCTTTTGGGTATTTTTTTTGGTGGGGGGAGGCTGCTGGAAATTGAACTCAGGGGTACTCTACTACTGAGCCACATCCCAGCCCTATTTTGTGTTTTATTTAGAGAAAGGATCTTACTGAATTGCTTAGCACCTCACCATTGCTAAGGCTGACTTTGAACTCTCAATCCACCTGCCTCAGTCTCCTGAGCTGCTGGGATTACAGGTGTGTGCTACTGGTCTTGGCTCTTTTTTGTTGTTGCTATTGTTATTGTGTTCTTGGATTAATATAGCCACTCTGGCTTTCTTTTGGAATGGTTTTTTCATTCTGTAGCTTTTCATGTACCTATATGCTTTGGCTTGTGACTCATTGATGTTGAATTTTGGTTTTGTTCTGCTTTTTTTTTTTTTTTTTCAGGGGAGGCCCCAGAGATTGAACCCAGGGGTGCTTAACCACTGAGCCATATCCCCAGCCCTTTTTGTATTTTATTTAGAGACAAGGTCTTGATGAGTTGCTTTTAGGACCTCACTGAATTGCTGAGGCTGGCTTTGAATTTGTGATCTTCCTGCCTCAGCCTCCTGAGCCACTGAGATTACAGGTGTGCACCACCACACTCAGCCTTGTTGTTTTTTGTTTTTGTTTTTTTTTTTTTTTCTGAATGCTGGACTTTATTTTGTAACTGGAGAATTTCATTCAATGGTGGTTACTGATTGATTTAGATTCATTTGTATCCTTTTCTGTTGCCTATTTGTTTTACTCTTCCTCCTTCTTATTGTTTTCGGTTCCCCCCAGTGCTGGGAATCAAACCCAGAACTTAACAGTTGCTAGTAGATAAGTGCTCTCTCACTGAACTATGTCCCAACCCTCTTATCATTCTTTATTGAATTCAGAGTGTGCTGCTTTTATGTGTGCAAATTTTTTTTCCTCATTCCATTTTTCAGTATCTTCCCTGTCCTGTGTGCAAATTAACTTGTTTTTAAAGTTAATATATTTTTAATTCTTTTAGTGATTATTCTAGTTACTTTTAACATCCATACTTTTCTTAGGAAAGTTTAAAGTAATTTCTTTAAACTATCTCTGAATAATAAAGTAACTTAGAATACTCTTGATTGTCCTAGTTTCAACTAGTAACTCTACTGTTCTGCATACAATGAAAGTTCTAGACAAATGGTTGTTTTAAATAAATAATAAATTTGCTTAAATTTGTTTGTCTACTTTACCTGGAGATGTAGCTCTGTGATCAAGTACTTTTTAGGCATTCTTTTTTTTATTATTATTAGAGAGAGAGAGAATTTTTTTTAATATTTATTTTTTAGTTTTCGGCGGACACAACATCTTTGTTTGTATGTGGTGCTGAGGATCGAACCCGGGCCGCATGCATGCCAGGTGAGTGCACCACCGCTTGAGCCACATCCCCAGCCCCTTGTTAGGCATTCTTGAGACACTTAAGTTCAATCCCCAACACTACCAAATTTTTTATTTTAAAGTTTATTTAATCATTTTACTGTTTTCTTGGCTCACTATATCTTTTTGATTTGAATTTCCTTCCCTGATAATTTGGTTTTCTATGTGAACTACATTCATAAAATTTCTTTCAGTGAAGAACTTTTGGTGAAAAAGAGACTGTTTTGTTTTTTCTTTGAGGACCTTCTGTTTTTTTGGGGGTTTTTTTGGGGGGGGGTGGAGTGGTACTGGGAATTGAACCCAAAGGTACTTTGCCACTGAGCTACAAATCTAGCCCTTTTTATTTTGAGTCAGGATCTTACTAAGCTGCTTAGGGAATCATTGGGTTGATGAGGCTGGTTTTCAATTTGCAATCCTCCTGCCTCAGCCTCCTGACTTGCTGGATCATATTGCTTGCTTTCTGTTCTTTCTTTCTTTCCTTTTTTTTTTTTTTTTTTTTTTTTTTGGTACTAGGGATTGAATCCAGGGGCACTTTTACCATGGAGCCACATCCTTAGTCTTTTTGAGACAGTGACTTGCTAAATAGCTGAAGGTGAAGGGTAGGGTGGCTCGGGTTGTGGTTCAGTGATAGAGTGCTTGCCTAGAGCACATGTGAGGCACTGGGTTCGATCTTCAGTACCACATAAAAATGAAATAAAGATATTGTGTCCACCTACAAATAAAAAATAAATATTAAGATATATCTGGGGGGGGAGAGAGAGAGAGATACATAGATAGACAGATATGACGGTCCCACTAAGTGGCTGAGGCTGGCTTCATACTTGTGATCTTCCAGTTTTAGCCTCCCAAGTTGCTGGGATTATAGGTGTGTATCACTATATATGGTGCCACCACCAGTGCACCCGGCTCGTTTTTATTTTGAGATAGGCTCTGCTAAGTTGTCCAGGCTGGCATTGAACTTGTGATCCTTCTGTCTGAGCCTCCTCAGGAGCTGAGACTGTAGGTGTGTGCACCCAGTCTTTTCTGGTCCTTTGCCTATATTGCTATTGAAGTTTTAATTCCCTTCCTTTGTAAGTAATCTCTCTTTTATTTATTTCAAAGCTTTTTTTTACCCTTTCATGTTCTGCAGTTTTATATTGTATTAAGATGTTCTTTTTTTTCTCAATTCATTATTGTCATTGTAAAATGTTGTTTTTTTCCTCATTTCATCATTGTTCTTGTTAGTATTATTATTTTGTAATCTTACTTGGGTTTCTTTAAAATTCCTGCAGCTGAGGATAATGATAATGTCTGAATAACCATAGAAAGATCTTGAATAATGTCTCTTATTTTTTCTATTTCTCTTTCTATAACTCAGTAGATTGAGTTTAATTTATTTAAGCTTGATTAATTCATTACTTTTTATGTGTAAATCACATGAAGTGTGTTATTATTTTATTTACGTATGCATGCATACATAATTGATCTTGGAATTGATCCCTGTGTCTCATACATGTTAAGCACGTGTTCTTCCATCCCTGAGCCTGTGTGTGTGTTAATTTCCTGCTTTAACCAACTGACTTCTGGTCTATTTTAAATTGGAGTAAGATGGAGTCTACTGAACTTTCTTAATATCTGTCCTAATGGAAACAGTAGTGCTTCCTATAGTAGGGAGCCCTTTCGTGGGTGGTAACAAGGTAGGGGGGCAAATTTATTATACACAGATATTCTGAATAAGATTAAAAATAACACATGTGCCATTCATCTCTCCTTAAATACAGATGATTAGTGGTGGTAGGTTAGGGAGCAGTATCATAGGTCATCTTTGTCTTATATAGAGATTATTAAAAGACTGCTGGTAAGCTGTCATAACAAATGGGTGATGGCACACCAAGTATGATTACATTTAATATGAAATATAAGGAAAGCTTGGTTAGGATCCTTGACTTTCTTTTTTTTCTCCCTTTGGAAGCAGTGTTTTAGGAAGCACCTTTGTCATTTAAGAGAGGTCTTCCCTCTGTAAGCATAGCAGCTTGGATCTGGGGAGCTGTGTCCTACTTGAGTATTTGAACATAGCTTATAGTTCTGCTTTTCTCTTGAGAGAAACCCCTGAAAATGTTTCTTTTCTTTGAATCTATTAATAACAATGGAATTTTTCTCCCTTTTAGTCTGCTAATGTGAACAATTAACTTTGGTTTTGCTAATATGAAGCCAACCTTTGATTTCTGGTATGCTCACATTCTGTTCTCTAATAGTTTAAAATTTTTTTCATGAATTACCACAAAGGAGATCAGTGTGTAACTTTATTGAAAGTTATACTAATTCTTCCAAGGAAGGAAGGATTCTCCTCCTGAATACTTTTATGCAAACTTTTTTCTTTCACATATTTGACAGAATTCATCTATAAAACCACCTGGACTAGACTTTCTTTTCTTTTCCTTTTTTTTTTTTTTTTTAAATTTTGGGGATACTTGGGACAGAACCCAGGGGCATTTACCACCAAACTATATCTACATACTCCTTAAATTTTTATTTATTTATAACCAGGGGTGCTTTATCTCTGAGCTACATCCTGGCCCTTTTTATTTTGAAACAGGGCCTTGCTAAATTGTCCCAGGTGGCCCTGAACTTGGCGATTCTCCCACCTCAACTTCTCAAACTGCTGCAATGATAGATGTGCATCGCCATGCCTGGCTGTTTTTTTTTTTTTTTTTTTTTTTTTTAATAATTTTGAGACAAGAGTCTCAGTAAGTTGCCAAGGCTGCCCTGGAGTTTGTCATCCTCCTGCCTTATCCTCCCAAGTTGCTGGGATTAAGAGATGAGTTCCATTATGCTCCATTTTAAGTATTTTGTAAATGTGTAAAAAGAGTACAAAGACGAAAAAGCTGGTGACCTACTTTTTGACTTACAGAAACCATGTTTCTTTTTTATTCCTGACATTATACATTTGTTACTGTTTTCTTTTTCCAAAAAAGGGTATGTTTTAGTTGTATATTAAAACTTGGTCCCTTTTATATTTTTTTGTTATGTTTTCAGAATACATGTATTAAAAAGTGATAATGAGTACCCTATCTACAATTGTATTCATTTAAAAATTCCATGTAATTAGTCTGGTCTTTATGAATTTATTTTATTATTCATTTTCCTAGAAAAGTTAAATGAATTCAGCTAAAAGCAGAGGCTTTTCCTAGAAGCAATGATATCCTTGTTAGAAGCAATTATATCCCTGTAACAAAAGCATACCTACCCCCTAGATCTTGGTTTCTAAAGCCTTTCTTCATTAAATGGAACCAGGATTCCTTGGGAAAATGGCTGATTCTAGAACTGGGAAAAGAAATTTATAAGATCCATTCAGAGCATACTATTGTGCCAAACAAAAACAAAAACCCTCCCAACATTAATGGGAAAATGTTGAAGAAACATAGGAGCTAAATGAAAGAGCTCCCAGTGCCCACAGTTGAAATAATTTGAGCAAGAAAATAAGTAAAATGTAAATATTATTGAATATTACCCAGAATATTAAAAAAGTATTCATGGGTTCATAATAGCATAAGTAAATGATTAAGTAAATAAATGAACAAGAGACCAATTTCCTATGTAGAAGAACTCCAAATAATTTGTCAGTACTCTGTCTTCATTAAGGTGAAACATACCTCCCACTCCTTAAAGTATGGATTTAATATCTTCATTTAAGACAAATACATCCTTCCTTCCACAGAGTACAGTGTGGAAAAGGAGAGTGGGCAAAAGTAATTTCATAGAGAGAAAAGTAACAAATACTACTTTAGAAGATCAGAGTTATCAGCCATGAGAAGTCAAGTTTATAGCATATTTCAAGATGTATAATATGATGGAAATGGAAATTTATCCCAAACCTGTAATCCTATTCTGTTTGGGAGAAAAACATTTCAATAGAGGAATATTCTACAAAATACTTGGCTTGGGCTGGGTGTGATGCTCATGCCTGTAATCCCAGCACCTGGGAAGACTGAGGCAAGAGAATAGCAAGTTCAAAGCCAGCCTCGGTAAGTTAGCAAGGCCCTAAGTAACTCAGTGAGACCCTGCATCTAAGTAAAATACAAAAAAGGGCTGGGGGTGTTAAGTGGTTAAGTGCTCATGAATTCACTCTTTAGTACAAACAACAATAACAACAACAAAAACTTGGTATATCTCAGAATAGTTAGCAGGGTCATTAAGAACAGGGAAAATATGATGGGCCTTGTGTTGCACATCTGTAATCCCAGCAACTCAGTAGACTGAGACAGAAGGATTGCAAACTGAAGATCAACCTTGGCAACTTAGCAAGAACTTGCCTTTAAAAAAAAAAAAAGGACTTGGGATATAGTTCAGTGGTAGTGTTCCTGGGTTTAATCTCTAGTAGTATCAAACAAAAACACAAGGAAAATCTGATCAAGAATAAGGTAAGTCTTCCTGCTTTCATCACTTATCTTAGTATTAGAAGTTTTTTTTTTTAAAAAAGAGAGAATTTTTTAATATTTATTTTTAGTTTTCGGCGGACACAACATCTTTGTTTGTGGTGCTGAGGATCGAACCCGGGCCGCACGCATGCCAGGCGAGCGCGCTACCGCTTGAGCCACATCCCCAGCCCTTAGTATTAGAAGTTTAAACCAGAGCAGAAAGACAAGAGAAAGAAATAAAAGCCTTTCAAATGGTAAAGGGAGATGTAAAATCGTTCTGTTTGCATATGATATATACCTTATATGCAGTGAATTCTAAAGATTAAAAAAAAAAACTTGGAAGTAGTACAGTTAGGTAAGGAGGAGGGTATAAAGTCAACGTATACTAACAATGCCCATTCTGAAAAGGGAGTGATTTACAATAGCATCAAAAAAGAATAAAGTATTTAGGAAATAACAACCAAAGTGGTAAAAGACATACAAAGAAAAACTACAGAATATTACTGAAAGAAATTAATGACATAAATAAATGGAAACATACCTCACATTTACGGATTGAAAGAATTGATACTGTTAATATGATAGTCCTGCCCAAAGCAATCTCTAGATTCAGTAAAATTCATATAAAAATCCTGATGACATCTAGGCACAGTGGCATATGTGTGTAATCCCAGTGACTCTGGAGGCTGAGGCAGCAGGATGGCAAGTTCAAAGCCAGCCTCAGCAATTTAGTGAGACCTTGTCTCAAAAAGAAAAAATAGAAAGGGCTGGGTATGTGGCTCAGTGCTTAAGTGTCACTGGGTTCAATCTCCAGTACCAAAATAAATAAATAGAATTTTAAATTTCTGATTACATCTTTTCACAGAAATAGAAAGTCCATCCTGAAATTCATATGAAATCTCAGGGGAATTCAGATAGCCAAAGTTAGAAAAAGAATATACTTCCTTATTACTGTTACTACAAAGTAACAGTAATCAAAACCGTGTGAGATACTAGCATAATAACAGACATAGACCAATGGAATAGAGTAGAAAGCCCAGAAATAAACTGTCACATATGGTTAAAAAAAAAAAAAAAGACTTTTGACAAGAGTGCAAAGACCTATGGAATATGTAGCCTTTAAAAGGAAAGAAATTATCTAACATGTTAACAAGTGGATGAATCTTGAGGATATTATGCTAAGTGAAATAAACCAACCACAATCTAGGCATGGTGGCATACACCTGTAATCTTTGCTACTCATGAGGCCGAGGGAGGAAGAACACAAGTTTGATGCCAGCCCGGGTAACTTAGTAAGACCCTGTCTCAAAATAAAAATTTAAAAAGAGCCGAAGGTGTAGGTCAGTAGTAGAGTGCTTGCTTGGTATTGCCTCAGGACCACCAAAAAAAAAAAAAAAAAAAAAAAAAAGCCACAAAAAGACAAATACTGTAAGATGATTCCACTTATATGAAAAAGATGTAGTGTCAGAAGGTAGGATGTGTGGTTGCCAGGGGCTGTGGGTAGGAAATAATGGAGAATTATTATTTATAATTAGACCATTATTTAATAAGTATTGAGTTTCAGTTGTACGATTTGGGAAAACAGTACTAGAAGCAGATAGTGGTGATGGCTATAGAACACTATGAATTTATTTAATAACAATGGTTAAGATGGTAATTTTTATGTTAGATATATTTTAATACTACTATAACAAAAAGGAAATAATCAAAATGTAAATTGTATCCAGTGGAATGCAGTTGAATTCTGACCCTGTGATTATACATATTTTGCATCAGTTTATAAATTCATTTCAGAATTCCCTATTTTTTTTTCTTTAGTACTGGGGATTGAACTGAAGAGTTCTTAACACAATAAGCTGCATTCCCAGCCCCCCCTTTAAATATTTATTTTTTTAGTTATAGGTGGACACAATATTTTATTTTTATGTGGTGCTGAGGATCGAACCCAGTATCCCATGCTTGCCAGTTGAACACTCTACATCTGATCCACAACCTCAGCCCCTCCCCAGCCCTTTTTATTTTGTATTTTGAGACAAGGTCTCACTAAGTTGTTTAGGGCCTAGCTAAATTGCTGAGGCTGGTTTTGAACATGAGAGTCTTCCACCTGAGCCTCCCAAGCTGCTGGAATTTACAGATGTGCACCACCATACCCAGCCAGAATTCCCTATTCTTCATGTATTGTGTGTTTTTTGGAATTTTCCTCTGAACCAGTTCTATCATTAAAATTAATTAAATATCTTTGGCATATGTTCATTTTACTATCTTTATGAGAATCATGATTTTTACCATTTAAAATGTGTCCAAATGGAGCACAGTGTGCATGGCTATAATCCCAGCCTCATGGAAGGTTGAGGCTGGAGGATCACAAATTCAAGGTCAGCCTGGACAATATATGAGACCCTGTCACAAAACAAAGCATAAAAAGAGCTGGAGGTATATTTTAACTCCTGGATTCAATCTCAAGTACTGGGGGGAAGAAAAATGAAGAAGAAAAAAGTGTCCATTAACACTATTTTCTCTTTCTTGTGTGCCACGTAGGCAAGCATATGCTCTATCCCCAACCTGAGCTACCCTAATCCCACAAAGGTCTCCTAGGGCAGGGTAGGGAAACTGTTAGAGAATGGATTTGGAGGGAAAACAGAAAATATCCACATTGCAAATCACTTTTAAACTGTACTTTAAAAGAAACATTTATGTGCCTGAACTTTAAAAAGGGGGGGGGGAATAATGTAGAAACTTAAGTAGAAAAATTAGGAAAACTAAGTTTAGTAGGTTTTTTTTTTAATATTTATTTTTTAGTTTTTGGCGGATACAACATCTTTGTTTGTATATGGTGCTGAGGATCCAACCCAGGCCGCACACATGCCAGGCGAGCGCGTTACCGCTTGAGCCACATCCCCAGCCCCATTGAGTAAGTTTTAATGCCGTTAAAAACCACTCTAAAATTTGGTGGAAACTTAAAAAGTTTTATATCATATTAAATATTTTACTTTGGACTAATGAGGTATAAATGCCTTATCTTTCTTATGTGCTTTATTTAGAATTAATTGACTAATTTTTAAAACTTCATAGAGCTGTTAGTTTATAAAAAGAGAATAAAATCCTTGTTAGTTGGAAATTTGTTTTACTTCTTTTTAAAAATTTTTTTTTAAAGACAGGAGGGAGAGAGAGAGAGAGAGAGAGAATTTTGTAATATTTATTTTTCAGTTTTCGGTGGACACAACATCTTTATTTTTATGTGGTGCTAAGGATCGAACCCAGCACCTCGCGATTGCCAGGCGAGCGCATTACCGCTTGAGCCATATCCCCAGCTCTTCTATGTACTTCTTAATAGTCTGTTTCAGGAGCAAGTAAGGACCATGATTCCATAAGACAAATTTGAAGACAACTCTGTCTCTCTCTCTCTCCTACTCTTCCAAACTCATACTAAATATTATTTTCTCCAAACCAAGCCTGGTTTCTGCAATCTTACCTTACTGATTTTGCCCTATTCTTCCTTTGCTCTTTCTTTCCTAGTCTTCAGATACCACACTCTTGGGAGGTTTTCCTTTTGCTGCTTCTTTCTTGCTTTTTTCTTCTCCTCTTCACTTCTCCACCTTCTTTTTTGGGGGGAGGGTGTTGGTGGTGCTGCTTCTGGGTTGTTCTTATTGTCATCAGAACCGGGAAAGGACATATTAGACAAGAGCTCTGCAATTGAACTAGCTACATCTCCTCCCCCTCCTGCTTCTTGAACAATGAGTGTCCACCTTAAGTGTTTCTGAGTTTCAGTAAGTCTTTCTTTCCTTCTCACTCTCGCATCTTTTCTTATATCTTGAATCTGTAAGCTGAATGGCTCCCAGATATTTCTCTCACCTTCAATCTAGTATTCAGTTTGTCCATTAAGCATCTCCATTTATATATCTCACAGGTATCACAGTGCATTTAAAACAGAATGTATGTGCTTTTGTGTGTGTGTGTGTGTGTGTGTGTGTGTGTGTGTGTGTGTGTGTGTATGTGTGTGTGGTGCTGGGGATTGAACCCAGGGCCTTGTGCATGTGAGGTAAGCACTCTACCAACTGAGCTATATTCCCAGCCCATGTATGTGCTTCTCTAAACCTTGTCTTTTTCTTGTGTTCCTTTGCTCAGTGAATATATGCTTATCTAAACTGAGTGTGTTTTCCTTGACATCTACTTTTCTTCCCTGTTTAATCAATCATCAGATGTTATTGATGCTAGCACCCAAGCATTAACTCTAATTCATCCTCATTTCTCCATTTTCATTGTTCACTCCTCTAATTTGACCCTCATAGTTATTACTACAACACCTTTCAAACCTGTAACAAACATTCATATGAAGGGGGTGGTAGGAAGTGTTTTTAACTTGGCTATAAGGAAATGTAGAGTCAGACAGGGTAAGTAAGAACTTAGATCTCTAGTCCCAAAGCCTATATTTTTACTGTATTGTGCTGCCTGCCGGGTTGGTGTTATTAGATTGATAATGCCTCCTACTGGAGAAATGTGAATATTTAAACAAATCATTTTATTTAGATTCCAGTGTAGTATTTAAAGTACCTTTAGGTAATAGACATGTTATATATACCATTGGTCAGTTATGTTAAAATGAAAATCTTGCCTGAGTGGTATTGTACCTTCTATTTAGAAAGTTGAATAGTTTGGGGGACTTCAAAATTGTAATTTGCATGTGGAAAATATAAAAATCTTAAGGCTTTGACATGAGTATTTTATATACATAATTGTATGAGCCTTCAGTACTTTGTATCAAACTCTTGAATTAAGCTCAAAGATTTTACAAAAGAGGACTTAAAGGAGTAATGTAGCAGTCTTCATACCCAAGAATCACTTTTCAAGTAATCTCTATTTTCTTAAATATGACTAAAATGGAAAGTAAACACAAAGGCTTCTGATGCTTAAAAAGACTATTATAAAACTCATGAAGTAAAAACCAAGCACTTTAACATGTAAGACCCCTTTTTGCTCTGAGTGTAGGCCTTCATTTTTGCACCTTATTATGTATAATAAGCTGGGGTGTCTGATTAGAGTCCATAGGATTCAAAATAAAAAAGAAGGCACATGGTTATTGGCAGCAGTTCTAACACCTTCCTATACTGTGCGCTGAGAATGAGGGTGACTCATAAGCAAAGAATTAAAAAGTATTTTAAAAAAACTATTTTTAAAAAACATCATAAAACCCAGAACTGACTCTTTAGAACTATTTCAGGAGGAGCAAACAGATTAATCCTTATCAGTCACCCTGTATCCCTCATTACAGCTTGGAAGAGATTCTTTGTCACAGTGTAATCTGTCTGATCCCTTGTAATGAATTGCTAAGACATTTTGCCCAGAAAGTGTCAGGAAAAAAGTTTGCTGATAAATATGTGTCACAATCTGTAATAGAATTTGATTTTGTAATTCCAGTGATCTGTAATACTATGGTAATTTTTCCATGTTGCTAAACGACACCAGGTTGCCATTTTTAGACCAGAGGGTTGATGAATGGGCATAAAAGGTAGAAATGTGGGGCTGGGATTGTGGCTCTGCCGCTTGCACGGGCAGGACCTGGGTTCGGTCCTCAGCACCACATAAAAATAAAAGCATTGTGTTGTGCCCATCTACACCTAAAAAATATTTTAAAAAAATAGAGGACGAAATGTGTTAGGAAAAGAAATAGGGAGAGAAAAACTTAGGGAACACATTATGATTCTATAGAGTGTTTCTAAAGTTCTCAGTAGGCAATTGTGCATCAGGCTTTCAGCTGGATTATTTTTGTTTGAAACAACAACAAAAAATACTGTGTGTAACTTTATATTGGTGGGCTTTTTCCGGATATTCCTGGAAGACTCAGCATAATTTTGCTGGCTCTGAGCACCCTGAGCCTGAGAGTAGATGTTGCATTTCTGCATATTGGCAAGTTTCCAGCATTTTACTAATTACATTGTGCCTAAATTCTTCTGGCAATTTCTCTTGGCTGCTATGTTCTTCATACTTTGTCTTAATCTGTTTTGTGCAGTCTGCCTTTAGGCTCTGCTTAGACATTTGTAGATTTTCTTTCTAAAGAAACCTTTAATAGATACTGATAGGTATATTATTTAGTTAATGATTTGATCATGAAAGTAATCACCCTATAGAAAATATAAACAGAAAAAAATGCTTTTTATTCTACTACCAAGTGAACCAATTTAACATTTTAGTATGTGTTAAGTCTATTTTCCTCCATTTAGGTATGGGGGTGGTGCTGGGGAGAGATTTCTTTAATGCAAAGTCCCCAAAGTTTGCTACTGAATATGAAGAGTAATTTTTAAAGTAAACATTTTAAATTTTTTTTTAGTTGTTGATAGGCCTTTATTTTATTTGTTTATTTGTATGCAGTGCTGAGAATCTAACCCATCGCCTTACACATGCCAGGCAGGTGTGCTATTGCTGAACCATAGCCATAGCCACAGACCTTAAAGTAAACATTTTTTGGAACAAATTTAGAATCACAGAAAGGTTGCAAATACCATACATGTATCCTATATATTCTTCACTCAGCTTCCTCTAATGTTAACCTCTTACGTAACCATGGAACATTTATTAAAACTAATAATTAATACTAGTACAGTACTGTTAACTAAACTACAGACAATATTATTTGAATTTTACCAGTTTTCCAATTAATGTCCCTTTCTAGTCTCAGGATCCAACTTAGGATAGCATATTGCATTTAGTGTTTTGTTTTAATAACAAGTCTTTTTTTTTTTTCCCTGCTTGTTTCCATATCATGAACATTTTTCTTGTCATTAAGTAGTCTTTGAACAATGAATATGATCCCCCAAGTTTGGAAAAACAGATTTATAGTAAATTTTACTTTATGTACTTTTGGAAAATATTTTTTATTTAATGTTATCTTTCATTAATATTTATTTAGTTCTAGGATAAGTATATTATATAAAAAGTGAAGATACCTAGTTATTTTCTTATATCTTTTAGTATTCTGTCGATGGGTATTGGGCGTAGTAGCATACACCTGGAATCCCAGAGGTTCGGGAGACTGAGGCAGGAGGATCATAATTTCAAAGCCAGTCTCAGCAATTTAGTGAGGCCCTAAGCAACTTAGCAAGAACTTGTCTCAAAATAAAAAGGGATGGAGATATCCTCAGTGTTTAAGTGCCCCTGGGTTCAATCCACTGGCACCCTCCCTTACCAAATATATATATTTTTTATATTGAGTGATTTGTACATTTAATATAAAGTTTGAAATTAGAGTAACATTCATAGTTTTACTATTTTAAAGAATAAAGCCGTAGGTAAAATGTTTTTTGTTTGTATTTTTAAGAAATATTAAGAGTACCATGCTAAGGAAAATATTGTAAAATTCATACATGGGGTTTTATCTCTTATTATCATTTAGTTCAATAAAACTTTATTAGCTAAAAATGTGAGTGTGTTAATGTAATAAGCTAAGTTGATTTTATTTCTTCCATGAGTATAGTAAGAAGAATATGACATTTATTTGGGAAACAGCAGTTTTGTTTGTATTTCACAATATTTTTTTTTTTAGTAAATGTTGATTGGATTAAAGATTTTGTGTAATGTCTGACTTTTCCTAAGTTAAATTTTTATTATGCTATTGTTTAGTCTTGCTAGGAAGTTAGTGATTATTAGTAAGTTTATAAACTAGTTGCTCATTATGAAGATTAGTCACTTGTTAATTTGACACCTTTGTAAGAATTAATATATAGAAATCATTACAGAGTCAAAGAATATAAACATGAGGTGTTCGAATACAATAGTTACAGAAAATTTAAAGCATTGTCTCTATAACATCAAATATATTCATTCATATTTTCAGAGTTAGTAATAAATACTTTCTGGAGAATGCCTCTATTTTTTTTTTCTGTGTGTGTGTGTGTGTGTGTGTGTGTGTGTGTGTGTGTGTGTTTTGCTGGGGATTGAACCCAGGGCTTTGTGCACGTGAGGCAAGCACACTACCCACTGAGCTATATCCCCATCCCCCTCTATTTTCTTACTACTACTTTATAATCACATTTGTTTTTTCTGTTGCAATTTGTGACAGCTACATTATCTTACACTTTGATGCTGGAGGACAGTTTGATTGTGGTATACAAACTTTTATATTGCAACCACTCAGAGTTTTGTTGAATGTTTCAAAGGTTAATGATATTTTTTTCTTGGAATTGAAAGTATGGGGATTGTTGCTTCTGGTATCAAATACATTATTGAATTAGCTAAGGCAGAGTGAGTTATTTACTGGGTTTGTTTGCATATATCTTAGGGCAGAGATTATGAGTACTCAGATTTAATTGTAAATTTTATTATAGTGTTTCTGGGCAAAGTAGTGTTTCCCTCAAAGTTATAGACAACTCCAGGATTGAATTGTGACCACATTATAATAAAAGAGAGAAATTATATTTTGATTCATGTTCCATCTTAGCTTTTTCTTACTTTATTTTTGGCAAGCCATTGTGATAGTATTTTCTCAATATTTGTTAAAATATACACACGAAATTGTCATATACACACACACACACACACAAACGTGTATCCCCCTCACACACAAACGTGTATCCCCCTCACACACAAATGCACACCTACATATATACTTACAGAGGAATCTCTATTTTCTTGTATTTCTAGCCTAAAAACCAAAATGAATGATTGAAAGTGAAAGATTTATTGTAAAATAGGATTAAGATGGATTACTTTTCTAAGTTTGGAGGAGAGGGGAAATCTGAGGCTCCAAGCTTCTGGTTCTTATCTGTGATGATATTGCAAGTCTAGGTGCTTGCAGGGCCGGGGACGGTGGGGGCGGGGGAGTATGTGTGTGGGTGGTGGTATGTTTATAGATGGATGCTCTGTCTTGAAGATTAGACTTTGAGCACCACAGAAAGAAAAGCAACACAATTAATTTTATTCTTAAATAATTACAAGTTAAATTGTCAATATATATAATCTCAAAATATTTGATAGGACATTAGTGATACCTTTTAAGATTGTAAGGGAAAAATGTGAACTGCCCGCAATAGTGCAGACCTGACTCTTCATGAGATGTTCACATGCCTACCTTTCTACCTATTTTGTAGTACTTTCCGTACATTCCAGCTTTAAGGAACTGCAATTATCTATCTGCTCTTGGAGGAGGCCCTTAAAAATTTAAAAAAAAAAAAAAAAAGGCTTGTGTGCTTTTGTACACATTTTGGACACAACTTAAGGATCACCTTTCCCAGGAAGTTTTCCTTGATACTTCTCTTTCCTTGTACTCCGAGTTAAATATTCTCATAGAATCAGTACATGAGTCACCAATTCTGCCAGATATTCATTTTCTTGTCTTTCTCTCTCACTAGATAGTAAGCCCCCTGGAATTAGGGAAAGTGTCTTTTACCTGTTCCTGACAGAAAGTAAGTATTCAGAAAATACTGTAAGAAGCCAGACAAGGTGGCACATGCCTATAGTTCCAGCTTATTGGGAAGCTGAGGTGAGAGGAGTTAATACCAGCCTGAGCAACACAGTAAGACCCTGCTAAAAAAGGAGGGTGGTGTGGTGTGGGGGAATACTTGTTGAATGTTGCAGTGTGGATGCAGAAGTGAATTAATTAATTTTTTTTATTCCTTCCTTAGCATTGATAATTGTTTACAAATCACTTTTATCTACAAAGTAACTTTTTGTTATCTTCATTTAAGCAACTTTATCTGAAATAAAGAAATACTACTTTAATGTTTTAGATTTATCCACCCAAAAACGAATTGATGGTAGTTTATTTGTAAATTTGTGTTTGATCTTTCTTGATCATCCTGGTTTTATTTGTCCCTTACAGAGAAAACAAATGAGAGGAATCTGGTTTAACTTCAGTACAAGAAATTTAGATTAGACCTAAAGAGTGTCCAAAAAATAAACGACCAAATATTGAAATGATTTATAAGTAATGTAATTAATTTTTCCACAAGTTAAAAAAAGTTAGGTAGGTATATGGAGGGTTATTATGAATTGCAAAGTGGTTCACCAACATTGCCTTTAAAATACAAAATGTAAATGAAGGGAGATCTATTTAGGAATATGCAGACGCAACTAACTATATTAACAGATAGATGCTTAAAATTACCCTTTAATTTGTGTGTATGCATATACTTTAGAATTTCAGCTAACACGGAAACTTTTGTATGTGTACTGGGTTTTCACATAATGATCTCTTCTCCTTGGCTTTTTTTGTTTAACTCTTCTTCAGAATAATATCAATAAATCCTTATCGATGTTAAGAATAAACAGAAAACTAGCCGGGTGCGGTGGTGCACGCCTATAATTGCAGCAGCTTGGGAAGCTAAGACAGGGAAGATTTTGAGTTCAGAGCCAGCCTCTGCAAAAGTGAGGCACTAAGCAACTCAGTAAGACCCTGTCTCTAAATAAAATACAAAACAGGGCTGGGAATGTGGCTCAATGGGCAAGTGCCCCTGAGTTCAATCCCCGGTACCTCCCCAAAAATTGGGGTTTGGGGAGATGAAACTAATGTATACAAATGAAAACGACCTACCCAATGGTTTAAAAAAAACAGCCAGACAAAAAAAACACAAAGAGTTTTTGAGTGCTATTCTTATGAATTTTAAATCCATGGCAGTTAGCTCTTCCAAAATCTAGAGTTACATTTCTGTCCTTCTAACTATAGATATTCTGTCCTGGCTGTATTTGAACAGAACTACTATAGTATAAGCCAAATTTACCCTCAGTGCTAGTGAAACTGAAAGAGCAAATATGCCTTTCTAAGCACCAAATATATAATCACACTTGTGAATAGAGTTCAGTGTTCTTGGCTTGTCATTCTGCAGAAATCTTTTAGAGTAATTTAGGACAGCTTTACTAAATTTATTAATGTAACACTTGTTATAAGGAAGGTGCTTAATTCCTAGGCTTTCGGTGCTTACAGTACTAAAGGTTGCTTTGTGAGTCAAGAGACAGGATTTTACCTTGAGTGGTGATACAATAATGCTGTCTTTCTAAATGTCTTTTTTCCCCTAAATATCTTTATATCCAAAATTTATTTGGCTTTCATAGTAATGCTATGAACTAGGTATTCTAACCTTAAGAATGAAGAAATTTAGGCACAGAAAAGTTAACTTACTGCCAAGGGCCTACAGCATTGTTTTATGATATTATTGTTATTTCAATAGCTAATATGTACTGAATACTTAAAATATGCTAGGCACTATTTTAAGATTTTTACATATATAGTTCATTTTACATATATATTGCTAGGGTTTTGGAGTGTGATCAGGAATTAAGCCTGGCTCTTCCTCTTATCAGTTACTGACCTTGGGAAAACTACTTAACTTTTTAAAGCCTTAATTTCCTCATTTAGGGCACACTAATAATATTATAGTGTCTATTTCATGAGGTGGTCTTTGGATTAAATGAGCTATATGAATGACCATATGCCCAGCATACATTAAAGAGCTTTAAAATCAGTTTGCTACGGAAAAATAATAGTGGTTGTAGACAGTAGTTCTTGACTTCTTGATAATTTTCTTGGTAAAATCATGTATTCTTTTTGAGTACACATTATAGTTGATGTTGTTATATATACCTATTTTTACAGAAAAACATCCTTGTTACAACAATAAGATTTTTTAGCTCCAATTCTTCAAAAAACTAGGATGAAGCCATCCAGCTATCCCACTGCTTGGTATTTTCCCCAAAGATCTAAAACCAGCATACCACAGCAGCACAGCCACATCAATGTTTATTTATAGCAGCACAATTCACAGTAGCTAAATTATGGACTCAACCCAGATGCCTGTCAAAAGATGAATGGATTAAGAAATTGTGGTTATATAATGCAATATTTATATGTACTCAACCATAAAAACGAATGCTATGAATGCATTTGCCAGTAAATGGATAGAAATGGAGAATATCATGCTAAGGGAATTAACCAAATTCAGAAACTCAAAAGTTGAATGTTTTCTCTCATAAGCAGAAGCTAAACTAAAGAAAATGGGGAGGGAAGATAAGACAACATAAAGAACCAGTTGAATACAAATTAATAAATAAGTGAAAGGCAGTCTAGTAAGAGTAGAGGAAAACAAATGGGAGAGGGTAGGGAGGATGGGAAGGAAAAGGGGAAAGGAAAAAGAAGGGAATCATGAACTGAAATCGATTTCCATGCATGTATGAGTTTGTCAGGATGAACCCAACATATGTGTAATTATAAAGCTCTAATAATAAACAAACAAACAAAAAAAGATTTAAGCTCTAGCTGGGCTCCGTGGCTCTTGACTATTATCCCAGCAACTCAGGAGGCCAAGGCAGGAGGATTACAGTTTTAAAGCCAGCCTCAGCAATTTAGGAAGGCCCTAAGCAGTGTATCAAGACCTGTCTCAAAAAGGGCTGGGGATGTGGCTCAGTGGTTAAGTGCCTCTGGTTTTAGTCCCCAATATAAAATCAAACAAACAAAGATTTTAGCTCCAAATAGTGCCTATAACCATCTCTCCCCTTTCACCTTTTGGGAACCAAAGATGAGCAAGAGTATCTGAGGCATCTATAATCAAAGCCCAAGTCAGGACACCCATTGCTCCACTGACTTATGTTTATACCAGGAGTGCTTGGCTATATCAGTTTGGAACTCAGAATGTGTGTTCTTGAAGAAAGAATCCTTAAAGCACAGGAAGTCCTTTAAATCCTGATCCAACTGACATGCTAGATATTTTCCCTGAAAAACAGTTTAACCAAGCAAACACTCCACAATACTTTGGCAGTGCTAATAGTCAAAATAATTAAACAATGAACTAAATAAATGTTGATCCTCAAAAAGAGGTCAGAATAAAAATTTTATGGATTCAATGGGGACATTTTAATATTTTTAAGAACTTTATAGGTTAGTACACTGATTTTTTTAATATGTTTAATTTCATTTCAAAACCTTCTACTTTTCCTTGAGTTTGAGTTATAGTTGACTAACAGCTTTGCAAGAGGGAACTGGACAAAAGGTGTATATTTACATAAGAGAAATTATATTGTAGGCTTATAAGCATGATATATATTTAAACTTTTGAAGAATAGAAGGGGATACTATAGAAGAGGTACTAGGTTGCTGTGCACCTGAAAGTGAGGTGTAATAGCAGTTCACAGAGGGTGTAAGCAAGCACCTGGCGTGCTGATTTTATATATAGGGTATTTGAAGTCCAGAGCTGAAAGTTGGTTATGTTGGTGCATGACTTTGGAAATATTCATTTTGGATATTGATCATATTTGTTAACTCTATTTAGTAGGTAGGTTGAAGCAAGACTCTTCTTGTAACTCCTAATTCAGTGCCTGTGTTTGAATGAGTTTGGTTAGTTTTTCTTTGTGGTAGAGAGTGAATAAGTTGACTGAAAATTTTCCAAAGCTATGTTGAATTGTCTTATAACTTTGTTTTTATTTATTTATTTTTTAAAGAGGTTTATTGCTTTGTTAGCAAAGGAGAAGAGCAAGAGACTCCTGTCCCAGAGGCTGTGATTCTGCCCATTAGGGAAAACACAGGGAGATATATATTTTTTTAGTGTAGATGGACACAATACCTTTATTTTATTTATTTTTATGTGGTGCTGGGGATCAAACCCAGTGCCTCACGCATGCTAGGCAAGTGCTCTACCGCTGAGCCACAACCCCAGGTCCTTGTCTTATAACTTTAAACTAATCTGTTGATGTAATGTCACTATGCTGTGCCTCTCTGATATGCTTTTTTTTTTAAAAAAAAAAAAAAGAGAGAGAGAGAGAGAAAGAGAGAATATTTTAATATTTATTTTTTAGTTTTCGGCGGACACAACATCTTTGTTTGTGTGTGGTGCTGAGGATCGAACCCGGGCCGCACGCATGCCAGGCGAGCGCGCTACCTCTTGAGCCACATCCCCAGCTCTGACATTGCTTTTTATTATTGTTTTCTGAATGACTTCTCTGGTTCTAGGGGGTCATGTGGAATAGGAAGATACAAAGCATGGATTCTAAAAAGAGTCATTCCTTTGCAGGACAAATGATGGCACATGAGGTTTAGAAAAAGTTGGAGAATTAGTCTGCCCCTTGGCTAAAATATAGGGATTTAGAGCTGGAGTGGGATCTTGAAGGTGGTTTAATCTAACCCTTATTTATGGCTTAGGATATAAGTAGGCAGAAGTGAGTTATCCAGTGTCATTAGCTATAGTGGAGAAGCCAGACACATCACAGAATTTGGACTGTTGCATTTTTACATTTTTTTAAAAGAATGCTAATATGTACAAATCATTAATTTTAAAAATTTATCTTATTAAAGAATTTTCTATCAGTTTTTGGACTTTTGAGTTTGTTTAAATAGGTTAACTGAGCTAATAATGCTATCAGAAATCTCATAAGGAGTTGGACATAGTGGTGCATGCCTGTAATCCCAGTTGACTTGGGAAGCTGGGGAAAGTTAAGTCCAGCCTTAACAAATAAGTGAGGGCTTAAGCAAGCTTAGTGAGACTCTGTCTCAAAATAAAAAATAAAAAGGGTTGGGGATGTGGCTTAGTAGTGAAGTTCCTCTGTGTTCATCTCCAGTAAACCCCCCCCCCACACACACACAAATCTCATAAGAAAAATTAATATTTTAAAAGAAATAAGAAATTCTCAACTTTTTTCTACTATTTCTAGGTTAAGTCAGCAAACAAATAAAACATGGTATTTTGAAGTATGATTAAACTCCTGATGCAGCAGCAGAGGCTAAGAATATTAATGGCCAGATCTAGGTGAGTTAAAATTACCTTAGGTAAAAAGGGCCCAAGCCCACAACTTAATAATTTTTCTTTTTAAATTGGAGAATTTAATGTATTTGTTGTTGTTGTTTTTAGATATACGTGACAATAGAGTATATTTTGACATATTATACATACATGGAGTGTAACTTCCCATTCTTGTGGTTGTACATGATGTAGAGTTAACACTGGTTGTGTATTCATTTTTGAATATAGGAAAGTGACGTCCGATTCATTCTACTGTCTTTTCTATATCCATTCCCTCTCCCCAATGTTTTCTTGAAAGCAAGCACTTTGCCTCCTATTTGCTGACTCTTCCATCTCCAAAGAATAAGGAAAAATGGTTTTAATTAAACCAAGAAAATATATATGAACTTAAAATATTCAGTAGACTCATTGAAATATCGATCTTCCCAAATAGGAGCTATCTTTATTCTTGAATATACCCTAGTTCCTTTTTTGAGGGTGCATAACAAAAGCATTTGCATTTTTGCTGAGTTATTGGCTTGGAAGAGTGATGCTGATGAGACCACATAGTTTCTCATTAAGTGTTTATACTATTAGTGCATATTATTAAGTCTCAAATAACTCAGATGTGGTCTCCAAATATTAATCTGGTGGTCATAAATGCAGAATAGTTAGTATTTAACCTTTCCCATTGCCTAGGATTTTATGGTTCAAGAGGATTCTGGCAGGGAGGCACTGCGGTTGTAGCTTAGTGGCAGAGCATTTGTTTAGTATGTATGAGGCACTGGCCTGATCCTCAGAACCACATAAAAATAAATAAATAAAGGTATTGTGTCCATCTACACCCCCCCCAAAAAAATAGAGGAGTCGGGGGAAGTGAATAAATTTGACATTAAAAAATCTCTTTTGAGAGCTGAGGATGTGACTCAGTAGTAAAGCACCCCTGGATTCAGTCCCCAAGAGCAAAATAAATAATGAGTGGATAAAGTAAGTTAGCAAGTAAGTTTTTGAAAAAGGGTGTGAGGGTTCCTCTTTCTAGAAGTTGGAAGATAGACAACTGCCTATATTCTAGCAGTTTCAGTCCCTCACTCATACCAAGCCTGTTAGATTTTGTTTTTTTGTACTGGGATTTGAAAACGTAGGGTGCTTTACCACTAAACTATATCCTCAGTTCTTCTTATTTTGAGACGGGGTCTTGCTAAGTTGCTGAGCTTGTGTTCTTTTTCTTTTTCCATTTTCTTTAGTTAGCTCTCATCTTTCAACTTTTTTTCCTAATGGTCAGATGATCCATCACTTCAAACTCATGCATTGCCAACATCTTTTAATTTCTTTGTTCTCTTATCTCTGACCCTGGACTGCAGAGCATAGCTAGCAAACTGCATAATCTTGATCTCTATCCTTCACTGAGCTCTCATCACAGCCTACTTAGTCTAGCTACCTTTTGGGGGGGGGTAGTACTTTGATGACTGATCTTACCAGTCTCCATAAATCCCTCATTCTGTAAGCCTTTAGTTCTGTTTTACAATAGAAATTTAGGATGATAAATGTTATCTGCTTCAGGTTGTCTTTATGCTCTACCCATCCTTATTTCTTCCCTGGGCCCTCAGAACTCTGCTCATATTTGATTATGGTGCATAATCTATTTATGTCTCTTTCTCTCCATTTAGACTTACTGCTCTTCAGAAGTACAAGCAGTGACTTAATCATCATTGCACCATGATACTTTTTTTTTTTTTTTTGGTACCAGGGATTGAATTCAGGGGCACTCAACCACTGAGCCACACCCCCAGCCCTATTTTGTATTTTATTTAGAGACAGGGTCTCACTGAGTTGCTTACTGCCTTGCTGTTGTTGAGGCTGGCTTCAAACTTTCGATCCTTCTCCTTCAGCCTCCCAAGATGCTGGGATTATAGGCGTGCACCACTGTGCCTGGCTGTATCATGATACTTAGTTGTCATATTAGTTAAGAGTAAAATATCAACCATCATGGATCTTAACTAACTTTACTGGATAGTATACCTTTAATCTTCTTAGTACTTAAATCTGCCAAGCATTCTTCACTTTTGTTCAGTAAAGCCCTGTTCAGCTCACAAAGGGACTGAAGCACTTACTGTGTGCTAGGCATTGTGTTGGCACTAGCAATGCAAGAACAAATGAGGTCTGCCTTTGCAAACTGTGGCCGGAGAACAACAGATAAACAGCCTGTCACAATTCTACTAAAAATTGTGTGATAGGTGCTTTGGTATGGGAAGCCCAGGTTGGTTGGAGCCATAAAGAGTTCCTAGAGGCACTGGCTTCTGAAACTTGAGAAAGAGAAGCAGCAGAAGGAGAGTGGTTATATAATGATGTGAGAGAATAAAGATTCTCTGGGTAAACTGTAGCTTGTTCAGTCTGATTAGACTAAGGGTAGGGCTTGAACAGAGGGCAGGAAGAGTTAAAACTGAACCTTTTAACCAGATTTTGAAGGACCTTATGCTATACTGAAGATTTAAAATTTTATCCTGAAAGTGGTGGAGAAGCACTGAAGAATTTTAAACAAGTTTCAATCAGATTTATGTTTATATTTTGTAGCTCCCGTGTTCCCCTCCCTCTCCCTTTTCAACTGTTGTCATATTCATTCTGGTTCTTTCCCAAAATTAGAAGTGTTAATTTTGAATTTTTCCTCTTTGTTCATTTGGAATGCTCTTGAACACTTAGCATTGCCTATATAACTTTTTATTGCTAATCTTCTGTGGAAAAGAACAATTATATAGCCATACCTATCCATTCTGCCAATATTCTCTGTGTAATATTACTGCTTAAATTTTGAGTTGGTCTTCTCTCTTACTAATGTACTATTCCAAATTGATGTTGTATCTTATTAATAAATTTTTGTCTTGAGGGTGTATAAGAGAGCCTATAGTGACTAATAAGAACCAAAGGCAGCTGGACATTGTGGGACATGCTGAATACCAACAACTTGGGAGGCTAAAGCAGGTGAATCACAAGTTCAGCCTCAGCAATTTAGTGAGACCCTGTCTCATAATTTTAAAAGGACTGGGGATGTAGCTCAGTGGTAAAGCTTTCCTAGGTTTAATCTCCAATTACTGCCCCCCCCCCAATCCTGCCAAGCTAGAGGTCTAGCAAGGTTTGGCAATTGTTTTTTTTTTTTTTTAAGGACATGAAATCCCTGTTGTGATAATAAAGGATTAATTATGTGATTAACTCTTAAATAACAGTACATTAATTGTTTAAATAGTATTATATGTCAGATTATAAATTGCTTTGTTTTTTAAGTAATTTTAAAATATGTGACAGACTTTTCTAACTTAAACTGGAAATTTTAGGTTTCTGTCACATCTGCTTTACAAAAATTTGTTCTTATTGTCACTAAGCAAAGTTGACCAACTTACTGAGCACAGTGGCACACACCTATAATCCCAGTGGTTTAGGAGGCTGAGACAGGAGGATTTCGAGTTCAGAGCCAGCCTCAGCAAAAAGCAAGATGCTAAGCAACTCAGTGAAACCCTATCTCTAAATATAATAAAAAATAAGGCTGGGAATATGGCTCAGTGGTCAGGTGCCCTGAGTTCAATCCCTGGTAACCCCACCCCACAATTGACCAATTAGTTATTTGAAATTTAGCTTCAGCCATAAACCTTGTTGGAGCTTAATTTTCTTCTGTATCAAAATATTATACTTTGTATGGAAATGAGACAGTGAAACTCATTATTTATACATTCATAATTATAATTAAAAATATCATGCTTGTGTTAGATGGTTTTTTTTCTTTTCCCCAGCACTGGGGATTGAAACCAAGGCCTCATACATACTAAGCAGGTGCTCTACTGATGAGCTACATCATCAGTCCTTTTTAAAATTTTTATTTTGAGGTAGGGTTTTGCCAAGTTACCCGGGCTGATATTAACCTACAATCCTTCTGCCTCAACCTCCTGAATAGCTACAATCATAGGTGTGTGCTACTGTGCCTGGCTATGTTAGATGATTTCTAAAGCCCTTTTCTATTTTGTGGTTTTTATATCCTTCACCAAATAATTTTCTCCAAATTATTTTCCATGTAGTGCTCACATGGTCTTCTGAAGAAGCCATGGGTAGCTGTTGTAGCTGTCCAGATAAAGACACTGTCCCAGATAACCATCGGAATAAGTTTAAGGTCAGTAAAACTGGTTGAGCTATATATCTCACCACATACTTGGATGTACTTCTTTTACTTAATATATGTTACCTTTTCACTTTTATCACCAGACTCTCATTTGCTTCCCTCCCCCTATCCTGCCTTTTTTTGTGTGAATAAATAATGACATTTTCTTACTGACAATATGAAATTGTATTAGTCCAATTTTCATTAATATGACGAAATATCTGAGGCTAAATCATTACAAAGAAACTAGGTTGTTTTAGTTAACTTTTGTACTGCTGTGACCTGACTAGAAAAATTTTAAAGGAGGAAAAGTTTGTCCCCCGGAGTTTCAGAGGTCTGAGTTCATAGATAGTCAATTTTATTGTTGTGGACCTGAGATGAGGCATAATAACATCATGGCTAAAGAGTGGAGGAGGAAACAGCTCCAGACAAGGCCTCCAGGAAGCAGAAAGAGAGACACTGCAGAGCAGGGACAAAATACATATCTTAAAGGCACATCCCCACTAACCCACCTCCTGCAGTTACACCCTGTCTACAATGTACTGATTAGGTTAAGAGTTATGACCAAATCATTTCACCTCCGATCTTTCTTGTGTTGTCTCAAACACGAGCTTTTGGGGGATACCTCGTATCTAAACCATAAAAGAGGTTTAATCAGCTCACAGTTTTTGAGGCTTGGCTCTGGCCCACTTGACTATACCACCTCATGGCAGATATAATCACAATGCTGGGAATGCGTGCAAGAAATTTACTTTCCAAGACTGAAATCTAAAGAGTCACTGAGGACTAACTGAGGTCCCTCAAGAACTACCTTAATGCCGTCTGGCATGCCCCAGTGTTAAGGAGCATCTCAACATTGCCACACTGTAGACAAAGCCTCTGACACATGAACCCTTGGGGACTAGCAACATCCTAACCATAGTAGGAATCCTTTTTTATTTTTCATTTGGTCTTCTGTATTCAATTAACCATACAGTTCTAGTAATACTTTGTTTAAAATGTCATTTTATAAGTGCCTTTCAATTTCATCACCACCTGTTATTGTAACAAATACTTGAGATAAATCAACTTATAGAGAATAGGTTTATTTTGGCTCACAATTTTGGAGGTTTCAATCCATGATCCATTTGCTCCCTTGCTTTGAGATTGTGACAAGATAGCAGTCCATCATGGCAGAGTGCATGGTGGAGCAGAACTACCCACCTCATAGCAAAGAACAAAAAGAAGAAGGAGGAGGAGGATCTCAGTATTTACTTCAAGGGCACACCCTTTATAACCAGAAGATCTCCCACTAGGCTCTACTTCTTAAAAGGTTCCACTGCTTTCCACTTGTGCCCCAGGCTTGGGTCTAAGCCTTTAGCACATAGGTCTTTAGGGGACACTTAAGATCCAAATTGTAGGGCTGGGGTTGTGGCTCAGTGGTAGAGTACTCGACTAGCATGTGCGAGGCCCTGGGTTCGATCCTCAGCACCACATAAAAATAAATAAATAAAGATATCCAACTTAAAAAAATATATATATTCTGACAATATGAAATTGTATTAGAAAAATATATATAAAGAAAAAGATCCAAACTGTAGCACCACCTTTCCGTTATAATTTTCATGCATACCTAGATGATTTCTTAATTGTACTTTATTCTAATCACCCTGTGACCCATCCTATAGTTACCAACATATTGATCTTCTTTCATCATTTTTTAACCTGTTTGCTGAAACTCCTGTGGTATTTTGTTACATATAGGCTGAAAGCACCCACAGCTATTAAGTGTCTCATAATCTGACTTCTCTGCTTTAAGTCATAGCCTCTGGATCACACTAACCTAGTTTAGGTCACACCTCTCCTACTTTATAGTTTCGACCTTGGGCAGAGTACTTTATCACTAAGTGTTAATTGCATTTTAGTTTAGGGTTGTTATAAGGATTAAATGAGAAAAATATACATAAAGCACCTTACCTTGTCCCAGGGCAATAACTTCTCTATAAATGTTACCTGTTATTCTTAGTCTTGGACACGCTCAGCAGTACAATACATTTCTTTACCTGAACTCTGTGCCAGTCTTATTTTGGTCTCTTTGAAAGGTATCTTCTTTGTTGTATTTTAGCATTACATATTCATTTTGTGTCCTACATCTCCTAAGCAACCAGATTTTCCCTCTTATTTGATTTCTTGTCTAAATTTAATTTTACCCCATGTCCAACTAAAGGCCCTCCTTTTCTTATATAAAGGTTTCTCCAATAACTGCAGATGATAGTTGCTACCTTCTACAGTCTCTGTTGCATTCATTTGTCAATTAATAATACAGAGTTTTGTAGTGTCAACTTGTGCTTGTGTATCTTGTTTCTCCAGTAGGAGAGTAAATTCCTAACAGATGTCAACTAGGCATTATGCTATTACACATTTCTGCCCTACACACACACATTAGTTGATGAATGAACAACAAGCAAGTAACTGAATCAATCAGCAATAGTGCATTTTCCTGATGAATTGGTGAAATGTTTGTATGACTGTCATCTTCTTTTAGGTCATTAATGTGGATGATGATGGGAATGAGTTAGGTTCTGGCATAATGGAACTTACAGACACAGAATTGATTCTATATACCCGCAAACGTGATTCAGTAAAATGGCACTACCTCTGCCTGAGACGCTATGGCTATGACTCGAATCTCTTTTCTTTTGAAAGTGGCCGAAGGTGTCAAACTGGACAAGGTATTATCATATTTGAAATATTGTTTTTTAGTTATTTTATATACAGTTTTGAAATTAATATTTACTTTTCTCTTAAAAGAAAATTCCCCAAATAGGTGGGTTGTTTAGAAAAAATATAACAAACTTTGTATTTATCAAGCATGTATTAAGCACATTTTCTATGTCAGAAATTTTGACTTGTGTTAACTTTAAGGAGTAGGCCAGTAAGTGATTTTTCCTGTTAAATTGACTCAGTATCTGTACTGTTTTTATTTGGGGAAAGAACCTAAACTTTGAGTTGAACGGAACAGGTTTTTTTTGTTTGTTTTGTTTTTGTTTTTAGTTTTTTGTTTTGTTTTGCTACTACTTAAATGGCCTTGGCAAGTTATTTGTCCTCTCCTGCACTTTATAAAAGGGGAATGGTAATACTTATGTTACAGATAAACAAGATAACGAAATAACTCTTAACAAGGGGCTTGTTAAATGGTAAAGGATTACCTTGTTAATGGTGAGTTGAGCTCCCCCTGCTGTTAAAAGCAGAGTGGAGTAAGTGTAAACATCTTGTCTGCTTTGTTTTGGGTCATGTCTTTTAAATAAGTGAAAACTGTTCTGAGAACTCTATTATTGGGTTTATGTTTTGAAAAAGGGAATATCATTAATTTATCAAATTTATTTAGAAGGCCTTTTTTGCTGTTGGCAAAAGAAATGTTTTCTTGACAATTTTGTTTTTTGACAGATGCTCTTATAACTTTTTTAAAGGTGTGGTTGCCATTTTTCCCTTTGGGCTTATATTTGTAGGAATCTTTGCCTTTAAGTGTGCCCGTGCAGAAGAATTATTTAACATGTTGCAAGAGATTATGCAAAACAATAGTATAAATGTGGTAGAAGAGCCAGTTGTAGAAAGGAATAATCATCAGACAGAATTGGAAGTCCCCAGAACACCTCGAACACCTACAAGTAAGTAGCATTTTTCCCTCTCATAATTTGAATATTAGACTATGGGAAATATCAGATATAAGCTGTATGTTATGAATATTTTTATAGCACTAGAAATCACCATTTATTTATAGAAGCATGGTTATCAATTTTTTAAAACTGTTAGCTATAATTATAAGCATTTTAAATATGTTTAAAAAATGTTTATCTAAAATATGGATGGGGGAATGTTGTTTTTGCTCTAATTTCTAAATGTCTCACAAGAAACCTCTTTCTTAATCCTTAGTCAGATTAGATTCTTATTCATTTTTATTCTCTCTGCCCCTACCCCCATCTCCCTGCCTTCTTAAACCAATAAACAAAACTTAGCTCCAGGGTTTGCTGCTCAGAACTTACCTAATGGATATCCCAGATATCCCTCATTTGGAGATGCTTCATCTCATCCTTCAAGCAGACATCCTTCTGTAGGAAGTGCTCGCTTACCTTCAGTTGGTGAAGAATCTACACATCCTTTGCTTGTGGCTGAGGAACAAGTAAGCATGTGCTCCTGTATAACAGTGATGATTGTATGTAAAGTGTTATGCTAATTCTTGAAGATTTTTCTACTTTTACAGTCAACAGTTGAGGAAATTAACGTATTTGCTGTCATATCTCAAACATGTACAGGTTATCAGGGAAATAGCATTGTAGTAGTTTATGAGTTTATAGAAAAGGTGTATCTGTAGATTGAGAAAGATGTATTTAACAGTCAGTTTCCATTGTAATCTCCAATGGATCAAGAATTTATGGGGCCTGACATGGTGGCACATGTCTGTGATCCATTTGCTCAGGGGCTGAGGCAGCAGGATTGCAAGTTCAAAGCCAGTCTCAGCAATTTAGTGAGTCCCTAAGCAACTTAGCAAGACCCTGTCTCAAAAAAATATATACAAATGTTTGGGGATGTGGCTCAGTGGTAAAGCACCCCTGGATTCAATCCCTAGTACTAAAGGGAAAAAAAAATTATGCTGCTTTTCATATCTTAGTCTTATAATCACTGAACTACTAGTAAAAAGGTAGATATTGTTGATGTTGTTATGGAGCTAGGTTTCTAACTATTCTAATTTTCATTTGTGGAATGAAACATCTGGTTGACCATTATCTATTTATTAACTCACCTTTTGTAAAACCGTAAGATTTTTCAGCATCAGAGATTTTTAGTGTTTTTAAAGTAAATTTCTTTGGGTTCTTTACATAGTAAACAAGTTCTTACATTGTTTATTTTGATTATATTTTCCCCAGTGTTGCCTTTCATTCTTAAATCTTAAAATTTTTTAGACTTCCAAATATTTTTATATCATCTCTCCAAAATGCCATTGAGCTTTTTTTAAAGAAGTCTTCCTTCCTTCCTTTCTTTCTTTCTTTCTTTCCTTTTTTTTTTAAGTAGTGATGATTTCTTACTGTGTGTTATTTATTTTATATCTTTGTTTTAGGGTTTTTCTCTTTATACAATAGTCAGATAATCAATAAATAGTAATAAATTTATCTTTTCCTTTTCAATACTTGTTATTTCTTATTCCTGAATCATGTTTTACTGCACTGATAAGAATTCATAGAACAACAGCAAAGTGATAATCCCTATTTTATTTCTGATTTTTTAATAGAATGTTTTTCATATTTCACCATCAAGTGTAACATTGCATGTTAAAGTAGTTATTCATTTACCAAAGTAGGAACATATTTTAGATATTTTTATAATTCTCCCCTCTCTCTCCCTACCTGGTTTGTTTGTTTTTTTTGGGGGGTAGTACCAGGGATTGAGTCCCAGGGCACTTAACCAAGAAGCCACATCCCCACTTCTTTTTATTTTTTATTTTGAGACAGGGTTTTGATAAGTTGCTTAGGTCTCAGCCTCCCAAGTCACTGGGCTTATAGCCACCATGCCTGGCTCTCTGCCTTTTTATTAGTTTAAAAAAAAAAGGTGCAAAATTCTTAAGAGTAGATTTGAGAGCTGGGCATAGTGGTGTGTGCCTGATAATCCCAGCAACATGGGCGCCTGAGGCAGAAGGATGGCATGTCTGAGGCTAGCCTCAGCAAAAGTGAAGCCGCTAAGCAACTCAGTGAGACCCTATCTATAAATAAAATACAAAATAAGGCTGTGGCTCAGTGGTAGAGTGCCCCTGAGTTCAATGCCCGGTACCAAAAAACTTTTGGTAATGTGATGGGGTCAGACTTTTAAGTTTTTTAGTTATTTATTTTTAAATAAGTTACTGATATACTTTGTTTCATTTTAGATACATACCTATGTCAACACTACAGGTGTGCAAGAAGAACGGAAAAATCGCACAAGTGTGCATGTCCCATTGGAGGCAAGAGTTTCTAATGCTGAATGCAACACACCAAAAGAAGAACCAAGTAGTATTGAAGACAGGGACCCTCAGATTCTTCTGGAACCTGAAGGTGTCAAATTTGTTTTAGGACCAACCCCTGTTCAGAAGCAATTAATGGAAAAGGAGAAACTGGAGCAACTTGGAAGAGATCAAGTTAGTGCAAGTGGTGTGAATAACACAGAATGGGACACTGGCTATGACAGTGATGAACGAAGAGATGCACCCTCTGTTAACAAACTGGTATATGAAAATATAAATGGGCTATCTATCCCTAGTGCCTCAGGGGTCAGGAGAGGTCGTCTGACATCTACCAGTACCTCAGATACCCAGAATATCAACAACTCAGCTCAGAGAAGAACTGCATTATTAAACTATGAAAATTTACCATCTTTGCCTCCAGTTTGGGAAGCCCGCAAGCTAAGTAGGGATGAAGATGACAACTTAGGACCAAAGACCCCATCTCTAAATGGCTACCATAATAATCTAGATCCAATGCATAACTATGTAAATACAGAGAATGTAACAGTGCCGGCAAGTGCTCACAAAATAGAATATTCAAGGCGTCGGGACTGTACACCAACAGTCTTTAACTTTGATATCAGACGCCCAAGTTTAGAACACAGGCAGCTCAATTACATACAGGTTGACTTGGAAGGTGGCAGTGACTCTGACAACCCTCAGACTCCAAAAACGCCTACTACTCCCCTTCCACAAACCCCTACCAGGCGCACAGAGTTGTATGCTGTGATAGACATCGAGAGAACTGCTGCTATGTCAAATTTGCAGAAAGCACTGCCACGAGATGATGGTACATCTAGGAAAACTAGACATAATAGTACTGATCTGCCCATGTGAGCCTGGAAAGCATTATGTTGTTTGCACCTTTGTGAAGTTTTTTAAAATGAAGATGCAAGTGCTTCATTTTCATTTCTACACTAACTCCTTTTATAGACTGATAAAAATTTTTTCTGAATATTTCATGTGCATCTTTAAAGGGAATTAATGTAGAGCAGGTACTCCTTAAAGAAGACTAATTTCATTATATACTACTCATTATTGTATAGCAGCATTCCCATTTTCACAGTGCCTATTTAAAATGAGAGTTGAAATGAATGACATGCTGGTTGATTTTTATTCAACATTCTGGGACTTACGTGTATCTTTCATGTCTAAGTCATGGTTGGCATTTAAAACTTTTTATAAAGCCTCTTGATAATGTGCATTGCTAACACATAACTCTAGGGCTTTGAAAGTAATATTTGCAGATTCACTTCACAGTATGTGGCCTCCAGCATGTTAACCTGAGGAATCCTTTATTTCACTAGTTAAAGGCTTTTTGACTTGAGCCAAAACATATGAAAAGGAAACAGAAATACCACACCTCCTTTGATAGCAGTCAGCTCCTTTGCCTTCAGTGTTACTAGAAAGAGTCTGTGTCATGAATATAGTTTGCTGTTGGTGTGTGCTGAAAGACAGGCAGGAGATAAGATTTTCTGTTTACTCATCTCATGATGTGATTTGAAGGGCATGTTTGGGTATCTTACTCAGAATTACAGTAGGCTTAAGAATCAGTCTCAGGTCACTTTACCCAAAAACGTTTTTTGAAAATCTGAACCAAGATCTGTTGAATTTTCTCTCCTATAGCTTATTGGTGACACATTGTTTTCTGGAGGCTTTTGTGTCATTTGGTTCCCATTTAACTTCAATTTCTTAGTGTTTGGGATGTCATATTTTGTTGTTTAATGTCTTTATCAATTTAAAATGTTTGAGTTTGTATATAGTTTTGAAATTGGATTATGTGTTCATTGTTTCTTAGTTTGCATTTTTGTCAAATTATGGTTTTGAAGGTTCATTTGGAACTTACTGTTATTCTATAACAGGGTTGCCCTTGTCCAGTATTTATTTATATGCTATTTACTTTTCAAGTTGAAAAAAACCATTTTCTCAATTTTAAATTTCTCTTCTGTCTGTATGCGATATCTTGGAATTCCCTCAGCTACGTTGCTGCAGTTGTACTCTTGCTCACTCTGCTGTTCCTTGGCTCTGCTGTCCTCTCACTTGTAGTCAGTTCTCTGATTATCCCTTGATTTCAGTGGAATGTTAATATTGTTGCCAGCATAGCAGGTACAGTGGAAGTCTTGTAGTAATGAGATTGTGTCATAATTTAGAGTGTAAAATGAACGGAAGTTTATATATACTGAGGAGAGTTCAGATGTCAAACTCTTGGAAAATCAATGTTCCATATTCCAAAACACTAGAAAATATAAGAGAAGATTGAGTAGAAAGAAGGTTGGGTAACCTTGCAAAATATTTTATTGTTTTTCTCTAAATATGAGGAAGTTTGAGATTGTGGTCTGGATCTACCAGATGTAACTAAGGTTAATTTAGTAAGAAAACATTTCATTTATATAACATCCAATTTATCCAATAAATAACCTAGTGATAGAAGAATGAATGGATTAGCAGAACAATAGAGTGGGACCATTATTTAAAAAAATACTACAGGTATCTTTTTCATCATTTTCAGTGCCATTATTTTATTAGCATAGCAAGAATTTTGTTGTCCCATCCCGTCCCCCCCCCTCTGAATTTGGTGCTTACTAAAAGGTTCACTGTTCTCTTAAAAAGCAGTGGTGTAGATGTGTGTTTCCCTGATTCCATTTTTAATATGTTGTTCCATTTTTATCCTTTCTTAGTAGAGTTGCTAATTGTGCCAAATTTATGTACTGGTTTTTGTAATATGGAAGAATTATTATTATGGAACCAATGCACATGGTTTTCTCTGAAACAAGCAGTCAAGGCAGAATATAAATCTCCAAATGAAAGGGCTGATCTGTTTATTCATTTTGGAGGTTGGATACTTTATTTTTCTTTCCCTCATCTTTTTTACTTTTTCCTCCAGATTCTAATTTAGTTTTTATATTTTTTTAGGTAACTAAGATAATCAGTACAATTTATGCTTTAAATGCTGTGTGCTTTAAAAATGAAAATGGGACCAATTTGTCTGCTAAGAAGTTGATTTTAAGGTACTATAAGAATATTAGGAAGAGATATACAACTGGTGTTAATTCTGGATGTCTTCTGGAAGTCACCTGTATTCCTATTTAATGAAAAGTAAGTTAGAATACTACTTGTCCTTCACAGTAGTCTAGTAATGGGTAGTAAGCCCTGTCCTGGAAGAATGTACCTATTACCAGGTGCATTTTAGATTGCAATATTTTACTGGCATATAATTGTGGCCATATGTCTCTGATTTTCTGAGACTAATCTAATTTTAGATATTTGGTTTTGTTCATAGAACATGTGATTCTACTTTTTGGCTTTGGAAATATAATCATTGTTCATTTGGGTTTCCTAGTAGAACCCTCTTTTATCCATGTTGATCATAACAACATTTATCCCAGACCAGGGTTGGAAGCTGATATGGGTATTACCTATGGTTTTCTTAGTGTTTTATTTCACAGTTTGATTTTCCTTTTAAAAATGAAAATACGGTGCCTTCCCTCTCTCCAGGAAGATTGGCAAAGAGTTCCTTTTATTGACTGCTGCTGTGGAGTGATGAGATACGCACTTTACTCTTGAAGACTCAGTAAAAAGCTTTTCACTTCTCAGTATATCCAGAATAGATCGCATGTGGGACTTAAAAAAATTTGCCAAGCAGTTTTTGTTTTTATAGATATTAATGTTTACCCTCCCTGCCCCCAGTTCAATGTTATTAGAATAAGTCAAACTGATGTTTATCTTCCTACCTACTTCCTAAACTTTGTGGCACAGTATATAAAAATGTACCTCAGTAATGTTCTGTTAAAAATGGGACAGGGGCCTTATGTTTTCATAATTTACAACAATGTGCCATCAGGTGTTTGCCTCAAGTTAAAGATTTTAACAAACTGACAAGTACTTCCCAGTTTCCCCCTGTGCTGTTCCTAACCCATAATGCCTAAGTGTTTTGTGCAATGTGTAGTGTGTGTATAAATATATATATTTGGGAAATAGACATACCATCAAAGGCATCATTCAGGAGTAACTGATGTATTGACATCTCATTCATATTTCTGATGTGTGAGGTATGTGGTACTAATTACCTTTTCCTTGATGTTTGCCAAATTTGAATAAAGGCATTGGTACGAAATTACAGAATGTATAGAAAATGTTTTTGGCTTGAAAAATTAACAAATATTTTATGACATACCACAATATACTCTGCCCAAACCAGCACCCTATCTATCTTTTCCCTGTTCTTTACATTTCTGTTCCCCATCCTTACTTCCTCATTTTTGGGGGGTATAACATTTTTTTTGTAGCATCATTATAGTTGCAATTAATGACAATTGGGCGATATAGCATGGAAACAGACTGGTATCAATAGTACAGTAGTCACCAGTGTGCCACATTTGCATTAGTAAATGCAAAATATACGTTTTATAAAGGACAAACTTTGTGTTATGTTTTTATTTGCATTGTATAATATTGTAAGATTATTGTATGTCCTAATTTGCATAATAAATGTTTTTTCCTACGTAAAGGCATAAATATAGCAACTTTGTATAAAGGTAGCTTATTAGATTTTTATTTTTTTCTTTTATAAAAATTGTCTAACAGTGGGACTACCATTGCCAAATTGTATATGAAATATGAATTTTACCCCCATAATTAATTTCTTTTAAAAACATTCCATATTTCTCTAATAAAAGACATAAGTGATACTGTACTATGCACAAATTGTATTTTAATGCTGTTTCATATCAGCATTTAAAATTTTGGTTTGCATTTTTAATCTTGGCAAAACTTAACCACTGTTAATTTAAATAAAACCTTGTTGTATATGTAACATCATTTGCCCTCTGTCCCTTCCCACCCTTTGTTCTCTATTTCTCCCTATCAGTGCCAACTTAATACATTTTGTAGCATGGCAATAAAATACAACTTTTACACTGAGGCCGAGTGTGGCTTTTTGGAGGAAGTGGGGATGGGAGGATTGCCCTCTAGTTGTTCTTTGCATATAACTTTTTGCTATATAAGCCATGTTATCAGACATGAGAAGTTATATATGATGTAAACATGCTTTTAAGGACAAGTGTGAATGTGCTTTTAAGATTAATTTTTGTCATAACAAATAACTAATTTTTTTATCTTTGGAAAAGTCAGATTCTTGAAGTACAATCAAACCTTTATTAACTGGAGTACTTAAAGAATAAGCTAATAATTGAATTTTGTTCAACAAGGGCTAAGCAACACATTTTTAAAATCCTTATTTATTGTAGAGTACTAGAAGACTTTACTGTCCTAAAAATTATAATATGTAAAATGTGGTTTAATCTTAGATGATGTAGCATCTTGCAATGCCTTACTGTTGTCATTCTGGCATAAATATCCACAATGAGGTACTCAAGTTGATACTGGAAGCTGAGCTGACTATACACTGACCTTAAGCATTCATGAAAACTGCTTTGTTGAATAAAATCTGATCTGAGTTCTTATGGTCACTTTCCCCTTCTTGCCAAAAGTAGATTGCAATAAAACCCAATAAAAGTTTGGTTGGATACCTATATAAAGTTTTATTGTATTTCTATTTCATGCATTCCTTGAAACTATGATAAGGGTTTTATTTCTTGGTCATATATCACTGCCTTCATTTTCAAAGTAAATACATATCATGTTAAAATTAGGTGGTTATTTGATGTGCTTTCTCACAGTTTTGTCTCCATTTTATGGTCAAACTTGTGGTTCTGTACTCTGGGATTCTAAACCTGATTTTTAGCCATTGAGTGAGATTGCAAAGCCTAGTTGAGTACAGCTCTGAGATGGAGGTCATTTTATATGATGTAGGGGGTAGACAACATAACAAATGATTGGGTGCTTATACTTTGTGCCACACACTAGAGAATGCTTGAATTGTTTACAGTGTGGTAGTAAGGATTGCACCTTAGAAAACCAACACATTCTTAGAATTTAAAAATTTATTTGGCCAGGTGCAGTGTCGACGCTTTTCCAGCAGCTCTGGAGGCTGAGGCAGGAGGATTGAGAGTTCAGAGCCAGCCTCAGTGAGGCTCTAAGCAACTCAGTGAGACCCTGTCTCTAATAAAATATAAAAAAGATCTGGAGGGGCTGGGGTTATGGCTCAGTGGTAGAGCGCTTGCCTAGCAAGTATAAGGCACTGGGTTCAATCCTCAGCACCACATAAAAATAAATAAAATAAAGGTATTATATCCATCTACAACTAAAAAAAATTTTTTTAAAGGCTGGAGATGTGGCTCTAATTACCCCTGAGTTCAATTTCCAGCACCCTCCCCCCCAAAAAATTGTTTGAATCATGTATGTATTTTACCTATGAAACTCTTTTGAGGAGAGTTGCTATTCACATGCCCTTACTTAATGAACATGAACCAGATCTTCTGCTAGTTAGATAACAGCCTTTGTCCTTAAAAGAATTTACAGTTAGTCATCATTGTTTTAGTCAGCTTTGTCACTGCTGTGACTAAAGGACCCAACCAGAACAACTGTAGAGGAGGAAAAGTTTACTTAGCGGCTCACAGCTTCAGAGGTCTATAGAAGGTCTGCCTCATTCAGGGCTCAAGGTGAGGCAGAACATCACAGCAGAACAGTGGTAGAGGGAAGCAGCTCACATGGTAATCAGAAAGCAGAGAGAGAGATGCCACCTTCCAGATACAAAATATATACCCCCATAGCCAAACCCCCAATGAACCACTTCCTCCAGCCATACCCCAGTCACCACTCACTCAATCCCATTAGGGATTAGTTCACTAATTAGTTTAAGGTTATGACCCAATCATTTCTCCTCCAAACCTTTCATTGTCTCACCTGTGAGCTTTTGGCAGACACTACATATAAACTTCATTGATTGTTTCTTTTGCTAAGAAACTTTTTTTAGTTTGAATCTGTCCCATTTATTGATTCTTGATTTTATTTTAGTAGGAGTCTTGTTAAGGAAGTTGGGGCCTAATCCAATGGGATGAAGATTTGGGTCTACTTTTTCCTCTATTAGGCTCACAGGATCTTTGGTTTAATTCCTAGGTTCTTGATCCACTTTGAGTTGAGTTTTGTGCATGGTGAGAGATAGGGGTTTAATTTCATTTTGCTGCATATGGTTTTCCAGTTTTCCCAGCACCATTTGTTGAAGAGGCTATCTTTTCTCCAGTATATGTTTTTGGTGCCTTTGTATAGTATGAAAGGATAACTATATTTATGTGGGTTTGTCTCTGTGTCTTCTATTCTGTACCATTGGTCTACATGGTAGACCAATGGTACAGAATATCCATGGTATTTGGTGCCAATACCATGCTGTTTTTGTTACTATAGCTCTATAGTATAGTTTAAGGTTTGGTATTGTGATGCCTCCTGCTTGTGAAAAATCTTGCTAAGGATTGCTTTGGCTATTCTGGATCTCTTTATTGTTCTAAATGCATTTCATGATTGCTTTTTCTATTTCTATAAGGAATGATGTTGGTTTTTTAAAAAATATTTTTAGTTATAGATGGACACAATACCTTTATTTATTTTTACATGGTCCTGGGGATTGAGTGCCTTACACATGCTAGATAAGTGCTCTACCATTGAGCTACAACCCCAGCCCATGATGTTGGGGTTTTAATGGAAATCACTTGAATCTGTATAGCGCTTTGGGTACTATGGCCAGCTCCAGCTCCAGCCTCATTTTGACAATATTAATTTTGCCTATTCAAGAGCATAAGAGATCTTTCCATCTTCTAAGGTCATCTTCAGTTTCTTTTTTTTAAAGATATTTTTAGTTATAGACGGACACAATACTTTTATTTATTTTCATGTATTTGCTGAGGATCGAACCTGGTTCCCCACAAGTGCCATGTGAGCCCTCTACCACTGAGCCACGGCCCCAGCCCCATGTAGTTTTTGTTATAGAGGTCTTTCACCTCTTTTGTTAAATTGATTCTCAAGGATTTTGTTGTTGTTGTTAATGTGAATGGGTTGTTTTCCTAATTTCTCTTTCAGAGGATTCATCACTGATGTATATAAATGCATTTGATTTATGGATATTGATTTTATATCCTACTTTGCTGAATTCACTTATTCTAGAATTTTCTGGTAGAGTATGTTAGGCTTTCTTGAAGGCTAAACTCAGAATTGGCACACTGTCAGTTCTCCTGCATTCTATGAAATTATGAATCCTACCCGAATTCTCAGACAGGATTATGTAAAGGTGTGAATATAAAAAAATAGTTTATTCAGAGCTACCAATGTAACAGTGCCTTAAGGAAAGAGAATCAATACCTGCAGGTTTCAGCAGCACTAAAATTGGAACAAAACAGAATTAATACTTGATTGATGAGAAAAACAGGAATGGAGCTATCAAGGATGACCCCAATCCCACCCCAGCCTTTGAGCTTGGGTGACTGGTTTGTTTATGGCTCCAGTTCACTGAGATTAAAAATATACTCAGGGTCAGGTGCATGTAATAGCAAGGCACTAAGCAACTCAGTGAGACCCTGGCTCTAAATAAAATACAAAATAGGGCTGGGGATGTGGCTTAGTGGTCGAGTGCCCCTGAGTTCAATCCTCAGTACACTCATATACACATACACACACACACTCGGGGGTATAGGTTTGGAGAGAAAGTGGTGGGTTACCCACATGGAGATAGATGTCTAGTAGTTGGATAGTTTCTGGTTATAAATTTTTTGCAGCACTGGAATTGAACTCAGGACCCCACATATGCTAGGCAAGTGTTCCAGCATGAGCTACATCCCCAGCACCTGCCCACCCCACCTTTTAAATTTTTTAAATTTTGAGACAGGGTCTTCCTAAATTGCCTGGGCTGACCTGGAACTTGTGATACTCCCGTCTTTGTCTCCCAAGTAGATGTAATTACAGGTGTGCACCACCAGATCTAGTTGATTTCTGATTTTTTTTGTGTGTGTGTGTGTGCTGGGGTTTGAACCCAGGGTCTTGTGCATATGATGCAAGCACTCTACCAATTGAGCTATATCCCCAGCCCCTGATTTCTGATTTTCTATCCACAGCAATTTCCCCAGTAACAAAGATGAGTGATCCTTTCAAAGACAATTTTTGAAGGTGTTATGACAATTTTTAGAGTTTCCCATTTTATTATGACAGTTCCCACAACTGAATAAAAGTTTTACTCCAACTAGCCAGGCCCAATGTACAGAAATAGAAGACTATATTTCAAAATTATTGGTCTGAGGTAAATTAGGATTTAAAAAAAAATCATTCACCATAGATGTTTGTCAGGGGCTTACTTGGAAATCCTGGAGAACCAGGGCTTGCATGACGTCTAAATCTGGAACTGAGGAACCATCTAGGTTATTTACAGGTTTGTAGAAGGCACTGTATCCCAAGGATGGAATCAAGAAATATTTATGATCAAAAAGCTGTGAAAATGGAGTATGCCTGTAGTCCCTGTGGCTCACAGGGCTGAGGCAGGAGGATGGCAAATTCAAAGCCAGTCTCAGCAACTTAGTGAGGCCCTAAGCAACTAATGGAGACCCTGTCTCTAAATACAATACAAAATAGGGCTGGGCATATGGCTCAATGGTCAAATGCCCCCAAGGTCAATCCCTGATACCAAAAAAAAAAAAGTGAAAATACAGGACTGTGCAAATAAATAAATGATTATTATTAGGACCCTTTGGGAAAGGGCATAATGTAATTTTTTCACTCTCTCCTTAAACTGAATGGAGGAGCATTAAAGTTTAATCTCAATGCTTCTCAGTCCTATTAGACCCCACAGTTTTTTATAGTATTTTGTAAATCAACATTATTCTCTTCAAGTGAAAACTACTGATGATATAACCTATTATATGTAATCTCAAAAAATAATACAATGCCTTGTAATATAAAGAATAAATAAATAGTTGGGCATGGTGGTATATGCCTGTAATCCCAGCCAAATATGGCAAGATGAAGGAGGATTGGAAGTTTTGAGGTCAACCTGGGCAATTTAGTTAGACTTAATTGGAAAATAATTGGTTGCTTGGGTGTTCACATTTAAATTTAAACTTGGAATCAACATGAATGCAACAGTCAAATGCAGACTTCAAAGGCAGTTATTCAACAATAAAACAGTTTACCTTCAACCTGTATCTTATAAATTTGGGGGGTGGGTACTGGGGATTGAATTCAGCGGCACTCAACCACTGAGCCACATTCCTAGCCCTATTTTGTATTTTATTTAGAGACAAGATCTCACTGTGTTGCTTAGCACATCACTTTTGCTGAGGCTGGTTTTGAACTAGCCATCTTCCCTGCCTCAACCTCCCAAGCCACTGGGATTACAGGTATGTGTGACTGTGCCCGGCTCTCTCTTACATTTTTTAATATTACCTTTTCTAATAAAACCTTTTTTTTTTAAAAGTCTTATGTATGTGACAGATTTAGGTTCTAGACTCATTATGAACAGGTTGTTCAGCTGTGTGAATAAAAACCTGTGTGGGACCTGAAAAATTCACATAGGATGTGAAATAAATCTTTGTTATAAGGATTTCTTTGTGTACTGTAGGATATCTAGGGTCCCTGGTCCCCTCCCCCACAAATTATAGTAGTGATTCTCCATCATTTTGATAGCCTAAAAGGTTCCACGTATTTCTGAAAATGTCTTCCCCACTCACCACCACGTGGTCAATACCATTCCCACTGAGAACGACTGGAACTGGAAACTACTAGACTAACATAAACAGAATGAAAAACAACAGCAACAACAACAACTACATAATCTAGAGCAATGTATTGCTTGAATACTGGTAAATTCTTTTCATAGAAATTGGAATTTTGAATTATATTGGTATTTGATATTACCACTTTTACAAACATCTCATTAGTTTACCTTGAAGAGATGACCTTGGCCTTATTTGCTCAGACTCAAGTGTCCTGTTCCCAGTGGCAAACTTTACCAAGTGTCAGAATTGTGTGATATCTGGATTTTATCAAGTTTTCCAACCTTTTCTTTACTACCTAAGAGTCTGGTGGACTCTGACTCAGCATGACTATGGACTTCAGATCCTTTATATGGTTTTTCTCCCCTGATAGTCTGAGTGTTTTTGAGAAATGTTGACAGGTCCCATAACTGTTCTAGTCATTATTGGGCCACTTCAGTTATTTCACTTCAGATAATGACCCCTGGTCCCCAATCATCTCTAGCCATCAAATAATATTATGCTATAGTGCTTTCCTTATCATGCCAAGCACATCCAAACTTAGTAGGCCACAATGTTTAGCAAAGCTTATTGGAATAATAACTAACTTAAACTGAGAGCTTATTGTAGGCCAAGCACTGTTCCAAACAATTCTGTCTTGGTGATGTTTATGTGACATAGGTACTATTATTATCTCCCTTTTGCACAACAGGAAATACAGGCGATGTAACTGGAAGCTGGCCAATGTCAATTGTGAAGGCCCGTATCCTGTGAAGGAGAAAGAAGAGGAGAATGAAGGTGACAGAAAAGAGTTGTGAGGCAGGGAAAGGGAGAGTTAAAGAGAAGTAGAGACAAAGGGGCAGAGAGGAGGGGAAATAAGTGAGGAAAGAGTCTATCATAGAAACACGGTATTCCAATATCTAGCTACCTCCTTAGCCCCTTAATCTATTTTATTTTATTTTTTTTAGAGGGAGAGAGAATTTTTTAATATTTATTTTTTTTAGTTTTCGGAAGACACGACATCTTTGTATGTGGTGCTGAGGATCGAACCTGGGCCGCACGCATGCCAGACAAGCCCGCTACGGCTTGAGCCACATCCCCAGCCCCCTTAATCTAGCTAATACAAATTGCTGTACAATTTATAAAAAGCTAAGAGACACTTTTTTTTGGGTAAACTTGGTAAATTCAGCTAATGGATCACTCTCTGAAATCCATTACAAAACTAGTATATAAAAAGTTGTGACCTGATTCTAAAGCTGAGTATTTAACTTCTGGGAATAGTATAAGTATCAAGAAAGGGGAGTAGGAAAAGAGGAAGAACTGAAAGATGAAATAGAGAAAAGACAAATTCTGAAGGGTCTGATCATAGACTGCTTTTAGTCTCAGTTCTGTGAGATGACAGGGCCTGCCTTCCAGTGCCACCCAAGTGCTTCATGCCATATTCAACCCACTCCTCCAAAGTATTAACAGGAGGGGACATTGATTTCCCCATCACTCACAATCTTAGGTTTACCTGCCACCTGCAAGATGTAATACTATATTTATATCTCCAGGTATGTAATTTGCCCCCAGTCCTTTTTAATACTATGCAAGGCATCTTAGTTTCTCATTGTGACTCTTGTCATTCCCAGAAATGTCATCTGGAATCTGATCCTTAAAATTCATTTCCAGGTGGGCAGAATGGCTCGTGACTGTAATCCTAGCTACTTAGGAGGCCAAAGCAGGAGGATCAAAATGTTGAGGCCAGTTTAGGTAAAGTGGTGAGACACTGCCTCAAAATAAAATAAGGGTTGGGCATGTAGCTCACTGATTGAGTGATTGCCTACCATGGGTTCAATCTCCAACACAAGGGGGCAGGGGCCTGAGGGAAGAGCAAGTATTCTAGCGAAGAATAGAGAACTCTTGATAGATTTAAAATAATAATCTGTCCACCCCAAACACTGCTTTTCACATTGGACCTTAGGAATAAAGTAACTAGGGTGAGAAGCTTTTTCTATACAGGATGAGATGGTAAATATTTTAGGTTTTATGAACCCTTACAATCTGTCATACCTACTCATCATTATGTAATTCTGCCATTTTACTGCCACAGTTTAAAAATAAATGATTATGCCTGTGTTCCAACAAAGCTTTCTGAACACCCAAATATGAATTTCATACAATTTTCAATGTGTCATGAAAAAAAAATTTTTTTTTTTTTTGCAACCACTTAAAAGCATAAAAACCAGGGGCTGGAGTTGTGGCTCAGCAGTAGAGCACTCACCTAGCATGTGCAAGGCCCTGGGTTCAATCCTCAGCACCACAAAAAAATAAAGATATGTGTCCAACTACAACTAAAAAATATATATATATTTTTTAAAAATGCCTTGCTCTTAGGTCATACAAAAACAACAGGTTGGATTCGCCTCTGTATAGCTTGCCAACCCCCAGTATATATCTGAGGATAAAAACAACTAAAAATTGAAACCTCTCACTGTCAAAATCCAGGCACTTGCTAAGTGATTAAAAGAAGAAAAGTGGGTATCCATAGATGCTAGAAAACTAAATTCTTAAAGCACAGTTTTCTCTGGTCATCTTAGGTGGGTCAACTCAGAAAGCAAAAAACTATTTTTAGTAAACTGAAATATTTGGAATCTTGATCTCTATCAAGACATCATGTAAGAACATGAATTACCTCTATTGCTGGAGGGGAAAAGAAATGAACGCACGAACTCCTGAAATGCGGAAAAAGGGCAAAGACAATTAAATGTTTTGCCTGAGTTCTAAGACCTTGTCCTACTAGGCAATCCAGGTCCAATTAGAAACAACATTTTAAAACTCAACAAAAGGAAAGAAATCCTCCCTTGTAATACTCAGTAAATAAGTATTACTCAGTAAATAATGTTTAAAATTAAAATAATAAATATATTATTTAGTAATATGTCCATAAATATCGCCCTCCCCCCAAAAAAATTAAAGTGGCTGCTTCTGGGAAGAAGAAACAATAAGTTCAATTGTTTTTCATTATTAGTATAAAATATTTGAAACTGTACATATGACTTTAATACAGAATTTTAAAGATTAAATATTTTTTGCATTACTGAAGATTGAACCCTCAGAGGCGTTTTTTCCGTCGAGATACTGCCCCCGTCCTTTTTAAATTTTAAAGACAGGGCCTGGCTAAGTTGTCAAGGCTGGCCTAGAACTCGCGAGCCTCCAGCCTCAAACTCCGGAGTCGCTGGATTGTAGGCACGAGCCAAAATGTCCGTCTTAAAGATTAAATTTTAAAATAGAAAAATTAAAGATGTGAGGTGGAACTCCGTTGCTGTGGCAATCCCTGTGGCGCGTCGTCTCTTTGTTCTTCGGAAATTCAACCTCAAACCGTCCCGCCCCTTCCTCATCCGGAGCGGTAGGCGCAGCAGTGGCTGAGCGCGAGCCGATGCCCCGCCCTCCCACTGAAGAGCTACGTTTCCGGCCGGTGAGGCAACTCTTGGAGATGCTACGGCGGCGGCAGCGCCTGTAGGCCGTAGCGGTGCGCAGCTGGGCCCCGCCCCCTGCGAGAAAGCGTCCTCGTCACTTCCGGCTTCCTTTTCCTTGCTGGCTGCCGGGCGCGTGAGGGATTTGCTTGTGTGCCGAACTCCTCGGAACCATGGTGAGCCTGGCCTCCTGCTCTCTACCTCCTACCCCTGTCCCAGCCCCGCCGTGCCCCGCAACACCGCTGCTCCCTCCGTGTTCTCAGAGTCGCGGGCTGCCCTTGTCTTCTGGGCCCACCGCACATGGCGCGAGTCGCGGCGTGAGGCCTGCGCGGGTTCAGCCGGTAGATTCCTCCATGCGGGCGGGAAGGAGGAGTGGGCCTAATGAGGCGTCCTTTTTCTCTTCTGCCTTTCAACAGTCTGGGGACTACGAGACTCGGGTCTTATCCCTAGCGAAGAAGTTTCTAGTGCCCGCACAGCACCGCCCTCCTCCTGGAGGCGGAGTCTGGAGGGCCGCGAAGGAGCCGCCCTAGGGTGGAAGATGGAGGGCGCCCTCCTGGCCGTTGTCGAACGAGTAGCCTTACACCCTCTCACTACTCGTCCTTAAGTTAATATTGTCGCTAGTTTGCCCAGACACTCGATTTCTCTGACTTTACTATTTATACTTGGCGTCCTCATGTAAGTCCTTGATGATGGATGCTTAATTTGTTTTAAAATTACTGTTAATGAATATTCTCTTAAGATGCCTACTTCTATATGTATTGGAAGGCACTAAAATATATATTGTTAGAGAGTATGGGTATTCATCCGCAGTGAGCAAGTTTGTAATTCCAGTAGCTCTGGAGGCTGAGGCAGGAGGATCACAGGTTCAAAGATATCTTAAGCAATTTAGAGACCCTAAGAAACTTGACGAGACCCTGGTCAGAATAAAAAGGGTTGGGGATATGACCCAGTAGTTAAGTGCCCCTGGGTTCAACCCTGGTACCAAAAAATAAAGAGCATCCGTACTCTTGATTTTCCTTTTTAGGCATCCCTTTCCCTTGCACCTGTTAACATCTTCAAGGCTGGAGCTGATGAAGAGAGAGCGGAGACAGCTCGTCTGGTAAGCCCATTCTGCCTTCTTGTTATAAAAATACAATTGTATTTTTTTTTTCCTATGATCAAAATTCTGACAGTCTCAGATTTTCATTTCAGTCATCATTTATTGGTGCCATCGCCATTGGAGATTTGGTGAAGAGCACGTTGGGACCCAAGGGCATGGTAAGCAAAAATAGCAAATTTTTTTGTTTTGAGATAGGGTCTTGAAATTTTGCCCAGGCTGGCCACAAATATAAGTTTTAATATTTTTTAAAGCTCTTATTGGAGATATAGTTAGTAACTTTTTAAAAAATCTTTTAAGACTTAAATTTTATAAGTGGTAAGTACGTTCTTTTTTGCTAAGAACAAAATACGTCCTGGATCATTATCTCCAGTTCCATGCCTTTCCCTGGTGGCAACCAGTGTTATTTGTATGTCCATTTTTTCAGTATTTTCCTATTATGTTCTGACATAACATACATACGTGCTGTTTGTACTTTTTCTGTAATTACTCTTTTAAATTCCTTTCAGAGTAAGTAGATACACCATCTCCTCTTTAACTGTCAAATAGTATTCTGTAGCTTGATTATAACTTTACTTGATGGACGCTTCTGTTGTTTCCATTGTTTTCTATCACAGTGCTGAAACAAATCTAGGGAGGTCTGATTCTCCTTGTGTTTCTAATGCCTCTGGGGATAGATCATGAAGATATGATAGTGGGGTATATGCATTGGAAACATTTGATGGCCAGTAGCTATCCGAGGTATTTACATGTCAGCAGTATACTGCTGAGTATACTGATTGATTCATGCATTCTTGAAGGTGTATTTATATCTTGAAATAAATATGTTCTCTTTAGGACAAAATTCTTTTAAGTAGTGGACGAGATGCCTCTCTCATGGTAACCAATGATGGTGCCACTATTCTGAAAAATATTGGTGTTGACAACCCAGCAGCTAAAGTTTTAGTTGGTGAGTCTGAAGATAATACTATTTGGTTAGCATTTTGAAATGATGTTTTCTAATAGGTTGTGTTGACTGATACTCAACACTTTTTAATTGATTGTTACTATTAAAATACAGTTTCAGAAGAGCCATGGAATTGTTGGTGATTATCTTAGTCCATTTTGTGCTGTTATAACAGAAACCACAGATTGAGTAATTTATAAACAATAGAATTTCATTTGGCTCATGGGTCTAGAGGCTAGAAAATCCAAGGTCTGGGAACCATGTCTGGAACTTCTGCTCTGATATAACATGCTGGTAAGCATCACAAGAGAGAGATTAGGGATTTATGTTTCCAACACATGAACTGGGGGGGGGCATAATCATACCATAACAGTGGTAAAAAATTTTTTATTTCAGACCTAAAAGCTTCCCCAAATTTGTCAGGTGAGGAATCTATATGTTAGAGTAGATTGGTGGTGGGTATTTTTGTATAACTTAGTAAACTACAGAGAAATAATTTTAATACTTTTCTTTCTAGATATGTCAAGGGTTCAAGATGATGAAGTTGGTGATGGCACTACCTCTGTTACTGTTTTAGCAGCAGAATTACTAAGGGTAAGAGCAACTGAGAACTCTGGCCTTGTTATTTGTTACTATGGTTTTGAGTAAATGATTAAGTCCTTTGTAACTATTATTTGTATAACTGTTTATTAATAGGAAGCAGAATCTTTAATTGCAAAAAAGATTCATCCACAAACCATTATTGCGGGTTGGAGAGAAGCCACAAAGGCTGCAAGAGAAGCTCTGTTGAGTTCTGCTGTTGATCACGGGTTGGTATACCAAAATACTACAGTTCTAAAATTCTAGCCTAAAGAATGCTGAAAAGCATACACAAGTATGATTCTGCTTCACTCCACCCACCAGTCAGACCCACATCAGCCTCCAGAGACAGCCACCAAAGTGAAAGTTTGTGTTTCTAGTCTTTTTACATGTAATAAAAAAAAAATGCCCCCAAACCCCAAATACATCGTGTAGAGGGTCTGTTAGCATCTTTTTAAACTAGTTGGATAACAATTACATTTCTTAAGTGTTAGTAATCTCTGCAACATTACTTTTAATAGAGTTAAACGTTTGCATATAGAACTAATGGAATTTCCTTAACCTATTTATGGTTGGAGATTTGTGTTCTTTTTTTTTTTAAGAGAGAGAATTTTAATATTTTATTTTTTAAGTTATCAGCAGACACAACATCTTTATATGTGGTGCTGAGGATTGAACCTGGGCCACATACATGCCAGGCGAACGCGCTACTGCCTGAGCCACATCCCCAGCCCCCAGATTTGTGTTCTTGATAATTTTAGTTATAAAATAATGTGACAGACTTGTTATTCAGGAACTTGTTTATACAATTGCTGGGTCTAAAGGTGAGTACGTGTTTTAAGGCATTTTATGTACATTACCAAATAAATGTTCAAAAAATTTTATTTATACTCCCAGTACACTAATTGTGTGATAATGCTTTTTTCCCCATGCTCTTGGCAACATTTGATTTGTGTGTGTGTGTGTGTATGTGTGTATGTATGTGTGAGTGCCTTGGGGATCTAACTAAGGGGCACATCCCTAACCCTCTTGTATTTTATTTAGAGACTGTGCCCCTCGATTTTGCTGAGGCTGGCTTTGAACTCAGTATCCCCCATCTCAGCCTCCTGAGCCATTGGGATTATGGGTGTGTGCCACTGCACCCAGTACATTTAATATTCTTTTGATTCTCCCCCCATTCCTGCCCCCTTGGGCAGTTTGGTGGAGAAAACGTACCCTTTAATTCACTTCTCTGGATTATTGGAGAGAGGTTTAGTCTTTTCCTGTGAATTTTGGAGACCTGGCTAGGGTAAAAATATCTATGGATTAATGGCTATCTAGATAAACTTTGAAAAGTAAAATAGGGTTGTTTACTGTGAGCAAACATTTTAATAACAGGGTTGGTTTTCTTTTTGTTTCTTTTCTTGCCTTTTATTTAGTTCTGATGAAGTTAAGTTCCGTCAAGATTTAATGAATATTGCAGGAACAACATTGTCCTCAAAACTTCTTACTCATCACAAAGATCACTTTACCAAATTAGCTGTAGAAGCTGTTCTCAGACTGAAAGGTTCTGGTAATCTGGAGGCGATTCATGTCATCAAGAAGCTAGGAGGGAGTCTGGCAGATTCTTATTTAGATGAAGGTATGTATGGGTGTCCAAATAAGGGAAAGAAGTTTGGATAAGCTTCTGAGAGGCTGAATACTGAATGAGTCTTGATTTTAGTTAATGGGAATTTGTGACAATTTACAGAGCCAGAAAACTTAACTTTGAGGACATATACATTGCAACCATTTTTCATTTTAATCTATTTGTTAAATACTGACAGTGTGCGTCATCTTCTTATACCGTTCCTGCATTTTTCTGATAACTTCTAGATTTCACTTTGTGCCATGAAATTATTTGCAGTCTAGTGAAGAGTAGTTGTAATTTTCTTTTCTTTTTAAATTTTTTTGATGGACCTTTATTGTATTTATTTGTATGTGATGCTAAGAATCGAACCCAGTGCTTCACACATGCTAGGCAAGCGCTCTACCACTGAGCCACAACCCCAATCCCTGAGTAATTGTAATTTTCTTTTGCTGAAAATTAGCTACTCTGAAATAGCACTTTTTTTAGTATTACGTGTATCATCCAGGAGGGATCTGGATAAGTCAGACCATTAGTAGTTAGCAGGTTACTGAGGAAGTGTTCCTTCTTGTTTTAAGAAGATCCTTTAACTGACAAATCTATGTGGTTTATGTTCTGATAGATAGGATTTATAGATCTGTCTATTTATTTATTTTTGATACTGGGGATTCAACCCAGGGGTACTTGACTGCTGAGGTACATCCTCAGTTGTCCTTATTTTTTGAGACAGGGTTAAGCTAATTGCCGAGGCTGACCTTTATATTGGGATCCTCCTGTATGACTAGGATTATAGGCATGTGCCATTGCCCTTACTAGAGGGTACAGTTTATCATGGTGTTAAAAAGCAACTTCACGTTGTATTTGCTTCTCAAATGTTATATAGAAGATGTAGGCATTCTCCTACAGGGAAGAAGAAAATTATTACTTTAAAAAATAATCTGCTTGAATCAAATGTATGAAATATGATATGTCAAGAGCTTTGTAATGTTTTGAACAACTAATAATAAAAAAATAATCAAAAAAATAAAAATAAATAAAAAATATTTTTAAATTGCATTTTATATGTAAGGACTAGTATTTTTTTGTAATTCTAATTAATTATACATGACCGCAGAATGTATTTTGATTTATAATACACAAACGGAGTATAATTTTTTATGTATCTGGTTGACACCATTTGTGTCATCATACATGTACCTAGGGTAATGTTGTCCGTCTCATTCCACCATCTTTCTTACCCCCATGCTTCCCCTTTCCCCCCTCCCCTTTGCCCTATTCAAAGTTCCTTCATTCCTCCCATGGGCGCACTCCCCCGCCCACCTCATTATAGATTAATATCTACTTATCAGAGAAAACATTCAGCCTTTGGTATTTGGGGATTGACTTCACTTAGCATGATGTTCTCTAACTCCATCCATTTATCTGCAAATGCCATGATTTTATTCTCTTTTAATACTGAGCAATATTCCATTGTGTATGTATATACCACAGTTTCTTTATTCATCTGTTGAAGGACATCTAGGTTGCTTCCACAATTTAGCTATTGTGAATTGAGCTGCTATTAACATTGATGTGGCTGCATCACTGTAGTATGCTATTTTTAAGTCCTTTGGGTATAGACCCAGGAGTGGATAGCTGGGTCAAATAGTGGTTCCATTACCAGTTTTCTAAGGAATCTCCTACAAATTAATTGTACCAATTTGCAGTCCCACCAGCAATGTATGAGTGTGCCTTTTCCCCCACGTACTTGCCAATAGGTATTGTTGCTTGTATTCTTGATAATTGCCATTATGACTGGAGTGAGTTTTTTTAAATGTATTTATTGATCAATTGTATATCTTCTGAGAGTGTCTGTTCAGTTCCTTAGCTCATTTATTGTTTGGGCTATTTGTTTTTTTAGTGTTGTTTTTTGAGTTCTTTATATATCCTGGAGATTATTACCTGATGTGTGTGTGGTCGAAATTTGCTCCCATTCTGTAGGCTCTCTCTTCACCTCACTGATGGTTTCATTTGTGGAGAAGCAATTTTTAGTTTGAATCCATCCCAGGACCTTGTGCATGCAACCATTTATTGATTCTTGCTTTTATTTCTTGTGCTTTAGGACACTTGTAAAGGAAGTCAGGGCCTAATCAGACATGATGAAGATTTGGGTCTATTTTTTCTTCTCTTAGGTACAGGGTCTCTTGTCTAGTTCCTAGGTCTTTGATCCACTTTGAGTTGAGTTTTGTGCATGGTGAGAGATGGGGGCTTAATTTCATTTTGCTGCATATGGATTTCCAGTTTTCCCAGCACTATTTGTTGAAGAGACTATCTTTTCTTCAATGTATGTTTTTGGTGCCTTTGTCTAGTAAGAGATAACTGTATTTATGTATTTACTTATTTTGTTTCTGTGTCTTCTGTTCTGTACCACTGGTCTACATGCCTTTTTTGGTGCCAGTACCATGCTGTTTTTGTTACTTTTGTTCTGTAATTGTCCAGTATTCCTTAACAGGACCTGATAAGTAGTGGAATTCTATTTAAAACAAAGTTAGAAGGAGGGGAGAGAAAAGGATAGTAGCATAAGCACCTGCTGTTCTTTGTTGTCTGCCAGGCAGTGCAATAGGAATTGTAGTTCTTTAGTCCTTGTGATGATGACCCATTGAGTGAATAGTTTGACTGAAAAGAGCAGAAAACTCAATAAGGGAAAAGTTTCTTATGCATTCATTTCAAAGAAGCCTGGAAAGATAAGCAGTACTGAGTTCATATATATAATGGTACCAAATCTCCACAGCTAGGTTAGTAGCTAGTATTTCTTTGTCTGATTCTATTTGACTGATGTGCATTTATGCTTGATGCTTAACCGTAAATCAATATGCATCAGGGACATGATTGGACAAGTTTATCCAGCTCATCTCTTGTTGTTTTTAAATTTCACTACCAACTTCAAAGTATTAGGTTTACCTTTTACTGTCTGTGCTGTGCTCTGATGTTTTCTGTAATTTAAATAACCCACTAAATTGATTTTTTTGATCATTTTTCTAATGGGATGGTTTGTAGGTTCTAGGAGCTTGGTAAATTGAACTTGAATAAATTCCTTGAATTAGTCATTTCATAAATGAAGCCTTTTAATACTATTATGTTTATTGTAGGATTCCTATTGGATAAAAAAATTGGAGTAAATCAACCAAAACGAATTGAAAATGCAAAAATTCTTATTGCAAACACTGGAATGGATACAGACAAAATAAAGGTATGTAACTATTTTTCTTGAAATTGTAATTGCTGGTTGCTATAAACTCAGGCTGGGAATCAGATGCATTAAAAAGCTTAAAATGTGTGTATGAATATATACACACATGTACTTTTCTGTATTTAGAGATGTCGTATCTCTGAGCTGCTTAGCGCTTCACTTTTGCTGAGGTTGTCTTTGAACTTGGGATCCTCCTGCCTCAGCCTCTTGAGCCTTTGGGATTATACATACCACCATGCCTGGTTTATACATAGTTTTTGATAGTACATAAAAATGTTGAAATATGCAGTGGGACTTAAAAAGATTAATAAAACTGACACTGTGTATATGTACTGATGTGTGTTTCTTTGTTTTAGATATTTGGTTCCCGGGTAAGAGTTGATTCTACAGCAAAGGTTGCAGAAATTGAACATGCGGAAAAGGAAAAAATGAAGGAGAAAGTTGAACGTATTCTTAAGCATGGAATAAACTGCTTTATTAACAGGTCTGTGTTTGTATGTGTTAATGATACTTTTTTTTTAGGTGCTAGGGATTGAACCCAGGGCCTAGTGCATACAAGGCAAGCACTCTACCAACTGAGCTATATTCCCAGCTCATTAATGGTATTTTTAATGTAAAAAATGATTTTTTTCTCACAAAAATTATGGAAGTACTTCATCTTGAATTGCTTGTATTAGTATGTTATTTAGAAACTGTAGTACATATTATGTTTGCTTTTTAATCTTTTTTTGGTACTGGGAATTGAACCCTTATCACTGAGCTACATCCCCAGTCCTTTCTTAAATTTTGAGACAAGTTCTTCCTAAGTTGCTGAGATTCTCACAAAATTGTCTAGGCTGATATTGGACTTGGTATCCTTCTGCTTCAGCCTCCTTGGTCTCTGATTATAGGAGTACTGTGCCTAGTTACAGTACATATTTTTAATATTATAGATTTTCATAATTAGATGTGATTTCCACATACTCTTAGCAGGCATACAAGTCACTCACATTTAATCTTTACTTTCTTGGCTGACTTGGTGTGGCACAGATGAAGAACATTGTACAGTAGTCGCCCCTGCTCAGCGTTGGATATATTCATAGACCCCTAGAGGATGCTTGAAACTACAGATAGTACAAAACCCTTTAGATACTGTTTCTTGGTTTTCGGTTTTTTCATTACATGTTTGGGATGGAGTTTAACTTACGAATTAGGCACAGCATGAGATTAACAACACTTAATACAACAATAATAAAGTAAGACAATTAAACTGTACTTTCACATGTTATGTGAAGGTGTTCTTGATTGCCCTCTCTCAGTACCTCATTGTACTGTACTTATCTTTCTTGTGATGATGTGAGATTTATGATAACAGTACTTATGTTTGAGATGAAGTGACTTAGGCATTGTGCCTTAATGTTTGACTGCGATGTAAGGGTTACTTATATAGAGATATCTTGATTGCTGATTTAATAACCTAGATGGCTACTAAGTGACTAAAGACAGGTAGAAAACATTGTGGAGACATGGGACAAAGGTGTGATTCACATTCTGGGCAAGACAGAGAAGGACAATGCAAGATTTTAGTAGGCTATTTAGAACCAAAGTATTGGTTTTATTTTTGGGCCTCAATTGACCATGAATAACTGAAGTGTGGAAAAATGAAATCACATAAAATATTCTTTAACATTTAAATTTTATTGCTGTAGATTACCAAGAGTTAACGTATATGGACATCAATAAGGTTTTTGATGCTTTTCTGCTAAATTAACACATTTTCTTTCTTTCTTTTTTTTTTTTTTTTTTGTTTTCGCTTTGTTTTGTACTGGGGATTGAACTAAGGGGTGCCCAACCACTAAGCCATGTTCCCAGCCCTTTTTATTTTTGAGACAGAGTCTCAATAAGTTGCTAAGTCTAGCTTTGAACTTGACAATCCTATTTTAGCCTCCCATCTTGCTGGGATAAGTGAGAAATGGTAACTTGTTCTAATTTGTGTGTCTGGTAAAAAATATCTGCATTCTTTTTAGCTTGTTTTGCGAAACAGCAGTTTTGAGCATAATGTTTTATATGTTTTATTTGCAGGCAATTAATTTATAATTATCCTGAACAGCTTTTTGGTGCTGCTGGTGTCATGGCTATTGAGCATGCAGATTTTGCAGGTGTAGAGCGCCTGGCCCTTGTTACAGGTATGTATAAGAGGCATTAATTTCTTTTTGAGTTTTTATATGGTGCTAGGGATCGAATCCAGGGCATTGTGTATTCAAGGCAAACACTCTACCAATTGAACTATATCCCCAGCCCAAAAGGCATTAATTTCTAATAAACATAATAGTCATTCAGATTTATTGAACATTACTATATGTGATTCATTGTTGAAAATATGAAGAAATCCCTGTAAGGAGTTTAGAGTTTTAGAGTTATTCTGAAATCTTATTGAAGAGTTATTCTGAAATCTCATTTATACTTTTGGAAGTTTGTAATTTAGTTACTTTTAACTGCTGAGTTGCATCCCAGGCCCTTTTTATTTTTAATTTTGAGCCAGAGTCTTCCCCAAGTTGCTGGGATTGTAGGCGTGCACCACCATACTTGACTTGTTACAGTATTTTTAATACAGGTTGAATATTTTTTGTCTGATTGGGACTTTGAAGCCCTTTAGATGTTGGATTTTATTTTTTGATTTAGGAATATTTGCATATATATAAAATGAGATAACTTGAGGATGGAACCCAGTTGTAAACATGAAAGTCATTTGTTTTATGTACATCTTGTACTCAGTCTGAAGGAAATTTTATGCAATATTTTGGTGCATCTGTGATCCATCACATAAAAGTTTTGCTGTTGTGTTCTTGTTCAAAAGTTTATATTTTGAATTTACAGCTAATTTAGGAATGCTTAGCCAAAATAATGCATAATGCCATAATGCTATGCCAAGTTATATACAAGGTTCACCATGGCTGTAGATTTCTTTTTGTTGGTGTTACTATTTTAAAGATAAATCTTTTTTTAGATGTTAATTAACCTTTGTTTTAGTCATTTATTTATATGTGGTGCTGAGAATCAAACCCAGTGCCTCAAACTTGCTAGGCAAGTGCTCTACACTGAGCCACAACCCCAGCCCTGAAGATAAATTTTTTCTTAACAGTTTATAAGTTTAATTTTCTAAATATAGTCTAAGCATACTATTGCTTAAGGAGTAGTTGGATGCTTCTACCCTATGTAATACAGTTACAGTAGTAACCTTTAATGAACACTTTGTGCTAGAATAAAGTATGTATACTTAGTTTTTCTTAATTTTTAAATTTTTCTGAAAGTAATAAATGTTGAAATAAAAAGTTCAGCAACATATGATGAAAGTGTATGCTTAACACCCTTGAGTGGAGATTTGAGTGATATAATCCCAATTGTGACAAATAGAAATTGTGTTTACAAATCAGATAGTAATCTGTGTCTTACTTGTTTGTTTCTTGTTGCAATAATGATTTCTACAAGTAGTCACTAAGTAGCCCTAGAAAAACTTAAGTTTTATTTTTATCATCTAAATTTCATTTGGGTCCAATAAGTAGGTTGGAAAGTTGGTTTGGAATCTGGGAATGAGAATTAAGAAGACCTAAATGTTGGAAATATTAGAAGAGATTAGGTGTACTAACTTGGAAAGTATTTGTCACCTCATCCCAGAATGATTTCTTGTTTTTCCTTCCCCCTCCCTCCCTCTCTTCCTTCCTTCCTGCACTGGAGATTGAACCGAGGGCCTCATATATGCTAGGCATATGCTCTAACACTAAGCTGCATCCCTAGTTTTTTATTTTTTATTTTGAGACTGGATTACTAAGTTGCTGGGCTGGTCTCCAACTAGCAGTTCTTTTGCCTCAAGCCTTTCTGATAGCTGGGATTATAGGCATGCACCACCATGCCTGGCTTGGAATGATATATGAAGCCATTTTTAGTAATTTGAGAGGCATAATCTTCCTTTGACCTAGAGACATTTTCCTTTTGTTAATTACTTGGAAGTGGGTTTACCTGTTTTTAAAGTTCTTTATAAGCCATGGTAAACTTGATGTGTAAGTTAACACATAAAACTATAATGTTCATGTTGATGTAATTGATCTTCTAATGCAAGAAAATAAAGACATTTGAAATAAATGTATGATATGTCAAGATCAATGTAATGTTTTGCGTAACCAATAAATTTCTGATGTTTAAAAAAATAAAGACATAAGAAATATGGATGATAACACAATTCATAGAGCAAATTGATATCATAAGGACTTAGTACGTGAAATTGTCACATATATTCAGAAGAAAATTTACTGCAACAAGCACAACTCTGGCTGTGAAATTGACCTCATAATCAGAGCTAAGTATCAGTGTGTGTGAAAATGATTATTGCAAATGTCAAGAAATGTTTCATAAGCAGATATAGAAAGATGAAATGAACCTTACCAAAAGTAAAGTTCGATCATTTTTGGATGTGATGTCCCAGATACTTATTGTCTCACATCTATAATACAAGCAGTCTCAAGAATTGTCAACCAAAAGTAAAAAGATTATACAGATTATGAGTATAAATTTGTAGAATTTAGAACAGATTCTTTGTCACTTCTTGGTAAAATAATTGCTAGTCATGGTGGCACTTATCTGTTTTCCCAGTGATTCAGGAGGTTGAGGCAAGAGGTCAGCCTCAACTTAGCAAGACCCTGTTTCAAAATAAAAAATAAGTAAAAAGGTCTAGGGATGTAGTAAAATGCACTTGGTTCAATCCCTGGTACCCCAGCCCCTTGCCCTAAAAGAAAAGAAAAAAAAATAGGAAAAGAAGGTTTGATTGATAATACATGAAATCTACATTATTAAAAGGGAAAGAACATAATTTTTAAAAATGGATTTTGAAATGGAAAACTAGCTTGCTTTGATCAGGACAGGAAAGGAAGTAGCTGAAGTTAAATTTATAGAGCATGGAAGATGGAAATTAACTTGAAATAAGACACAAGAACTAAAATGAATTCACTCTTTTATACCTCGGTAAGTTTTGCTGTGAGAAATTCTCAGTGTGCATTTCTCCCTTTTCTAGGCCTTACTGGGGCTTTTTGACATTTCAATTATTGTGAGAATTAGAGCTATCAAAGGCCCATATTGTAAGCAGTTCAGAAATTCTTGTCAAAGTTAGTCAGGTGCAGTGGCGCACATCTGTTACCCAGCAACTTGGATGGTTGAAACAGGAGGGTTGAGAGTTCAAACCCAGCACCAGCAAAGAGCTCGGCACTAAGCAACTCAGGCCCTGTCTCTAAATAAAATATAAAATAGGGCTGGGGATATGACTTGGTGTGAGTGCTCAGAGTTCAATCCCTGGTATCCCTCTGTCCCCAAAAATAGTTAACATAAATGAAATATCTGGTCAGATATTTTTATTGTGTCCTGGGGAATTGTTTTATAAAATTTAGTATTCTGGATTGGATTCAGAAGAGAATTAGAATTTAAGTTCAGACTTTTAAAGGTAAATGTTTTTTTTAACTTTTGATTTAACATTTGGGGAGTAGTGTCCCACAGCGTGCATACAGGTCTGAAGCGAGACTACTTGGATATGAATCTCAGCTTCAGTTTATAATAGCCATGTAACTTTACATAAATCACTAAACCTGTATGCCTTCTTTGTTTTATTTTTGTTTGTGGTGCTGGGGATCAAACCAGGGCCTCACACATGCCAGGCAATCTGTCTACCATGAATCACATTCCTAGCTTTCTGCCTCTTTTTTTGCAATGTGCAAATCAGATAATTAACCTGTTGTATACAGTTGATGTGAAGAATTAGTGTATAATGTAACTGATATATGATATATAGTAAGCAATCAGGTGTTTTTTTTTTTTTTTTTAGTTGTAGATGGATACAATTTATTTACTTTTATGTGGTGCTGAGGATCAAATCCAGTGCCTTATACATGCTAGGCAAGAGCTCTACCAATGAGCCACAACCCCAGCCCAGCAATCAGTTTTTAAAATGTAGTTAATACATTATTTATAAGTCTATTACACACATCTAATGTTTATGTTCATAGGTGGAGAAATTGCTTCTACCTTTGATCACCCAGAACTGGTGAAGCTTGGAAGTTGCAAACTTATTGAGGAAGTCATGATTGGAGAAGATAAACTCATTCACTTTTCTGGGGTTGCCCTTGGTGAGTTATTATGCCCTTGGTATGTTGTTATTATGTGTCTCATGGTTCCTAAATCTTTTCTAGGCTCCATTGAAGTGGAAAAAAAAGTTACTATAGTACTAGAAAATGTTATTAGTCTAAAATCTTTTTTTTTTTTTTGTAGTGCTGAGGATTGAACCCAGGGCCTTATGCATGCAAGGCAGGCACTCTACCAACTGAGCTATATCCTCAGCCCCAAGCCTAAAGTTTTGAAAAAGCATATTTTGAAGTAAACTTCATATTTATTATGCCTTTTATGAAGAGTGCATATTCAGCTTTTAGTTTTCTCTATTTTAGAATCACTATGAATATAAGTTAGGAAAGAAAATGCGTAACAGAATATATCAGCTTTCAAAATCCAAGAATGTAAACAACACCTACATAAATCATAGAGCGCATAATTTTCGTGTTTATGACTAATTTGTCACTATGATATAAGAATATTATGTTTTAATTTTAGGTGAGGCTTGTACCATTGTTTTGCGTGGTGCCACTCAACAAATTTTAGATGAAGCAGAAAGATCTTTGCATGATGCTCTTTGTGTTCTTGCCCAAACTGTGAAGGACTCTAGAACAGTATATGGAGGAGGTAAGAATTTGGAAAACATTAAACACTTTAAGAAATAAAAGTATGATTAGAAACATTAAACACTTTAAGAAATAAAAGTATGATTAGAAACTAAATGTATTATCTTTGCATTTAGGGTTTTTTTTATAATTTTTCTCCCCACTTGCAGTACTGGCAGTTAAACCCGGAGGTACTGTACTACTGAGCTACATCCCTATCCCTGCTTTTTTTGGAGACAGGACCTCTCTGTGTGTTGGGCTGGCCTCCAACTTGTGATTCTTCAGTTTTAGTCTTCAGAATTTGATGGGTTTATAGGCATGCACCGTTGTGCCTGGTCTTTGCACTTAATTTTAAAGCACTTGGCAATATCTGAAGGGAAGTCAATAATTTAGTACCATGAAGATAACATTAGCAATATTTTAATGGAATTTTTATTCATAGGCTGTTCTGAGATGCTGATGGCTCATGCTGTGACACAGCTTGCCAGTAGAACACCAGGCAAAGAAGCTGTTGCAATGGAGTCTTATGCTAAAGCACTGAGAATGGTAAGCTAGTAAAAATGAGAAATTTCAACTTAAATTTTGTGGCTATTGATGATTTTTAAATGAGTACATTTTACATCCTAGACAGCAAATGGTCACTGTCGTGGCTTTTTTTTTTTTTTTTTTTTAAGTTGTAGGCAGAGTATCTTTATTTATTTTTATATGGTGCTAAAGGATCAGACTCAGTGCTTCACATGTGCTAGACAAGTGCTCTACCGCTGAGCCACAACCCTAGTGCCTGCCTTGGCTTTAAGAACATTCACCATTTTCAAATTTGATTCTGAATTTTATACCCTTAATGAGCAATAACTAAAAGCAGATTTTATATTGTTTCTAAATGTAGTTTTAAAAAGCCATCTTTCTAGATAGCAGTAAGTTAATGTTTTGTATAGTAAAGTTAATTTATCTCCTTTATTTCATAGTTACCAACCATCATAGCTGATAATGCAGGCTATGACAGCGCAGATTTGGTGGCACAGCTCCGAGCTGCTCACAGTGAAGGCAATATAACTGCTGGACTGGGTAAGAAATATGTGCAACTTTTGTAGTAGTTGACAAAAGTGTCTATCTCAAGTTTGTTTTTTTTTTTTTTTTTTTCTTTCTTTTTTTTTTTGGAAGAAGAAAAAGAAGTTTGCATGATAAATGTATAAGATTCCTTTGTTCCTTTTGTAACTTATCTGGGGAAATATTTAACTTTATATTCTCAACATTAACCTAGGAAGTATAAAACTAGTTAGAAGATTGGTAACTAGTTTGGTATATATAATGATGCATAAATAATGCTCATATTCTGAAATAAGTGTAAATTCTGCTACTACTATTCTCTTTTTGATACTGGAGATTGAACCCAGGGCCTTGTTAAGCAAGTACTCTACCACCACCACTGATCTATATCCCTAGCCCATCTACTATGATTTCTTAAAACTCCTTTTTCTTTTTTTTGATGGATGTGTGGGGGGATACCTTGGATTTAATCTAAGGGCACTTAATCACTCAGCCACATCCCTAGTCCATTTTTTTTTTTTTTAATTTTAAAATAGTGCTGAGACTAGTCTTGAACTTGTGATCCTCTGTCTCAGCCTCCCGAGTCACTGGGATTACAGGCATGCACTGTCATTCTAGCTAATTCCTAATTTTATAATAAACTTTTTGAGACATTCTTGAAGGCAGATCTTTAATCCATAGATAAGAGTGGCCAACAGGCAGATTTAATTCAGATTAAAAGTTTTTAAAAAGCTCTTCAGCATATTATAGGAACAACCTTAGAAAGTAGATAATCCTGTCATTGAATAAGAGAGCCAGTTAATCATCTGAGAAACAATGAAAGATTGGATAGGTGACTTATAAATTTTCTTCCAGGTGTATGACTTCATAGTAGTTAGCAATAAGCAAATTTTCTGCATTAATTTTATATGTAGGTATAGATAAAGAGAGAATATTAATGTAAGTGACCTAGTGTTTTGTACAATTAATTGTTCTTTGACATTGTTGCCCTCTATTAATACAGGTGAATAGTAATTGAATAGAATAGAAGTGCCTCTTTTTTGGTACTGGGGATTGAAGTCAGAGTTGCATTACCATTGAGCTACATCCCAGTTATTTTTTTTTCCTTCATATTGAGACAGGGTCTTGCTGTGTTGTGGAAGCTGGCCTCAAACATGCCACCCTTGTGCATTGGCCTCCTGAATCACTGAGATTACAGGTGTATGCCACTGCACCTAGCAGTAATTGACATAGGAATCCACCCCCTTTTTTTTTTTTTGTGGTACTGGAAATTGAACAAAGGCCTCATCCATAATGTTCTCAAATTCCATTCATTTACCTGCGAATTCTTATTTATGGTTGAATAAAATTCCATTGTTAAACATACTGCATTATTTTTATCTAGTCATCTGTTAATGGATACCTAGGCCGATTTCAGAATTCAACTGTTGTGAACTGTGCTGCTATAAACATGGGTATGCTTGGTTAGATCTTTCAATTTTTTTTTTTTTTTTGAGGACCTTTATTTATTTGTATATGGTACTGAGAATTGAACCCAGTGCCTCATGCATGCTAGGCAAGCCCACTACCACTGAGCCACAACCCCAGTCCCTAGATCTTTTAATTTTTAAAAAGGCTTTCCTGAATTCTTTTATGAACTAATTTGCTAACTATATCAAGTAGTTGGGTGTTGTAATCTTAGACTGTTTTTTTTAAACAGGTTTCATTTTATTTATTATAAATCATTAAAGATGTTTTGATACTTCAGTTGTTAAACTATAAGTTTTTCTTTTCAGATATGAAAGAAGGTACCATAGGAGATATGGCAGTATTGGGCATCACAGAAAGTTTCCAAGTGAAGCGGCAAGTTCTTTTGAGTGCAGCTGAAGCAGCAGAAGTGATTCTACGTGTGGACAATATCATCAAAGCAGCACCAAGGTATCAGAGCACTTTTAGTTTCTAGAAAAAATTACTAACACTGAGACAAGTGGAGCACTTTTACTTGATACCTTAGTTAATGAGATACAGAAACATATTTGCCTAGTTAAAAGAGTCCCTAAGTTATTTAAAGTAGTCTCAATTCTTAAGGAAAGCTTTTGGGAAAGGGAGCATGAACAACTATGCTAGCTTTTCAGGATTGAAAGGGCGCATAAAGAGCCAGATTTAGAAAGTTTAAATATCAGGGAGCCTGGGGGCTAAGGGTAGCAGTGTTATAATAACCTATAACCTATGTTTTTTTTTTTTTTTAACCAGGATGAGTAAGCTTCCATTGTTTTCTGTCCTGGGTATACTTCTATTTAGACATTTTTAAGCACGAATTGTATAAGGTTTCTTTATAGGTTTTATTTTTAGCAACTTAAGTTCTCATTCACATAGAAATGGTTAAGGACAAGCTGAGCCCAGTGGTTTATGCCTTTAATTGTAGCAACTCAGGAGGATTGCAGATTTGAGGCCAGCGTCAACAACTTAGTGAGGACTGTGTCTCAAAGATAAAAAGGGCTGGGCAGGTAGCTTGGTGATTTAGGGTGCCCTGAGTTTCATCCCCACTACTCAGTGCTCCCTCGCCCCCTCCCCCCACCAAAAAAGGGAAAGGGTTAAAGGGAAAGATGAAGATTCAGTTAATGATTTTCACTTGCTCTTAGTAGTTATTAGTCATTCATATTTACTATTAGTATTGGTTCAAGGAGATGGGAGAGTATAGTAGTTTGGACCAGGATATTGTGGTGTAAGGGTAATGAGAAGGGATTGACTGGATCTATTTTGAAAGTAGAACCAGTAGGGTTTTAATTATGAGTTGGATGCAGGGTGTGAGAGGAAAGAGAATTTAAAAATATTTCAAGGATTTTGCCTGAAGAAATGAATTTCTTTTCTGAAATGCAAAGACTGAGAAAGAGGGAAGGCAGATAGGGGTTTCAAGCCAGAAGACTGCTTGACTCTCTACAAGTGAATGTCGTAAATAAGGGAAGAGTTTTTAAGAACTGAGTGCTGCAGAACTCCTATAATAAGTTCGGAAAGATGCAGAGCATCCAACAGAGGACATAAAGAAGGAATAAACAGATGTAGTAAATTATTAATCCTGGGTAAGGTGTATGAGGATTTGTTATACAATCTACTGTGTCCTCAACCACATTTGAAACGTATATTTTTGCAGTAAAGAAACATGACTACTTTTCGCTTAGCCAAACTCATTTTTCATATTTCTTTTTCTTTTTTGGTACCAGGGCGCTCCACCACTGAGCTACATCCCCAGCCTTATTTTGTATTTTATTTAGAGACAGGGTCTCACTGAATTGCCTAGCACCTCAATTTTGCTGAGGCTGGCTTTGAACTCAAGATCCTCTTGCCTCAGCCTCCCAAGCCAATGGGATTACAGGTGCATGCCACTGCGCCTGGCCATATTCTTTTCTTAACCACCAGAGAATGTGCTTTTCAGATTAGTGCCCAGTGATAACTGGTTAATAAATTTTTTTGACATGGTAGGAACCTAGTTTGCACATAAACTACTGAGTTGGAAGGTGTTTATTTCTGTATGACCCAGATTTAATACTATGTTCTTTGAGTCTGTTCTTTTACTTTTCTTTACTGTTTTTTTGTGCCTTTAGAAAGAGTGTTTCTGAATCACAAAGTTAAAAATTTCCCTGTATCCTTACCGTCTTTTCTTCTCAAAAGATCCTTATATGTCCTTACTCTGTGGTCATTAGAGAATAAAAGTTGTGAAGGGATATTTTTGTTATGATTCTAGATTCATCTAGAATCTTCAGTGTCCTGCCATTTTTTGGACTTCTGGTTAAAGTAATTGTGTCTAGGGCTAGGGCTGTAGCTTAGTGGTAGAACACTTGCCTAGCATGTGTGAGGTACTGGATTCGATTCTCAGCACCACATACAAATTAATAAAATAAAGTTTCATCAACCTTATTAAAAACACACAAAAAAGTAACTGTATCTAATACAGTAAAATTTCCTAACATGTATTAGTAAAAAACATGGATTAACCCTTTTTTTCTCGAGAATGTTCTTTTTTTGTTTTTTGCTTTGTTTTTTTAGGTATACATGACAGAGTGTAGAGTGTGTATCTTAGGTAGGGTGTTTGGATGAGAAGTTGAGAATAGCAAATATCCACAGGCCTTTGCGTTCCACAGATTTTCTAATGGCCTCTAATAACATGCTACTTGAAGAATGTTAGTCAGAGGTAGAAACATCCTTTGTAGGAAATTTGAGTTCTAATGATTTTAATAAAATTAGAATTCTGGTTATCTGTATGTAGTATAAAACTTTGGTTAACATCATGCTTTTCATCTTTGACATTTTTCTTAATTGTATGGTTTTTCCTTACAGGAAACGTGTCCCTGATCATCATCCCTGTTAAGCATTCCCAAATGCTGTTGATCTTTGGACCAGTTCATAATAAAGTTATATTTGAAAGATTTCAACCTTTAGAAGAAACCTGTGGAATCCATGGCTGGCTGTGCCCATTATATCCTTAAGTTTGGACATTAGCTGACCTTCTGTTTTAACGTGGGTCTAATTTATTTGCTGTTTCATTTTCCATACAATTCAGTTGATTTAAAAGTTCATTTCTCATAGCGTGCATTAAAATTTTGAACAATTACTTAGTTCTTATGTCTTATGATCTTTGTGTAACCTATTTGAAATATGCTTAATGGAAGTGAATGATTGCATTTTCAGTATAGAGTTGATCCACTTAATGATTAATCTAGTGTGTATGAGGCCTTGGGTTTGATTCCTCAGTACCACAAAAACTAAAGAGACAAAACCCGAGATTGAATCCAGGAGTGTTTTACCACTAAGCTGCATCCCCAGTTCCTAGTTCTTTTTTATTTTCAGATGAGTCTTGCCAAGTTGCTGAGTTTCATGATGAGTCGCTGAGATTGTCTTTGAACTTAGAATCTGCCTCTCAAATAGCTGGGACTGTAGGTGTTTGCCATTGTGCTTGGCTTTGAAACTTAATAGCAATTTTTACATTTTTAAATGCTTTGATGATTTTTGATTTCTAGAATAATGGAAATGGCAGAGAATATTCACTTAAAATTTAAAAATGAACTCCTTAAGAACTAGGTGTGTTCTTTACAGGTAAACCAGGAGAATTTGACACAATGTTGTGGTTATATTTTTTACATTAAGTACTATAGATATTATAGTTGAAAAATGTGTTGATGGTGGAGAGTGGTCTATAGCCGTTTATACTTTTTCCTTTAAGCAAGGATTTATACTGATTTTAGGGTAAATTTAAGTATTGTACTTATTAGTAAAAGAATATGGTATGTAAACATTTACTGTCACATGCCAGGCACTGTTCTGTTCATTTTATACACAGTAATTGGTTTAATCCTTACAATGCCCTATTTGATAGAAACTAACTGTTTTTCTGATAAGGAAATGGGACAAAGGTGGTAACTGACCAGTAAGGGCAGAGCCTGGATTTGATCCCAGATGGTATGAAGGACCATGCTCACAGCTATGATGCTATACTGTTTCTGGATCACTCATGTGCTTTTAGTTAAGGTTGAGTTCAGTTGACTTTTTAAGCATAAAATTACAAATAGTGATGTTGCATGACAGTATAAAATAAAAAAGGAAATTTGGTTGCTGATTCGTTTCTGTGGGATTTATGTTAAAGGTTAGTTGATATCTCTCTTACAGAAGCTAAAATCCAATTATCAAGTTTTAAAAGAAAGCTAAGGTGTAGCTCAGTGGCAGAGCATTCGCATGGCATGTGTGAGATCCCGGATCTGTTCCCAGCACTGGAGAGAATATAGTTCTAAAAGAAGTCTTTTCTTTCCTGGCAGGGGGTGGGTACCAGAGATTGAACTCCGGCACTCAACCACTGAGTCACATCCCCCCAGCCATATTTTGTTTTTTATTTAGACACAGTGTCTCACTGAGTTTCTTAGTACCTCACCATTGGTGAGGCTGGTTTTGAACTCAAGATCCTCCTGCCTCAGCCTCCCAAGCCCTTGGGATTACAGGTATGTGCCACTGTGCCCGGTGAAATTTTCATTTTAATAATAACATGAATACTAAGGAGTAAAAAAAGTTGTATTTGTTGCTGTAGTATTTTTCCATTACTTTACTATCTAATAATGTCAGCATCTCCAAGATAGCAGGGTTGTAGAAACACAAGTAGGCAGATGGGTATCGTGGTGCATGCTTGTAATCTGGAGGTTGAGGCAGGAGAATCACAAGTTGGAAGCCACCCTGAGCAATTTAGTGAGACCCTGTCTCAAAAAGGACTGCAGTGTAGCTCAGTGATACAAGAAATATTTCTGGCAAATGTGAGCCTTATTTCATTTTAGAACTAACCTTTACTGGTTTAATATCTAGTAACCCTGCCCCCAAACAAAGAAAAATATATGTATGTATGTGTATTTATGTATATTTATATTTATACACACAGTTACATGCTTTATAAAATTGAAAAATTTACACTAAAAACATTTTTGGACAGCAAAATCACAACTATTAGTTTGATAAATATTTATTCATTGTATATTGTTTTAGAACAACAAAACAGCTTGACCATAGGCCAAAATGTTTATAATTTTAACATTTTGACGCAGAGTAGTAAGTTCATTCAGTGAGAACATTATATGGATAATTGACTTCACTCAGTTTTATAACTGTGTAGCCTGCAGCTTACATTGGAAACTGTGGGCCCATTAAACTAGGGAGGAGAAAGACAATTCAAAACAAAGTCAGCACTAGGTGTGTTGGGGCATGCCTGTATCCCATCTGCTCAGGAGGCTGAGGCAGGAGGTTCTCAAGTTTGATGCCAGCCTCAGCAACTTAGCAAGACCCTGTCTCAAAACAGAACTGGGGATGTGGCTCAGTGATTAAGTACCCCTGGGTTCAATCCCTGTTATCTCCCCTCCCTCTCAAAAAAAAAAAAAAAAACACAAAAACTAATCCATAAACTGGTACAAAGTTTAGAAGGTAAATTCTGTTGGACAAACGTTTTTAACATCATTTGATTTTAATTATTAGAAATAAGAAAATAGAGAAATTCTGTTTTAATAGAAATCTGGACTCATTACTAAAAACATATATAGTACAAATCTATTTAATGATTAAAAGGGTTCCTTGGATGACTGATCAGTGGGTTGCAGATGGTCTACAGATGGGAGCTGGTGACACGGTACTTAACTCTGTAGTAACAAGAAATATTTCTGGCAAATGTGAGTCTTATTTCATTTTAGAACTAACCTTTACTGGGTTAAAGTGCTTTTATGGGAAAAGTACTTTTTTTTTTTTCCCTTAAATATTCAATACATTGTGCTTCAGTTTAGATAACTGACCTAGTGTGCTGAAAAGTTTATTAAATCACCCACTGACAGCAATTTCTTTAAGTTTGTATATTCATGGGAAGGTCGCAATTGAGATATTTAACAAAATAATGGCCAAAATACCTAGGTTTGTACAGTGTTGAAAAACTACAAAAATTAAACTGGAACTAAAGCAGATACACTGAGGATAAAGAGGCAGACTTCAGGGCTGGAGTTGTGGCTCAGCGGTAGAGCACTTGCCTAGCATGTGAGAGGCACTGTGTTCAATTTTCAGCGCTGCATATAAATAAATGAATAAAATAAAGGTCCACCAACATCTAAAATTTTTTAAAAAGAGGCAAACTTCCAATATATTCTACAGTCTGCAATTCAAATTTCAAAGTACTTAGTTCAAATACCAGGTTTCTCACCTATTGCCTTTAACTTAATATGATTCTGAAGATGTGATTTTTCTCCAGTGATGGGGGATTCCATTCAGCTCAGTTTCTTAGTGTAAATAAGCAGAAGGGCTTTGCTGGTGGTGGAGAGGGAAGTAGTGGGCAAAAATTCGAGGTGTGCCGGGCACTGTGGTGCATGTGTATAATACCAGGGGCTCAGGAGGCTGAGACAGTAGAATCACGAGTTCAAAGCCAGCCTCAACAACCGAAGGCACTAAACAACTCACTGAAAACCTGGTCTCTCAATAAAATACAAAATAGGGCTGTGGATGTGGCTCAGTTGTCCAGCACCCCCAAGTTCAATCCTCGGTACAAAAAAAAACAATAACCCAAGGTGTGACTTCAGTGAGACTGCATGGCAAAGGAAAGAGGTTCTATTTTGTAGGTGATATCTAAGCTCCCTAAACAGATGGTAGTAGACCTTGAGTTAAACCTTTGGGGAAAATGAGAAATCGGCATGAAACACTATTAAGTTTAAAGTAACATCTGAACGAACCCCAAGAGAAATTCTCCATCTGAGATCTTTTCTTCAACAGGTGCTAAAATGGTGGGGGAAATGTTTTGTTTTGAGCCTCTGTAACAATAAACAACTTTTTTTGTGTGAATCTGCTAAATAAAAATGTCTTTTTTGGTGGCCTGAATTAGAAACAATACCTTGTTAAAGTTCATTGTCATTCATAGTAAAGAAATATGTCCTGCCAGGGCTAGATCATCTGAACAGTTAGTGGGTTCTTTAACAAATACCTTATTTGAGGATTTCATGGGCCTCATCAGTCACTTTTGGAGTGTGAAAGAGGCAAATGTGAGCCTTTCTTGCTCAAAATAACTGCTTGGAGAAGCTTTTTTTTCTTGCAAAGAAATTATGAGCACTCTGGGTTTCCAAGGAAACTGATAGCACACAGTTTTTCTTTGGAAGAGATGCTGTTGGTCAGAAACTTCTTAGTGTTCCTTTATTGCTTTGCATTAACCCCTCAAATGACACAGAATAATCCCACTGTAATGAAGAAATCTTGAGAGCGTGCAGTTGGGTCCTTAAGAATTGGGAGAAAGAGAAGGACATAGGGCAGGGGCCAGTGGCTCCTGGCTTTCTTCCTTGGCCAATGCATAGCGCCTGGCTTTTCTGGGGTCGGGCTCTGGTGTCTCCTCTGCCCATCTTCCAACACGGCGCACACCCTTCCCTACCTTGGGCGCATTTCTGCAAGGATTATGGTCATAGATAACCAGCTTCAGACCTGACAAGTGGGCCAGACTGGGAAAGTAACGGATGCTGTTCCGGTCCACATCAATTATCTCCAGTAAAGGCATCTGAAGCAACACAGCGGGAAATTCAGTCAACAGGTTTCCTGAGAGCCAGATGGTCCTTAGCTCGCTGAGGCGCTGGAGCTGACCGGGTAGAAGACGCAGCGCATTGGAGCCTGCATGCAAAGTCTTAAGGAGACTCAGCTCACAGACCACGTCCGGCAGCTGGGTGAGGCAGTTAGCTTCGATCCAAAGGGTCCGGAGGTTCTGGAGCAGCCTCAGCTCATTAGGGAGGTTGCAGAGTTTGTTGTTGCCCAGGTAGAGGATGCAGAGCTGTTTTAAGGTACATACCACTTGAGGCAAAGCCTTGAAGTTGTTGAAATCCAAGGCTAAGATCTGCAGGTTCTGCAGCTGCTCCAGCTCTGGAGGCAGGCTATTGAGGTGGTTGTCACTGAGGTAGAGCTTGACCAGGTCTGTGAAGGAGCACACATGCACAGGGAAGCGGCGTAGCTGGCTCCCACTCAGATCCACCATTTTGTCCAGTGGCATCTCCTGGAGGTCTCCGACCACGTAGTTCTGGCAACGGTCACCAGGGATGAAGGCCACAAGGGCCTTGATGGTGTTCCCCATGTAGAGCCAGACGCATGGCAAACTTCTACACACAGACTCACCTGACAAGGCAGTTTGTTCTACTGACTGCTCTGGGGCTGTCCTGCCTTCCCTTTATTAGTGGGGATTGCATGACAAAAGCCAGTCACTTTGACAGAGAAAAGTGCTCCTGATAGCAACTTGAGTGTTGGGTGATAGACCTAACAGACTGGCAGAGTCTGGGAGGCCGTGTCTGACTCACATACTTGCCTTTAATCACTTAAACCTCAACCCATTTAAAGCTGAAAAGAACTGCTGTTTTTTTGTAATGCTAAAATACTGAGAGATTACATTAAGGGGCAAAAAAGGGGGGAGAGGGGGGGGAGACACCCACATTACTACTCTACAGGTATAAATATAAACATCTGGCTCAGCGATAGTGCTCACCTAGCATATGTGAGGAACCACATAAAAAAATAAAATAAAGGTATCCAACTCAACTAAAGAATCTTTAAAAAGATGATATTGGGTCAAAGGATGTATGCTTTTTTTTTTTTTTTAAGAAAGAGATACAGAGAGAATTTTTAAATTTTTTTTTAAGTTTTTCGGCAGACACAACACCCGTTTGTACATGGTGCTGAGGATCGAACCCGGGCCGCACGCATGCCAGGCGAGCGCGCCACCACTTGAGCCACATCCCCAGCCCCAGGATGTATGCTTTAAAGGTTTTTTTAATTGATATTCTTCTTATCCCCACCAAACCTGAATCAGGGTACATACCCAAGAAGCAGAGAGGGGCTGGAATTGTGGTAGAGGATTTGCATACCTAGCAAAAAAAAAAAAAGCAGTGGCTACAGGTGTTATTTTCTTATTTCTTTTCTCATTTTCTTATTTCTTCATTCACCAGGTAATCTCTTTACACACTTAAAACTTGCCTTTGGGCTGAGGATGTCGCTTTGTGGAGAGTGTTTCCCTAGTGTGAGCAAGTCCCTGGATTAAATCCCCAACACTGTAAAACAAAACAAAACCCAATTTTCTTTTGAGAAAAGACAAGTAGAAAAGCAGAAGGCAGGGGTTAGGGTGGAGAATGCTTGCTTTCTAGAGCTTAAATAAATTGAGGATTCATTCATATAGTGCAACTGTGTCACATATGTTTAAATTCCTAACTCATGTAGTGCCCTGTTGTAGGGAAGCAGTAATCAGTCAGAACATTTCTTTTTTTTTTTTAAAGAAAGAGAGAGAGAATTTTTAATATTTATTTTTTAGTTCTCGGCGGACATAACATCTTTGTTTGTATGTGGTGCCAGGCGAGCGCGCTACCGCTTGAGCCACATCCCCAGCCCCAGAACATTTCTTAGTACAGGTCTAGAATGGGATTTTCAAATTCTGACCAGTAGAAATGTGGGCAGAAATGTTTGATGTCACCTCTAGACACGGCTCATTGTGAAAAAAAGTCTTGTCCTCCTCCACACTCTTTCCCCACTTTTTGGCTGGATATTGCTACCTGGGATGACTTCAGAAGCCACCAAGCATGTGTTGAATTTGGCAGGACCTCAGGTCATCCTGGATTCCTGAATAAGAGCAAGGTGCTGAACACCTCCCTTCTCCTGCCCGCCTTCACTCAGTCACTAATTGGATTTAGGTAAATGAGAAGGAAACTTCTCATTGAGATCTGGGGGCTTGTTTGTTACTGTACCTTAAGAATATAGTAGTTAAAAATAAGGAGGTAAATCTACATATCCTGATTTGGAAAGCTATTTAGGATAAAGTGGGGAGAAAAGAAAAGCAATATTCAGAACAGTTTTTTATGATTGCCATCTGTGAAAAATATGCATAAGTTCTTGTGTGTGCATAAAAATATCTGCAAGAAATACAGTGATTATCATCTGTGGGAAATCTGCCTGGAGATTTGGTGGTGACAGGAATGCTGACTTTTCCACTTACACCCTTTGTGTGTGTATGTGTGTGTGTGTGTGTGTGTGTGTGTGTGTGTGTGTGTATTGAACTCGGGCACTCGACCACTGAGCCACATCCCCAGCCCTATTTTGTATTTTATTTAGAGACAGTTGCTTAGCATCTCACTTTCGCTGAGGCTGGCTTTGAACTCGAAATCTTCCTCCTCAGCCTCTCAAGCTGCTGGTTATATAGGTGTGCACCTGGCTCACTTGCACCCTTTTGTACTGTTTGATTTAAATATATATAATGGCACATATTATTTTAAATGTAGCTAGGTGCAGTGGCACTTGCCTGTAGTCCCAGTGACCCAGGAGACTGAGGTAGAAGGATCAAGGCCAGCCTTGGCAACTTAAATCATGTCTCAAAACAAAAAATATGAGGGCTGGGGGTGTAGCTCAGTGGTAGAGTGTGCCTGGTTCAATTCCCAGTACTGCTCATAAACAAGTAAATGTCCAGGAAACAACCCAGCAGCCTGCCTACTGTCTGGAAAGAATGTCTGGACCTTAAGGGAAGACGGACACACTGTTGAAGCTCTGCCAATGTCTTTACTATAACAAATTTAGCAGACATAGACAAGGAGCAGCCACATGAATGGTGTGGTTCTACAGAGCTACTTGGTGAAGCAGTGTCACTACCCACTTTGTGCTCACAAGACGAAGACCGAAACCCATGTTCTTGGGCTTTGTACAAGTTGAATGTCAAGGACTATTGAGCCCTCTCCTTGCTTTGCTAACTTGTATCATAATAACTAGCCTCTCAACAAGTACCATGCTTTGCCTCTATTTATAGCATGGTCCAGTGGCAACTACAAACAATCATGAAGCAGCTGCCCTATTTTCTCTAGAAATGATAATATTGCTAACAGCTGATTGAGCATCTGCTCAATGTTAAGCACTATGGCCATGTGCTGTAGGTATGTTATGTAAAATTAGGTATGTTATGTGAATTCTTATCACAGATAATGTTTTACCCAGTTTTTCAGATGAGAAAATAGTGGGTCAGAGAGGTTTAGTTTACATCAAATAACTAACAATAGAACCCTGCTTTCACAGAACATCCAATTCTACCAGGGTGAGGGAAGTGGAGCTCTTTCTTGTTAGGTCACACCAGTTGACAAACTTCACCTCCATACGTAGAACATTAATTCAGCACCTTAGTGCCAGTCCCTAGATAGTAGGTAGCTAGGGTTAAATGCTATGGTTTGGATGTGGTTTGTCCTCTCCAGGTTCATGTGCTGAAAATGGTCCCTAGTGTGGCAGTGTTGAGGTGGAGAATCTTTAAGTGGGACATAGGGATCACTGGGGCTCCACTCTCATGAATGGATTAGTGGTGTCTCTTAGAAGCGAATCAGATCTGCTAGGAGTAGATTAGTTAAACAGTAGTTTTTATAAAACTCAATGGTCTCTTGTTACCTGGGCTTCCATGTTATTTCTCTTTCCGTCCCACCTGATGTGCTGCCACCTTGATATCATCCTTCAAGAGGTCCTCACCAGAGCTCACCATGCTCTTTAACCTCTAGAACTGGGAGCATGGTGAGCTCTGGTGAGGTTTACATAAATTTTTATTTTCTAGTGAGTTAGCTTTGAGGTGTGGTTTGCTTTTCCTTTAAGTTCATGGTGACCATGATGCTAGATGTAGAGAAGAATGCTCACAGGTTATGTTGTGGTGTTGTACTTCCTGGGCCTTCTGGGAGAACAGTCCAGAAGCAACCCTGTCTTATCCAGACCATTTGACCATTTGCACCTTCTGGTTTTTAACCCAGACTCCGCTACAAGGTGTTTGCTCAATTTTTGGTTCAGAACTAAGTGATGGATCTTCACATTTTTCGAGGTGCAGTTCTAGTGTTGTGGTTCTTAATTTCAGTGTATCAGAAACTTTCATCCAAATCTGGGAAACCAGCTGAGCTTAGGTGCCATAGCTAGGGTCAATGCCCTAAGCTGCAGAATCAGAGCTCATCCTATGAGAGTGTCATTGTCAGTGCCCTGGGCCCAACTCCTGCTGCTTCTGCCTCTCACTGTACCTCTCACTGATGCTGGCTACTGCCCCTGAACCTAGGTGCTGCCGCTGCCACGGCCAGCCCCTCTTCAGAATGGATTTTGCCTATGTCCTGCTTTTGCATCACCAACAGTTGAATCAGGAACCCACTGGGGCCCATTGGTTGCGTTTTTAGAATTGATAACTAAAAAAAAAAAAGAAAAGTGGATTTGTCTACCATCAAGATTTATATAGTGAGAAATTCTCCAGAGATGGAAGATGAGTTGTTTACTGTCAGCCAAAAAGAATCACGAGTGTCCTCCACCACTAACCTGCAGTCCTGTTCCCACTCCCTCTTATGGCTGTCTGACCTTGCACAGGTAATTTTTCTTCCTGGATCTATGGGACTATTGTGAACAGTTTATTAAAACAGAATTATATGGGATGTATGATGACTCCCAGAGCTAGGACATGACTGGGTTTCTAAACAATCATAAAGTATTAAAAGATCTTGAATGGAATTTTTATAATCTTAGGACTCTTTTCAAAAGAAACCAGTTACATTCAATGTGACAGCTATATCAGGAGTTGACAGTACTATTTAGGAAAAGGTATGTCAAAGTAACCATTAGTAATAAACACTGAAGTGAAATGAAACCAGTTCATCAAAACAGACTTCTATGAGGTAGCATTTGGTTAACCTGGTTCCATGATTTTTAAAGGTAAAAAAGAAAATAATTTATTTTTACTATATTCTATAATTTTTATGAATTCAGACTCTTACCATCATGTCTTCTTAACGAGGTGGCAGTATAATTTAGTGTAAAGAACAAAGACGAAGTAAAATAACATTCTACAATTTGAAATGGGATTCTGCCACATATTTGTTTCAGGGTTTTGGATAAAGTTCCTTTACCTCATCTCAATCATCCATCTCACTGAATTTCTTTGAGGATTAAATGAGATACTATACTTAATTAGAACAGTCTCAGACAGAATTGCTAACTATGAGCTCTCGTTGTGCTTAAGGGCTATTTAACTTATGTTGGGTTCATTTAAGAGACAATGAGCTGGGAATCTGCTAGCCATTAGAAAACAATGAGAACTGTGCAAGTGCCAGGATCAAACCACTCTCTGTGAATTGGAATAGAGCTGGAGTTTTATAAAATTTCATTTGCCAAGCACCAACTTATGTGCATAAACACAGCCAGCACATAAGTTGGTGCTTGGCAAATGGCGAATTATTAGAAAGGGTGTATTACATTTTCAATGAGAGGCACATGTATGCTTATTAAGCTGAAATAACTTGGGACCTTGTTTTGATAGTGCATTAAAAAAGTCATATGACACCCCAAAAAATCAAATTTGGTTTAAATTCTTATCACTGTTAGTTGGAAAATGACATGTAAGTTACTCTTATGATGTTCCAGCAACTCTTCCTGACTTTCTTACTTGCTGTTCTCTGCCTCTGTCTCCCATCCAACCAGAATGGGTGCCCCAAAGTCCTCTCCCAGAGTACTGTGCAGGGGATGGAATCAGCTTCAGGAGCCGGAGGCACCAGGAGCCTAATCTGACCCACTTGCATGCTGTCTGGCCTCTCTCTGGCCTGGCCTCCTCTTCTAGCCACTCTTCTCCTCCAGACAACTCTCTCTGCTCTTTTGAATTAGACTCAGGTAGCCCTTCCAGGCCTTTCTCCAGACTGCATTATCTCAGCTTGCATAGTGGAGACCTAAGGTCACTGGAAGCCTCTTGTAAGCACTCCCCAACTGGCAACCAAGACTGAGGAGTCCAGACAAATCTCAAACATCCAGTTGCATGTCTCAGGTGATGGTTTCCTCCTCCAGAGCTTCCTCCTTTCCCTGGGTTACATCGCCATGATTACCTAGGAAGCTACTTTCTGGCACAAAAAGGATCCATCCCTCTGTCCATGTGAACAGCATTTTACTGAGCATATGGGTTGCCTCCACTTCCCCTGCCCAAGGAGTAGCCTGTGCAAATCAAAACAGTTCCATGCTTCTAGTGGATTTTATCAGTCATCAGGGTCCTATCCTCACATTCCATGGTATTTCATGGATGCATGTGACCATCTTCATAGTCATTGGAAGAGCAGAGACCTCTCTGCCCACAGACGTCTGTGAACACATCACTCTTGGGACTCCCTGGGATATCACCTGGATGACTACCTATACCCAATTTTCCATGCCCAGACCCTAGAGAGATCTGATCCTTAGTAGCACAGGGCCTGATCAGCCAAGAACTGGAGGTGGGGATCAAAGGCTCTGAGGAGTGACAGAAGTGGTCCTAGCCCCTTGGACCCACTCAGTGCATTGAACCTCCTCTGGGGCATTTAACCGCTGACATCCCCAGCCCTTTTTAAATATTTTATTTAGAGATAGGTTCTCACTGAGTTGCTAAGTGCCTTGCTAAGTTGCTGAAGCTAGCTTTGAACTCATGATCCTCCTGCCTCAGCCTCCCAAGCCACTGGGAATTAAATACTTTTAAAAAACTATTTATTATTCTGAGGTAAAGGAGAGTGGTTCTTAGAAGAATTCAAAATTTATTCAGAAGCACTAACAAGATATATACAATGTTGGAAGAACCCAGGATAGAATTTAGTTTGCTTGGCAGCTGGTGGGATAAGCTCCAATTTTATTCTTTCCAGAGCGCACACTGGGGGGAAAGCTGGGGGTTCCCCCTGAGATTTGAGCCTACCACTATGAGTGTGTGCTGAGTCTGCTCTGTAGATGTATCCAAAGCTGGATATCAGAGAAGTCTCCCAAAATACCCTGTGAAGTTAATTAGATTCTCTTTTAGTGTTGAACTTCTGGAATCTGTTCAATAACAGACAATTGTGTGAAGACAATTATTCTGAGAAAAGGAGCTTCAACAATGAACAGTGAAATGAAAACAAACCCTGAAGGAATTCCATTGACTCTCAACTCTTGGGGTGCAGTCAGGGAAAGAACGTGCCCATGTGAGAGAGGCAGCTTTTTTTAGCTTGAACATGAGCAAAAGGAACCAAGGTCAGGAAAATGGGCTTTGCTGGGATTCTGCTTCAGTCCAGAGGAACTAGCTTCCTAGAACTAGCATTTTTTTTTCAGTTGTATGGAGACACAATACCTTTATTTTGTTTCTAGGTGGTGCTGAGGTTTAACTCAGTGCCTCACATGTGCTAGGCGAGCACTGTACCACTGAGCCACAACCCCAGCCCTAGAACTAGCGTTCTTTTTTTTTTTTTAAGAGAGAGAAGAGAGAGTGAGAGAATTTTTAAATATTTATTTTCCAGTTTTTGGCGGACACAACATCTTTATTTTATTTTTATGTGATGCTGAGGATTGAACCCAGAGCCCCCCGCATGCCAGGTGAGCACGTTACTGCTTGAGCCACATCTCCAGCCCAGAACTAGCATTCTTAATGGCCTGGAGGATAGCCCTTGCCCAAAGACCCTCTGCTCCCTACTGTACAAAGCTGAGATTTTCTTTCAGAACCCAGATCAGTACTTCCTACTTCATTGGAGTATTCTCTTGGCTCTGTCAATGTCCTCTTGGAAGAGGTCCTCCCAACTTATCCGCCTCTGCCCATTGGTTCTTAACTAGTGGCAATTTTACCCCTTCAGGGGATGATTACAATGTGTGAAGGTGTTTTGGTTGTCATAACCCGGAGAGTGATTCTGGTCAGTAGGGCCAGGGATGCTGTTAAGCATTAGGAAAGACCCCCGTGACCAAGAATTACCTAGCTCAAAAAGTATCTAGAGCCAAGACAGAGAAATCCTGGTACTGATGCCAGTTAGTCCTCTTACAGGGACTAACTGCATTGCCCTGATCATAAAATAGATAAAACAACTAGCATTTTATGTTCTTGAATGGAATTGATTTTTTTTTTCCAGTAAAGGAAGATTTTCTTTCAGGAATAGTATGGAAATAACCCCAAACACAACTATACTCTCCAGAATTTCCTTTGGAAGTCTTGATATTCCTAGCACTTTGTGATAAGTGAAGGATTGATACTATGAAAGCAGTTTTAGGTTTGCACCTGTGAAACTTGAATTGACTGAGTCTTATAAAGGACTCATGAATGAAGACTTGTTTATATTTGGCTGGTTGGGGGCTGGAGCTAGGCTGGTGAATCTTGCAATGCATTTTCCAGTGGAAACAATGCTATGAATGGTGGAATCCTGGACAAGCCTCCAAAGTTGGCTTAATTCCTAGAGCAACAGTGATATGGTGATGCCCAGTGATTCCAGTTATTAACAACTGCTGTGTGTAAGATGGTTTCTACGTGGAAAAGAATTCTGAGCGGAAGCTCAGGCATCAGAGCCTAACTAGATGTGATTTCAGAGGATGGTAGATTCTACTAAACTCAGATCACCTGGAGCTGAGCACATTGCTGCCTTAGTACAACCAGGGTCCTAACAGCATGAAAAGGAGGTTAGGCAGGAAACCCACAGTCCTTCCCCCAATGCCTGGTGCATGTGAGTCCATAGTTAGGTGAAACTAGTTTGGAATTTTATCTTTTTTTATTTGGATGCTGGAGATCGAACTCGGAGCCTTGCGTGTGCTAAGCACATATTCCACTATTGAGTTACTCCCCAGCCCCAGCTTCTACCTTTTTTTTCTTTTCTTTCTCCTCCTCCTCCTCCTTCTCCTCCTCCTCCTCCTCATCCTCCTTCCCCTTCTTTTTGACTATACAGCTTTAGAAAAGTTGCTTAATCTCTTTGAAAGTCTTCCCACATTTTTAAGTGGGGATAATAATAATGGTATTATTATTGATGAGGATTAAGTGACCATAAAAACTCAAAATACAGGAGAAACTTAATAGATGTCAATTCTTTTCCCCTCCAGACTTTCTCTCTTGTCAGTCCTCCTTTGGTGCTATCTCACACCTTTAAGGAATGTAGGTATTTGCCCAAGTCTGTGACCAGCTCCATTTGCATCAATAAAATAGCTGCCACTTGAGAACCTTTTGGAATTGAAGAATCAATCTTACAACTTTGGTAACCATGAGCCATCAAAAAGTCTGGTGGAATAGGGACAACATGGAATAAGGACAGTGAAAGTGACCTTGGGCTGGTGTGCTTTCAGATTATCAAAGCCAGGAGAAGATAAGACAACCTTGGCATAGCCTTGATTTTTGACACTGTCTCCTCTTAATTGTCACCTCTCATTCCCCACATACTACTGAACTGTCATTAGAATGAGATAAAGTGAGGTTGGGGAATGGGATCTATACCATGAACTCATGCTTCCTCTCTGTCATTCATTTTTTCTTTTGTGGTACTGGGGTGTTATAGTTTGGATGTGAGGTGTCCCCCAAAAGCTCATGGTGAGACAATGCAGGAAGGTTTTGAGGAGAAATGATTGGGTCTTAATAACCTGATGGGATTAATTGAGTGGTAACTGAGGCAGGTGGGGTGTGGCTGGAGGAGGTGGGACATTGGGGGCATGGCTTTGGGGTATATATTTGTATCTGGCAAGCAGGAGACCTCCCTGTCTGCTTTCTGATCATATGAGCTGGTTCCCTCTGCCACACTCTTCCGCCATGATGTCCTGCCTCATCTTGAGCCCATAAGGAATGGAGTTGACTGTCAATGAACCAAGATCTCTGAAAACTTGAGCCTGCAAATAAATGTTTCCTCCTCTACTATTGTTCTGGTTGGGTCTTTTTGTCACGGCAGCAAAAAAAATCTGACTAAAACATGGGGATTGAACCCAAGCCCTTCCACATATTAGGCAAGTGCTGTGCCGTTGAGTATATCCCCAGCCCTCCTTCTGCATTTTCAGGATTTAATCCAGTGTTTGGACCCTGGAGGAGTTCACAAATGTCACCAGCTGGAAGTTTTTACTTGGAGACATCCACAGTGCTTCTCTCAGAGGTGGGGCGGGGATATTTATATGCCAGGATGATGAAAGAGCAGTTATGTGATTACATGAGTAGATTTTGTGAGTCCTTTGGGGATCTGACTACATCTGGCTCTGAAATGCCACAAACCAACCTGGACTTTTCGGAGGCCCTGGGAGGAGCTATGTCTTTCTCTTGTTCATTTTTCATTTACATTTGGAGGGAAGAATGGCAACAATTCAATGGCATGGCACTTCTGGGGTCTGTAGGACAGTAGGGTTGTTTGAATCCTTGCTGAACCCTGCCTAGCTGGAGTGAGGTGGATGGGTCGGGGTGGCATGGGGGAGGGCCTGGATTGTGACTCTGAAGCTCTGTGTTTGCGTTCTTTAAATTGCCATGTGATATCGAGCAAGTTGTTTAGCTTCTCATGATCTCCTTTCTCTTATCTGGAAACAAGAGTGTTGTCCCTAAGAACTTGGCAACGTGGACTTTCCACTGGGTGACTTTGGTGTCACCAAATGTTGTATCTCTTAGCTGCAAATTTAGGTTAAGGGTGGGGTAGGTGGGGCAGGGGTTGTGCTTGAGGAAAACATTATTTTAATTTTGATTTAAATACTGGACCACAAAGTTAAGATTAGCAAAGACTTTGATCCAGCCTTCCTTTTGTAACCCCCAAGATGTTTAGAGGAACCAGCATAAGTAGACCAAGAAAGCATGAGCTTTAGAGCCACAAAAATTTGAGTTTGAATATCAGCTCTGCCATTGATTGGGGTGAGTTAATTTCCCTGAGCTTCAGTTCACTTACTTGCCAAAATGGACTAGTGACATGAGGTTGTCCTGAGGTCAGTAAGATAATGTGTTGAAAGTATCTTGCACACAGAAGGTGCTTGTTGGGCAGGCCTAAAATGGCTATAGTTAGGCTCCCTCATCAAGACTTCTGGTGGCCTGTTTTATGTTATGTTTTAGTGTGTAGCTAGGGCTGGGAACCAGCTATGTTATGGTTAGTCAAGGCCAGAAACACTGATTCAGCGTGTATACTCAAGGTCAGAAACATTAGCTTGTGAGCATGCACCCTCTTATGTAACCTGTTGGCAGCATGCCTTCTTTATTTGGCCTGATTATGAAAAAGGCCTAGGGAAAAGACTCAGGAGCTAAATAGGGGCAAAAAGGATCTGGCTAAGGGCTGTGGCTACCTCTGAATAAAGGATGACCCATATTCCCATGGTGCTTCACATCTTAATTGCCAGGTCCTTGAACCTTGGTTCCTGGGCCTGAGTCTCTCCCTCACCCTGACAGCACTTGAAAAAAATGGTTTGTCTCATTATGCTTGTGAAGTCCTGGTGGACACTGAGCCTGGACCAGCTAGCTCTAGGGGTGTCTCTCCCTGTTCCTAAGCCTTATCCAGATTCCTGGCTTGGTGTTAGGAAGACCTAAACCTGCTTGGGTTGGCTCTATACCCTTCTGGTTTACTACCCACTTCCTGCATCCTCCTCCCTGATATATAAAAATATACATTTTCCTTTGGTCTCCGCTATAGTTTGAATCTGAATTGTACCCTGAAGTCTTGTGTTTTAAAGGTTTGGTCACCAGCCTATGGTACAACTGGAAAGTGGTGGAACCTTTAGGAGGTGGGGCCTAGTGGGAGGAAGTTAGGTCATTGGGGGTGTGACCTTGAAGGGAATACTGGGCCCTGGGCTCTTCCTCTTTTGCTCTTTTTTCCCAGCCTCCATATACTTCTGCCATAATTTTCTGCCTCACCACAAGTCCAAAAGCAATGGGACCAAGCAGCCATGGACTGAAACCCCTGAAACCATGAACCAAAACAAATCTTTCCTCTCTTTTTTAAATTTTCTTCTTTTAAGTTTATTTATCACAGCTATTTTATCACAGTCATAGGAAGTTAACAGTTTCTGATCCTGATATTTTCTTCTTTACAGCAAAAATATCTTTTTATTGACCTTGCATGGTATTCTTAGAAATGTCAGCAAGATGCTCTTTTTTGAGCAACATCTTGCAATGTCTTTAGTTCCCTTTACTGGGACATAAAGCTCTATTATGCTGGGTTCCTCCAGCTGGGGAATGAGCAACCAAAATCCTTTAGTTGAATGCTTTGGAGGGTGGTCCACAAATCTGCAGAAAGGAGTGGCTTGATCTTCATTGCCTAGGTCTTAGGACAGAGTCCCTTGTTCCTTCATCAGAAAAACAGTCCTGGAAGGAATGACTCTGTCTAAAAATAGGGCATTAGAGCTGCGGCTGCACCAGCAGATGGAGAGCCTCCCCATCAGCTTTGGGACAGGCCAGCTGATAAAGCTTTCCGCTCCCAGTGCCCAGATAACTCACAGCTGTTTTCCAGATCAAAGGGCCCTGGGGATGCCAGCCTCACGCCACACGTCAGGTGCTTGTTATCAAATGCTTCATGTGAAGCAGGAACAGCTGGGTCAGCCTCCAAGCCTTGCCTACCAGATGGATTAGGAAGGGTGGGCAAGATGAACTGCAGCCATATTCTAAAACCCAGCAACCTCCTCACTTCACTCATATATATGTATTTTTTTTCTAGATTGTATCAAAAGTTGGATTTTCCCTTCCATTATAGCCTAGGTTGGTGTAGCACAGGGGTTAATGGAGTGTATTCTGGAGCCAGACTTCTTGGGTTTGAAGCCTATTTTGTTTTAAATTAATGCACTTTATTATTATTATTATTAAGAGCAGTTTTAGGTTTGTGGCAAAGTTGAGCAGAAAGTTCTAAGATTTCGTACATGGCCTTTATCCCTTCCACTCCAAACTCACCCACAATTAACAAATCCAATCAGAGTGGCACATTTGTTACAATCAATGGAGATTGATATCATTATCACCCAAAATCCCCAGTTTACATTAGGGTCCAATCTTGCTGATGATTTTTGATAAATATATAATGACATGTACCCCACCACTGTAGTATCCTACAGAGTATTGTTACTGCCCTGAAAGTCCTCTCTACTCTGCATAGTCATCCCTCCCGAGTGGCTGGTATTACAAGTATGCACCACCATGCCTAGCCACAAAGTTGATTTTTAAGAATTTTCTTTCTGTAGTTGTTGATGGACAGCATGACTTAATTTTGTTTATTTTTATGTGGTACTAAGGATTGAACCCAGTGCCTCACACATGCTAGGCAAGCGCTCTGCCACTGAGCTACTGCCCCAGCCCCACAAAGTTATTTTTAATAATAAGAATGAACCTCATGCCATTTATCTTGCTGAGGGCTTTGTATATTATCTCATCTAAATACCACGACTGGGCTGCAAGGTAGAGACCAGAATTGTTCTCCATTTTCATATGGGGAAGGAAGCCTCCTGATGCAGGAGGCTCCAGGACCCCATTTCAGCACCATGCTTGGCATCCTATGGATTTAGTCCAAGCATTTACATAATTGGTACTGTTCCTGGTGTAGCCCTTCCTGTGTTCTTGGACTATGGTGCAAGGAGAGAGGCGGGTGGAGCAGGTGGGCACTCAGGCAGCCTCCTTGTTTCCCTGATGCTTCCCAGTACTAAGGAGATGTAGGAATCTGGACATTCCAGAGGACTGGTGCAGCTACCTGCCACACAAACAGCTGCACCGTGCCTCCCCTCACCAGCCCACTAGATGGCGAAAATTTCTAGCACAGCCGCCATTATTAAGCCCTTGCTAACATGTTGGGTACTCAGCAAAGTGTCCTTTTGATCCTCCTAGCAACTCTGCAAGAAGGTTTATCAACCTTATTTATTTTTAAATATTTTTTTAGTTGTAGATGGACATAATTCCTTTATTTTTATGTGGTGCGGAGGATTGAACCCAGTGTTTCACATGTGTGAGACGAGCACTCCACCACCAAGCTACCACCCCGGCCATCATCCATATTTTTTAGATAAAGAAACAGGTCAGAGAACCTAGGTGGGGCCCAGGTCACAGAATCAGTAAGTGACAGAGCTGGAAATCTGTCTGACCCTGGAGGCCACAGCCAGGAGGGGCTGCATCCTGCAGGGAGTGTGTGGGATTGAGAAGAGGCAGAGGCTTCTGGCAAAGGAGAGACATTCTTTAGGAAACAGTGCAAGAAAATGAAAAGGATTCATGGAGAAGGCTGCCACATAGCCTCATCCCTCTGGTGTCCAGAGTAACACTTCCCCAGAATCCCAGGCCTTGTGTATGGCTTCCCTAGGGCTCACCAAGCTCAGCCTGAGGTCAGGCTCTATAATAACCTCTGCTGGAAGAGAGACAGCCACAGATTCCCAGACATGCCCTCTGGGACACCTGGCCTGGGCGCAGTGCTCTCGGACAGACCCTGTGACCTGTCTTGAGGTTTCAAGTTTGCCCTCAGTCTCCATAGCAACCTTGGATCTCTGGGCTGTGTGTGGGGTAGACATGTGACATATGACGGAAGTACTGGCACGGGCTCTAGGTCAGACTGCCCTGGATGCCCAAGTAAATACTGCTGCCTTGAAACTCAAATCTGTGGACAACACACTTAAGAATAGAAAGTACGGTGGAAGGAAAAAAAATCTTTTAGACTATTCTACAGTGAAGATTTGATATTTATATTGACTAGGACAACAAAAAAAATATGGAAAGGAGAAAATAAAGTTTGGAAGGAAGCATGTTAAAATGTGATTTTGATAATTGGTCATTTATATTTTCATTTAAGACATACCACATGCTTGCTTTTATAGTGAAAAATAAGCATTTTGAAATTCCCCCTTTCCTTCTAGAGTGGCTTATGTGCACTGTGAGGAGTTAGAGGGGATAGGATGTCTAGGAGCACGATCTCCTCTGTAAATTTTCCCCTTCCTGGGACAGGGAAAACAGTAGAAGGACCGTAGAGCTTCACAGAATTAGTGTGAGCATTCAGTGGGACAGTCTGGGTAAAGTTTTTCATTACAAGTGTGGCTCATAGTAAATGGTCAGCATTAGAGGTCATCATCAAAATCACTGTGACTATGACCACCAGAGGGCACACCTGGCCGTGGGAGTTCATGGGACACCATGATTCATAGGTAGACAGATGTGAGGAGTCAGAAATGCCACTTGCTTTCTTGCTTATCTTGCCAGCCATGTGTTGAGAAAGACACCCACTTTAGAGTCACAGTGGCTGCCTTTCCATAGCAGTAGCAGAAGCTGACTTTGTCACTCCTGGGAATGCACATGCCACAGAAATAAAATATTCCCCTGGGTGAGAAGGGCAGAGATACAGGGTAGGACCAGTACCTCCCTGGAATGGGATGGTGAGCATAGGGAAGGGACCCGTGTGGGAGCCTGAGGACACTGCTGTGTGGGGCAGAGGTGGACATTCTCCTACGACTAGTCACTGGCTCTGGAGGCCGTGTGAAAAGAGAGTGGGGTCCTGGGTCAGTTGAGTGTGTGAGCAAGTTCATCCAGTGCCCAAAGAAATGGACACTTAAAAAACTCTCGGGAAAAAAGGGACTCAAGCCAGCTCAGGAGGCTGAGACACGAAGATCGTGAATTCAAAGCTATTGCTGAGGCATTAAGCAACTCAGTGAGACTCAGTCTCTAAATAAAATACAAAATAGGGCTGGGGATGTGGCTCAGTGGTCGAGTGCTCCCAAGTTCAATCCTAGGTACCCCTCCACACACACACACCCCCAAAAAGAAAAAGAGAAACAGGAAAAGGGAGCTCAGGAATCTGACCTGTCACAGTCTCCCTTATCTGCCAAAATCCCCCTACTCAGCCAAAGTAAGCCTGCCAAAAGTAACTGACCAACTCCTCCCATGACCTGGCCTTGCTAAACCCTATAAAAGTCAGAAGCTTATTGTAGCCTGTTACCATTTTTCCTCTTGAACATGTGCCCCTCTGTTGCTTAATAAAGCATTGCTCATCCGTTGAGGTCTCTCTCCCTTTCTTTTCCCTTTGGGTTGTCTTTCATTTGCTTTCAAGTGCCATGGCTGCATTCTTCTAGTTGACGACTCCACAATCCCATCCAGCTCTGGCATCTAACTCCAAGGTCCAGATTGTCTGTATATCTCATTGTCTCTTTTGACTTCTCTACTTGCATGGGGTTTAATAGGCCTGAAACAAGAACTCTGTTCTTCCTGAGCAAACCCCAACCTATGGTTCTTTCTATCTTTTTCATCTCAGAAAACAGCATCCCCAACCACTCCAGTCGTTTGAGGGAAGGAGTCATCCCTGATTCCTCCTTTCCCCTGCCTGCTCATATCCGAGCCACTGAATGACTCTGCTGTGTATCCTACATGCTCCCAGCCCCATCCCCACTCCCTACCTCCACTGCCGTATCCAGGCCGATGTCTCCAGAACAGGCTGTACATAGCAATCAGAGTGATCCATTAACAAGGTAATCAGACATAGAAATGGGCATGGGAACCTCCAACAGCTTCATATTGCTCCTAGAATAAAATCCAATCTCCTCACTCTGGACTGCAGGATCTCCCTCCCTCGTGCCTCCCAAGCCCTGCATCCAAAACACTGGCCTCTTTCTGTTCACCTATGGCAGGGCCTAGCAGGGCCTTCCTCTATCTAGAAAACCCTTCCAGCGACTGGTGCTTTCTACCACTCAACCCTCAAGTCAAGTGGCACCTCCTCAGAGAACCTTCTCTGAATTTCCTAAACCCCATCACCCAAGGGGAAGATGCCCCTTCAGATTCATCACCTTGAAATTATCTTGTTCTTTTTTTTTTTTTTTTTTTGCCAGGTTCTGGCTGTTATCCCTATTAGGGTGGGTGTTGTCCACCTTCTTCAGTGTTGTATATCTTGCTCCTGGGACAGGGCTTGCACATGTTCATTGCCAGGTGTGAAAGGGAGACAGGGCCAGATAATTTGTGAACACTTATGGGAGGCCTGTTTGGGGACTGAGGTGAGTGGATCTGATGCCCGATAGGATTGTCATGGCTGGTAGCTGTAGCTTATACATCAAAACCCCCAACCAAGATGAACTCCGAAACTTCCTCCACAGCCTGATTGCAGCCAGCAACCTTCTTCCTTCTTGTGCTTCCCCCCCACTGACTTTTGTCACAAAGAACCTGGTAATATTAGCAGCAGGGAACAAGAGTGTGCAGAACTAGAGCTATCTTTGATCCTGAGTGATCTTTGCTCAGGCACACACAGTAGGTGGTGTGCTTGCTAGGCCAGTACCTAGCAGGCTCAATGGGGGGAGCCATTCTCTTGTTTAACAACAAGGATCAGCAATTGGTGAAGGAACTACTTTTCCTTTTTCAGGGAGGTTTTTAAGATTGAGCAAATACATCTGATGACTGGAAAATGATCCCCTCACTTCAGGACCTTTGCATTTACTGTTTTTGTTACTGGAATACTCTCTCACACATATTGCATGACTTGCTTTCCTGTTTTTTACATTGTTGCTCAAAGATGGTGAAGTCGTCATCTACGATCTTTTCAAAAATTGTGCTTCCTATGCTCTCTCGCACCTACTGTGTAGTATTTTTCACCGGAGCACTATCACCTTCTACCAAGCTATATTATTAATGTGTATGCTGTCTGACATTCCCCTCCTCAAAGGCAAGCTCTACCAGTGAGGGGTCTTCGTCTCTTTGGTTCACTGTTTACTTCCAGCATCTAGGCCAGCACTGCCGTAACACCATGCTCACTGCATATCTGGCAGATGAAGAAAAGTCTGGGCCTTGGAATCACTGATTCTTGGGATGGAAAGAATTTCTGGGTCAAGGTATCCCCATAAGAAATGGCACTGAACCTGAGCTATCACAGAAAGGTGAAAGATAAAAGCTTTTTTTTTAAAAAAGCCCTAAACCAACCGAAATAACAAAACATATTGAAGTTAAGTACATGTCCCAAGGTTACAAAATTATACATTTATTAGATTTGTTGTAAATACAACCCAAGGCTCTTGAAATAAAAGATTAGCATCTTTTTGGATTGAACCCTGGGCCTTGTGCATTCAAGGCAAGCACTCTACCAACTGAGCTATATCCCCAGCCCAAGAGTAGCACATTTTAATTTTTTATTATTTTGGGGACTTTTTTTTTGGTTCTTTTTAGTGATACATGACAGTAGAATGTTTTTTGACATATCATAATACATGGAAGTATAACTTCCCATCTGTGTGGTTGTACATGGGGTAGAGTTACCCTGGTCGTGTATTCATATATGAACATAGAGAAGTTCTGTCCGATTCATTCTACTCTTTCCTATTCCCATCCCCACTCCCTTCTCTTCATTCCCCTTTGTCTAATCCAGTGAGCCTCTACCCTCCACCCCCACCAAAATGAAAAGACCACTGAAGTATCCTACAAATTTTAATTTCCAAACAAGTACATATCGGTCTCCATGACCCTTTAAAGCAAAAGACCTTCCAGAGTTCTTTCTTATTCTTATTATGAAAGTGGAAAAGGTCACGGAAGCCCAAGAGTGAGATGACCACTGGGGGGTTTTACCCAGGTGTAACTAGGTCATTTCTTGCTCTGACCCCACAAATGGCAATTTTGAGGGAATTTCAAACAGCAGGCATATAAGCAAGTGGCTGCCGCTGGGTTTTTGTCCGTAAGTACAGGAAGCTCTTGGTGGTGACTTGTCAGAGTCCCAGATAGTGGTGGTGGTTGGTGGTTGGTGGCTGGTGGTTGTGGTCTTTGGATATTGGATTTTCGATTTGGATTTTTTCCCTTTTTTTTTTTTTGGTTTATTATTAGTTTTTTTTAGCTAGCATCCTTGTTCCAGTTCAGGATGAGCTATGAGAGTAGTCAGAGCAGTGTAGTGGTGCAGCGGGAGAGCTCCTGCTGTGAGCTTGCCCTTCACAGGCCACTATATGGTCCTGCAGGACATTGGGGAAGGGGGCTTTGCCCAGGTGAAAGTTGCCTGCCATCAGCTCACCGGGACAGAGGTTTTGGTGAAGTTCCTGGCAAAAGTAGCCTTGAACTTCCCATTCCTGTCTGAACCAGAGATGATGGAGGCCTTGGACTACCAAAATATGATCCAGCTCTTTCAGGTCATCGAGACTGTTGACTATATCTGCCTTATCATGGAGCATACAGGTGGGGAACAGTTATGGGATCTCATCCTGTAACCTGATGGCATGCAGGAGGAGGAGGCCTGCAGACTGTTCAGGCTGATCTTGAGTGCCGTGCAGTACTGCCACAAGCAGGGTATCCTGCATCTTGAAGGTTGAGAACATCATGGTGGATGCCAGCGGCAATGTGAAACCGAGCAACTTTCGTCTGAGCACTAGATTCACAGCTGGGGAGAAGCTGAAGAGGATCTGGGGCACTCTCCTATGCTTTGCCTCTGAACTCATCCAGGGGAAGGAATACAAAGCCCGCCTCCACCCCCAGACATCTGGAGCCTGGGGGTCATTCTCTATGCTCACTGGGGGACACAGAGATGCCCATTCATGGCAGCCAGCAGAAAGCAGCTGAAGAAGCTGATGACACAGGGAATCTATGACAGCCCCCGCACGTGTCTGAGGGAGCACAGAGCCTCATCAATGGGATCCTGACAGTGGACCCCACGCAGAGGCCCACCATAGAGCAGGTGATGGGGCACCCATGGCTGAGCCAGGGCAGGGAAGCTGCTTCGCCCAGTCCTTCTAGTGAGGCACTCCTCAAACTCCCGGCTCCCACAATTATGAAACTCATGATTGACATGGGTCACCACCCCTATATACCTGGGTGTCTGTGGCCAGATGAAGATCTGATGATGGGATGGCCACCTACCTCATCCTCATGGAGAACCCAGTGGGCAGGCCCTATGGATCTTCCCAGGGTCTGCTCCAAGAAGTATCCCAGTGAGCCTGCCCTTCCCTTGTCCTGTGAGCAGCAGCAGCCTGAGGAGGCCGAGCAGTCCCAGCAGAAGGAAGTGCCAGAGCCTGCCATCCATCTTTGCTTCCTCCACATAGACACACCCCTCCCAGCCCAGCCTCCCAGCGGGACCCTGTGCCCAGCAGGGGTTGGAAGAGGGTGAGGAGGAGGATTGCCAAATACTTCCAACAACTGTGCTGCGTACCCTGCCTCCATGAGACAGCATCCAGAAACAGAGTGGCTCCAACAAAAATGCCCAGACAGAACTGAGGGACAGCCACAAGATCCTGAGCTCTCTGGAGGCTGACGACATGGTGTGGGATGAGGTGTGCCCAGGGATCAGGCTTCTCTGCAAGGATTCCAGGCAGCAGCTCATCTGCATCCACCAAGAGTCTCCTCTGCCCCCCCCCCCATGATATATCATGGAGACTTTTCCCTGGGGCACTTCCCCCTGTCCTGCTTTTTGTCCTTTCTCCCATGTTTTGGGAGAAATTTATTCTTAATTTCTCCCCCCCACCACCCCCACAAATTGTATAATAAAATTGATTTTCAAAGATGAAAAGGCAGTTTTTTGTTTTGTTTTGTTTTTGTTTTTGAGAGAGAGAGAGAGAGGCCTCAGGGCGAGGGCCAGAACCCAGCAGCCATCCTCTCCAAGGCCTGCACACTGTGCCTCCTTCTACTGCTCACTGTGTACACGCACTCACCTTGAGCCAGGGTAGATGGGGACTCACTTGCCTTAAGCCAATGTAGCGGGGACTTGTTCCCCTGGGCATAGTGTAGATGGAGATGCTCCCCAGTGTAGACTTGATTCACTTTGAGCTGGTCACTTTGACCAGAAGGAATCCTTTTCCTGGTCTTCAGGGCCCTCCCTGAAGTGTGTGGGGATGGTGTTTGCAGCTGTTGGAGAAGATGCTCTGGCAAGACACTGGGGAGTCCAAGTTGTTCTGTGGCTTCATCTCCATAATCCCACGTGCAGGGAAGCGAGAGCTAGGCCAGTGGCAGGGACGGGCCTGCTCCTCCTGGTTGCAGCTGAAGGTCACGGAGAGTGAACACATGGGATTTGGGGAATGGACATGTGAAATCTCGGGGATGCTACTTACATAAAAGCATAGTGCACCCATGTGGAATTGCTCTTATCTTTGGGTTTCTGTTGACACTGAATTTTGTAAGGTCAAGTGCACACAAAAAGTAAGAAATGCTCAGGTTAGGACAGGAGGCTGCCTGCACCTTCCAGCCCTGGCATCTCTGCAGCTCTGGGACTCCCAGAACTGCTCTAGCAGCTTCTTCCTGCCCTTCCTTTTAGTGGTCAGAAATTGATGCCTTTTTCTCCAATTAATTTTATTTAAAAAAATTCCTCTCAACGTGTAAAATGTAGCTGTGAGAATTTTAGTTTTTGTGGCATTTAAGAATGATTTGGGATGGAAGAATTCTATATAACTCCAAGTTGTACAGTTTTAAAGCTTTAGTCTCATAATAATATGGCTCCACTAATAAATTTTTGTCTGTAGCAAAATGTTTCCAAGGATCTCCTGAAGGGTTCCTAAGCAGGCAGCCCTATCAGGGGCCTCGTGCTATTTCAGTTGATAATGCAATATGCTTCTCAAGCCCATGGTCCTACAAATGGCAATTAAGCTCTAAAAATGGTAAAAGAATTCCTTGTTAACACTGAAGACTCTGGAAGCTATGCTGTGGGAGCTATAATTCCTGCTTTAACCTCCTTGTGTCTCTTCTTCACAAAAATGAAACGTGGGCAGTAGTAGGTCCCTCTGATAGGACTAAAGGCTCAACGTAAGGTATAAGTTGGATATTGCTCAGACCCATGCTTGCTACCATTCTGCATATATTCATGTATATATAATTTAATAAATAAATGATGATTTATAATAATGTTATTACAACATATTCAAAGTAAGCCTTGTTTTTAGGAAATGTTAAGTTTAACTAAAGCTACCTTTACATTATATGATATGAAAAGAAATTCCCTACCTGACCCGTCTGTCACAAGTTCTAAACATATGGTCAATTTTAATCTGATCAGAATCACTAGAGATTTAAAAAGATATGAAATATTTTAATCACAAATGGGAATTCTTCAAAGGGCATTTTGGTGGAATGACTGTGAGGTTGTATAGAAGATGTATAAATGCTGTGAAAACAGACTGAAATAATTTGATGATATCAAGGAGAAAAGAAAAGAAGGGTGTGTTTAGGACACAAATTAAAAAAACAAAAAACCAGAAGGAGGGTTAGATTGCAGTTTGTAGGAGTCCAGGGATGTCAATATACTAGTGGCTTGGGTCCTGGGCTTCATGGGCTGCTGCACTCAGGGAAGAGCCTTCCACATTCTGGGAGAAGCCGTACACAGCAGAGGGGGAGCCTGGGAACATCTCAGAGGTTCAACATCTTTCTATCTTGCACATGTGACTGGGAGTGAAAAGCAGATGAAGCTCCTTGTTCCTGTGATACCATCACAGGCTTCTTTGGAGAGTTTTAAAGTAGATGCCACACTTCTAAGAATAAACCAGAGCTACCTTCAGGAATCACTGGCCATGCGTGTATGTCATGAGTGTTTATTTTCTAAGACAGTGGCATGAGTTCCACCATGGTGGCTTAAACTCTACCTATTTCCAAATGCTTCTTAGACCACTCCTCATAGGATACCATGTTTTATGTTGGTTCACTTGTATACCATCTGCTCAAGCTTCAAATTTGTGTTAATTAAAACACCCAGTTACTCCAGGTTGCTCCATGACTAAGTAAGTTTGGAAAATTCTACCATGTGAATGCCTTTCTTGGAAAATTACAATTTATATTAGTTTAGACCATCTGCATTTTCCAAATTCATCTGTCACCATGTAAAACCAATGAATATTTAGCAGTACTAATGTTTGGGATACTTGATAGTTGAGTTCAGGATTGCTATGTTGATTAAAACAAAGCATTCACATCTCTTCTAATGCATAAAACATAATAAGGGCCCAATAAAGGTAGAGTGATTATTATCAAGCTTAGCTAAAGGTCCTGCTGTATCCTAAGCATTGCACACAGAAGAAGACTACAACTGCTTCTGCCAGCTGCTGCTGGGTGACATTGTGGGAACGGAGATGGTGGTTACATCCTTTTTTTTTTCTTACATGGTAAGACATTTGGGGCCAGTGGATAAGGAGATGTGAATCCAGATAAGCACAGGGTTACTGGCCACAGCTGATGGCTTACAGGACAGATGCACCATCTCTAACACTCAGTCCCAGGTGTGTACACTGGCTGAACCAGTACACACCTCTGGTTCTCACGGGTCACTCTGAGTTGTTTGATGGGAGGTAGGGTGTCTTTGGAATCCTAGCATTCCACATTGTAACCTCTTCAACTCCTTGGTGCCTGTGGGTCTCTGAGCCTTGACCCAAGGTCCTGGCACCCACCCACCTATTTTCTAAAAACCCTGATGAGACTAAGGAAGAGTCTCTTGCAGGAGTCCTTTAGCCCAAAACAACATATCTCAAACAATCTGAATCGACAGGAAATTTCTACTATTCCCCTGGTTCTGAGTCTTTCCAGAAAGCCGTTGCCCTCTGGAAGAAGCATTAAGGCCACAGGACAAGATCCTAAGGAGAAGGAGTGCTGTGGGGTAGATGGGAGTTCGGGGTGGGTCACTGCTGTCAGCATGCTTGCCCAGTTGTGGCCTGTTATTCTGTGCCCTGCTGCTTTGCCCTAACGGAGCATGGGTTCTGTTCAGAACATGAGGAAGGTTCCCTGCCTCTGGTCCAGCCAGTGCCAAGGGTTCCTCTCTCTAGATTGGCATAATCCATGAAAAGCACTGAATTTAGGAAAGGGAGGTAGAGTTTTCTTGCCCCCATATTGCCGTCACATTCTGGGCATGACAGGGAGGCTAGAAATCTGATTCCTTGCAAAAAGTGAACGATAATACCTCAATGAAAATGAGGTCAAGGGGTCTGGGGTTGTGACTCAGGGGTAGAGCGCTCACCTAGCATGTGGGAGCCCCTGGGTTTGATCCTCAGCAGTACATAAAAATAAATAAATAAAATAAAGGTATTGTGTCCAACTATAACTAAAAAATAAATATTAAAAGAAAAAAAAAAAACAAAGAAAATGAGGTCAAAAGGGTGATGAAGTGAATTAAGACGGCTGTCTGTTTCCAGTGAATGTTTTTGGTATGTTTGTCTGGTATGAGACAACTGTATTTATGTGGTTTGTCTCTATGTCTTCTTTTCTGAACCAAAACAGACACGGTCTATGTGTCTATTCTGGTGTCAATACCATGCCATTTTTGTTACTATGATTCTGTAGTATAGTTTAAGGTCTGGTATTGTGATGTCTCCTGCTTCACTTTACTTGCTGAGGATTGCTTTAGCTATTCTGGGTCTCTTATTTTTCCAGATGAATTTTATGAATGATTTTTCTAATTCTATGAAGAATTTCATTGGAATTTTAATAGAATCGCACTAAATTTGTATAGTGCTTTTGGTAGCATGGCCATTTTGACAATATTAATTCTGCCTATCCAAGAACATGGGAGATCTTTCCATCTTCTAAGGTCTTTTACTAATACCGTCAGTTTCTTTATTTAGCATTCTATAGTTTTCATTGTAGAGGTCATTAACCTCTTTTGTTAGATTGACTCAAAAAAATTTTTTTGAGGCTATTGTGAATGGGATAGATTTCCTAATTTCTTTTTCAGTTGGTTCATCACTGATGTAGAGGAACACAATTGATTTATGGTTGTTATTCTTATATCCTGCTACTCTCCTGAATTCATTTATGAGTTCTAGAAATTTCAGAGAAATTTTTGGGTCTTCTAAATATAGAATCATGTCATTGCCAATAAGGATAGTTTGAGTTCTTCTTTTCCTATTCATAGCCCTTAAATTTCTTTCTTCTGTCTAATTGCTCTGGCTAGAGTTTCTAGGACTATATTGACTAAAAGTGGTAAAAGAGGACATCCCTTTCTTGTTCCAGCTTTTAGAGGGAAAGTGGCATATTTTTAGAAAGAGGGTTAATAATTTTGCAATTTTTAATTGCTATGGACCATTGTTTATTTTCTTCTTAAATTCATATGTTGAAACACTAATTCCCAGTGTTTTGGTATTTGGAGATCGGGCCTTTGGGAGATGATTAGGGTTATATGAGGCCATGAGGGTGGGGCCTCTGTCATGAAATTAGTGCCCTTCTAAAAGAAGGAAAACAGTGAAGTTGTCCACCAGGTGATACTATTAGGTGATGCAGTCTACAAGTCAGAAAGTGGTCCCTTGTCAGACACCAAATCTGCCAGCCCCTTAGTTTTGGACTTTCTAGCCTCCAGCACTGGAAGAAAAATCATTTTTGTTGTTTACAAGCTCCTCAACTCCCAGTCATTGGTATTTTGTTGTAGCAGCCTGAACTAGGGCAACAGTGTAGCATCACTGGTGTTGTGACCTACTCAAATTGTAGGGTTAATTGTAGGACTAGACTGTAGGAGGCAGGGGTGTATATTCTGAAGAACTTTGTTCTCTCTCAGCTCTCCCAGGGCTCAGTGTGTCCTTGTGCCAGCCACTTTTCAGCCTTGAGCCTTTGAGTCATCATCTGAAATGCGGAGAAGTAGATGAAACATACTTTGAGTTCCTTAGTCAATGCTAACATTTTATTATGAATTCACTTTGCAAGATGATATTGATTTGCCTGGTTCTTTTTCAACTAACATTATCTTTTTGTTTATTTACCAAATGTCCTAGCTCTTGGTGTAGAATAAATTCTACCATCTGGAGCCAGTGCTATCTTAGTGGAAAATAATTTGTTTCCATCTTTAGTCCTCCTATTTTCCTTTTCCTTTTTAACTCCTTACCTTTCCTATAAAGAGTTGTATGAAAATAAATATTAGATCAATATTTGACTGGATATTTGGACATCATGGTCCAGCTTATTTGACACATAAAATTGACCATCACATAGTAACTAATATTTATGCTTTACTTTTCTACCATTGGTAGAACTGAAATATGTGGCTAGAAATATTTGCCCAGAAAAGGAAAGAACAAAGTGAGGCTGGGAAATGGTTGGGAGAAGGTTTCTTATTCCTGATGGTAACATTAGGGGTTCGTCTGGGATCCCTAATCTCCATAGAGTTAAGTTATTTGCCCCTAACACTCTTTGCCTTCACTATCCTTTGGAGGAAAACTGGGCACCCATCAGCTACTTCAAAGCGATTAGCGTGGCTGCCAGTCTCAAGTCTCAGGTGACAGGTTCCTCAGTTTCTGTAGTTCCCAATCACCTGCCCTGTGGGTCAGGCACACTGGACTCTATGGAGCTGTTTCTTACTTTTCTTTCTTGGCTCAGGGTGTGCCTGGAGCAAGTAGACAGTGGTCCCCACTACTGGCCTGCCCCTGCCGTTGGATGCAAGGATTGGGTAAAGTTGGGAGGTAACTCTGAGATCCTGACCGAGGCTGCTCTTTGGTGACTCTCAAAGGCTCCTCTTCTGACCCCATTTCCCGATAGCTCCTTGGGGAATCCCGTGGTAGTTGGTTGATCATGGTGCTGAGCCAAAGTTCTGCTAGGCTGGCACCTTCATATGAGCCACCCACCCCTCCACCCTCACACTAGATCCTCCTGAGGGCTTCCCTCCTCACAGAAGAGGCATATACTATGCAGAATGGTTTTTAGGAATGGATTTGTGCTGCCTCCTCCTCATATTGAAGGGCTGCAGACTTGCCAAGGATTCCCTGTTGTTGTTTCTGTGTCCCCAGAGGACTCCCCAATTTCTTTACCTGAAGGGAAGGGGAGGCTCCTAAGGAAACTAGGGAGACACATTCTCACCCCCAACCCTTGGAGGAAGCTGCACTTTGTCCCGCTGGGTATCTCCAAGCCCATTGGGCTCATAGCCTGTTAACTTCTTCCTCCATTTTTTCCGTGAGGAAGGCAGCAAGTCCTTTGAGACAACCTGTCCTTTTTGTTCTTCTGGGACTCTTGGGATTCAGGTTATAGATGAAAAACCCCTTTAGAATGATCCTTTGTCCTTGATGACCCTAACCTTATAGAGTCTCCTCAGACCTAGCTTGAAAGAAGGCGAGTTTATACTCACTAGGCTCACCAATTTTGTTGATGTAGGATATAGGAATACATCGCACTATGAGCAGATATTTAATTATCAGCCATTATATCTGGAAAGTCAATTAATAGTAGCCAGGGGAGACCAGTAAGGTCCACTAAGTCTAGTCCCCAGGGTCTTTGTCATGTGAAACCAAAGACCTGTGGTAAGGAGGCAATAAATCCAGCAAATCATGTAGAGTTAGAGTTGCCAACCATGGATAAGCTCGTTCAGGGAGTCAGCCCTATGACAGGGGGCAGTTCTTCTGGCACAGGCACCTGAGTTGTTTTGTCTCATCCAGGTGGGAGATTCAGCCTCAAAGGCAGTGCCACACTCACCACTAGGCTTCCTGCTGAAAAACTGAGACAAGTTTGATTCACAGACACTTGGGAAAAGTACCTGATTTTCTCCTGCTGTCAGGCATGGCTGCAATACAAACTGTCCAATGGAGAATCATGGCCGCCAGAGGGAAGTATAAACTTTAATACTCTCTTGCAGTTTAGTTTGTTTATAAGAAGGAGGAAAATGGTCTGAGGTCCCCTATGTTCAGGCCTTTTTTTGGTCTGAGGGAGAACCCCAAATTATGTCAGCAGCATAAGCCAGACCAGCTATGATTGCTGCCATGATGGAAAAGAAATCTAAAGAGATACCTGCCAGGGTAGAAAATCCAGAGAAATCCCAAGAATTCCTAATCCCTACTTAACCTCCCTCATGTCCTCCCTACCCAGGACCTCCATCATCCTCCCCAAGAGGAGGACAAAACATACTACCCCTTCAGGAAATATCAGGAGGGGAATTTGGGCCAACCAAGGTCCATGTTCCTTTTTCCCTTCAGGACCTGAAGCAAATAAAGGTGGACTTAGGGAAGTTCTCCAAGTATCTAGATAAATACATTGAGGTGTTTCAAAACTTATGTCAGGTGTTCAGTCTTACCTGGAAATATACTATGTTACTGCTTAACCAAACTTTGACCTCTAATGAAAAAGAGTGTCTTAAAGGCAGCTGAGCATTTTGGAGATGATCTGCATCTCAGTCATGCCCCTGCAGCACAGACTAGGAGTAAATCTAATTATCTATGTAAAGCACTGGCGGTTCCTAGGAATAATTCCCACTGGGATCTCAGAGATGAACAGGATGAGTGGAAATCAGGCTCTGGTCCTTGTAGGTCTCAGAATGTCAAAGTAGAAGTCTATCAATTACTCTAAGATATCTGAAATACATCAGGAGAATCCTGCAACCTTTCTGGAGAAACTCAAGGAGGCATTGATAAAGTACACCACAATGAATCCTGAATCCACAGAGGGTCATATTGTTTTAAAGGATAAATTTTATTAAGTTGACCCCAGACATTTGGAAGAAGTTATAAAAATTGACATATGACCCTGATCAGTCCTTAGGTGACATCCTTGGGCTTGCAACATCTGTCTTTAAAGGATCAAGAGAGGAGGAAGGAAAGGGAATGTAGATCGAGAAGGAAGGTTGAAGTACTAGTCATGGCCCTAAAGGGAGCAAGCTTTCAGGGTGTTAAGGAGGTAATTAGGATGTACCTCAAATCACAAAAGCAAACTGTTTCTGCTGTGGAAAGGAGGGACATTACCAAAGGGAATATGTAAGAATGGCCTTAACCTAGGAAGGACCTTAGCCTAAGTAACTCCATTTTAAAATAAACCTGCAGTCTCACCAGGCAAGCCACAGAGCCCTTCAATATGTCAATCAGGCATAGTCTGACAAAAGCAAGTCACTTTCCGTAACCCGGGAAAGAGTCAGGGTGAAGTCCCATGTCTGATAAGAGTCAGAAGTGTGATATCAGGGAGGAAATCATCAAACCACATTTCCTGATTCTAAGAATGAAAGATGTCACTAAGAAACCTGGTAATAGCTGATAGGGACCCAAAGGGTGGGCAGTAGCTCCTAAAATTTAATGAAAATATTGGAGCAAATGAATAGACATTCAGCCGGCCACACTGATGCACACAAGCCTGAGAGCCTGGTGAGGACCTGGACTGACATCCCAACTCTTCTCATTTGCCTGATTCTCTGTGTCGTCCTCACTTCTCTCAAACTCTACAGCAGCCTCTTGACTCTGGTGAGAAAAGGACTTCTCCTTATGACTGTCTCCTCAGCCAGCCGTCAACTCCACCCTGGGAGAAGCCTCTATTGGTTCCAGACTTGGTCATTGTGGTCTGAGTGAATGTGCATCTGCTGGACTTAAGATCTAAGACTTAAGACTTTAAAATCTAGCACTTAAGCTTAGCATGCAGAGGGAATGTCTGTAATAGGTCTGTCATGTTAAGTGTGTTTGCAGTGCTTAGAACTAACTTAGAATTGTTTGCTTTGAACTGATTCTGTCTATTGCAATGCCCAGCATTAATGATTGTCGTCCCTTGATTAAAAACCTATAATGTGAAATTGTCTTAAGTGATTTGAGTAAATAAAACATTGAAAAGGGCAGAAGCGCATGGACATTCTTTATCTCTACCTTGACTGCAGATGTCGCATTTTGGCCCACTGCGATAGAATGTCAACAGGTTGAGTGACCCCCATCAAGGCCCTGTCCTATCTTTCAAGGCAATCACTGGGGGAATGAATGTCCTTGAGGGCTCATAGGGCCAGATTCCCCCAAGTCCTGAAGGGGTCCCGGTTAACCTTAATGCCTCCCATCACTACCATTATTATGCATGAACCCTTCTCAGGAGGGAACCAAAAGGTCAGCTTCCTTCTGGACACTGGAGCCACCTTCTCCGTGTTTCTCTCTTACCCTGGGCTCCTTTCCTCTGATACTATGGCTGTGCGAGGGTCTGGATGGCCTATCGCTAGACATTTTGCTCCCCTGTTGTGAATGGTATGGGGTGATGTTTTCTTGTGCATTCCTGATAGTCCCAGAGTGCACTACTCCTTTTTGGGGAACAGATATACTCTCAAAACTTCAGGCCTCCATCACCAGGAGTTTTGAATCCCTTTACCAAGGGACCCCAGGGCCCCTTATGCCTACCTTTATTAAAATATGATATAAACTCTGAAGTGTGGGCCACTGAGGGCAAAATCAGGTGAGCATAGAGTGCAGTTACAGTTAAAGTAACTTTGAAGGACCCCTCTGTCTTCCCACACCAGGGGACACTCTCACTTCCCACACTCTCTTTGCCTTGCACCCAAAGGCAGAGAGGTTACTGGAGATCATTCAAAGCCTTAAACAATGGGGACTCTTGGTACTTTGTAATAGCCCCTGCAATGTGTCCATTTTAGGAGTCCAGAAACCAAGTGGGGGATGGTGCCTAGTCAAGATCTCAGGATAATTAATGAAACAGTCATCCCTCTTCATCTTGTGATGCCCAATCCTTATACTTTGTTATCTGAGATCCCAGCTGCCACTGCTTGCTTTATTGTATTAGATTTAAAGGATGCCTTTTTCTGTGTACCCCTGGACAATCAGTCACAATATCTGTTTTTTAAAAATATTTATTTTTTAGTTGTAGTTGGACACAATACCTTTATTTCACCTATTTATTTTTATGTGGTGCTGAGGATTAAACCCAGGGTCTCACACGTGGGAGGCGAGCGGTCTACCGCTGAGCCACAATCCCAGCCCCCTGTTTGCTTTTGAGGAGCCAGGCAGTGGATCTCAACTGACATGGACAGTGTTACACCAAGGGTAGATATAGTCCCCATTTATATGAGCAAGTCTTCACCAAGGACCTAGCAGAACTCAAGGACAGGTCATCTGTAACTGTCCTGCAATATGTAGATGACATCCTCCTATGCGCTACCACCCAGAAGGAATGCCAAATGGCTACTACAAAGCTCTTGAATTACTTAGCTGACAGAGGATATAAGGCCTCAAAAAAGAAAGCCCAAGTATGCCAACCACAGATTTAATGTCTAGGATTACAGTTGTCTCAGGGAATCTGCAGGGTAGGAGAAGAAAGGATTGTACCTATAGGACGGTACCTTCTTCCCAGAATACAGGGCAACTTGGAGGATTCCTGGGGATAACTGGATAGTGCAGGCATTGGATCCCTGGGTATGGAGAGATATCTAGGCCCCTTTATCGACTCCTCAAAGAAACCCAATGCTGAGGGACAGCTGCCCTAATGTTAAAGCTGCCCAGAATAGGTTAAAGATTTCAAAGCCCTAAAAGAGGCCTTACTTTAAGCTCCTGCTCTCAGCTTGTTACAGAACAAAAATTTAATCTGTTTGTGACTAAAAGGGGAGGAACAGCCTTAGGGGTGATAACACAAAGGAGTGAGCCAGCTCAACAGCCAGGAGCATATTTTCGCAAAGAGCTTGATATGGTATCTCAAGGATGGCTGCCTGAAGTGGTGACTACAGCAGTCTTGCTGGTCCCTGAGGCAATTAAGATAACCCTAGGAAGACATCTTATTGTGTGCACTTCTCACTTTCCAGGAATTCTGAATGCTAAAGGGGGATCATAGCTCTCAGAGAGTTGCCTTCTCAAATACCAGGCCTTGCTCCTAGGAGGGCCAGTGGCTCAAGTAAAAACTTGCTCAAATTAAAACCCAGCCCCTTTCTTCCAGAATCACTAGAAGGAAACCTTGAACGTGATTGTCAACAACCTTTAGCCATAGATTACTCAACTGGGGGAGGCCTCTCAAGTTTTCCCATATCCAATCCAGATCTCATTATGTACATGGATGGAAGTTCTTCTATGGAAGAACCCAAAGCTGGATATGCCATGGTGACTTTTTTTTTTTTGTAGTTGTAGATGGACAGAATGTAATGGTAAAATTTCTAAGCTGATTCTAAGCCACAAAGCCTGAGTTAAAGTGTAAAAGACCAGGCATTGTAAAGTTTCTAAACTGCAAGGCCTGGGTTAAAAAATAAAGGACCAGGTATTGTTAAATTCCTCTGCTACCTCTAAAACCTGAAATTCCTGTAGCTGTTAGGACAATACCTGAACTGCCCAGTAAATATTTCTCCTGGTCCTCTGGCTGCTTAATAACTAAGGGCTCTGTGTAACCCGGCATGTAGGTATCCAGGCCCCAAAACCAATTAGTTTAAATGTGTACCCCGCTTAGGAGTGACCAATCACCTCTGCCCAGACTGTTCCCGCCAATGAATGTACTAATCATGTCTTAGAGTTGTTGTTCAATTTTCCCGCACCTCATGATGAGTTGTTCTGATGTATGCAAAGCCCCCCGCCCTCCCCAAAAAGTGTACTTAAGCTCTGCTTGACCTCTGCTCTGGGCCGCTCTCCCTTCCTGAGTGAGCCTTGAGCCTCAGCGCGCTGAATTGGAATTCCTCAATAAACTCCCTCCTGCTTATTGCATGAAGCCAGTCTCTTGTGATCTCTTCCTCCGACGCTTCGCCAGTCCCTTACAAGAATGCCTTTGTTTGTCTATTTTTCTGTGGTGCTTAGGATTGAACCCAGTGCTTCCCATATGCTAGGCAAGTGCTCTGCCACTGAGCTACAGCTTCAGCCCCACCGAGGTGACTTTTTAATCATAGTGCATGGGGTATTAACCATGGTAGGGTGCTGCATTCAGAGATTAATCAAAACTGCACTCACTAAACAAACACCTGTCTCTTACCAAAAACAAAATCTCTTCCTCTTAGACCAAAGGAACCTCACATCTATCAGGAACCCCTGGCCACAGAAAACCCTTGCTGCTGCTTCTCAATGCTCCTTAAAGCAGGAAGCAGTTACTGAATGGTTGTTCCAAGATGGCTTCTACAATGAACCTGATCAACCTGATCATCCCTGAAAGGGAAACCTGGATATTTTACTCCTCTATACCTCCTCTCAGCTTGAAGCAGCTAGGGCAGTCATTGCCCAATTCCCCTTATGAGGGGGAGGAATGAGAAAGAAAAATAGGCAATGGAGGGTAGGAAAGGGACAGCAAACGCCAGTAAGAAGGCAGGCATGGGGACAGCCATTCTTTTTTTAGGGGGGGTACTGGAGTTTGACCTTGGGGGCACTCAACCATTGAGCCACATCCCCAGCCCTATTTTGTATTTTATTTAGAGACAAGGTCTCAATTAGTTGCTTAGCACCTCACGGTTGCTGACGCTGGCTTTGAACTCATGATCCTCCTGTCTCAGCCTCCTGTACCACTGGTATTACACACATGCACCACTGTGTCTGGCTGGGACAGCTATTTTAACATGCCTGGCATGTCCTAAAACAGTTTTTGTTTCTCAAAGTGCACAAATCTCCATCTCACAGTGAGCAATGGCATAATCTGGCCCTTGCCCACCAGGGGACAATTGAAACCAATCAAGAAGAACTTTTAACTTTCCCTTATGTCCCTTTTAAAGACTGCATGACTTAGATGGCACATTTGCCCCTCCCAGGCATATTGTGTTGGGAGTTCTTTTTCTCACCTCAAATAAAATTCCTGCTCTTGCTGGAATTCATGGCATTCATTCTTTGACTCTGTGGAATATGAACCTGATCCCAACTCTGCTGGTAACAAAAGCATTCACTCTAACAGCCTAGAGCCTCAGCAACTTTGAGGTCTGTTCCTTGATGTCCTGCAAATGAAGAGCTCTCCATCCCATCATCTCCCATTGATTTGAAATGAGAGGACCAGCTGGAGCTGATGGGCCCCAGATGGACATGAAGTATTAAGCTCCCTGTCTCTGCGTAGGCTGCTGCTGTGTTATACTTTTATTGTCAGCCTCACTTTCTCTGTTCCCTTCCTGGTCCATCTCAGAAAAGTCTGAGATGTTCTGAGTTAAGTTACAGGTCAGAGACTGTGGAGAGGAAAGAGGTTAAGAGAAGTTCATTTTCATTCAACAAAGAAAATGCAAACAAAACAAAACAAAAACCCCAACTTCAAAACAAAAAACTCTGAACATTGCCCTTCTAGCATGCTGAAGATCACACTTCAGTACCACACTGCATTCTGTTTTTGGAACCAACAGCCAAGAAGTAGCAAAAACCTCTCTTTATGGATAAGTTTCTTATCCCAGGCCTGTTCCTGCTTCCCACTGTCCCGTCTCTCTTATGCATAGCTAATATAAACCGTTTCTTCAGTGTAAACAATTTGTTTCTTTTCCCCAAAATTCCATTACTAAAATCCTGACCCTTTAGGTTCAGTGGATACTTTTCCAGTTTCTATCTGGCCATGCTGGTGGCTTAGAGAATTTGTCCCAGGACTGCGTCCATCCATCATCTTTCTTTTTTTTTTTTAAATATTTATTTTTTAGTTGGGCTGGCCTTGTGGCTCAGTGGTAGCACACTTGCCTAGCAGGCGCGAGGCCCTGGGTTCGATCCTCAGCACCACATACAAACAAATAAAGTTATTGTGTCCAACTACAACTAAAAAATAAATATTTTTAAAAAATTATTTTTTAGTTGTAGTTGGACACAATATCTTTATTTTATTTTTATGTGGTGCTGAGGATCAAACCCAGGGCCTCAAACGTGCTAGGCAAGTGCTCTACCACTGAGCCACAATCCCAGCTCCCCATCCAACATCTTTCAGCCAGCATCTATAAATAGCTCAATCAACTCTTTATTTCAGAGATTTCTTGGTCTCAAAATTTTGACTTAACATTTGTCAACCAGACCAATGTCCCCAGATACACCCAGGAGGGAATTGTTGTGTCAACACCCTGATCTCAGATGACTCGCTCAAATTTGTCACGTCATTTTCCCTTCCTCATGAGACCCTCAGCTGCCCATTTCTTGGATTCTGACTTTGGTGAGCCATCCATTTGGAAGGGCTTTTAAACATTAGCAATTGTTTTAAGAAATAATGTGTGTGTGCTGGGATTGTTCTTAATCCTGATCTGTAACACCTGCCCTTGGATTAGTGGGGTGTTTTGGCTTGCTGTTCAGAATTTAAGGAGAGCACTGGGGTTGCTGAGTGGGCCTAGGGGAGGTCATGTGGGACCCACCTCCCCATTTTGCCTTTCCCTTTTTTCCCTGCTTCACCAGGTGCTTCCTGCCTCTACTTTCCCCTCTATCACCTTATACCCAGGATGCAAGATCCCTGCCCCTAAATAATTGGTTCCCACCCCAGGCCCCTCTGTGATTTTGGAGCTCTTTCCCTCTAAGTTTCTCATGTTCAAATCCCTCCCTGTGTCTGGGACTGAGGCTGGGGTGCAGCACAGTCAGGTCAAGGTGCCCTGAGACTTCTGGTGTTGTTCTGTATGCCATGGCCAGGTTCTGGTCCAAGAAGTTCCTGCCTGGAGAGTGAAATTGTGTGGTTTTTCTGAGCGGACATGCTGATTTGGGCTGACTCAAATTGTTCACAGAGAAAGGCCCCTTCCCCAAAAGCCTAGGGGTGGCTCTGACTACTCCCAGCCCTATGTCCCAAATTTCCCCCAGAGGCAACGTCAAATGCATCTGGAAACTTTGGTCACCCTCAGGGATGAACTTGATTTCATGATTCTACCCTTGTTTTCAGATGGATTTAACTGGAGGGTTGCTCTGGGGTTTCAAAAGCTTAGCATGCTAAAGTGCTGCCCCCTGCAGGCAGGCTGGGGCTGGCCTCCTGAGAAACCTCTGCCTTGCGGAGTTTGCTACACAATGTTTTGCTAAATTGGTCTACGGTAAGAAATTTACGAAATTATGCATATAATTTGATTCAGCAAAATAGTAATTTTCATGTCTTTAGGGAAGAACTATTAATTCTCAATCTTATTTTTGCTCTAAAGTCAGGCCCATTTTGTTAACCAATACCAATAGTTAACAATTAGTAAGCTGTAACTTTGCCTGAGACTCTGTGTTATTTCTTTTATATGCATAATTTTATTTAATATCTTAAAAAACCCAGTGAGGTAGGTCCTGGCCAATTTAATGCCAAATTGTAGTTGATGAAATTGTGGCTAAGGGACATCAGGTTACTTGTCACTGTTTTACCCTGAGTGTGAATAGAACACAGAGCCTTGGCTCTTAATCACTATACTACTTTATAATATGATGATATAAAGTTAATAGCAAACATTACTAAGTGTTTGCTATATGATAGGCAATGTGCTTTGAGTTTTGTGTGTATTAACTAATTTCTTTTCTTTTTGAGCACAGGGATGCTTTATCACTGAGCTACATTCCCAGTCTTTTTTAAAATTTATTTTTAGACAGGAGCTTGCTAAGTTGCTCAAGATGCTCAGGTTGGCCTTGAACTAGAAATCCTCCTGCCTCAACCTCCTGAGTTGCTGGGATTACAGGTGTGTGCCACCATAACTGGTTCTCTATATGAACTCATTTAATACCCACAATAACAGATATGACTCCATTCCCATTTTATCTGTAAGGAAACCAAGTCATAGAGAGGTTAAATTACTTGTACTAAGGAAAGGGTGCTCTAGGACCCATTCAGTCTGAGTCTAAAGCTCACATTCTTTTTAGTTGTCAATGGATGCTATTATTTATTTATTTATATGTTGTGCTGAGAATCAAACCCAGTGTCTCACACATGCTAGGCAAGCGCTCTACCACTGGGCAATGATCCCAGCTCCCCAAAGCTCACATTCTTATCATGTGTGTTCAAGGCCTTTTCCTCCTAACAAAGATGGACTAGGCTGCCTTTGAAGTCTGGTTTTAAGCATGGAAAGTAAAATGAAATCAAGAGCTTTCTGCTTTCTCTGCTCCTGGAATATTTGAAATGGCAAGAAACTGTTATGGTTGTTGATCACCTTCAACCTTATGGGTACCAGCCACAGCATGTCATATGCAGGGTGGAAGAGATACCGATGCAACCCCTTGTGAGCTCTGTGGTTTGTAGGAGGCCCTGAGGGATGGAATCATGTGCACGAGCAGTTTTAAGTTCTAGGTGTCCCCAACCCTGGAGAGCTCTGAATCCTAGGAGCCATGTTTGTATTTGAATTTTACTATGTGTTTAATTGGGGTCACACCGAGTGGGATATGCAGATGCTGTGTTCAGGGGTGGCATCAACCCTGAGCCTTGGGTAGTGGAGGCTGGGCAGCTGCAGAGAATTGCCCAGAAAGCTGGGGCTAGGCCATTTGGATATTGCTGAGAGAGTTGAAGGAGAGGGTCATTTCCAGATTGCTGGGCTTTCTGCTCTTGCTCTCAAACACCTCAGGGTGCATCCCAGAGGTCCCTGAGTATCCCTAGGAGTATATTCTGAGGAAAGTGACTCTGGCCTTTGTGTTGGCTAAATGCAAAGCCACTTCCTATCAGGGAGAGAGCTCAGGAACACAGGCACAGTCCTGCCTCTTATACTCGGGGGTTCTCGACAGTCTTATCAACTTCTGACCCCTCACAACTTTTAGAAGCTTTGTTTCCCAGCAGTGAGTGGGTTTGATCCTCTTTTCAGCCATCTCTTCTTCACACCAACAGAGTTCACTAACTCTGGTTTGTTGCTTCTATTTCCTTCACCTATGGGCTTGCCCTTTTTCCTCAGGAGATTAAAGCTGATTTTAGAAATTCCACGACGTTTCATCTCCCGACTGTGCAGTTGCCCCTATCGTTCAGCGCTCTGTGCCAGTTACCTAAGGGCTGACCTCAGAGTGACTGATGGGTCCTGAGGCTGATGGATGGAAATAGCAGGATGGCTTCCGGCTGCCCCTCCCCATGGCAAGTGTCAACCAGCCTGCTGGGTACCATGAACAGCAGCTGTGGGCATGCTAACCTGAGCAAAGAGGCTCAGGTTTCTCCGGTGAAAATAACACAGCAATGACATGCAATTCCTGGGTCATCTGGGATGTGCCAAGGGCTGTTCAAGCAAGGCTGGTGAGTGCTGGGAGTCCCTGGGTCTTGGATGATTCTCACTGTCATGGAGCCAGAGAGAATACTAAGACTGTACATTCCACCAGAGACAGGTCAGAAAGAAAAAAGCATACAGATTTAATGTCTGAGAGATAGGAAGGGACTGCTGAGAATTTATAGTAATAGTTTAATAAGTAAAAAGGTGATCTGAGACTTTAATTCTCTACATTTACATTTCCTCTATCCACATTTATGTATCTCACTGTGGAGCCAGTGATGCTTCAGTAAAAGAATTGAAAACTCAAGATACCTAGAAGGGCCAGGTGCCGTGGTGCATGTCTGTAATCCCAGCAGCTCAGGAAGCTGAGGCAGGAGGATTGTGAGTTCAAAGCCAGCCTTATCAACTCAGTGAGACCCTGTTTCTAAGTAAAATATTAAAAAGGACTGAGGATATAGCTCAGTGGTAAAGTGTCCCTGAGCTCAATCCATGGTACCAAAAACAAAACAAAACAAAACAAAAACAAACCTACTAGGGCTACCCAGGCAACAAGTGAATGGAGCAGGCCTAGTATGAGACTGTCATGACCCCCTTGCCCGCAAGGAAGACGCGACTCAGGAATCTTCTTTCAGCAGTTTATTCAGGCCCTTGATATTCTTCTAATGATTCTTCTACTACCCGGAATAATAATTGGATGCCCCTCCCAGCCTTAATAAAGCACCTCGAACCCCAATGCAAAGCTGCCACGTGTACCCTTCTCACAGGGTGCTAGAAAATGACACGCCAACTTTCTCTGATAAGGAGCTGGGAACACGCCAACTCTCTTTGATATGGAGTTGTCCTTCACAGACCACAACGGAGCCAGCGCCATCATGTAATGGCGACCACAGTCCGCAGGAACGGCTCACCACATGAGACAATGGGGAGTGGGAGAGATGGTGGTAAATTGGAGAATCCTGGTTCAAAAGAGCTATCTGAAAATCAGATTTACACCAGATACCAGTTTTCCACAAAGTTGAACATCTATCTCAGATTTCTAAGTAAAAAAACTTATTAGTAAACATTATTTTGTTGAAAGAAAGAAAGAAAGAAAGAAAAAAAGAAAACCACATTCAGTACAATTGCATTAAGTACTTCCACTGTCACACTTCTCTTCATGGAAACGCATCCTTTGGGATCCCCCAGTATAAACCCTTGGCTGATGGATGTTGACCTTATGCAGGCATCAATCCCTAAAAGTTAGCTCATATGAGAACCCTCATAGGTTGCAAATGACCATTAAAAGTTTCTTAGGAAGGTACCCTGCTGATGGCTAATAAAGTGCCTTTTTCTGATGTCCACATGCTTGGATGATAAAGAATGGTAGATGTTTTTCAGTTGAGCAGCAGAAGAAATGATTGGCTTGGGTTTAGGAGTTGAGTTGTTTGGAACATTCTAGTGTGCCTTTAAAATCAGAATCATTCTTAGCACGCTGGAATCGGGGCTGACTGAGTCAGATTTACACCTGTGGTCTCCTACTCACTCTGAGGCACATGTTCCCTAGGGAGAAGGGTGGACATGAGATGGTCTCTTCTTTAGGCATGTGAACAAGGGTTTCTCTTTCCTTTGTCAAGCTCATGCAGTTGAATTCACATAGGTCACCACACATTTAATGTGGTTTCTGTGTTCTGAGAGTAGTCCACAGACCTAAAAACCTCACATGTGCACACAGAAGAAGGAACAGTGATCTTGCACTGGATCCAAAGGCTTGCTTCGAGCAGCCAAAGAAGCTTTGATTAGTGACAAGGTACAGTTGTATGTTATACACAGAAGTTTAAGTTGTTGCCACTGAAGGAAGGGGTCACAAGGAGAACAGGTGTAACTGTGTGGAATCCTTCTATAAGAAGAGATATACTTGGGGCTGGTGTTGTGGCTCAGTGGTAGAGTACTTGCCTGTCATGTGTGAGGTATTGGGTTGGATTCTCAGCACAGCATATAAATAAATAAAGTATTGACAACTAAAAAAATATTTGAAAAAAGAGATCTATACTCTAGGGTTGGGCTATCCTTCAAGGAAATGATATATATGCCTGATAGTTATGTGAAGACCTGAGTTTTTGAATTTTAGCTCTGCTAATTATCAGTTCTGTGACATAGGTACACTATTTCACTTTACTAAATGCCAGTTTCTTTATCTGTACAGTTCTAATTTTAGTAGTAGGTGTGCTGTCAAAGCAAAAGTTAACCATTTATTTTAGAAATATGGAGTCCAGAGACCAGTTTTGATTGAGACCACACAGTGAAGTCTGTGCTCACATTAGATTGAGATCTTCAGGTTTCTTGACTTTGGATCTGGGGCTAACTTGGTTTTATTTATTTATTTAGTTATTTTAATTGTAGATGGACACAATTCTTTATTTTATTTGGTGCTGAGGATCAAATCCACTGCCCTCCACATGTGCCATGAGCACTCTACCACTGACTACAATCCCAGCCTAGGTTTTATTTATTTATCCTTTCTTTCCTTCAAGCATTCATTCATATAATGTTTTATGGTTGGAAGAGCTAGAGAATGGAGCTCACATTCCAGTGGAAGGGATATGGCTGCCTCCTGAGATAGGAGAGCATTCCACTCTATCCACGATAATGGCCTTATCCCACCTGGCCTCTCACCAGCTAAACTTCTTTCCCTACAGAGTACCAGGAGGCACATAGTCTCTGAATTGAGGCCAGTAGGAGCAAAACTACATTGAAGAGGTGAATAAGTACATCATTGAGAAATCTGCCACTTGGTTAAGTTACAAAAGTAATTGAAACCCATTTTTTCTTTTTTCTTTTCTTTTCTTTTCTTTTTTGTACCAGGGATTGAACTCAGGGACAATCAACTACTGAGCCACATCCCCAGCCCTATTTTGTATTTTATTTAGAGACAGGGTCTCACTAAGATGACTAGTTCCTCGCCTTTGCTGAGGCTGCTTTTGAAATTGTGAACCTCCTGTCTCAGCCACCCAAGCAGCTGGGATTACAGGAATGAACCCAATTGGGAAACAAAATGACTGATTTTTTTTGTTGTTTGAAAATGTTTTCTAGTCTTTAAGAGTGCTTTCCCTTTGGAATTTTTAGGGTCTGATGACCCTAAAAGGAATAATGAACATATCAGTGGTAGCCAGGAGAGAGCCCCTTCCAGAAACTCTTGTTCTTTGGCAATGAAGAATACTGAGAACGAGGGCAAGATGAGATTAGTTTGCTTCTGAAACCATCTGTGACCATTCCACATGGCAGCTGATTTGTAAGAACAGGCAATAAACACCTAATGTTCACTCATCTCTGAGCACAGCCTGTTTCAAGAGTAAGTACTGGGGCTGTGGGAAAGCCCTGCTCTCTGGACAGATGGAAGCCAACAGACCCAGTGGTGCTGGCCTGGAGTAGTGCCTCAATTTTTGCTGATCTAGGATCTAAATGCAGTTGGATTGTGGACTCCATGTCTCTGGATCTGATCCTGCTTTCTTCTGAGTGGGGAAGGATCCTGAACTCTCTGTGTAACACTATCTCTGTTTCTCGTTCAGCAACAGCTCCTTATGCATCAAGCTTTCCTGTTGTAGCTTAGCGTCTCTCTGATAAAAGAGATGGCCTATTTTTAGTGGGCTATTGTGCAGATAAGTGTTAAAAGACTTTAAACACCCTGGGCACTGAAGGGGGAAAAGTTGCCAGTCAACAGACAGAAGGTTTGTACTTGGTAGGCAGGGGCCAGAGCTTGCAGAGTTTAGGGCTCATCTTTTTTCCGTTCATACCATCCTGTCTGTCATCTCTCTCAGAGGCTATTGGTTTCATACCAGGGTTTCTGATTGGCATGAAATGCATGGAACTTATAAACTGGTCATTTAGTAGGAGGGACTGCAGAGAAACTGGTTAATTCTGTGGAAAAAATAAAACTGCTCCCTACCTAATGTTGTAAAGGTAACTGAACAAAACTGTAGGCAAATACCATGACAATAGGGATGGGAAGGATTTCTTATTCAAAACTTCAAAAGCATGAAACAATAACTTGACAAAATTCAATCAAATGAAGGATTCTATTCAACAAATGTCACCATGGATGCTTATAACAGACCTGCAAAGGATTGGACAAGACCATTGCAATGTATCAACCCAACAAAGGTGTGCTATCATTCTAGAAAATCAAAGGAATTCTTAAAAATCAACAAGAAAAATATAGAATTCCTTTTAAGAGCAAAGAATTTGAAAAAGTATTTTCAGAAGAGAAGTCTCAAAAGAATGAAGTAGCATAGGAAGAAATCCTCACATGCATTTGTGACCACATAAGTAAATGCCTATTAGTCAACAGGCGAGTGTCACTTTACACTTGTTAGACTGGAAAAATCAGAAATGGAGGTGATGTCAGCTTGAGGTGGGGAGTAAAGATGCAGGATGCTTTTGCGCTTCTGCGAGAAACCAATCTACTTTCAGGTCTACACACTCTGAAGAAATGCTTCTGTGAATTTAGGAAGAGACTCATGTAATAATGTCTGATTCATTCTACTATCCTTCCTATCCCTACATCCCCTCGCCTCCCTTTACCACCGCCTGTCTAATCCAAAGTACCTCTATTCTTCCCTAGGCCTCCCCATCCTTTATTATGAATTATCATCTGCAAAGAAGAGAAAACATTCAGCCTTTGGTTCTTTGGGATTGGCTTATTTTGCTTAGCATGATATTCTCTAGTTCCATCCATTTACCAGCAAATCCCATAATTTCATTCTTTTTTAATGGTGAGTAATATTCCATATATATACACCACGTTTTCTTTTTCTATTCATCTGGACATTATTACTCTATGTGCATATATGATTACATGACTGGTGTAATTCTACATCATGTACAACCAGAATAATGAGAAATTATGTTCCATTTATGAATGATGTGTCAAAAGGAATTCTGTCACATATAATTAACTAGAATAAATAAAAACAGAATTAATAAACAATGTTATTGATGAAAAAAAAAGAGAGAGAGAGACTCCTGTAGAAGGGTGTGAGGCAATTGGGGAAGTGGGTAAGATATCAGACTTCCTGGAGTATGCAGCAGTCAGAAGCAATGGATTAGCCGTACACAATTGGGGGATCTTAAGACCCTAGTACTGAATGAAAAACATAGACAGTTGACCTGTAATATGAAAACATTTAGTAAGTTAAAAACACTTTACCAGGTGTGGTGGCACACACCTGTTATCCTAATGAGTCAGGAGGCTGAGGCAGGAGAATGTCAAGTTCAAGGCTGGGCTCAGCAACTTAGGGAGGCCTTGTTACAAAATGAAAAATAAAAAGGGTTGGGGATGTACATTAATGGTAGAGTACATCTGGGTTCAATCTCCAGCACTGCAAAAACGAAACACATAAATTAAATAAAAGCAATAGTTAAAAAAAAAAACCCAATACTTACACACAAAACCATGACACACATACCCTTTGTCAGAGTTTATTCAGAGGATTTCACATTAAGCAAACTAAAATAGGAAGGAGGGGGAATAGGATTGGGGATGAAAGGAAACAGAGACAGCAAACATTATTGAACTCTGGAAGGCATTTTATTACTAGACCTGCAAATCAGTGAGGGAGACTGGGTGCAGTGGCACTTCCTGGGCAACCACCTTTAGCTGAATGCCTGACACTAAGTATTGGCTTACTGAAAGACTATGAATAAAGATATAACTGGTGACATCATCCAGGACTTCATGGATTCCTTGATGTTACTCTCTTGGAGAATAACATCAAGGAATTTATGAGTGCCGGGGAATTTATGAGTTTGGCCCAGGAGAAGGAAGTAAACTCATCCTATCCATTGTAACTATTTTCTACTAAAAATCCCTCCTATAAAAAAAATAAAGTGCCAAATTGTCTGTCAAGAAGATACAGTTTATTTGTTTGGTCCTAAACAAGACATTTTAAAAAGCTGAAGATGGATCACTTGTTTATCTATCTATAGCCTAGAAGTTTATTGGTACAGGTTCTTAAATAATGTTTGGCAGAATATATTATTGTCACCCTTTAAACAAACTACAATCTCCAAAAATTCCTATCATGCCAGCAATGGCACTTACTCTTACTGGTAACAGCATCCAAGGAATTCTCTAAGAGTGAACTTCAGGTTTCAAATCCAGTTTCTCTAGATTTGAGATATCAGATCCTCCAGCATCAAAAGAGAAATGGCGATTACTGCACAGCTTGTGTGTGGAATAGGGATTTAGCAGCTGCTGGGTTCATCTGTTCTCTTAAGTTCTATTTCTTTCCATAGTTCATCTCCCATCATTAATCTTCTGGATAGTTGTCTCATTTCTACTTTCCCTTAGCCTAAATCAGATTTCCTAAGCTTGCTGTTTGGGGCCAGACAGCTGTGGTGTCTATCCTGCTCACAGCAGGATATTGAGCAGCCCTCTTGGCCTCTACCTACCAGATGCCAGGAACACCTCCAGTATGACAACCAAAACCTCTCCAGACTTTGCCAAAGGTCTCCTGAGTGCAAAGCCACATCTAGTTGAGAGCCACTGGCCCACAAAGAATCAGGGACACACCAACATTTTTGCATAACATCTAGTTTAGAAATGTTCTTGCTTTCAGGATACAGGATGCAGAATTCTCTTTCCTTCTTCTGTTAGGCAAATATCTAAAACTAGAAGCTCAGAGAAGATGGTTCCAGGGAACTATCTGGCTAAATCCAAGTGTGGCAAAAGGAAGATTTAGGACAATTTCTGAACTAATTCAGAAATAAAACAAATAAAACTTCCTGTCTAGTTGAATATTTGTATTTGGGCAAATGTAGTATTCAAGACTACATTTTACAGGGAAAAGTTCTTCATTTTCAACTTTCCATGGCCAGAGACTAGCTGACTGCACATGTGGAGTGCTGATGGGAGTTGAGAGATGTGAACTTTGGGGTCAAGCTGCTCAAGCTTTGTCAATGGGTTGGAATCCTTCTGGGTTTCATAAGATTTGTAATCAGAGAACAATCCTGGTGTTCTTGAATTAGTTCTTTCAACTCAGTGGCCATATCAGTAGAAAAGACTTCTAAAAATTAGAGTTCATAGAACTAAGAAAAACAAAAAGTGTGTGACAGAATTGAGAACCTACCTGAGACAGTTTAGATGAAATGAGCAAGTCCTTGGCTTTCTCTGTCTGTAGCACAGAACATCAGGAAATGTTTGTTGTTGATCATGTAGATGGTTGTGATGGGGGAGAGCAGGTGGAATTAGGTTATAATTTGCTTAGGAGTTTTTTTTTTAAACAGTTGTAGATATTATTCCTAATTAGCTGACTGAAGACCAGGTTTAGGGAGACTAGAATCCCTAAGAGGGTCTTCTAATCTTGAACCAAGGGTTCTAAATCCTCTAGATTTATAGTGGAAATAACAAGTGCAATTAATTTTTTCTACTTCCACGTTTTCATTGAGGGATGTACATAATTGGTTAGGGAGGAATTCATCTCCCTGTGATGAGGCCTGGGATACCATGGTGAGTGAAGGAATGATAAAATATGCCAGAGAGAAGGAAGATATGGAAGTTGGGAAGCATCTGGAAGAAAAAAGAAGCCCAAAGGGAATGACAGGATTGATAAATTGGAAGCTTAATGCTGTGAATGTTAGAAGAAAAGCTTCGTAAAGAAAGAGATTAGAATCTCAGAGAATAAATTGCCAAATGGAGTTCAGGGTGAATCCCAGGGGATCAATGCCGATCTTGCCTATCATCCACACAGCCCAGCCTGCGGTCCCTGTCTTCTCCTACCCACTCTCACAATGCCTCACAATGGCCTGGGGACACAATCCAGACAACAACACATTTTGCAGACAAAAATATGAAATCCAGGAGGATGGGTGCTTGTTCAAGTCAGAATTCCCATGCAGGTTGTGTAGTACTTACTCTGTTATACCACACAGCTGCCCAGGAAGCACAGATTCTCAGTGAACAAAATTTTATGGCTATAAAGTCTCAAGACTGAACCAATTTCTCTGGAGAAAAAAGAAATTAGAGGGGTAAACATTGAAAAAGAAGAGGTATATGTTTAAGTGAGCCTTTTCTTTACATTTATGGTAAATTTTACATTCTCCATTCTCCATTCTGTTTAAAATGTTTTCTATAGCTTAGATGAACAGGGCTGGAAATGGATGTTCAGGGTAGTGGAGGTGATGAGTCGGGAAGCTGACAGATAATAAAAGAAGGAAAGGGAACGGCTGTCTTTGTTTTGCCAGGGACTCGTCTTCTCTAAATTCTTGGAAAACAGAAAACATTAGTGGGCCTTTACCTTCATGAACTTGGACCCCAGTTCAGGGCAGCATTGTCTCTGGAGAGCAGGGAGAGAAGGAAACAAATAGGGCTGGGCCCCACTGCATTTTCTGGCTTGTAGACTACAATTAAGCTGAGCCTGTTCTTGGAATGGTCAAGTCCAAAAGACTGAGCCTCCAGGCCATGGGACCATGCATCCAGGTGCATTTCAGTGCTCAGGAGAAAATGAGCTAGATAGGCAATGAAATCAGGCATATGAGAAGAAATCCTTGTTTTTGCAACCTTGGTCTGTACTGGGTGAAACTTATTTTAGAATGAATAGAGAATCTCTTCATCTGCTCAGGGAAATTGCTGGCTTGAATTTATAGTTGATTTCTTCCAGATGGGCTCATTGAACAAGTCATAATTCAGCTTTCTGTGCAAGGAGAAAATGGGAGGTCATCTCAAATTGTGAAGAAATATTGAGGAAATTAAATAATTTTCTGGATGAACATGCATAAGGCAAGGATGGAAGTAGAGGTAAATGAATGCTCTCCTATTCCTCCACAAAAGATATTATTTGATTTGTGTATAATTTATCACCTTGGATTTAGGAATGAAATTGATTATATTTCAAAAGCAGCTAAGTGGAAATTTATTTGAATTTGAATACATGGAGCCAGAGAAGGAAAGGACATAAGTTGAAACACTCAAGGAAATTGCATGAAGAAGCTAATGACTGGAAGGAGCATAGGGTTCTGGCCTTTTAGAAGTCTCACATTAGGGCTTGATCCCGTAGTTTGTAAGTAATGTTTTGAAAATGTCAGTGCTCTCTCAATGCTCTATCAACTGATATAGAGAATCACCAATGTGTAGCATTTCTTCTAATATTATTTCCATTAAGTTCTTTGAGAAAAGCTAGTTAAAGTAAAATAATTGCTCTCATGTAGCTTAAAAGGCCCACTGAAATTGGATGTCTTATGAAAACATGCTAATTATAACACTGCACATTAGGAGGAGTGGGGCAAGAGAGAGAAGGATCCTGCCAACTTTCTTCTGTCATGAAAAATGAAGAGGCCTGTGGCTAGGGTTCAAAATTGGAGTGTTGCTCTCCTCTTTGAATACATGAAAGATGCAGGTAGACTTAGGCAGGCAGGACCCACAGAGTCCTCCAAGGCTGGAGAGATTCAGCATGAACTGAATTTGGGCAAAGTTCTGTTTTAGTCAGCTTTTCACTGCTGGGAACAAAAGACCTGACAAGAACAATTTTAGAGGTGGAAAAGTTTATTTAGCGCTCATGATTCCAGAGATCTCAGTCCATAGAGGACTGACTCCATTTCTCTGTGTACAGGATGAGGCAGAACATCATGGTGAAGGGTGTGGTGGAGGAAAGCAAATCAAGAGGAAAGCAATCAGGAAGCAGAGAGTTCTCCACTCATCAGACAAATTATAAACCCCAAAGCCATGCCTCTAGTGACTACTTCCTCCAGCCACATCCTACCTACTTACAATTACTGCCCAATTAAGGGTTAATGTGTCGATAAGATTAAGAGTCTCATAGCCCAATCATTTCACCTCTGAACTTTCTTACATTGTCTCACACATGAGCTCTTGGGGGATACCTCATATCTAAACTATAATAGCTCCCTTGGAGTAGAACGCCAGGCAAACTGCAGGCAGATTCAGGGCTTTACAGACAGCACAGGGTAGTGAGGAAGCACAATGGTTAAGAGTGTGTGCTTTTGAGCCAGATCCTCCTGGCTGTGAGATTTTAGACACGTTACTTCACTTCTTCAACACCTCTTCTTCATCTTCAAAACGAATATAATAGTATATTGATCCCACAGGATTCCTATGGGGATTGGAGACATTATCTGTGAACTTTGCATGCCACTGCCTGGAACACTGTGAGTACCCAGTAAGTTTTAGCTTAGGATGATTTTATTTCTTAAACTATAGGTAGCCAGGCTTTATCAGACAACAAATAATGAGAGTGGTGAGCCTCAGGAAGTCCTTGCAGATATGGGAGGTTCAACAAATGGCCACCCTAAAAGAGGGACTCAGTCAATATCCAATCCCCATCATGCAGTCCTGGACCCCATTATCCAGCCAGCTCCAATATCCTCTTTCATTTCAAATGACCTGCTAGACACAGTAACTGGTCCCACATTGTGACACAATTGGGATTTTTTGTTCCAGAGTTCAAGTTAAACAGATTTGAGCCATGTTATACTTTGGTTCCACAGCAATTGATTATGCAAGTTTCATATCCTCTTGGCTTTAGTTTCTCCAGTGTCCAAGATCAAAGAGTAGAAAAAGAAAGAAACAGCAATGGCTTTGAGAGAATGGTCACCATCAACTCCAACACCCCTTCTACAATGAGACTGGAAGAGTGGGAGATCTGTTAACATCATTGATTAATTGGTAGGATGTTTTGCCAGTTCCTCATATTTTGAATACCATGGCAAGAAGCAAGCAACCCACAGAGCTGGAAAGAGAAAATACTATAAAATACTCTCACCTGTAAAACGGGTGAGTCATTAGAGAAGGAGCAAGACAAGGAAAAGGGAAAGGAAAAAACAGAATAACAGAATAAAAGGGAAAGAAAAAAGGAAGATTGAAGAGAAATAAAGCTTTCTAACATGGATGGAGCTTAAGAATTGAAAAACGTTAATAATAACAGTTATAGAAAAGTGGGACTGAGGTCAATGGAAAGCCCCAAAATATTGTAAATACAAAAGAGCCTTTGGCATTCTGATCCATCTCCCGTCTTTATAGTTAAAGAAAAGAAGGAAAAAAGGAAGAAAAAAAAAAAGAAAGAAAAGAAAGAGAGAATCTGTCTTGGATTTTCTATCTAGGGGATTGGACTATGATCTATAAGGCCCTTTCCAAAGATAATAATCTGTGAATTTCTAAATCATATATATTTACACAATACTCCTTATTGGTTAGGATAATTCAATATGGTGTGCATAACTTCCATGATAGCCATTTGGGGATGATGTGAATTTGTTTGATTTTCATGGTTTTCAAAAAGGATCCTAATGCCCTTCAATGTTCTAAGTAGCTTATTGTGTGATTAAAAAAAAAAAAAAAAAGACGAGCCCTTTGGGTATTCTGGGACTAATGCTGAGCTTTTGGTAAAGTACGAATCTAGGCTAGAACTAGGTCCTAGAACTTTGTGGCATTCCCCCCGTTTGCTGGTTGTTAAATTCTAGGATATCGGTTTCCTGGGTGTCCAGGTTTTCCATTAAGTACAGCATATCAGGAGAGACTCCAGAGCCGACCCCATAGTTGGTTCCACTGGCCTCCGAGGACGTTTCTGTGTCGATCAACAGAGCGGGCACGGGGCTCAGGGGATCTGGACCTAGGTTTGCCAGGGAGATGTGGTTAGACTCGTGGAACTCTGGGAGACTCCACCTTTTGGGGAACCTATCCTCAGTTGAGTCTTCCTCGAACAGAAAAAGATGTCTCTCGTTGCTATCTGGACCAGTCTGAGGAATAGGCCCCAGAGGAGGTGTCCCCTTTTCGGAGGGGGCCAGGAGTCCTGCTGGGTCCTCCTGCTGCCCAGTCCTGCTGGGTTGAACTCCAGTGAACTCTAAGCTCAAGATGGAGGTAGCAGAGTCATGGTGGTGGCCTTCGTAAGAGGGCTCTGGAGCTTCAGCATTGGTGACCAGTACCTCGGGGACCTGTGGCATTTTGGTGGGGGAGGTCCGCACACTGGACTGCGGGGTCAGGCTCTGCAGAGTGCTGGTCCGGCTGGTCTCCCTGATTGTGGACAGCTCTCCCATGCTGGAGTGCATCTTGGGACTGCTCTCGAGGGAGGGGGACTGTTTCCGAGTGGGCGAAGCTCTGTGGGGGTTTCTTGAGGGCACGTCTAGCAGGTCGCGAGCTGGGCTGAGCGGGAATAACATGGAGCTGTCGCTAGCCTGCCTCCCAAAGCTCCTCCTCTTGGGGCTGGCGGGGTGCTCGTGGGTACTCAGGAATCGCTTGACTCTCCTGATCATCGAATGCCGTTGGCCGTGCTTCTCATAGTCCCACAGCCACTCCTCGCCAGGGAAGTCAGACTCAGAGTGCCTGAAACAATGATAGAAGGCATTGGGGGCAGACTGTGACGTTAGGAGATGGGTTTGACATTTTGCATTACAGATTTTGGAGATAGGGAAGGGAGACTTTAACTTGAGATAGTCTAGCCAAGGTTCTCCAACTGTTTAGTCTGAGGCCCTTTCATTGTTTTATCTATCTATCTATCTATCTATCTATCTATCTATCTATCTATCTATCTATCTGTCTGTCTGTCTATCTATCTATCTATCTATCTATCTGTTGTTGGGTACTGGGGATTGGACTCAGGGACACTCAACCACTGAGCCACATCCCCAGCCCTATTTTGTATTTTATTTAGGGGCAGGGTCTCACTGAGTTGTCTAACACCTCACTTTTGCTAAGGCTACCTTTGAACTCAAGATCCTCTTGCCTTAGCCTCCCAAGCTGCTGGGATTACAGGCCTGTGCCACTGCATCAGGCTCTGAGGACTCTTTAAACTTTTAAATATTATTGAGTACCCCAAAGAGACCTGTTTATTTAGGTTATGTCTATTGCTCTTTACAATATCTGAAATTATAACTGAGGAATGTTAAAAACACAAGGATGTAGAACACATGTTCTATTTAGTGGCTAAGTAATGACATCATCACCTATCTTATAGTTTCTGGAAAAATTCCACTTTATAGTAGCCCCACTCCCCTATCTGTGGAGAAATATTCCAAGACCACCAGTGGATGCCTGAAACTGCAGATACTGGCCCATACACAAACATTGTAATGCTTTTTCCATCTTACCTAAGCACTTGCACACACAAGCCTATTTGGTACTAAGGTCTACTCCTGTCTTGGATTACATGGTTGTCTCACATCTCTGTGTGCATTTTTAGTCTTAGTGGGGCTCAAGGAACTGCTTAAATCCTTGCCCTTAAAAGACAAATACTCATGCCGTCTCTGGGATCAACAGTAATCATGCTGTCCCAGTCCAGTGTTGGTATAGACAAGATGCTTTATGCCAGCTACATTTTATGTGATGTAACAGAAAAATATGCCATGGTATAATGTAGGTATAAACTGAAAGGGCAAAAGGAGCAACCAAAGAAAATGTGTTCCCTGTGTTTATGAATAAAAGATGGATGATTGAGATGATTAGCAGGGTAAGTGTCCTGGGATGGTGTTCGATTACAGCCTCGTGCTGTTACTCTAAAGCCCTAGCAGCGCTCTTGGCTACCAGATAGCCTCCTGACCCACCCTCTGCTGTGCAGATGCAGATTCTGTTACAGCGACTTGGGAAACGCAGACTCATACTTCAGTGGCCCCGGTGACCCTATTCGTTGGATTTCATTAGGTCACATCTCCAGTCACACTTCACAGGGATCCATTTAGCTTTGGAGGACATCAGAGGAGGGACAGCACAGTTGGTTATGAACATTGCCACATTGGATGTGCTTTGGGATTTGAGGTCAAACTGGCAATCTCTCTTTATAGGACACACATCTGTCCTCCATTTGGGATCCTGACTACTTATTTGGGATTTATTTTCCTTAACTACTTCTTGTTTTTAAATTTAGGACAGTCATATTTATTTTTTTAAATTTTTTTTTCAAATATTTATTTTTTGGTTAGACACAATACCTTTGTTTATTTATTTAATGTGGTGTTGAGGATTGAACCCAGGGTCTCACGCATGCTAGGCGTACAGCTGAGCCAAAACCCAAGCCCAAGCATAATGTTTATACATGGTGATGAGTTGGAGATTAACTAATTGGAATATAAGACAGATAAATATACTAATTACACCAGTCCATCTGAGCCAAAATCCCAGCAAAGTGGTCTCTCAAGCACAGCAGACAGTGTTCTATGTTAAATTGGTGGGGAAACAGAGCAGTACTACTTTTATTCTTGACTGTGATCCTTAAACATTTTCTATGCCCTATGATACATATTGGCACCAGTCTCTCTAGTCACACTTGCCAAGAATCCAGAGTCCGTTGAAGATCTAAAATGTGTGGCAAGCAGAGCAGTGAAAACAATGTTTATACTGGGCCTAGACTAGAAGATTCCAATGTCTGCAGGTGATGGGAGTTCTGTTGCTTTTGAGATAATATTCATGAGTTCCTCCAATCTATGTATACTTTGGACTATCTCCCTTGCCAGGGTGTAGGCACATGATCCAGACTGGGTTTAGATCAAGTGCACCCATCATAGATCCAGTTACTCAGGAGGCTGAGGCAGGAGGATCACTTGAGCTCAGGATTTTGAGGTCAGCCTCAACACATATGGCAATTCACAGCTAACATCATACCAAGGTGAAGGGGAATATTTTTTCCTATAAGATCAGGAACAAGACAAGGTTGCTCACTCTTACTGGAGCAGTGGTCCACTTTGTGCTTTGAACATAGCCCTTCCATATTTATTTTTTAATTATAGTGGACACAATATTTTACTTTATGTCGTGCTGAGGATTGAACCCAGTGCTTCATGCATGCTATGCAAGTGATCTACCTCTGAGCCACAACCCCAGTCCTTCCTTAACTGCTTCGACACAATCTTCTAGGAAAAATAATTTATATTATTACTACTTCAAAACTTTGTGACTCAAAAGGAAAAAACTTTCAAATTGGTATAGTGGATATGTACATTCAACTACAGTGAGAGAAATACTTTCCTAATTCATAGACTGAAGAAAAATGAAGTGCAATGGACAAACGGCAAAGAGGCTAGTGTTCTCGCTAATGATCTACTGATTGACATGGGGTAGACCTTCTAGGGAAACCCTCTTGCACCTTCCTGCCTCAGGAGAGTGTGCTGTGGATGCATGATATTTATCTGCTTATTTCACACACCCTCTAATTTATTGATCATCTACCATCAACAATTTGTTGCACTAGATACCTAGTGTGCTAGATACTAAATAATTATAATTTAAAAGGAGGCAGAAGGCATGCATATGAATTACATTTGGGGCAAAGTTTTTGAGCTGGACTTTGCCACTAAATCAGAATAGGATAAATGGAGAAGGAAGGACAGGGGACCAGGTGGAAGTGATGATGAGCAAATAAGGCAGGAATTAGGGTGTTAGTAAGGAAGAAGAAGAAAAAAGAAGTTTTTGAGACACAGAGGACAGTATCAAGCATAGGCTGGAAAGACTGTCCTGGAGTGTGTTATGAAGAGCCATATATCAGGCCGACGGATTTGGACTTTCTTCCTGAGGCAGTGGGTGGCCACGGATTGTCTTGGAGAATGGAGGGCACAGAGTTGCATGGTATTAGTGTCCAAACTGGAAAAGCTTCATGAAAAGCATGTAGTCTGATTAATGCTTAGGATAAGAAATATGACTTGAAAACTTTCTATACTTTTAGTCTGGGTCTTTGGAAGAACTTGGTGTCCAATGTATCTCAAGAAGTGATAAGTGGTGTCCTTCAGGTATTTATGCCATGTGAGAGCAATAGTCAAACTCTCCAGCATGATGACCAAAGGACCTTTCTTTTTAATACTTCCGTGTAAGATCTCTAACACATCATGCCCACCTCCTAATTTTTCTAAAAGTTATGATTTTCACTATAACTGTGATTGATAACAAAATGGTTTAAAGCTTAGAGCACATAATAGAATACTTTAAAAGAATCTTTATTTTATTAGGCATGGTGGCACATGCCTGTAATCCCAGCTATTTGGGAGCCTGAAGTTGGAGGATAACAAGTATGAGAAAACTCAGTGAGACCCTGTCTCAAAAATAAAAAGGGTTTGGGATGTAGCTCAGGGTTTGGGATGTAGCTCAGGGTTTGGGATGTAGCTCAGTGGCAAAGTGCCCCTGGGTTAAATCTTCAGTACTTGGCTGGGGGTCAGGGGCAGTCTTCATTTCCCATTTGAGGGGCTTGGGTGTGTCTTTTAGGTTTTTTTTTTTATACTTTCTGCTCATTCTTATTTGATTTAAAAATGTACCCTTAGTTTATATAAAGGTTAGTTCAATTCTGAGATCCAAATATAATTCCATTTAAACAACCATAGCAGAAACATTATATGATGGAATGTAAGCACCCTTATTATATTACTATATACTATAGATGGTCAGCTAAAAAGGCAAGGTTTTATGTTTTGGAACTCATTTGGATTGAGATAGGTAGGTAATTAGAGATAGAAGGACATAAATGGAAAATGCCTCACAGCCATTGCGTTTTAGAGATGGAATAGGAAAATTGTCTTTGGTGAGACAGAAAGATTCATTTTGAGAGCTTAGGGAGCCAGGATCGCTGCTACCCTGGCTAACACTTACTAACTGTGTAACCTTTGGAGACTCATGTAACCTCTCTGTGACTTAGTATTATAGTTTGTAAACTGGTGATCATCGTACTTTATTTGCCTTTCAGATTGTTTGGGAGTTTAAAGAGGGTAACCTCTGCCAAAAAGCTTTGGACAGTAGAAGATATAAAGAGGACTCTTGTCAATGACTGGCAAACTTTCAGAAGTGGTTTTTAAATCATTATTGACTTCTTGCAGGGTTGAAGGAAATGACAGTGTCTGCCTGAAGGTCACTCCATCTTCTCCCGTTAGAGTGTCCTTTAGCCAGGTGTGGTGGTGCGTGTCTGTAACCCCATGACTCAGGAGGCTTAGGCCGGAGAATCACAAGTTTGAGACCAGCCTGAGCAACTTAATGAGGCTCTGTCTCAAAGTAAAAAATAAGAAAGGGCTGGAGATGTAGCTCAGTGATAGAGCACCCCTGTGTTCAATCCTCAGTGCCAAAAAAAAAAAAAAAATCACTGTACATTTAAAATCTTACAAGGGATGACTTAACAGCAATTTCATAGTAAGTTGGGGGCCCTGGGTAAATGGAGAGGAATATAAGGACTGACAGAAGCTGAGATATTTGAGGAAAGGAAGATAGGGTTGACTAAATAGTGGACCTTCACCACTTGCCAGACATTGCCAACTCTGTTGTGTACATTTATTGTACACTGTAAATCATCACTTCAGACATACAGGACACATGAGAATAAGAAAGGCTGTGTAATATATTGGGCTGTTTTTGAAAAGGAGGAGAAGAGTCAGAGAAGGAGAGAAAAGAAAAGGTAATGTTAAGCCAGTCAGACTTGTTGCTTAGAGTTGGGTCTAGGAGGGACAGTGTGCATTATTTCTACAGGACAGATAGATGTCTAGATTGTATTTTTTTCCCCCTGATGTTTAAGAAAAAACTCAAACCCAGCATTTCAAAATACACACTGAGCTCCCAATAAAACCATCATCCCCACAGACCCCCTTGCCAATGACAAACAGCTGAAGGCATAAGCAGCAGTGGTTTAGTGAAGGGCTCTTTAAGAAGTTTGGGCTGGTCAGGGTGCAGGAAATTTCCCACCGCAGAGATTGGCTCCTGAGGATATTCAGCACACTTCCACACTTCTTGGTGTGTGTCAGATACAGAAAGACCAAAATAGTACTGATGACTTAGAGAGTTAATGCATTTGTTTAGAGATTTTTTTTTAGTTGTAGATGGTCATAATACCTTTATTTTACTTGTTTATTTTTATGCGGTTCCGGGAATCAAACCCAGTTCCTCACACATGCTAGGCAAGCTCTCTACTGCTAAATCACAACCCCAGCCCTCAAAGTGAGCCTTTTGCAAAGCAACTTCCTTTTCTCTAGTGTGATTAGGTAAATATAGAGCTTCAAAAAGATTGAAGGTTTGATGAAACCTTATGATGCCTGCCTTTCTTTTTCTACTCTACTTTTGAAGGTTTGTTTTGACAATTTAAATTCAAACAATAATGTTGAGGTCATTTTAAAAAAAGTGAAATGAGGAATTTAGGAAAAAGATATTTAATATGATGAGTTCTCATATCAGGTTTATTATTTTAAAATTGCTAGTGTACTTAAAATTAGAGAGCTGATAATTTTTGCCGAGAATCTATCTGGGTAGAGACACAGGCAGAGGAGCATTTAAATATGGGCAAAGCAAATTGTACTCTTCAAACACATTAGAGGTGAACACTGTTATTTTTGACCTTCTGTAGTGCAGAATCACCATCAAAGCTGTTGTCTAGTATTTATCAAATGGTCAAGGTGAGGTGCTGAGGATCAACCCAGTTCCTCACGCATGCAAGGCAAGAGCTTTACCACTAAGCTATAACCCTAGCCCCCAATTGTGCTTTTGAAAAGGCATATCTAGCTTCATGCTACCACCTTGGTTATACTTTTCTGGCCCTTGCTGGCTGATAAACAAAGAAAAGTGAAGGTTTACTTACCCTCACCCTAATACTATTATATTCTATGGTAGTTTCATTAGAAAATGAAATAAAGCTATGTTCACCTCTGATTCCATTTAAAAAGTAAAAACTGAGCACCAGTGGTGACCCCAGATCAGCCTGGGAAAGACTCAGAGGAGTTCTACAACTGTGAGCCGAGTGCACATTCCTCTCTTTGGAAGGTGTCTCCTTCCTTTTTGGTGTGTTAAGGGGAAAAAAAACCAAATCAGTTTTCTAAGAATACATTTTTGTTGAAGCTGGTGATTCAGAGATTGAGATATTTTTAGTAGTTTATAACACAATCTTTCACTAATATATATCAGACTGTATTTTCTTATAAAGCTAAAATGTTTTAATATAGTTGGCTAATAAAGGATTACTGAAGAAAAAAATCAACCTAAAAATATATTAAACCAAATTTTAATATGATCTTTGCTTGCTGCAACATATATATTCATATATTTAAACCAATATCACCTACAGTACAATTCTAAAAACTCTGTGTACCCTAGGTACATCTATGTATAATTACAAGAAAGTAATTATACTACTGCTACATATGCTTAGAAGTTTTGGAATAAGCAGATGAGTAAATGACATTATTTCCAATAGAGTTGTTATAGTTTTACAATAACAAGTAAGCTTTAAATAAATTCTTCAACTCCTAACTAGAAGGAACTCTTAAAATTTTGAATATTTCTTCTTTTTACTAAGAGGATCCTTAATTGACCTCAAGGAGCCCTTCCATAAGATTACTGTAAATGTGAGGAGGTTTTGATATATATTTGAGTAGTGATTGAAAAGTTCAATAAAGCAATATTCTTTAAATGGGATTGTAGTAAACAGACAGCTTACAGGCTTGAGCATGCTTTTGGATTAACAGGCAGTTAGTTACAGCAAGCACTCAGGACACACTTGAGTGATCCATTTCCTAAGCACCTCCCGCTGTCTTTTCTAGGATTTGGAATCCTCTGTTGTTATGGATGGAGAGTTTGTTGGTGTTCTTCTAATGCTTTTTAGGAATTATTGCTCCTTTACTGTTGGCTGTTTTGAATTTCAAGACAGGATTAAAGGGAGTTATGAGAATTCAGGTCTTTAATTTTCATGTACTCTATTTCTCAGTGTTGTGTTAATGAGTAATTGCTAGTAAATAAAAAACTGTATGAATTCTGAAGTGACTTATGATGATCTGGATTAGGTCAGGATCTTTTTTTTTTTTTTTTTTACTGTATTTTTTTAGCAATGATGGCTGAGGCTGGCCTGGGACTTGTGATCCTCCTGCCTCAGCCTCTGGAGTCGCTGGGATTATAGGCCTGTACCACCATGTCCAGCAAGAGTTGCTTTTTTCAGTTCTTTCATTTTTTTAAGCCTATCTGTAGCATCTGGCATAAAACTTACCACAGAGTAGAACTCTGAAAAACAATTGAAGGTATGAGCAAAAACATATTTTAAATTTGTAATTAAGATTAGAAAAAAGGGGGCATAACTTTATTTCAGTTACATATATCTATTAAATATATAGAAAATAGTGCCATGCTTTGAACATGTTCTTAATATTGAGAACAAAGGAATTTCCTTTTTAAGTAGAAATGGATAGTGTGCTGAATGTGAAAGTCACTTCTGAGTGTGCTAAATATGAGGCAGAATAACTTCTCAGGTTGCCCTTGGATAGTACTTTTGCTAGATTTTTGAAGGGCATTGCCTTGGTTTTAGAATTTTTGGGTCATGGGAGTTGTGACTACAAATCTGAAGTATTGGTATAAAAAGATAAAGGGACTTTGATTTCTGAATTAAGTATGTTGGGAATATATACTCTAAACAGAATAATAAAATAAAAATTTACTCATCCAAAAATAAAAAAGAAGCAGGGGTGTTTTATATGCTTATCAAGCATAAACATATAACCAGCCTTGGCTAATCAGTTGTGCCTCCCTATCAGTAGCGATTAGTTTGGGAATAGATATGTTAGCCAAACTCAGTAATCACAGCAAATTCAGTACTGCAGCTTTAAGAGTTGGAAGGAGTTGTGCCCTTTGCACAGGGTCTGCTGAACCATAAGCTTGGAGCTTCTGGCAATCATTTTGCTGTTTTGCCCCCTGAAGGGAAGAACCTGCCTGAGAACTGAGCCAGAGGAGAGAAATGCACAGCTGAAAGACAGGAGTGGTCAGCTGGGTTACATTAGGGAGCCTCTGGATCCAGCTTTTTTTTTTTTTTACTGTATTTTTTTTTTTTTTTTAGCAATGCCCAAAGCGAGCCTGGCCTCTGAGTATGACCCCCCCAAAACCCCTTTTTGCTTTTAAGTTAGTTTAAGATTGGTTTTACTGTCACAGGTGATGAGAAAGTTTTCTTGAGTACTCGAATCATGGATCCAAAAGGCCTTTCTGGGAATGCTTGTCTTTTCCTATTTGTGCTCCTGCAGGGCTTTCTCTGGAGTGTGAGCCTCCCATTTTATGTTCCTCATTCATAGAAAAATCAAGACCAACTGAGCTTTTGCCTAACTGCTTCTTTGGTCAGTTGGTTCTAGTAGAGTCCTGCTAGGCATCTCATACAAAACCTCTTCACAGACCTTGGCCTTCACCTGGGCTCTTCCCTGTCATCCTGGTAAACAGACCTATCTCATAGCTAATATATTTTTGCTGCAGTCTTAATGTATCTCCTGGTTCTGTCTCAACTGTTTTATTTTCTGTCCCAGATTTCCAGGTTACTTTAATATGAAAAAGTTTAGGTTTATTCAATCTTTCTATGCCTCAGTTTGAAATCAACAAATAAAAGACCTGAATAGCTGATAATAACAATGCTCTATGGTTATATTAGATTGTTTTATGTTTATAATATCATTTAATCATCTCTGTAATTTACAATTCTTAATTTACAATTAAGAAATTATAAATCTGTAATGTTGTGTTTCTGTGTTTACAAACAGGAGAAACATGTATTTAAATATTTTCTTTGCTATTATTTTGGGAATCGGTTACTTGGGATTGAATCCAAGGGCACTTTGTCACTGAGCTACATCCGGCTTTTTTTCTTTTTTTTCAATTTTGAGACAGGATCTCACTTAATTGCTTAGTGCCTCACCAGGTCGCTGAGGTTGGCCTTGACCTTGTGATTCTCCTGTCTCAGCCTCCTGAGTTGCTGGGATTACAGGGATGTCCCCAGTGCCCCCTATTTTAATATTTTCTAAAGAACATGGATATTTAGTTAGGCACTGGAAATTATATAATTAGTATAAATACATAGACCAAAATAAAAATCTTGAGATCCCTCAAAGTCATTTTAAACATTATATAAAATCAACTTAATGGACATTAGAAATGGAACATAGGGTGTCTAAATAGAATCATCACAATGATGCCCTGATTTTATCAATGGTGTTGGTCTCCCTTCTTTTGCAAGTTAGATCTTTAAATATTTTTGCATTCAGCAGTTGTGGGAGTAGGGGGAAGGATAAAGCATGCTTACTTATTTAAAAACAAACTCAGAGAAAAACATCTCTTATTAATTTTCAAAATTGAGAAGATTGCCAGATGTCCATGAAGCTCTGCCACTGCAGAAGGAATTACACAAGTTGCCAAGTGTCAGCAACAGGAAATTGCTACTCATAGACTGAGCAATAAGTTGGGCTAAGGATAAGCAACCTGGCCTGGAAGGACCCTGGATGAAAAGGTTCAGTCTTAAAAGGCCATCTAGAAGCAGAAGCAAGTCCAGCCTGGCATGGGCAACCTTCTCTAAGGTGTACTTGGAGGATACCAAGGCAAATCTCCTAGTTCCTAAATCATTTTCCTCATTTGCCAACACTCCTGAAATTCCACTCTGTCACCCTTTGCTTTGGATTCTCAAGCAGACCCCTTTGGAAAAGCATCATTATTTTTGAAGATTAGACATTTGGCTAAGAATGACACTTTATAGGGGTAGGACAGAAGCTAGATATCCTGTAAGTAGGGAAACAAGAAGCAGAACCCTGAGCAAGGAAAGATGGTTACTTTGGCAACTAGACATGAATCTGCTCCACAATCTGCTTAGATTGACTTCAAGGAACAGCCAAAGTTTTGCCATGAAAAGTCCATTAAAGTTTTCCCTTTTTACAGTTTTTTTTTTGAGTGGGGGGGCAGGGGGTTATTACTTTCTAAATTTTCTATGCTTACTTTAAGCTACTTAGAAACTGGCATCTGCTGTTAGCAAATATATATAAAATCCCCTCCCCCATTCACACATTTCTCCAAAATCGAACTTAATAAACTTATTCTAGAACTATGCATGAATCACTTCAGGCCTCAACCTGTTTATTTAAGGCTCCTGGTACATAAGGATAGAGACTGACTTGTCTATTGAGCATGGTTAGAAAAGAACCCCCCCCCCATGTCAAAAGATCAGTGATCACATTATTTTTTAAATACTGAAGATTTAAAACACACACACACACACACACACACTTACCCCATTTGGATTGTTGACCCTAGAAATGAGGGTATGCAGTAATCAGCTGCTGCCAGTGTGTATGGTGGTCGAGCAGCAGAATCGTCCCAGTAAATGTCCTTCTTCATCTTGGGTAAGCTCATATGCATTTCATCCACAGCTAAAAGAGAGACCTAAAATCATCGTCATATTGTTAGGCCAGATCAGATGTGAATTATATAAAAAAAGAGAAGAATTTTCAGTAGGGGGACTGGAGTTTGAGAGCAACAGGACATAGTCCAAATGAATGGATGCACAGATGCCTACAGCATATATTTGCTACAACCTGGGCTACTGCAGAGAGTTGCACCTGTTGTTCACAGGTGTTGGTCAGTGGTATAAGTGAGGCTGTCAAGCTGCCTTATGCTCGGGGGATGGAGCTGCATCTCACCTGTAGGGAGGCAAAGCACCTTTTCCTTCTTTGTTCACAGTACTGGTATTATCTTAGTGCCTACCCTGCCAGCAACCACCTAACTCCAGGTAGTGCAGCAAGGTGGAGAGCCTCAGTATTCATTTCTGCTAACCCCATAAACACTTTTTTACTTGACATCACTTCTAACAATCCCTGGTTTCTTGTTTTTTTAGAAAAGCACATCAGCAAGCCTATGCTGTTTGAAGCTATAATCATCTTTCCCTTTGGCTTTGACTGAGTGATACATAAATAAATTACTCTCTCAGAACCAATTTTTGACAGGATGATTCAGGCATTGCACTTCTTCCCCTAACAGACTGACAAAGTAATCTCTGTGAAATGTCTGAACCTGTTTAAAAGCCAAGTCGGGCTTGAAACAAATGGACAAAGTGAAGGCCTTTACTTAGAGAAGAGAATAGTCTGAGGAGAGTTTTGCCTAACATTCCCCTCATGCTGGTTCTTCATGGAAAACTCACTGAGAAGGGAGTCCATTTTATGCATGTCAGGCAGATTTGAGACACAGGCCTGTGTGGTCCAGGCTCCCAGTGTCCAGCTGCTGGACAACTGACTGCTGAGGTCTGTGAGCTGTGACTTTGGCAAGTCACATCAGATTGTATCTGGATGCTATTTTATGTCACTGTTAACCTCTTTGGGTGCCAAGTGAAACAGATAAAAAATGAATTAAAATACTGCTTTGTTCTAGATGGAAGAGGCTGGTCAAAGCTGATAGAGAAACTTATAGAGAAAATTGATTTGAAATTCTACCTAAATTTCACTGGAACTGAGATCCAGGACCTGTGAGGTTCCAAAAGGATAATATATGCCTAGTCAAATTTTTTAATTTGTGGCTAATGCTCTGAAGTCCAGGGGCCTGCATCCAGAATCTGTTTAAATGAGAAAAATCACAGGTGATTTATTGTTAAGGTTTATAAAGGAAAGAAAAATTCTTCTAACCTGTAAATTTCTATCAATGCACCAGTTAGTTTCAAAATCATCATCATCTTCTCCAAAAGGATTGATAAGCTGCTCAGCCACCTGCAGTTGGAAACACAGAATAAATCTATCATGATACTTGTGAAGATTAAGAACAGAGATTGAAGTTGATTCCTATTTTATTCTCTCCTTATATTGTCACTTTCATAATATGAAGCCTAGAGGGGAGTGGGTTGTTCTCCAGACAGATACTTATTAGGATATGAGACTTGATTCTCTAGTCATAAATGATGCTCCTTTGTTTGCATGATCTCCACATGGATCTGTCTATTCAACTGGTGACAGTGAAGGCCCTATCACAGAGAAGCTTTGTGCCGTTTAGGTGCCCACTCAAACCAGTGCATATTGAAGAGTCATCAACATGTGAGTGGCACATAGCTTGTGCTTTCAAGGAATTTATAAGGGCTAAGATGATAAGACAAAGTTAAACAGCAGAGGAAGACTTAAGTCATAGTTAAAGAAAGTGCAAGGTGTTTTCACAATTATTAGACATAACCGCTAAGTGAAAGAGCAGGCTAGTCAGTCATCAAGTTGGAATTTGAGGCTTACTTAGCTTTACTCTAAATTGGCTCTTATCTATCTAGTAAGGTAGATTTCCTGTTGAAAAAGTTTAGGTGGTTTCTTATTATATTTAAAAATGTTTGATAGATATTAAATATTCTTATCATATTCCTGAACTGAATAGCTTTTTTTTTTTTTTTTTTTTTTTTTTTTTTAGATGGGGTTTGCTATGTTGCCTAGGCTAGTCTGAAAACTCCTGTGATCATGGGATCCTCCCACCTCAGCTTCCTGAGTGCTGGGACTACAGGTGTGTGTCACCTTGCCCAGCTTCTATAGCCTCTTGATGAGAGATTTTAAATGTCTAAAATGACTTGCTTGTCATTTACTTTTTTGAATAATTTACTTTGATTTGTGTGTGTATGTATGAGAGAGAGAAAGAGGTGGGGGGGGAGAGAGAGAGAATGTGTGTGTGTTTTTACATTGAATCCTCTACATAGGAAAAACTTACAAGTATATAAAATATATTGTTTGATTAGTTATATACTTGTAATATCACCATATACTTAGAAGTATATAAAATATTATTTACCTATTCCTTATTTTTTTATTGGTTGTTCAAAACATTACAAAGCTCTTGACATACCATATTTTATACATTAGATTCAAGTGGGTTATGAACTCCCATTTTTACCCCAAATACAGATTGCAGAATCACATCAGTTACACTTCCATTGATTTACATATTGCCATACTCCTGTCTGTTGTATTCTGCTACCTTTCCTATCCTCTACTATCCCCCCTCCCCTCCCCTCCCATCTTCTCTCTCTACCCCATCTACTGTAATTTATTTCTCTCATTGTTTTTTCCTTATTATATACTTAAAATATTACATACTTATTATGTATTTATAATCATATAAAATATATCATTTGATTAGTATCTAGATTTTTAGATTCTGAGACCACTGTTAGGAGCTTTACTTACTTAAGTTTTTAGTATTTAAGTCAAACCATTTACAGCAGTTATTTTCAACCTTAGCTATGCACTAAAATCACCTGGGGAGCTCTTAAAAAATAAATAATGCCTGAGTCCTTCCTCTCAATATTCTGACTTAACCAGTGTTATGCTGGACCCAGGAATTGGTACTATGTAAAGCTCCTAGGAGATTTTAAAGCATGGGCAGGTTGAGATCCACTTACATAAAGAAGTGTATCTCCCTTGTTCTAAGGGACAGTCCTGGGCAGGGCAGTGTGCTGTGTCAGTAAGTCTCTCAATGACAGCTGTGTGAGTCCTTCATTGTGAGTTGTGAGGGTTGCCTGGGGTTTTTCTCAAATTAAATGAGTCACTGCTTATTCTTGAAAATATTTTTGTTATATATAAAATTTCAGTTTTATGGTGTTAATCCTGTGTATATTATTATAATCTACAGTTATTAAAATGATACCTATGTTTGTGAATTTACAATCTCACAAAAATATGCTTTATTAGAGGCTCAATTTTCAGCAAGTAACTGAGTAATATAATGTCTAGAAGGTCCAGATGGTTTTCTACATTTTGAAAAGATTTATAAATATCTGAATTGTCAGGCTAAAATAGCTCTTTAGAAACTGAAATGTAACTCATTGGATTGGGAAAACTCACTCTGTTAAGTTTACTTGTCTCTTAGTAGAGCTATGAATATGCCTTTTCATATTTTTTAAAAATATTTTTAGACAAAGGATGTTAATATTTTAGAAAGTGCATCAGAAGAAAGGAACCATTTACTGCTTTATGGGCCAGCTGAACACCTTACATGGACATAAAGCAAAGAAGCTCAGCAAAACTCAGGGAAAGAACAACAACAACAACAAACAAAAAACACAAGAATGATTTACCTTTGGGCCACCTGTGTGAATTTTATGTTGATAAAGACAAAGTCTACTTTTTTCTTTAATGGGAAATGAGAGCCATTAACTCTCCTTTTCTTTTACTTACTCGTAAGTAAAAATAATTAACAATCACTGTCATCTGGTTAAAAATATTTTTGCCATTTGTAAAGGACAGCCTTTAGTCCTTGGAGTATAATTTGAAATGCCAACATATTTATTTTTCCTGGGTAAAAGTCAAACTGATGAAAGAAAAGACTTCTGCAGGGAAAAAAATTTGCTACAATCTGAAGGCATGACAATGTGGCTGTTTGGAAGACCAGACATTTGAAAATTCTATTTCATGAGTCACCTTTAAACTGTTGTTAGATTTTAGTTGACTTAATGATGCCATTATCTTTGACTTTCTTCCTATCACATACTTCCCATTTGGATATTCACCAAAGTGATGGAAGAATCAGGCCTCTGGTCCTTACACACATGTACCTGGGGAGGGTTGAGAGGAGCATCGATAGTGGTGGAGGTGGTGAAACCAATAAAATTCTTCATTGATAATGAGACAAGCTGTTTTACTGCTCTAACCTGTTTTTAAACTCCTGCAAACTCAATGTCATCATTAATCCTGGTGTTTCTGATTTTGATTCCGATGAGTTCTGAGTCTTAGTTCTGGTTTTGAAAATTGGATGCACTTAATGGTGTGGGACAGCTAGTAGGATTTCAAGCAAGAATTTACCGAATTGAGCCGAACTAAGATACTACTACACAATTAATGCTTAAATCTGATTGATATCCAAAGCTGCTTCTTTGTCCTTGCTTACTCTTCCTAGTTGCTTATTGTGGTATAAAAATGCAGGCACAGTTATTACTTTAATTACACTATTGTAATCCTAATGGGAACAAATAGACACTAAAAAAATCAATAACTATAAAAAAGTGTTCTTCTAATCTCTTTACATAACAAACTGCTTCAGACTGCTGCAACAGAGTTGAACTATATCTCTGTCATTTTAATCCTTGATGGAAAAGTGATCACATATCTGAGCTGTTACATGTTAAATCTGCCTTTGATTCACTGATTAATAATTTTCTAAAGACTCAATGTAGAAGCAGTGTGGAATTTGGAAAATGATAGATTAAGAGTGGATCTTAGGGCACCAAAACTGATGGCTACCTTGAGCCATCCTGCATAGAAGAAGAATTGTAGGAGAGTAAAGATTGGAATGTAAAGATCTAAGTCATGCCCCGCGTAGCCTTTGGTGGGATCCAAAAACTGGCGTCCAATCAGGCATGCAAAGAAGAAGGTGTAGACAGCAAGAGTGACAACCTGGAATAGAGAGAAACTGGAGTGAGAGGACAGTGCTAGCTTCCCACAGGGAGCTAGAGTGCCAAGGTGGGCAAATAGAAAATATCACATGCAAAGTGTTTGATACCTGTGTGTAAACCAGTGGAATCCCAACCCAGTCATAACCGAATAAGAGGCTGCACCAAGAGCGGTATCGATTCATTTCCTAAGCCAGAAACAAAACATGATTTAATATGATGATGAGTATGGTAATAAACATCAACTGGGATTCATAACATGGGCACGTCTTTTCCAAATGGGTTTGTAAAGTGATGGGTTTGCTTTTGTGGCTCATAAATTGGCTACCAAGACTACTACAAAAAGAAAGTTCTGAAAATGACAAGCAACGAGCATCACTGAACAATGTGCAAAAAGGGTGAGAACATCTGGACATACATATTCTTTAAAATATTAAAATAAGACAGGACTTTATAGAAATATCCCTTATTCTATAGGATCCATAATTTCCAACACATATATTAGGTGAAAGTGGTGATAAGAAAGCCATGGTTGATATTTAAATTGTAATTTCTAGTTAGCAAATTTTGAGGGTATTTTTTCCCCTTCTCATTTAAAAACATGCTTAATATAGATCTTAGAAAAGAGATGCAAATATATCCTAAATCTTCCCCTTGCTACAAATGGAGACTTTTGAATGCTCATATTGATAGAAAAATCCATCTTTGTGTGGCATAGGAATTGGCATAGAAAGGACTGAGTTTCATTGATTTCTTTCCTCTATTGAGCATACATTATTATCTAAGACTGGGATGAAGAGTTCACCTTAATTTGAGAGCTGTTTTTAAGCTTTGGACTCCTTTCAGCCTAATCCAAGCAGGAGACAGTTGTGGCACAAATGTATCCAGTTCTTATGTAAATTTGTTCTCAGAAGAACTCAGGGCTCTTTTGTGTAGTGAAAATACTGCTTTTTCAGGTGAATAATTGGAACACCTGAAAAGCTAACTTAAGCTTGGGATAGTCCAGTTTTGGGGAAATGGCTTAGGAGGTTTACTTTTCCTCCAGATTTTATCCTAGGGGTTGCAAATATGCTGTGTGGGCACCAAATCCTTCAGGTCTCTTGGCAGCCCTTGGTTAACGAATCAAGGAACACTTTTGGGCTGGGAGTGTGGTTCAGTGATAAAGCATTTGCCTACATGTATGAGACCCTGGGTTTGATTCCCAACACTTGGGGGTGGGTGGGGGGAGTACTTTTTACAGAACCTATTACAAAGGATTCTGTTGAAACACAGCTTCCAAACAGCCACTAAAAGAATCTGAATTCAACCTGTATACTATCTCTGTCCTGTACACTGTAGCTTCTGATACTACCCCAGTGTTTCTAATTTCAGGGAACCAGGATTAAACAAAGCAGATTCGTTCTGGTCTGACTTGTTATATCTAGGTTCTTTAGGGGATCTAAATGGCATTTTTTTTTAAACTTATGGTTTATGATGTACTTACAGTCATCAATGATTGAAGATCAACACTGTCTCTGATTCTACCTTCATCTCGGGCTTTAGTTGCAAGATTACCAAACCAGATGAATGGAACCCAGTATTTCAGATGAGGAGATTTGAGGTGGTCAAATATTTTCCTTTCATCTGCTGTCATAAAACCTTTATGCAAAATAACAATAGTGAGATTATACAAACTTAGCACTTATGCATCAACATATTTTCAGTCTATGACATAAACATATCAAAGAGGCACACTAAAGGAATGTAGAGTACAGGTTCCTGTCTCACATAGCTTATGTTTGTATTAGAGATAAGGAATGTGTGCACGAGAGCATGCATGCACTGGAGCATGTGCACGTGCGTGCACACAACACCCAAGTCATATATCAGACAATGCATACTTAAGTGCCCAAACACACGCTGTCAATCTCTGATAGAGAAGGTGACAAGGAGACAATAAATGTGGACTGGAACATTTGGAGAAGTTTCTTCTTTAGGTTTTGGTTTATTCATCTAAAATTTGGCACAATAATACTTAGAATTGTTAGGACTGAAAGACTACATTGTGGTAGTTTATACAAAACACTTAGTACAGTGTTAAACACATGATTGATGTGACTGTTCCTTTTCTACCTCTCCTTTCAAAGTCCTACATAGTCATGTTTTCTTCTATGAAACTTTCCCAAATTCTTCCCCTTGAGATTTTTTCACTGTAAAGTGCCCACATAATATTCTCTCTTGGCTTGTATTATAGTAATATTGTACATTATGTAATCATACATAAATGTTTCAATATCTTTAGAAAGAGTCCCCATAGTATTTTTCATATACTTTAAACGTGCTTCTATAATTGTGCATATGTGTATAAAATACAATTTGCTTGAGCTTGCAGTAAACTCTCTGAGCCTCAGTTTTCTCATCTGTGAAAGAGGAATGATAATATCTACTTTACAGGGATATTGTAGAATTGAGATGATGAACATATGTCGGGATGTTTGTTAGCATAATGCTTAGCACATACATAACACTCAGTGGGTGCTAAGGTATAATATATTATGTCACACTTCAGCTAACCTTTTCCTTCTCCTCCTTCCTGCACAAGGAAAGAAGAGATTTGATAATAGAAGAGGAATAAGGTAGCAGGTTTCATAAACATTTATTTAAAGTCTACTCTATATTGGGGTTTGTTTACACAGAAATATACTTTAAAAGTTTATAGTTTATTCCTGATCTTTTATGTTTTAAAAATTTTGACTGAGTAATTCAAATGCTACAGATATCCTAAAGGACCAAAGAAATATTAATGGAGAAAGTGAGCCTCAATTTCCCATCCATACACTTTTTTCCCTGGAGGAAATGGTTTATTGTGTATCTTTCCAGGGAGATCTCATGGATTTTCATATAAGCCTGTTTTTTTTTTTAAATACAAATGGCTGTATATTTTTATAGTTTTATTTGAGATTAAAAAATTAATACATAGAAAGTAGCAACATTCTTTTTAATGGCTGCTCTCTCAATTAATAGTAACATTAAATGATAGCTAATTGTATGCAATATAACCTTTTCCCATATATATTTGATAGACCTTTATTTTATTTATTTATATGTAGTGCTGAGAATCAAATCCAGTGCCTCACACATGCCAGGCAAGTGGGCTACTGCTGAACCCCAGCCCTCTATTTCCTTTTTGAATAGATATTTAAATAGTTTTTAGTTTTTTACTACTAAAAATAATACCATATGACTCTCCTTGTGCCTATACCTTGACTTGATTTTTGTCTCAGAAATGTAATTTTGTTATGAAATTCTGAGAATACCTTCAGATGAAAATCAACTTTTCATCTAATGCAACACATTTCATATCTTTAACTGTTACAAGTCTGATTATTTTTTTAATATAATCATCCCTCCCTACCACATAGTTTTAAGAGGTATTATTACAATAGAAAATATGTCAAAGGAGAAATGAGATATGCCTATTTTGAGTCACCAATTCACAGAATTGTGCAGTTGCATTGATCCTTGACCTGACCTAGGCAAATGCTTTTAGAAGTAAGGTCCACAGACAAATGACTTGATTCTCTGAATCACAAAAGATACCTGTTAAGCATGGAGTGGGCTGGGCGCCACTTGACCTACTAAAGCACACTCAGTATAGCAGGAGTTCTCAACCTAGGTTGGCACATTAGAATCATGTGGATACTTTTAGAAAATACCAATGTCTTTTCTCAGATATTCTAATTTTATTCTCAGAGATTCTGATTTAAATGGTCTAGACTGAGGTCAGGTATCAGCATTCTTTTGAGTCTTTCTGGGTAATTAATGGAATTGGATCTTGGCAGTTATATGTTTACCAAGCTCTGCAGGAAATTCTGATATTCAGCAATGTTTGAAAATCACTGTCCTAACAAATGAAGTTTCTGTTTATTCAGTATTTGGAATAAACAGAGTTATAATTACAAAGACAATATTTACCAACAGAAGACAAGTTTAAGATTACACTCAAGTTATTCAGATTACCTTAGGAACATTCTGCCAATGCCTAGAAATTAATACTCTCTCTGGAGGTAAAAATGAAAATAAGAAAAATGGAAATTCTTTTCTTTCTTAGTGCAGCTCAAAGTTGTTACATGATCCAGATAATCTACTATTTTTTTTTTAAGACTTGCAGAGCATGATTAAATGTTATTACAAGAGGTTAACAGCTAAATTTGACTGTCTTGGCTTAATGCTTTCTTTCTTTCTTTTCTTTTCTTTCTTTCTTTCTTTTTTTTTTTTTTTGTGGTGCTGGGTTTTGAACCCAGGGCCTCATAAATACTAGGAAGTCACTCTACCAATAAGCTACACCTCAATTTTTTTTAAAAAAATTCATTTTGAGAGGCAGGATCTTGCTAAGTTGTTCAGGCAGGTCTTGAACTTGTGATCCCCCTGCCTCAGCCTCCTGAGTAGCTGGAGTTAACAGGCATGCATACCACACCTGGCCTGGCTTTATGTTGAAAGACTTGCTGCAGTGGTTCTTCCTTTAACTGGAAGCCTATTCTCAGATATTCTATATCAATTTTCTAACAGATATATTCTTATGATTTATAGTTTAATTTTCAAAAATGACCCTGCTTGTATGTTGGTTGCAATCTCTGTAATTTGACCAAAGAATTACTTTGTCTCTAGTTATTTTTTATTCAGGAGTATGGATCAAATTGTGCAAGCAAGCCCTTTCTTGGCTTCTAAGCATTAGGCAAATATGCAGAGTGAGGGTTTATTTAGTGCAAACAATAAGGCAAGAGTTAGGCCCTTCTCTCAATGTAGGACATCGGTTGATTGGAAGGGGTCATGTAGAGAGAAGAAAGCTAATGGTTTTGTTTTTGGCCTAAATTCTTGATTACTGAAAAAAATAGATCGTGAATCAGATGTTAATGTATCGATCAAGAGTATGCAGGAAGAATTTGGTCATTCCCTGAAGGGTCAAACATCTTATCTAAAGTAATTCCATCTTTGGAAATCAAATTGTTAGTCAATTGAAAAAAGTCTCTAGATTGTCAAATCCATTCAAAGAACATTTGTTATGAAATGTAATGATATTTTCATCAGCACTTGAAGTCAATTAAACCAGAGACCAATGCTTTTTTCCCCCCAGAACAGGGCTATTATCCAAGGCTGGTTAATTGCAGTTATCGATGTGCTACAGTTTGGCAGCATGATCAGTTGGCTGGTCTCCCACCACCCTGTCTCCTTCACATGTCTGTCTCCATGCCATGCTTCCTCAGGCCCTATCCATAGCCCTGGCTGGCATCACTATTTTATCCTGCTACTGCACATGCCTAGATTTCTCTTGGTAGCTCTTTTCTTTCTGGCTAGCTCAGCTCTGCTCAGTGATTTTCATGTTGCCTATCCCCCTAAAACCTCTAATATTTCTAAGCAGAGTAAAATATTTATGTCTGTCAATGTAGGTATATGTTTGCATTGACTTGCAACTTGTGGTTTTATGGAGCAGGATCTGCTTGCTACTTTAAGGCAAATTTTATTGCCCTCAAGGCAGAAGACTAATTAAATACATTGACAAACAACATTCCAGTCATCATAGATTTTGTTTGCTGTACACTTGGCCTATTTTTCCTTGGTTGAAGCTGAGACAGATGTATTTTGCTTTTACAGCAGAGGCTCTGTTAGCAGAAGAACTAAAAGCTCTGCACCTCAAGACTTGAAGGCAGAATGGGTTCTTTCTGAAAAAGAAAGCTGTGCATTCAGCATCTGAGCCCTTCTCAGAGGGATGACTTGTTCAGGAAGATTGCAACGGGCCTGGCTCGTTTTCATCTCTGTTTTCCAAATGTATGCAACAAAGCCACCACTTCAATTATAGATCTCCTTTAAATATAATGGGAGAACTTTTGAAATGCCTGTTGACTGGGAAAATCAAAGAGAGGCAAAATAAGATTGAGATGGATGGAATCACAGCATCCTTCAGGGCAGTGTATCAAAAGTTTTCCACCATAACCCACAATAAGATATATGTGGTTATGAAACAATTATGTGTTCTTCCATTCCAATCCATTCCATTCCATTCCATTCATTTTAGTGTTCCCATTCAATCCCAATAAAAATGTTGGTTACAAACCATTAAGGTGACCACAGGGCAGAAACATTATGCAAAAGTCAATTGATTTTACTTAGGGAGAGAATAGAAGATCTCAGATTAAATGACACAGTTATGCCAGAAACTCAAGTGGAGCTAGGCTTCCAGACAATGAATCTGACTGAAGTCAGGACTTTAACTCAACAACCACTTAACAACTGGGGGGCTTGCTTGTTTGTATATATCTGTTAACCATGACATTCACTAATCCAACAATGAATTACAGCTCACAGCACAGAGAAACATAGCACAGAAAATATAGAGGAAGAAAATCAGTTTCTGGGGTAGCAGTGCTGAATGGACACCAAGAGACTCCTTTATTTTTTCTGATATGTGCAAAATATCTCTAGTCATCCCTGTACTTAAATTAGTATCCCATTTGGTCGTTTATTGCCTTCTACATAATACACACAAGAAATAGCATGCACAAAATCAGTGTTTTTAACTCCTCACCTGTGCAGTTGGCCCAGAATTTCATTTGCCCTGAGGCAATTGCAGATGAAACTGGCAGAATTAATTGGTATGCCCTAGTGCTGTAGTTCCTAAACTTTGCTACACATTAGAATGGTATTGAATCCCAACGTGCTAGGGTGGGAGCCAGATATCTGCGATTTCAATGTGCAGCAGAGTATGGGAACAATTGTTCTAGTGCTGAGCATTTCAACATCCTGCAGTGCTGCTGGAACTTGTTTAAAATGTGCATTCCTAGATTCCTAAACCCCAGAGATCCACCAGATTCCTTAGGCTGCCTAGGAACATGCAATTTAAATAAGCACCCTTAATAATGTAATGATCATACTTTCAGAAACACTAGGTGAATAGACTGTCACTCCTAAAACAGAACTGGGGGGGAAAACCCTATACACTGACTAAGTGAGACTGTCTATTCATGGCATGAATTCCAGGAGGGCTGGTTCTGCCTTGAGCTTTCTCTCCTGTGGGGAGCAAGTGCACAGAGGTGAGTCAAGTTTCACTCACAGGATGACATTCTGTCTGTTCCGGGCTCATCATGTGAGACTATAGAGGTAACTGACTCAGCCTCTAAAAGTTCAGCCAACAGGAAAAACTGGCACAGCTGTGAATTCCACTGTCCCCTTGATCATCTCTTTCATGGCACAGAGCAGTTGAACATTTTAGAGACCCAGAAGTCCTGGGGCTATGGAAGGGGGCGGCAGAATGGAGACAATGACAAACCACAGAGCAGAAATGTTCTGCAAAATTCAATTGATTTTACTTAGAGAAAATCACAGATTAAATGATGCATCTATGCCAAAAAATCAAATGGGGCTAGGCTTACAGCCAATGCATCTAAAGTCAGGACTTTAATTCAACAACCACTTGACAATTGGGCGGCTTGCTTAGTTGTATGTCTGTTAATCACGAGAGTCATTAAAAATTCCAGTGGAGTCTCATCATGTTCCCTCGAGTTATAAAATAGCTCAAAGAACTTCATGTTAAGATTTTAGGACTTTAAGAAAAGGAAAGATATCTTTTTTTTTCTCAAAGTTTACTGTCTTCTCAACACTCTTATAAGCTACCAAGCATAGGTGGAAATCATCCATTTTAGAGGCAATAAAGCAATGTAGAGATGTAAAGAGTAGAGTCAGGTGTGTGGCACAGGCCTGTAATCCCAGCAACTCAGGAGGCTGAAGCAGGAGGATGGTAAATATGAGACCAGTCCCAGAAACTTAGGAAATCTTGTCTAAAAAAAATTATAAAATAAAAAGGGCTGGGATATAAATCAGTGGTAAAGTGCCTCTGGGTTTAATTGCCATACATAAACATATAAAAGAGGAGAAATACAATGCACCTGTAAATATATTTGTAAAATGATTAATATTATTAGACAAGATTTATGGTGTTTTTATTGAACTTGTAGACAGGGACCACACCTGTTCTTGTTTATGCCTGTATTCCCAGTGCTCAGTATGGTGCCTGACATACAGTATACATTCAGTAAAGTTTTGTTGAATGAGCAAATGCATGATAGATTTAACATCAGTTTTGCTAATGTTTCTTTTAGGGGAATGTATACAATTTCCTATTATCCATCTTTGTGCTTCTGGTGAGTAATTCTGAAGAGAATTATTTTATTTTCCTTATGCCTGTGCAATACTAGATAAAATGTTTTGGTTTGATTCATGCACTCAACTAAGGTCATCACTTGAATTAGCAGAAGTCTGGAATTGTGCATTTGACTTGGAATGAGTGACATTTTCCAAGGCAGGTGATCAGAATAGTTAGAATTTTCCAGAATAGGTTTGTAAACAATAGATAAGATAACAGAGACTATCTTGTAGTCCCTCTGATAAATAATTGGTAACATATTAGTTCAGGGACTTTTCAGCATAATAGACATTATTTTGAATTCAGTTGTTACATTTCTTTTATATAAGCAAAAATTTTAAAGTTTCATTTTTTCATTTGAGAAATTTAACCTGTAAAATTTCATCTATAGGTAAATCGTATTTTCCTGGCAGCATGTGTTGTGGCCTTTTTACTTTCCAGAATAAATATAATTTGACTGTCCAACTTAAAAGCAAGGAAAATTTGGGGACTAACAGGTAAGTGGCTGGGTTCTCTAGCTCCAATCAAGGAACTGCCAGATGATCGAAAAGAAGCTGCTAATACTCATTCTCCTGGCCCTCTTATTTACTTCCTCCTGGCTAGCATTGAGTCTATGTAGGCAAGAACCTTTCCTGAAGTAAGAAGGAGAAGAGGTTGAAGGGAAACTTGGATTGCTTTAGAGTCCATTGTTTCTCAGAGTGTGATCAAGGGACCACCTATCTCAGCCCCAAGGAGTTTGTTAGAAATACCAATTCCTGGATTCCACTTGAGAATCTTTGGAGGTGGCACCTTAGGATGTACATGTTTAAAAATATTGATTTTAACAATATGTAATGCACACCAAAGTTTGAGAACACATATTTTTCCTGATATGTGAGTTTATATAGGGGAGTCAACTGATGAGGATTTTTGTGCTCCCAGCATTGACTCCTCTTTTGCCACACCCTACTGGGCCCCTGGTGGTGTATTTGCCAATCCTCTCTGCCCTCAGGCAGGAGCAGGTGCCCTGGCTCTGGAGTCAGGCCATCTGCCAAACATTTTCTGCCATCCCTGAACTTCCTATTCTTCCCAGCAACCTTGGCACAGGCAAAGGGCAGTCAGGGAGTGGCAGAGGCATGTGCCCAGTTGGGAGAACTTGGAATAGACTCCATGTGCAGCCTCTGAGTCAGCCTCTCTGCAGGGGAAGGAGCAGCAAATTTGGTGAGTCAGCGTTGTCATGGGCAGAGGGTGCAGGCCCTGGAGCAGCTTGGAGGGACCTGGCTTCTGAAGTGTCTCTCTTAGCTTAGAGAGTAGTGGCTTGGAACATTTGCCCTGCTCCCTAACACAAAAGCCTTGTATTCCTGTGGGCACAAGCTATGCCCTGTACCCTTTTTCAGGCTTTTGAGAAAACACTTAGGAGTTATAGCAGTAGAAGCTTTTTATAGAGGTCATTAGTGATGGTCTCAAAGGGCACTTGGAAAAGCTTTGGCATCATATCATCTCCCTCAATTCTCTTCTTCCTTCAGTCAGTCCATCTCTAATTCAAATCCTCTGACCAGGTTGCTGCCCCCAAATCCCCTTTTTATAACTCTGGAGACACTAGCCAGGTTAAAATCTTAAATCTTTCTTAATTGTCGCTACTTTGCCATTAGAAATGAGGTTTTTGGTTTTTTTTCTATAAAAAGCTGAAGTCTTGCACAAGGAGTGAGAAAGAGTTTTAAACATAAGCATCCCAGGGTCTGGGGTTGTGGCTCAGTAGTAGAGTGCTTGCCTAACATGTGTGAGGCACTGGGTTTGATCCTCAGCACCACATAAAATATAAACAAATAAAATTATAAATAATTAAAATTTATAATTTTTATTTATAATAAAAAATATTTTAAAAATAAGCATCCCAGAAAAGATTCAGTACTTCTCTAACCTAAGTGGAAGTACATTTAAATGTAGGTATTTAGGTTCTACATCCAATAGTTCTGATCCAGCAGATCTGAAATGGGGTCCAGGAAAATGTATTTTAAATAAATAACTCTGGTTAGTCAAGATGCAGGGGTCTGTGGGTCAGAGGATTAAATCTTGAGACACATGAATTTAAATATACATCAAGGAAAAAATGTATATCAAGGAGTGAATGACTCACTTCCAGATTCCTTGGAATAGTCTGGGTTTCTGTAGTTGGGAAGAAAGAAGTATTCCAATATTCCAGGCACCCTCAAAAGAGAAAAAGCCTGGATACAAGTCTGTGCAGACATCTATCCACATTTGAAAAGGAGTAGACCCTGTTATTATTAAAAAAAATACACCAAAAGGAAGTGAAATTATGTCATTATCTAATTGCTGCCCTTTATCTACTTGCCCCTCAGACCAGGGCACAGCTCAGCCTTCTGAGTTCATGTCTGACTAGACCCCAGAGCTTTTCCATTGCCAGCCGTCTTGGTTTCCTGAGGTACTTTGTATATGAAGGTGACACTAAAAGGTTAAGATTTGCTTTGAGAAATGGGCCCAGTATCTGATTCCTGTCAGAATATACTCTCTTCGTTCCAAAGATGCATCCAAACTAGAGAAATATCACCTTTATTCATCCAAGTACACTTATCAATTTGGATGGGTTAGACTTTTCTTATTTGTCTTTAGGTCTTTCTTTAAAGGTGATTTTTTTTTAATCCAGTATTGGGGGAGTTGAACCTGAGACCTTGCACAGGCTAGGTAAGTGCTCTACCACTGAGGTACTACAGTTCTTTAATTTTTTTTTTTTAATTTGAACACAGTTTCACTAAGTTGCCAAGGCTGGCCTCAAACTTGTGATCCTCTTATCTCAGTCTCCCAAATTGCCAGGGTTACAGGTGTGCATCACCTGACCAAGCCCATATGTAATTTAAAAAAAAATTTTATTTTTAGTTATAGATGGACACATATATTTTATTTTATTTTATTATGTGGTGCTGAGGATCAAACTCAGTGCCTCATGCATGTGAGGCAAGCACTCAACCACTGATCTACTACCCCAACACCATATGTAATTCTTAACATATTTGATTCTTTAGGTATTAAGATAAAAAATTAAGTTGTCAAATAGCATTTTTAACTTGATCATTCTGAAGCAGTATTCTACTTTAAATGTGGAGGATGGGGGAACTAACTTTTTAAAAGTTCCTTCTAGTCATACATTATGAAATACCTATGCATTTGCCAGGCCATTCATCCCTACACTTAAATCCTTCATTAACTCCTTGCACCTTGTGACTTTCTTGCATCTCACTCTATATTCCTAAAAACATCATTTACACCCCTGCTTCTTTACTTCCATCTTGACTTTCACAACCTTCTGGTCAAAGTGGATCAAGAAGACTCAGGATGTCATATCCACAAATGACAAAGGTGCTATTGTTTTAGATGATTTCAGTAAAGTAACAAGAAATGCAGCACTTATAAAATGACAGACTTTGTTCTGAACACTCTGCAAATATTAAGTTATTTAATTTTCATAATCAGCCTATACGGTACTTAAGGTAGGTGCTATTATAAGTTACTATAAGCCCATTTTATAGATGAGGAAACTGAGGCACAGGTAAGTTATATACTCCATAAGGTCATATAGCTAGCAAGATTCCAACACTGACACTATGATCTTGGTCACTACTTATGTTGCCCATCAAAAAAGACAAAATGAGCTGGGGCTGTGGCTCAATGGTAGAGTGCTTGCCTGGCACACGTTGAGGGCACTCAGCACCACACAAAAAATAAAATAAAGGTATTGTGTCCACCTACAACAAAAAAATACATATTAAAAAATAAAGTATTTTGCCCATTTTAATTGTTTTTTAAAAAAGAAGACAAAACAATACAAGCCAATGCAAATATTATTCTTCATCCAAAAAATCTATTTTCAAGGACATTTCAGAAAAGAAAACTGGAGATTGCAATCTAATTTGAGACCATACTCAATGTATCAATCATCTATGGTTCTTATATTGTCTGTATATGCCAAGAATTATCTAATTTAATCCTCACCCTATTGAAGGCTGATTTAACGGAGGCTTTGCTAAATATTTACACGCCAAAGAGAATCATCCCTCAAACATAATTTGTTCTCAGCATACTGTATCCAGGATCCCAGATAGAATAATTGTATCTACTTTGAAGCATAGGAGAAAACAGATCTACACTGAAACAGCCTTTCACTGCCATTTCTTAGGATCTGCTTAGATGAAAACCCACATTGCTGATTCTTGCCAGAATCTACTTATGCTTCGGGAAAAGTATTAACTAGACTTCCGGCCTGAATTTTAATTCTGGCTCTTCCACTACTCAGCTGTGCAATTCAGGACAGTTGATAATCTCTCCAAATCTGTTTTCTAGAGGTCCAAATGAATAGCTATAAAAGGAAATAAGCTATAAAGTACTGGAAAATTGTATGGTAGCATTACAGGTTTTTTTTTTAATAAATTGATGATTGTTACATTTATTTTAAATTTATTTTAAAGCAGCCTCCTTCCCTCCCCCTCCCAAGTAAAGTTCTCAAGGGCAGGGCCTCATTCATCTTTGCTTCTTAAGATTGCTATGAATGGATAATTATGATTGCAATGAATTCCACTATTGTCATGTATGTAAGAAATAAAAATAAATTAATTTAAAAAATTGCTTCTGGTATAAAATAGATAAACAATGAATGTTTCCTGAGTGAAAGAAAAAGAGATTTTCCCAGAGTTTTGGAGGATCCTATCTCAGTTGAGAAGTGCTGAGGAAGGTTAAGCCATTCACAATACCTGCTTCAACTACGTGGTCCATTGTTGGAAACCTTTTGTATACAGCCGTGCTCACAGCGCGGAAGATGAGCAGGGATGTGAGATTTACATAACGCATCAGTGTCCTTCTGAGAAGGCGTCCATGCTGGTCACTTCCGTGGACACTGCTGGAGATGAGGAACATCAGCCTGTCAGGCCAGGGCAGATTCACAAACTGGTTCCACCATCGGTTCACTACTAAAGTAACATAAAATCCTGTAGAACAAGAGGAAATAATAAAGCAATTTCTTAGCAGCAGACATATTGGTGACACTGATGCTTTTACAGAATTTTAGCCTTTTTAGGGGTTGGGAATACAAAAATATGTAGTTATCTAAACCTTAAGATTTTGACCTCCAGAAAAAGATGTCATTTGTGCCTGGTAATGTCAGGCACCCAGTAAGTGGGTATTAGAACTATAATACTGATCACAAAAATGGAGAGTTAGTGAAGAGAAGGCTTACAATAGCAAATTATTACCTCAAACTTGCTTGGTGTTAATTTAGCGAAAGCAGCCCTGAAGGCAAACTTTATGGATGATTCTGGTTCTAGTGCAAGCATTGGCTTTTCAGGCATGCCTCTCAGCTTGGAAACAATCTCATGCAGAGTCATCCGTGTCATCCTAATGGAGACAGTTGTGTGGCTGCATTCTGCGTGTGACCTATACTTACCAAGCACAAAGGTTACTGGAATTTGTTCAGCATATCTGTCACAGTAAATTGATAATTTTTCAAAGTAACGTTTTTGGGCTCCTGTAAGTAACAATCTGGAGCAAAAATAAAATGCACAGCCCTTTATGATATTATACTTCTGCACCTGCTTTGCAAGTGACATTAAGTGCAAACAATTAAGCACAAATATTCTCATTTTTTTTAAGGAGCAGTAACTTTTTCCTTTTCCTTAAACTGATATGCTCAAAAGCTTTTTAATTGCTTAATGTTTCAAGTACTAAAGTTTTTAGTACATAAACATTACTGTCCATTAAATTGTGGTATTTATTAACCATTTTATTTTTAAAATTTTATATTTTTTAAGTTTTATATAATTGGCTCACTGGATTTGGAGCAAGGTACATTATAAAATAGCCCTTCTTTCAATTATTCATCAGGAATACTTAAAAAAGAGAATATTGATTAAATGGATTAGCTGTTAAATCATTATTAAGTAATAACATTTGATATCTTGACCTTACTTTCTCCTGAATATGCTACTTAGCACATTTTGGATTATATATATTGTAATTCAAGGGATCTGAAATTTGTTTATTTTAAAGCCCACAATTATTTGAAATATAAACAAAACAGATTTAACAATCAGAGGTGAAAACTTTTATTATTACATTTAGTCAATGTCTTAACCTTGCTATTATAGATCTGACCCAACCTGGCCAAACTCATTTTCTGGTATTGTTAACATAATTTCATCTAATGAAACCATTATTAATATTTATGCTGCAGGGAGGGGATTCAGAGTCAGAAGAAATGTCCAAAGGCAGGTTAATAATAATAATCAAAATACAGAAAGAGAAGCCACACACATGGTGAATTTGCATAAATCAGTGAATGCAGCTGTTCCGAAGGACAAAGGACCCCCAGGAAAAATCTATTATAACAACCGTCAAAGTCCCCTTTGGGCAAGTAGAACAGAAAGCAGAGGGGTTTTGAAGTAACAGTGAGAAACCAATCAGATTGCAGATGGAACACTGATAGAAGCTGTTATTGATGAAGAAATGTTTGAGATGGGCTTGGAGTTCCTGTCCTGGCTTTAGAGGAGGTGACAGAATTACTAAAGTCAGGTGAAGCTGACAAGAGAGGCATTTTTACTGGTTGGACAGGCCTATCAGGGTCATACTGATGACAAGTCACAATCAGATGATTTTCCAATATGTAAGTGGAAGTGGTCAAAGAGTATTTAAATATGGAAAGTATGGATCTTAGAGTCAGACAAAACCCAGTTTTAATCCCAGGTCTGCCATTTATAGATATGGACTTTGAACATGTCTTTAAGTTTTTTCAGTTTTCTCATTTGTAAAGGGGGATAATAATACTACATATCAGGGATGTCATAAGAATTAAAAATATTATATAAATAAATAACTTTTTAACATATGGCCTCATACTTAAAATAATTGGTATTATAGCTAACTGGCCAAAGAAAAATATTTATTATAATGGTCATATAGAAAATTTAAATAGCTAGAAAATACTATAGAGATTATTTTGCCAATTTCCTCAGACAATAGGAAGTGGTAAAATCAAATCAATGAATCCTGGTTCTTCCTTATAATTTTTGTCAAGTGTAACTATTTGCTTATAACAGGATTCATAAAAAACTGAAAGTCATTAGTAGACATGAAAATGAAACTATGTTTACATTTTTCTACAGATATGTTTGATTTTCTTAACAAACTCATCCTATAGTTCTTGGTAAACTTTTGATTAAGATAAAACAATCTACTTTAACAATCTTTTACAGTTGAACTTTATAAAATGAAGGGTAATCATTGAACTAATGGTTAATAAATGTAAATGCTCTTTGGCCTTTGGAAAAAATATATGCATACAATTTTGAGGGGAATAGGTATGCTATGGGGGAGAAGCTGAGGCCCAGTGAACATTTCTGGTGACATTGCAACTGTTCTAAGGACTTTTCTATTCTAAGCAGCAGCAGCAGCAATAAACTCACATTAGTAAAAATAAACTAATGAGATAATTATCTTGGAACATCATTGTGTCTTCCACCATTTCATATTCTGAAGGCTTAAATGACATAAATAAATTGTCAAAATAGTATCATGTAAAACATATCTGAAAAAATTATTAGGGGTTTTTAGTAAGACTTTCCCTCTAAAGATATTCTGCCAACATGTACATAAATATGTACACCTGCTTGGAATAGTAGTTTTGATACACAGCAAAATAGCTCTTCACATTTTACTTTTTATAATAGTCAACCAGATAAATTAATATCCTCTTCTCCAAATGGAGTCTTATTGCTATAAGGAAGAATGTAGATAAGAGCAATGATACACAAATTTGTCTATCTGTATGCAGAGGAAAAATAGACTGATGTATATGGAAAAGGTGGAAATACAGCCTCAAAAATCTTTAGCTTTCTCATTTCAGGTTTTAGCTTCCTCCAGAGAAGAAAGGTATACATTCAATTTTTAATTAAAAAAGACTCATAAAGCTTCCCCTTATTCTGATAAAATTTTATTAATGCTATAATTTTTAGTCATAAAAGTATTTAGACATGACATTGTTCATATTTTCTATCAATATGACAGACATAGGTTGTGATGTTACAAAGAATAAATACCTCCTTTTGTGAACATAACATGCCCTGAAATCAGAAGGTATAAAGAAGACAAATTAGGGGAGGGGCTGTAGCTCAGTGGCAGAGCGCTTGCCTAGCATAGTGTGAGGCACTGAGTTCAATCCTTATCACCACATAAAAAAATAAATAAAATAAAGGCATGATGTCCATCTACAACTACATTTTTTTTTTAAAGAAGATAAATTAGTGTCTAGGCCTTAATTCTTTAGTTGGGGCACTGGTAAGATTGAAGGGCACGATCCTGGTTAAGATCTCATCTTTCCAGGCAAAAGGAAGGAAAGTTGCCTGATATGCACAATCACAGACATGTTAATTACATATGGAACTTCAGCAAGCTGTCAAATCACACCGTCAAACTATGAATGACATCATTGAGAAGCATACATAATTATACCTCTGTGGACTTTGCCTATTCAAAATCATCACATAGTAAGGATTTAAGTATAAATCTTCCAGTTTATGTCTATAATAATACTATTGAAGTGCAACTAATACCACATCACATCATGACCAATTAATGTCGGGCTGGAATGGGAGCCTGACAACTACAGTTTGTTTAACATCCTAAAAAATGGTTAGGTATTGGATTAAAATACCCTTTCCTGTGGAGTAGACAACAAAGATGTTCATGCAAAGGAAGAGGTTACATAATGCAAAAGTCAGCAGCAATTAAAGGGTTTGGATTTTTGAGACTGTATTCTTACATAATATTTGATGGCCATAAGGAGACATGCAAGGCAAAGTACCTGTACACCAAACTTATTGCTGTGTAAAGAACAGCAAAAACAATAAATTCCCTGTATAGGAGTTTGTAGATGCTGCCTCTCCACTTGAGAAGTAACCTATGAAATCCAAAAAAGGTCGCATTTGCTACTTTACTGGAGTAAGTGACAGTCATCTTGGATAGCTTTTTTTCTAGAAGAGCAAGAAGACAAAAGACAAGTGAAAAGTTAAGTTTAAGATTAGGCATAAATCTGTGTATCAAAGGAAATTCAAGCCAGTAGCCAGCCAGTCATATCCTTTTTTTTTTCCCCCTCCACCTTTCTTAGTTTGTACAATTTGAAACTTGGGGATAAACAACAGCTCAGAGATAGGTCTTTTAGAGGAGAAGGGGAGGAAAGGAGTCTCTGGGAAGAGTAATGTTAGAAAAATTTTAAATTGCCTTTCTAAATATTATTTTCAGACTATATAGCTATTGCTCAATAAATATGGCATATGAGATATGTTGTAAAATTACCAACATAGTTTCCTAATCCATAGGAGGATTTAGGGTATTGATATGCAAAATTAACTGACATTTTCAAAACTAGTGGCCAAACTTATTGTTTGGGCTTTATCTGGTAAAGTATGTAAAGAGCTACTTATTTCACCTTAAACTTTGTACAGGGACGTTATGGCTCTCCTAGAAATGAGGATATATTTTTGAAAAGAAGCAAGGCCTTCATGGGAACTTAATTGATGGGTCAATTTGGTGGCTTTATTTGCAAGTCAGTATCTCTCTGGTGGTGTTTTCAGTGCATAGCACTCTGCTTACTTCAAAGGTAGCCCAAATTTTGAGCAACCGTACTATTAAGAAGAATGCATTTTTCGGCTGAGGTTGTGGCTCAGTGGTAGAGCGCTCACCTAGCACACGTGAGGCACAGGGCTCGATCCTCAGTACCACATAAAAATAAAGTAAAGGTTATTGTGTCCACCTACAACTAAAAAACAAATTTAAAAAAAAAGAGAATGCATTTTCCCCATGAAAATTCTCACAAAATTCTTAGGGATGGTTGAATTTCTGTTTGGAGCTGAAAAGAAGGAGGCTATTATGGAATTCTTTCTACCTGGATCTGTTGCATGGATGTGGATTGGATGAAAATAGGGCTTCAAAGCCTAGTTTTCATCGAGTTCTTTGGCATTCAAACACTTATCACTGAGCTGGTAAATATTTAGGGTTTGAGATAGATGGTCAAAAGCTAATCTTTGAAAATCCTGCTCAACTACTGGCTAAATGGATCCCCTGCAGATAAAATGAAATTTCTCTGAAATCTTGGCTTTCTTAGGAAAATCTATGAGGAGGGTATTACAGAGCTTCTTAGACTGACATCATAGAGCATTCAGGTAGAAGTATAGTAGACACACACACACACACACAAATTCTGTAACAGTTTATCATATAAAGCAAGCTGCATTGTATATTTCAACATAAACAAGGAAATTTTGTCTTTATCTAGACGTGGGAAAACAACTCTAATTCACCCATTTTCTCTATAAATGACACAGCACTTTAAAAAAATTACAAATATTTCCAACATTACTGATTTTAATAAAGGAACCAGGGTCTTTGGCTAAGTACGCGGCATTACGAAAGGATGGGACTCATGCCACAAAACTGGTTTCATTTTTACATCTTTGCCTTGTCTATTTGTATAAAGTGAACATAGCCAACATTGAAAAAGGAGCATAAAAAACATTAAGCTCATTTCATAATTTGTTCTCATAGCTATGGTAGTTTTAAATAATGTTTCTTTCATTTAGTAGTTCAGCTTTCTATTTAGGCTCTAAGATCACATAGAGTAGAGATCAGAGTTAAAATGCATAGGTTGATCTGTGCACTAACCTATTTATTTGGAGTCTCCAACAGGAAAGAAAATCTTCAAATTTCAGGCTCCGCCTGAAGAGATGCTTCAGGTCGGTGCTGCACTCTTGGTTTTACCCTTCGCTCATGGACAGTAAGATTTTCTTTCTGTTTTCTGGCTACTGAGAGGATCCAGAGTGTAACAAGCAGAAGGGTTAAATGTTTTTCCACTTGTGGAGGCCTGTTTATGCCAATTTGCCCACTGATGACAGTGATAGCTGGAACAAACAGAAGTGACAGCTGCTGATGGTGCTTTTTTTCTATCTATAATTATAACTCCACCTGCCGCCCAAAATACTCCTTTGAATGAGAAGTCTGGGGTGACGTGGAGGATGTTGGGTTGTTTAAGTCTGTCAGATTCACTTCAACTCTATCCTGGGATCAAGGAAGAAAGGTCCATTTCCCCCAAAGTGTTCTGAAGAGATTCTACCAACCAAAAGGGGAATTAGAACAGTCTTTTTGTACTTGAAATGAAGAATACATTCTTATGAAGCCATAAACTGGTGAAGACAAGAATATAAACAGGATTTTCACTAATTTGAGAGGTACTGAGAATGTTCCTCCATTAAAAGCAATAAGTATATGAGAAAGAGAGAGAGAGAGAGAGAGAGAGAGAGAGAGAGAGAGAGAATATGAGAATGTGTCTGTGTCTTGAAAGACCATAGAGAATTATGACATGTGATGGCTTAGTGTAATGGAAACGAGTAACACACTGATTCATTATGCTTATTATCTTTCCATGGTTAGCCAGGAAAATTTTAAATTATTCAAAATGTTTTCTGCTAGATTATACATGCCTATCTTCCTTCTTTTCTTTTCTTTTTTTGGTACCAGAGATTGAACTCAGGGATGTTTAATCACTGAGCCATATCCCTAGCCCCTTTTTGTATTTTATTTAGAGTCAGAGTCTCACTGAGTTGCTTATTGCCTCGCTAAGTTGCTGAGGCTGGCTTTGAACTCTCAATCTTCCTGCCTCAGCCTCCCAAGCTACTGGGATTACAGGCCCAGCTTCTATTTTCCTTCTTAAAAGAGACAGTTCAGCAGCATTCTTTAAATAATAGATTAATTAATTTTAGGGCCAATTCCTGAGACCTTTTCAACTTTCTAAAGTAGTGTGTACCAATCATTGCACATAAGTGAAAAGAAAATGACTTTAAAATAACATCTATTGTCATGGAGAAAGATTTGAAATAAAATGTTTTTTTTTTAAATTTTTATTGTTGGTTGTTTTTTTTTAATTTTATTGTAAAATGTTGGTTTTAAAGTCAAGAATACATATGATTATTTTTCTACTCCTAAGTTTTATGTGCATTTGGCTGGTTTCTTTGTCAAACTGTAAGTACATTAGATCAATGACAGAGTAGTAGGGGTCTGATTTCTTGCCCTATCTCTGTTTATGGTTTCAGTATGAGGCCTATAAATAATGGATATTCAATATGTATTTGCTATTTATCATCACATCCTCACTATATTCCTTCTGTTAGTACATTTGGGGGAATTTTTGAAAGTATATACACAGTGCTGCACATCCTCTATTTGGGTTGCCATGAAAAGTATGGATCTGGATGGATCTGATGTTACATTTACAAAGGCTTTTAAGACTGATCAATATTGGGGACTTTGAGCAAATGTAAGCTTCAGTGATTACAAAATAGCTGGAAGTATTTTGTAAAATTCCAATTCCAATGTTGGAAGTATTCTGTAAGATATTTCCTTCTCCTGCATCCCCTATTGGATGTGTGGTAGCCCCAGAATGCCTCCTCTGTGGGGCGCCATAAGCCACTGTTGTCAATCTTATTTTTAAACGAACATAATTAAGTTCATTTCTACTATCAGGTTGTTTTTCTAGAATGACTAATTAATGGTTGAAAAGAACATTCTGAGTGCAAATTAGTCAATAATAATTAAACTGAATGGACAAACTCCCATTGTTGAGCTTTGACTCTTGTGGCTATTTCTAACAGATATGGAATTATGCCATTTAGAAATTAATTCCTTAGAGGAGGCAAGCCACTATAGATCTTTTCAAAATATCTAACAACACATCAAATTGCAGTTTATCTTATGTAACTTTTGAAAAAAACTTTAAAATTTTTTATTTAAAATAACCTTTTCTTCAAGATTCTAAATGTAACCTCATTATAAAAAGTAAAAAGTAAAGCAACATATAAAAAACAGAATGATACTCTCTCATGCCACTATAGAGGGGTGTTATCATTTTGCCTAAGGTTCATACTTCTAGACTTTTGTGGAAAATATTTTATCTCTATAGTTAACAGCAAATGACATGATAAACCCTGAGGCAATCTCAAAGCTCTGTGGAATAATGATACCAAGATTTTCTCTTGACAGCAAGCACCAGGTTATGTGATTTCTTGGGTTTTTCTGTTTACTGACTGTCATGATGCATATTTTTTTAACAACCACATCACAAGCAGCTAGTTGGGATAAGTCATGTGGCACCCCAGGTGTATGGAGGTTTCTGATACATGTTGTTGGATATAGAATTCTGCCCCATATCAAACCAAACAGGGTAGAACACTTCTGCAATTAATATTCTCTCTTTGATTTCAGGGGAGAAATAGCAAACCCCTAGGACTAGAAGAATTATTGAGTTTTATAGCTTCAGCTCTAAACCCATAAAAGACTGGATATTTGAGGAGTCATCATTGCTTTTCTTGCATAGAGTAACTGCCAACTCAACAAAACAGCAATGCATTAGTTCAAATTCTGAAGGTTATGTTTTTTCTAATGGAAGCTATGGAAACTTTGTTCTATTTTAGTGATAAAAGCTTAGAGCCTAGAGAGTTATTACTAGCTGAAAGTATATCCTGTACTCTATAATCAATGACATTTCTTAAATGGATGGTACTGCTTGGCTCAAATATATTCCAAATTGCTAAAGAAAAAATATTACAACATAGAACAGATTACATATAAATTCAATTTCACAGAAGAAGCTTGTAAACTAAATACATTGTGTAAAATAGCTGTGACATTCTACTTTGCCACCAATGGTAGATGGTGATAGAAATTATATCATTGTGTGGGTAAAGGGAAGACATAGGTACATAAAAATTTTCTGCATAAACATGGATGTCTTTACATGTTTTCTTATGCAGTGAAATGCATATGAAAATGAATAAAACACTTATTGACTCTAGTTCTCTAATATGATAGATTGAACATTCTTCAGACAACTTTTTAGGTTCATAACACATAATAGCTCCTTAACAGTGATACTGATGGACAGAGCAGTGGGTTTGAAGTAAGGGAATGAAAGAGAAACTTCAGTTTTTGCTTCACATAATTTTATATTATTAAAATAATATATCTGCATATTTAATAATATGAATTTTTTTATTTTATTGATTTTTTAAAAATAAATGACAGTGGAATGCATTACAATTCATATTACACATATAGAGCCCAATTTTTCATATCTCTGGTTGTATACAAAGTATATTCACACCAATTTATGTTTTCATACATGAACTTTGGATAATGATGCCCATCACATTCCACATCATAGCTAACCCCTGCCCCCTCCCTTCCCTTTCCACTTCTTTGGCCTATCTACAGTTTGTCTATTCTTCCCAGGCTCCCTCTCCCTATCCCACTATGAATCAGTCTCCTTATATCAGAGAAAACATTTGGCATTTGGCTTTTTGGGATTGGCTAACTTCACTTAGCATTATCTTCTCCAACTCCATCCATTTACCTGCAAATGCCATGATTTTATTCTCTTTTATTGCTGAGTAATATTCCATTGTGTATATATGCCACTTTTTAAAATCCATTTATCTACTGAAGGGCATCTAGATTGGTTCCACAGTTTAGCTATTGTGAATTGTGCTGCTATAAAGATTGATTTGGCTATCTTCCTGTAGTATGCTGTTTTTAAGTCCTTTGGGTATAGATGAGGAGAGGGATAGCTGGGTCTATGGTGGTTCTATTCCCAGTTTTCCAAGGAATCTCCATACTAATTTCCATATTGGCTGCACCAGCAATAAAAATTTTGATTTGACATAACTTCCAAATTTATACCTCCAGCCTGGATCTTACTCTTAACTCCATGAACACCTCAAACCCAGCAGGCCCCAAACTGAACTGATCCTTTTCCTCAAACATGCCTGCAACTATTCCCATCTTAGTTGATGAAAACTTTTTCCTTCCAAAAGACCGAAAACCTCATGGTCATCCTCACCTCCTCTCTTCCTTTCATACCACAACCCAATCTTTCAGCAACTCTGTTGGCTCCACTTTCAAAACACACTGTCTCCTCACCAACCCTTCTCCCTAGCTCCCTTACCCTTCCCTCTTCGGAGCCACCATTATTGTTCTCCTGTGTTACTCTAGTAGCTTCCTGACAGGTCTTCCTTCTTCTCCACCTGTCCTTTTCAATTTGTTCTAACACGAAAGCAGAGGGATCTTATCAAAAGGTAAGCCAGGAAAGCCATGTCATTCCTCTGATAGAAACCCCTCAATGGCTTCCTGTTTTTCTCAGAGTACTAGCCCAAGTTCCTCAATGGCCTGCAAGTCTCATGTGACTTGCTCCCATTTCCTCCCTGGTCTCATTTTCTATTTTTCTTACCTGCGGATTAATCTCTTCTACACTTGTGTCCTTTTCTTTTTTTTTCATAAACACATCAGGCATAGTTGAAGCTTAAAGGCTTGGTGATGGTGGGTCTTCCTGCTTGAAATGTTCTTCCTCTAGATATCTGAGGGTCTCCTTCACTTCTTCCAAGCTTGCTCAACTGTCTTCTCAATAGTTGATCACCCTACTTAAAACTACTTACTGCCCCTGCCCGCCACCCTCCCAACAGCACTCCAGATCCCCTTACCCTGCTTGGCTTTTGCATTTTCTCTACACCATTTATGGGGTTTGAATATACCCCGTGATTAGCACATTTATCGTGTTTACTGTCTGCCTATTCTATTCTACTAGGATAGAAGTTCCATGAGGGTAGAGAGCTGTTGGTTTTGTTTGCTGATGAAAATAAAGTTCTTCAAATAGTGCCTCATTGAGTGAATAAATTTTAAAAGAGTCCAGAGAGGCTCCCACTGTTTCTCATAAATGTGAATTTCATGAGGACACATGCCATGGTTATTATGGTTTATATCCAGTGTCCAGCAAAGTGCTTAGCATCTAGAGACACTCAGAAATATCTAGGGAATAAGTAAGTGAACATATACTTTTATTCAGACATTAAAACTATCTTTTTCATATAAATTGTTTTCATATAATAGTTTTTAAAAGGCAATGTTTTCCATATGAGGTATGGGTTTTTTAGCACTCTGGAAGAACTAAAAGACAGACAGACCCTTGAGTACTGACTTCACATTCTTTCCATACCTGCATTCTGTGATACATTTCTTCTGAGTTTCTGCATCCTTTGCTAATTTAAATAGGGAATTCAGGGTAGGGGTATGAGTGCCCTCTCCTGCCAATCCACCTGAAATGCTGCCTCTCATCTTCTTTCTTTTCTTTTTTTTCTTTCCTTTTCTCCATCTTCTTCTTTTACTGTCCTTAGGAGATTAAGACTAGGAGATTACTGCATTGGAAACAGCAATATAATATCTGAAAATGGATAGAAACAGAAATAAGTTGATTCCTTCCACTTCCTCTTCAATACTCCATTGCATCACTATATTACAGATGTAAGACTGAGCACTCCCATGATGCTTCACAAATGCACCCAACACCCCTTTTAAGATAACATTAAATAATGTCAATGGAAGAATGACACAGTAAACGATGATGGTTTACAAGTAGTGGTGACTTTCTTATGGCTCATAAGGTACCTCAGAGTTCTTGACCTTGAATGCTTTCTAGCAGAGGGGATAAGAGAGTTGGTAAAGATTAAATTATAAAGGTCCTTTAGTGGAATTTTAATGACCAACTTCTAGCAGCAAAGTAATAGTATAGATGTGCAGATGTTCATATTTACTGCTTGATGGTATCTCATAACACATTCTGATATATTTTAATATATCTGTGAGAGAAAAATGGAAGTAAATGAAGAATTATGTATACTTCCTTTTGTTACTTTTTACTACCCTCTATGTACTCTGATAGTTTGGGGATGACTTGTGTTCTCCTTCATCCTGTTTTCGTCACAGATGATTAGATTAACTTAAAACAACAACAACAACAACAGAAATGAGTTGCATGAAGCACACTCAGAGGATTCAGCTTGAAGTACACCTTACACCGTCCTATAAAAACATAAAATCCTGCTTTTAGAAACATAAGATGCTGTTGAGTGATGACAAGGCTACTTTGTCATTTAAAACATTCCCTTGTCTTAAAAAGGTAAAAAAAAAAGAGTAAGTTTTACACAAGTTTCTTTTCCTCATGGTAAAAATCCAGGTGGTTGTTTCTTTCTCTTAGGCTTCTCTTTGAAAACCCTTTTAAGAATTTTTTCCATATTTTTATTTATCATTACATTATTTAAGAGAATCAGAATTCTTCCTTGCTAACTTCATTAATATGCAGCAAAATTACAGATAAACTAATCTTTTAACCCAGTAGTTTCATTTCTAGGAATACAACTCATATACATCTCCAATAACAACAAAGAAAACCAACCCACATATGTGCCAATACATTAATTGCAACAATGCTTGTCATTTCAAAATGTTGGAAACAACACAAATGTCTATACTTAGGAGAGTGGCTAAATCAACTATGGTACATCCACAAAATGCAGCACTATGCAGCTACAAAAAGAAATAAGAAAAACCCTTATGAATTGATAGGGAGTGACTTCTAGGATATATTAATGGTGAAAAAAGTGCAAAAACCTACTCATAGTAAATAAACACATGAAAATATGCTCAACAACATTATTTACTAAGTTAATACAAATCATAGTGACAATAATATGTGACATCACACTCAGAATAGCTATAAAAACAAGCAAAACAGAACATTACAATTGTTGGTAAGGATATGAAGAACTGAAACCCTTTCACACTGCTAGTAAGAATTTAAAATGGTGCAGCCACTGTGGAAAATGGTTTAGTGTTTATTCAGAAAATGAAGTATAAAATTGCCATATAATCCATCAAATCTACTCCTAAGTATATATCCAAACATACTGAAAAATATTCAAACCAACACTTGTACATGAGTGTTCATAGCAGTACTACTCACAATAGCCAAAAGCTGGAAACAATCCAGATGTCCATTAACTGATGGATGGAAACAAATTGTGATATGTCCATATGGTAAAAGTTATTTAACTACAGAAAAGAAATGAGGTATTTATACATGCTATAGTATAGATGAACCTTAAAAACATTATGATAAGTGAAAGAAACCAGATATAAAAAGTCACATATATCACGATTCCATTGATATTAAATATCTAGAATAGGTACATCCATAGAGACAGGAAACAGATTTGTCACTACTGGAGGCTCTGGGTAGGGGGAAATGAGGAGTAACTGCTTGATGGGCCTTAAAGTTCCTCTTGGGATGATGAACATGTTGTGGAACTAGACTGATATTATGCACATTGTGAATATGATAAATGCTATTTTGGAGACATTTAAAGTGCTGGACTCTACACTTTTAAATGATTAAGTTAATGTAAATTGAACGTCAATTTAAAAAAGAGTGACTCTACACTTTTAAATGATTAAGTTAATGTAAATTGAACGTCAATTTAAAAAAGAGTGAGGGCCTATAGTGTGCTACTTTTCAGGAAAGAAAAGGGACACAAAATATACTTATATCTGATTACTTGTACAAAAGAAATTTGGTTATTTGGGAAACAGGTGGAAAGAATGAGCAAGTGGGAATGGGGTAGGGTGTGACATTGACTTAATATACTTTTTGTACAGCTCTGACTCTTAGAATGACAGAAATACTTTACATACTCAGTCCCCTAAAATAGTTAAAAACAATCAGGATGCAGAAGAAGCCTAATTAGAACACAAACAGTAACAAATTGATTTAACTCTATTACAAATGAATATCATAACCATACTTAAGGAGTTGGAGAAGAACCAACTAACTTTGGAAAGCAGTATTTTGACTATATAAACACAAAGCTAAAGACATAAAGAACTGGACCCAAATAGTATACTCTAGTTAGTGAATTTGCTTTCCCCAGAGGTATGGGTTAGCAATTCTGAAACTACTTTATATGCATAATAGTATTGAGCAAATAGGGTTCTTCAGAGAATTGATGATTCTAGAAAAAATAAGATGAGCCTGAACATTTTGTCGTGCCAGAAAGTAGGTGTCTTAGTGATTTTTCTGTTGTTGTTATAGAGATCACAGATTGAGTAATTTATAAAGACAGATTTACTTGGCTCATAATCCTGGAGGGTGGGAAATTCAAGAGGATGGCACTGGCATCGGACAAGGGTCTTCATACTGTGTCAACACCAAGTGAGCGGCCGAGAGAGCCAGCATGAGGAGCCAGGCTTGCTTTTGCAGCAACTAGCATTCATGATAACTAATCTACTCCCACTAGGACAACTCCATTCACAAAGCTCTGCCACCCACTTACTCTTACTAGGCCCCACCTCCTGATGCTCTTACAGAGGGGTTTAAGTTTCCAACTTGTGAATTTGGGGGGACACATTCAAACCATAGTTGTAAGAAAATACTAAAAAATGATGGAGTATGTCCGACTAACACAGAAGTCAAACAGAAGGAGCTCCCAAGGAAATTCGGGGCAATTTGAGCTCAATAATAAGTAACGGTAGTAATGGCTTAGAGCCAGATAATAAAGTAAATATTTTTGAGTCTATGCTGATGTGAACAAATAAATGGAGAGAAGGACCAGATTTTAGTTAATAAATACAGAAAGACTTATGGATATTTAAAAAAAAATCACCATTTGGAATCATAATAAATATTAAAAAGTAGTGAGAGAAAGTTCTGCTGAGAAATGGGACAGTCACATAGTCTCAAAGTTATCTCCCCACAAGATACATGTAGTTACAAAGAGAAAAGTAGAAACATTACATAGAAGAAACTTGTCCAGTCCCACATAATCAAGCAACCGAAGCTAACTTTTCCAGTTGTAAGTCATATTGATGTTATGGACCCTTAACCTGACACACTAAGCAGGCACATCACTACTGTGATATTGTTGCCCAAAATGCATAGTCTCAATCAAGTCACGAGCAAACACCAGACAAACATGAACTGAGAGGCTACAAAATGACGAATCAATACTTTTTAAAAGGGTCAAGGCAATGAAAGGCAAAGGGAGAGGACTGTCACAGATTGGAGGAGACTAAAGGGACATGACAACTGTATGTTGGATCAGTTAGGACATTCATAGGACAACTGGTAAAATTTGGATAATTAGTAATGCTGTATCAGTGTTGGGGTTATAGCTCTGTGCTAGCATGGGTGAGGTCCTAGATTTGAGCCTCAGCACTGCCAAACAAACAAAAAAGTGGTAGTGTGTCAATGCTAACTTCCTGGCTTTGATGGTGGTACTAAGGTTAGGTGAGATATTAACATTAGAAGAAGCTAGGCGAGGGTATATGGAAACTCTACTATTTTTCCAACATTTTTGTCTAAAAATTTTCAAAATAAAAGTAAAAATGTATCAAGGGGTTCCACTTAAAAATTTTTTGTTTATTTTATTTGCATTGATATTTGACTGGGCCAAGATTCTGAAAATATATTTACTATATATAGTGACATTACTATAGTGACATTACTGTTTCTTTCAAAAGAATTTTAAGGGCTTAAGGAAGGACTTTGAGAATGTGGAACTGCCTGTGGTCCTCCCCCCTTCGTAGAGAAAAGATAAACAGGGCAAATGGCAGGACTGGAAGTGCATGGGAGGATCCAGTATGGATTCACTGGGGCGGAATTATCTGAAAAAATGTTACCACCCCATGTCTGAATGGGAGAGGGGAGTGAGAAGTTACCGAAACCCAGAAAGGGCAGTTGAGTGAAAAGAATGCCAGACAGGCTCTGTGACTTCAGGATAGGACATTACTAATCCATAGTATCCAAGCAAGGGAGCTAGTTAATAAATAGTTCAATTTTATTCCCCTTCTGCCTTCTAAGCTCTTGCTGGGGACTCCGTGATTGACTATCCCTAATCAGAAGCCAGAGATCAAGGGAGCCTGTTATTGTAGTTTAAACATATTCACTTGTATGGGTCTAGTGTAGGGTGGGGAATTTTAGTAGATCTGGATGAGTGAAGGAAAAGTATTCAGCATGGAGATCACCTATTCCACCCCTCTTATTTTGTAAATGAGAAAAATAAGGCTCTAAGAAGTAAAATTATTTAACACAAGGTCAAAATAGAAGTATGGTAGAGTTGAAAACTCATTGGTTTACAAGTTGGAAGATCTAGGCTCTAGTCTTGCCCGGGGCACTACTCTAGGCTTCAGTTTCCATATCTGTGAGGAATGGGGGTGTCTAAAGCAATGTTCTTCAAATTTGTGTACACATATCTCTGGGTAAGCATAGAAGGTATATGAGTATGGATAATTTTAAGAGAATAAGTTTCCAGACCCATAAATTCCTTTTACATGCTCTGTCCTAGAATTAATCTGCTTTACCATTCATAATTGTCCTTCTCCTACTTGACAAAAGAAAGGTATGCCTTGCATTCAACTTACCTAACTCAGGGCATCAAATTTTTGGGGCACCAAACAAAGGGGCCTTTTGAAAATGCAGAAGTTTTTTTAAGTTGTAGATGGACACAATGTCTTTATTTTTATTGACTTATTTTATGTGGTACTTAGGATCGAACCCAGGGCCTCACGTGTTCAAGGCAAGTACTCTACTACTGAGCTACAACCCCAGCCCCAAAATGTAGTTTTTGAGGCAGATTCCTTTGATAGCACACCAGAGAGCTTCCATTAAGAGATATAGAAAGAGTAGCACTTCTCTTGGCAAATGTATGTGTACATAATCTTTCTCAGAAGGGCGTGAATTCCTTGAATGAACATTTCACATTTTAAACATAAGGTGGAAAGTGGGGTTTTGTCCACTTAAGGAGAAAGAAGATTTTAATCTGATTCAGATGATGAGCCTTAAGCTTTTCCAGGAACTGGTTGTGCTGCATACCAGGCTGACTGGCACAACCACGAGTGATAATATGCAATTATCTCTACTCTTAGACATGTAGTTTTATTCTTGTACAGACAAACTAATTCACAATGAGCTAGATGGAGCCAGAAGCTTCCAAGACCAGTTATCACTTTCCTTTGAACATGTTTAAACTAGGACACAGGAATTGCTACTCTGGGTCAGCCTTATTTAAGATACCTCCCACTCTGTTGTCTAGTTGGAGAGCTGCAGCGCCTTCATGATGCCAACCTCAAGGTTAATAACTTTCAAGTTACTATTCATTGCCAATTATGGTTCTGCCTTCCATACAGTTCTCTAAATACTATTATTTAGATTATTGAAAACACTATCACATTGAAACTAGATCTCCATCTCTCACCCTGTGTGAAACTCAACTCAAAATGGATCAAAGACAAAGGAATTAGGCAAGAAACTTTGAAACTGCTACATGAAAACATAAAGTCAATACTCTTTCATATTAGTGCTGGCACCAACTTCCTCAATAAGACCCCTTAAGCTCAAGAAATAAACCAAAAATCAATAAGTGTGATACCAACAAATTAAAAAGATTCTGCACAGCAAAGGAAACAATTAAGGGTATGAAGAAAGAGTCTACAGAATGGAAGAAAATCTTTGCCAGCTGCTTCTCTAACAGAGGATTACTATCCAGAATAAACAACAACAACAAAAAACCCTGAAAAACCTTAACACCAAAAAACTAAATAACCCAATCAATAAATGGACAAAAGAATTAAACAGATGTTTCTCAAAAGAAGAAACACAAATGGCCAACAAAAATATGAAAAAATGTTCATCATCTCTAGTAACCAGGGAAATGCAAATCAAAACTATACTAAGATTCATCTCATTCCAATTAGAATGATAATTACCAAGAACACAAACAATAAATGCTGGTAAGGATGTGGGGAAAAGAGACACTTCTACATTGCTGGTGGGACTGAAGACTTGTACAACTACTTGGGAAAGCAGTAAGGAGATTCCTCAAAAAACTAAGAATGGAACCACCATTCTGACCCAGTTTTCTAACTCCTCGGTATTTATAGTATGCTGACCTAAAATCAGCATACTATAGCCATGATACCATCAGTTACCAGTGACAAGTCCTGCTTCCCCACATGTTGAAGAGTAACATTAGAGAAGCATGCTGAGGCAAGCATATAAAGCAGAGTTTATTTAAAAAGGGGTAACATAGACTTCTCCCAGGAGGGAGAAGGGGGCCATAGCTGGTATCCTGGTGTCCCATAAAGTGAGCACGTTCTGCCTTTTTATATATCCTAGGCATCCTTTGTTCTCCTGCTCTGTTTACCTTCTCTCTCTCCTTCCTGCTGGTGGGATGGGCAAAAGGTGAGAAGCTGATGGGCCAGAGGGGCCAAGGTGGAGTGATCCCTGCAGGAAGGGGAACCGGGGTGCATTAATTAACAACTTTTACAACTCCCTGTAGGGAAGGACAATTCCTGGGACAGATTACCTTAGCAACCGGTTGGAGTAGGGGCAGGTTATCTTGATAAGGGTGGAGGAAGGGCTCTGAAGGAATTAACATTTCAATTCCTCCATTCTCTGGATCTGACCCTTACCTATCTGCCTGTCTAATTCTGGCTTCATTTATACAGCCATCTCAATGTTTATAGTAGCACAATTCACAACAAATTATGAATGGATAAATAGATAGATGGATGGATTAAGAAACTGTGGTTTATATATACAATGCAGTGTTACTCAGCCATCAAGAAAAATGAAATTATGGCATTTGTGGGTAAATGGATGAAAATGGAGAACACCATGCTAAGTGAAATAAGCTAGTCATAGAAAATCAAGGGTCAAATATTTTCTCTCATATATGAAAACTAGAGCAAAATAAAGCAAATGAGGAGGAAAGACTGGATATCATAAAGAGATAAGGAAGATTGGTAGAATAGAACGAGATCAAGAGGGAGAGAGGAGGGATAGGATAGGAAAGGACATGCAGAACAAATTTTTAAAAATCATGCTATGTACATATATAAATATATCACAGGAAATTTTGCCTTTATATGTAAGTAGAAAGAACCAATCAGAAATGAATAAATAAATGAACAAAAAGGAAGCCTAGAATAGTGGAAGAAGGAGAACAAGGAAGGGGAAGGAGAAGGGAGGGAAAAGAGGGGAAAGTGAACAAGAACAGAATTCCATCCATGTACAAATTTGTCAAGATGAACCCAACCACAATGTATAACTATAATGTTCTAATAAAAAAATTAAAAAGAAAATATTATTTTAAAAAATGACAACATGCCCACTGTAAAAATTCAAACAAATTAAAAATTCTAAAAAGGAAAGACAAACATTCCAAATTCCTCACATGACAATAAGTTTTTTTGTGTGTGGTACTGGGGAATAAACCCAGGTCTTTTTCTTTGCACATGCTAGGTAAGCATTCTGCCACTGAGCTACATCTCCAGTCCTTGACAATATTTGTTAACATTTGGTCTGTTTTTCTATGCCTAGAAATATATGCATATTATTTCCATAAATAAGATCATACTACAATACAGTATGACAGCCTGCTTTTTACTAAAAAATATGTTATACATGTTATATATCATATGTGTTTTATATACGTGCTCAATACTCCCAATGACATTCTTCATAGAAATAGAAAAAACAATTATGAAACTCATTTGGAAAAATAAAAACCTAGAATAGCCAAAGCAATCCTTAGCAAGAAGAGTGAAGCAGGAGGCTTTACAATACCAGGCCTTAAACTATACTACAGAGCAATAGTGAAAAAAAAAAAAAAAAAAAAAAAAAAGACATGGTATTGGTACCAAAATAGACATGTAGACCAATGGTACAGAATAGAAGACACAGAGACAAACCCACATACATAAGTTATACTAGACAAAGGTGCCCAAAACATAACATTGGAAAAAGAGCCTCTTCAACAAATGGTGCTGAGAAAACTGGAAATCCATATGTAGCAAAATGAAATTAAACCTCTATCTCTCACCCTGCAAAAAATTAACTTAAAGTGGATCAAAGACTTAGGCACTAGAACAGAGACCTTGCACCTAATAGAAGAAAAAATAGGCCCAAATCTCCACCATGTTAGCTTAGAGACTGATTTCCTCAGTAAGACTCCTAAAGTGCAAGAAGTAAAATCAAGACCCAATAAATGAGATGGAATCAAACTACAAAAGGTTCTTCACAGCAAAGGAAACAATCAATAATGTGAAGACAAAGCCTACAGAATGGGAAAAAAATCTTTATCACATGCAACTCAGATAGAGCATTAATCTCTAGAATAATATAAAGAACTAAAAAAACTTAACACTAAAAAAACAAATAACCCAATCAATAAATGGGCAAAGGAACTGAACAGATACTTCACAGAGAAAATACAATGGATCAACAAATATATGAAAAAATGTTTGCCATCTATAGCAATTAGAGAAATGCAAATTAAAACTACACTGAGATTCCATCTCACTCCAGTCAGAATGACAATCATCAATACTCCCTTATTGAAATCCTTTTGTGTTATTTCCCATTTTTCACTCTCTTGAACAATGCTTTGATTAACATCTGTATGCATATTTCTTTTCATGCTTCTGCAATCATCACCTTTTTGGAGTTATATATTTCATTACTGTTAGATTATAAATCCCTAAATTTAATGACAGGTATAAATCACCTCCTTTCAAAATGCACATATTCATATACCCCATGTTTGTGGTTCATAGATATGCCCCCCGCCTTGCCCCGAGTTCATCCTTGAACCTACTAAAGATCCATGCAACTTTATCTTATTTTATTTGTGGTGCTAAGGCTCAAACCCAAGGCCTTGTGCATGCTAGGCAACACTCTACCATTGAATTTATACCCTCAGCCTCTAGGGATCCATGGATTCTATATTAAGATTCTCTACTTTAGGGTAAGTTCCAAAATTTTAAAGACATTTACATTAATTTATATTAATTTAAATGCTTTTATGTTACTGGAGCTCAGTACAGTCTGCTAAGGCATATCTAAAACTTAATTTTTCAGCTCCCTTGTTTCCTCCTTTGCCTGAATGCCTTATCTGTATGACTTCAGGAAAAAACAGTAGTGGAAGGAACATGAGGTTTTCAAATAAGGAAGGGTTCAACTTCTTACTACTCTTGAGCAAGTCAAATGTCTCTGTGAACCTGTTTTCTCATCTGTAAAGATAGTAGTAACATCTGCTTCAGGTTCTATAATAGGAGGCATGAGATAACATTAAAACACAGAGGAGGGGATACAGGAAACTCACACTATGAATACAGAATATGACACATGCCGACCAGGACTGAGAACTCTGCCTTAGTTGCCTCAACACTTAGGGTTTTACCTTTGCTCTGAGTGTGGAAATTAATATCAGATCTCACAAATGTCATTACTTTGTTGCTTATATACTTATGTTTGAAGTTCTGTGAAAAAATGTATATTAGGGGCTGGGGTTATGGCTCAGCAGTAGAGCGCTTGTTCGCCTAGCACGTGCAAGGCCCTGGGTTCAATCCTCAGCACCACACACAAAAAATAAATAAATAAAATAAATAAAGGTACTGGGTCCAACTACAACTAAAAGATACATATTTTTAAAAAATGTATATTGTTTTCATTCCATGTAATAATTTTTAATGGGTGTATTTGTTTTTGTCAAGTTAGAATATAAGGAATTGTTTCAGGTATGTTATAGATATTTGTAATTTGTACATTTAGTAACAAATTCTATGTACAATTGATATGAAGATTTGTGCAGTAGAAAGTATTGTTAGCTAGCCATTATATGGGAACAGCTAAGCATCTCTAGATAAATGAAGAAATGCAAAACAAAAAAACCAAATATCATGTTTCTATGCAAATATTCAGTTCTAACAAGGGTCATTTTCCTTGTTGATAGATATGTAAACTGTATTAAAAAAAACTTGTTGGAAGGCAATTTTTAATATGTAACAGGAACGTTAAATATGGTAATATATTTTAAGAGAAATTTCAGTTTTTGCAACCTAGCTTCAAGAAACAATATGAGCTGGACTGGGGATGTGGCTCAAGTGGTAGCGTGCTTGCCTGGCATGTGCAGGGCGCTGGGTTCGATCCTCAGCACCACATAAAAATAAAAATAAAGATGTTGTGTCCACCGAAAACTAAAAAATAAATATTAAAAAATTCTCTCTCTCTCTCTCTTTGAAAAAAAAAAGAAACAATATGAGCTACAGAAAATGCTTTTAGTACAAAGTGTTCATTGTGACACTGTTTGTAATAATAAGAATGTGAAAACAACCTAACTGCCCTATAAACTAGGGAATAGTTGTTAAGTAGACAAGATGTTTCCCACACAGTATATTACATGCAGTTATTTAAAACGATGCTTATAAATAATTTATAATGGTATGGGGAAATACATGTAATATAATTTAAATTTATAAGTAGTATGATTATAATCAAGTATAAAATAGTTATACCAAATTTTAAATTAAACTCATTAACAAAAAAACATAGTTATACCAATACAACTATTTGGAAAAACAAATAAACCAGAATCCTAATGATGGTTATTGGTGAGGTGATTATGGTTTTTTCCCTTGTTTTTTACTTTTCTATATTTTTCAGGCTTTTTCTTCACAATGAGCATATATTGTTTTACAAATGATAAAAAACAAAACAACCTTGATATGAATAAAGACTAATATTCAATGCTGCTAGTGTGGGCATTTCTATCTATTCTAGTGTGATACCTTAATGGGGCAGATACCATCTGGGTGTGCTCCATATTTTAACCCTTCACGGGGTTTCTACAATAATTAAATGTTCTACTGTATGTAACAGTGGCCAACGTTATATTGCCATTTAAAAGAAAGCATTACAGAAAATTTATGTTTTACAATCTCACATAAGAGAGGGGAAGGTGTTTTGTGACAAGATTTCTTTCTTTTCTTTCTCTCTCTCCTTTTACATGTCCTTAGCTTTCCTTATGCAATTTCCTTAGCTAACTCTGTGTCTGAAATGTTATTTACATAACAAGCAACTTTTTGGGATTTCTTTTGTGTGAAGTAGGATACATTTGTACATGCTGGCAACTTGATCTGGAGTGCACCAAGAAAGATAACCAAGTACAATTCAGCTTTTTCAATTTTCATCTTTTATTTTAGGGTCATAAGAAGGGTTCTGGTTTATTTGGGAATGTTTTGGTTTACACCTGTTATCCTGGTATAGTTATTCAAAGTGCCATCCTTTTTTCTTTCAGATTTGATCTGGTTCAGTCAATAAATTATATGGTCACCCTACAAATATCAGGAGCCAGTGGTAGGATCTGGAAGCTCACTCTTGAGCGGAGGTGTGACTAGGAGTGGGGCAAGGTGGGGGCAGCCAACAGGCAGACAGAAGGAGCTAGCAGCTGCACTGAAAGGGACAGAAAGTACCCTGGCTGCCTGTAAACACAGGTCTGTGGGCTGTTTTACTTGATCTAATCAGTCACATATCTATTACTTGATAATGATTCTACCTGAAGGGGAAAAAGAAAGCTATCCAGTTAATTTAAGATACCCAAGGCACATCTGCCCAGGAGATCTTTTCTTTTCCTTTTTAAAAAATATATGCATGTAGTTTTATATATAATGCAGCATCACCCCATGTAGGGCATTTACTCTTATTTTGTACATTCAGATATGTTTGAAACACTTTTTAAGGCTACAAAACAGAACATAGAAAAATAAACAGGAATCTATTAAACACAAGAAGTGATATGATAAAGAATATAAGGTACTATTTTCCTTTCAACCTTCAAAAGATATGTGTATATACTTTTTTTTTTTTAATAAGTACATTACAAATGATCACATCTTCAGAGGGTGGGGAGGAGAAAATCTCAGGAGATCTTTTCTACCAGCCTTCTCTGGAGCCCAGGATTTCCATCACAACTGCTATTAGAATTAAATGTTCTGAAAATAAATTAAAATTGAACACAGAGAGCAAGTCTTGGGAAAATGACACCAACTGATGGTTATGAGGAGAACTGGACTAAAGTAGGTTTGTTGATCATCAGACTCATCTGGAGAGCTTTTGAGAAAAAATGGAGATTCAGTTGACCACACACATGGTACAGAGTAAGTCATTTGGGGAGGGATGTAAAGGGAAGGTGCTAAATACAATGCAAAAGGAGCCAGAGGGAGCTAGAAAGCATGATGGGGGAAGAAAATGACAGAACTCTATTGCTTTGACAAGTTTTTTCAGAGATGGCCCTGCTGGAAAATTAAGGGATAAAATGATTTTCTGATATTTTTGGTTACTATTTCTCCCAACCCACTCCTCCCCAATTCTAGAAAATAAACTCCATGTAGGAGAAGATTTTTGTCTCTTTACTTCATTACTGAATTTCCAGCACTTAGAACATTTTTGGTACATAATACCAGGATAATAAATATTGCACAAATACATATCATTTGCCTATGTCAACTCTTTTCCTCCTTCACACTTGCAACAAAAGTTGGCTAAGTTTTGTTATTCTGATTCTGAACTACTTAAGGGAAAAGTTAGACAAGTTTAGAATACAAGGCTTTGTTCTAGGTCACAAAACAGTGGCTTTCACTTATAGCAAATGCAACTTCTGCCACCACTACCTGACAATTCTTTGTTGGTGGACTTGTTACATTCTGGTGACAAGCTTTAATTATCTTGTTGGTACTCTTCTTTTCAAGCAGTAGGATTTCCCTACCAAGAACAGAATTATTTTTTAAGTCAAGTTTAATTGGTTATGTCTAGAAATAATATGGTAATGTAAAGGTAAAATTTCTAAGCTGATTCTAAGCTGCAAAAGCCTGAGTTAAAGTGTAAAAGACTGGGCATTGTAAAGTCTCTAAATTGCAAGGCCTGGGCTAAAGTGTAAAAGACCAGGTATTGTTAAAATTCCTCCGCTACCCCCGGAACCTGTAATCCCTGTAGCTGTTAGGACAATACCTGAACTGCCCGGTAAATATTTCTCCTGGTTCCCTGGTTGTTTAATAGCTAAGGGCTCCAAGTAGCTCCGCACATAAGCATCCAGGTCCCAAAACCAATCAGTTTAAATGTGTACCCAGCTTAGGAGTGACCAATCACCCCTGCCCAGACTGTTCCCGCCAATGAATGTACTAATCATGTCTCAAGAGTTGTTGTTCAATTTTCCCGCGCCTCATGATGATTTGTTCTGATGTATGCAAAGCCCCCCCCCCCCCCCCCCGCCCTCTCCAAAAAGTGTACTTAAGCTCTGCTTGACCTCTGCTCTGGGCTCTGGGCTGCTCTATCTTACTGAGTGAGCCTGGAACCTCAGCATGCTGAATTAATAAATCCCCTTTTGCCAATTGCATGGAGCCAGTCTCTTGTGTGGTCTCTTTCTCCGACGCTCCGCCGGACCCTTACAGTAATAGGAGAATCTTTCAATTCTCACTCCAATTTGTTTCTATTCCTTGGACACTATGATAATGATTTACTGACAGCCTTAAGCTTTTGGGTGAGAGATAATTCAGACTGTATTTTGTGTTTTTCACCCCTATTACATAATCTCTTACCAGATATGTAATATATGAGTTTCAAATTGAGATGAATGAACCTAATTAGTTCAAGAAATGTTTGCTGAGCTCCTACTATGTGCTAATATTTATGAAATAAATATTATCTCCTAGTCTCTGGTGACCTACATGACATCAGAAATCTGTATGCATGCATGCTTATATATACTAGTATACTGTGTTGCCAGAGGCATGGCACCTTGGCTGCCAAGCCTACTGGTTCCTGTCAAGAAGCAGCAGTAGAGCAGCAGAGTGGAAGCTCCAACAAACAACCTCATTTCCTGACATACAAGGAGAAAATGGAAGTAAGGCAAACCTGAATGGGATTCAGGGATAATCAAAAACATTATTGCTTTTCTAAACCCTAATTTAGCATAAGCTTGGACCAACAGCATTGGTACTTCTTCCGGATCCTAATTAGCATAAATTTGGACCAATCATAGTGACTCAAGCACTATATAAACCCACAGACTCCACACTGGATGGAGAAAACCTGCTATTGTGTCATCTTTTGCATTGCAAGAGTTCTGGTCCTGTTTCTCCTCTTTAATAAATCCTACTCATAACATTCATTATCCTTGTCTGTGGATTTCATTCTTTGAATTAATGAGATAAGAACCCTGAAAGAAGAAGAAAGTGACAGTGAGCTGCTGGGGTCTATTGCAACACTGGAGGGCATGGCCCACCATTAAGAGCTGCAACACTTCTCAGCGGCAGAGGCCTATAGCTTGTGCAGACTCTACCTGCCACTAGAAGCAGTGAATCGAGTTTATCTCAAAACTCCAGTTTCACCAGGCTGCTTTTGGAGGCAATTAATGAAGTGCCTAATTTACAGTGTAAGCATATTTATTATCTCATAAGCCAAAAATTTTGGAGGTAAGAGTCCCTGTGGTTGCCTAACAGACTAATTTGGAGATATTACGGTGATTATTTGGTGATATTATGACATCTGCCAGTAAAAAGTGTGTGTGTGTGTGTGTGTGTATGTTAGTATGTGTGTATACATGTGCAAATACTCAGGATAAGACTGATTTTGCCCTAGAAATGCAATAATTTAGTGATAAACCAGAGCCTGCAAAGGTGTAAAGTAGGAAAACTTGGTATGACTTTTACAATATTAAGTTATCGTTTAGTTAAATATACAAAACTAAAGCATATTTGTTTAAAAATAAAAGCAGCAGAGGCAAACTATATTAAGGTGCATTGGGTATCCTCCCATTTCTAAGCATTTACAAACAAAGTCTTACATGTCTGTGCATATGTACATTCATCAACATTTTATATATAACCTCAGTATTTAATTTGCTTGTGGTTTCAGCCTGGGTCCTCTAGATAGGAGAACTAGAGAGAAGGATTAACGTGTGCTGCTTTATTTGGGAAATTGTTAGGGTCTGTAAACAAGTCAAGATAGCGCCTGGCATTTTGCCAGAGGGAGTGGTTTATGAAGTAACGCCAGCCATTAAGTGTGGAGATTCCTTATTGGTTGACTGCTGTATCTAGTTTATGTTGATTAAGATAAGCTGTGTGGAATGTATATATACCACTCCTGTCCTACAATAAACGGCTCCCACTCCTGCTGTATCAATGTACACAAGTTCCTCCGGTTATTTTGCTGCAGCTGGACTTCGGCAGATGGTGGCCTGTACCGGGAGCCCCGGAGGAAAATACTTTAACCTTGTGTTTTTATCTTGTTAATGCCTGGATGATTTGATAGTTTTGTACTTAATGACCCTAGGGAAAAACAGGAATTTTATCTACTTTTCCTCTTTTCTAGGTAACTCTGTCTCCAAAGCTAAGCTAAGCTTTGGAAGATCACTTTGATACCTTTTCTCCATTTACTCTAAAATGGTGGACTATGACATTTTTGAAATCTGACAGTTTTTCTGACTTTAAGAAACCCTCTTACTTTATTCTGAAAACCTACTAACCTCATCCAGTAATTTTATTACAAATAAAAAAATTGTTTTAGAGTCCTTTTGGTTTCTGTCTCAGAGAAGTTTAATAACATCGACCTTCTACAAAACAAAGTAAATTCTCCATGAAACCATTTAAAAATTGATCAAATAAATAGAAAAAAACAAAATTAGAAATGTAACCCAGCTCTTAAAGACTCGTGACTACTAATGTTGAGTAAATCAAGGAGTACTTTTAGATTCTTAAAAAAAAACAACAAACTAATAACTGAAACTTAATTTAGGTGAGCAAACTGCAAATTTCAGCAATTATCTTAAGGTATGATAGTCTAGTACTGGGCTATGTTTTGTGAATTTTAGTGGTAAAACAATTGCACAAATTATAAACTGTACTTCCTGAATTCAGTAACTGTCTAAAATGGAGAAACACCCAGAACTTTCATTTTTTTAGAATATGCACTTTGGGCTGTTTGTATCTTCAAAATGCTGTTCCTTTATTTATTAATCAGTTGTATAAAACCACCTATTCCAATTCTGATCAGTATGAGTTCAGTTTGCTTGTACAGTCTGATAAAGGATAGATGTACAATTTCTATGGGATATTGTTTTAGTCAGCTTTTTTTTTTTTTTTTTTTTTTTTTGCTGCTAAAAGACTAGACTCAACCAGAACAATGAAAAGTTTTTGTAGGGGCTCATGATTTCAGAGATCTCCGTCCACAGATAACATGCTCCATTCCTCAGGGCTGAAGGTAAGGCAAGACATCATGGTGGAAGAGTGCAACATAGGGAAGCAGTTCTCACAATCAGAAACAGAGACTCCACTAGCCACATACAAAATATATATCCCAAGCCATGCCCCCAATGAACCAGTCACACCTCACCTGCCTCCAGTTACCACTTGGTTAATTCCATCACGGATTAATTAATTAGGTCAAGGCTATAAACCAATCATTTCTCCTCCAAGCCTTACATTGTCTCACACATGGGCTTTTGAGGGATACTATATCTAAAATAACAGATGTTTTCTAAAATGTTGAAAAGTATCATTGAGCCCCATCTCTACTTTTGAGATCCCTGAAAGACCCAGAGAGTCAGAGATTAGGAACTGGTTCCATAGGCAGGAATTCTCAGATGGTACTCGTATTGTGAGATTATACCCTGTTTAATCATAGGAGCTGTTTGATACCTACATCTTAACAAACTGGCCTAAAAATGACAATTTGATAATTATTATTCAATTTCTAAATTACTAGCAAAAAACAGAGTGATAGAGGAGAGGCTGGATGTTTATTTTTATGGTTCCTCCATTTGCTGAATCACCACAGGCTGGCTGCATCCTGTCTGAAGGTGACAACTCCTTTCAGGCAGCCCTCTCGGTACAGTTTTTTATTCTCTAGTTCAAGTAACTGTTCCTTTCCTTAACTACTTTTTTTTTTAAACCATGACTTTAAAGTTTATATTTGGTTGTTTCCAATATTCTTCTATCAAGAACAATGCTGTAATGAATAACTTTGTAAATATCAACCCCCAACCCTTGGTTAGGGCTGGCTCTAGGGTCATTGGGAGATAAAATGAAATAAGTTGGGAAGACAGGAAATGAATTTTCATGAATAGAACATGAAACTAAACTTGTAAAGTTATTAATAATAACAAAATATGGAGTATGAACATAGGGATGAGTGAGGAATCCTTGAGAACATGGTCATTTGAGCAAAGTTAAAAAAAACAGACTATGGTGTTGGGAAGGACACCTACAATATTTATTGAAATCAATAAAAATTAAGTTACAGAGAGAGATTATCAGACTAGAACTAATTATCACTTAGAAATGAGAAGGCCTGACCCAGGCATCAATAGATAGAACATTTTTTAATGACTTAAACTGATAACATCAGATTCAAAGCTGGAGAAGTTTAGGAAGAGGAGAAAATCTGAAGGTAAGTAAGCACTGGGTATATGGTCCCAAGTATACAGGAACTGTGGGAGAAAAAATTGTCATCATTTATACTGTCTAGAGGTGAGACAGTATCCTCAGGGCAGAGCCACTCCACTGGAGTGAAGACTTGAATGAAATGTTCAGAGAAGAGGATATAGGGTATTTGGCTGATGATATATGGATTACAGGGGAGGGGGTGCAAAGGAAGGATTTCATTAGTTAATGACAGAATGTTCACTAGGAATCCTTTTGCCATAGTTTCTCCACTTACTTTTTGCTGCCCAAAGTTCATCTAAAGTTTTCCTAAGGGTTAATGTGAACAATGCCACCTGGGTTTTTTGCATATTTAAAACTCTGTCTATAGTCTTTATACTTGGAAGACAGTTTATCTAGATAAAAAAGCTCTGTGTCTTACTTCTTCTACTTGACTACCTGTTGTGTATGTTGCTCTGTTTTAATTAGCTTTTTCATTCAAAAGACTCAACAAGAACAACTGAAAGGAAGAAAAGTTTATTTTCTCATGGTTTCCAAGGATCAGTCCATGGTCAGTTGACTCCATAGCTCTGGGCCCAAGGTGAGGCAGAACATCATGTGGAAGGGTATGGCAGAGGAAAGGAGTTCAGAACATGGCAACCAGGAAGCAGAGAAGAGAGCTGTGCTTATCAAGAGAAAATACAAACCCTAAAGGCATATCCTACCAGTGATCTACCTCCTTCAACCACACCCTACCTGCCTACAGTTACTGCCCAGTTAATCCATATCAGTGGATTAATCCACCAATTAGATTAGGCTAAAGCCCTCATAATATAATAATTTATCACTGAAAAATTCTTGCATTGTTTCACACATGAGCTCTTGGAGGATACTTCATTTTGAATAAGAAAGGCCCCAGTGTTGGAAAATGGAAGAGTGAGGCAGATCCAAATGGAGGTTACAGAAAAGTTCAGATTCAGGGGCTAATCAATAGCACTGGTAATTTTCCAGGACCTGATAAGCATAATTTTGGACCAATAGTGTTGGACCAAGAGCTATATAAATCCGTAGACTAGTGCACTCAATGGCAACTCCTATTGGATTCTTCTGCAGGGTTCTCTCTCTCCTCACTTGATTAAATCCTACTCCTTTTATTCTTGCCTTCCGTTACTGTCCATGGATTTTATTCTTCAAATTTGTGAGACAATAACTCAAAAATAAACTGGCGGTGAGTTGCTGGGGTCTGTTGTGACAATAGAAGCCACAGCCTACCATTAAGAGCTGCAACACACCACTTGATAGTAGTGAATAGTTTGGCTTTGTGGGATGTACCCCTCAGAGCTGAGGCTGACAGACATCCCCTGCCTTGATTAGCTGCTAACATTAAAACAGGCTTTCTTGGCACCAGAGGCCTGCAGCTTACACAGACCCAGCAGAAGCAGAGAATCAAGTTTCACCTCAAACTCCAATTTCAATATTTAAGCCATTATATGCTCCAGTCTCTTTTAGGAATGAATATTGCTGTGCAGAAATCTGAGACCAGCTTGATATTTCTACTTTATAACTGATTTGATTATTTTCAATCTTTCTGAAGGATTATTATTTTCTGTTTGTAGTCAGTAGCTATACTAAAGAAAATGTTCCTCACATGTGATATCTCCTTTCAATAAAGATATGTACTATTTTTTGAGGAAAGTTTTATTCAATTATATCTTTAAATACTTATTTGTTCCATTATTTTGGATCTTTTCCTTGGGGATACTGCTTATAAATTTAAAAAACTCCCTGGCCTATTTTCTATATATATAATTTTGTTTCTAATCCTTCCTGACTCCATTTTTCATTTTATTTTGCTTGTTTTCCTCATCTTTTTTCTATATTTCTTATGTATTCTTTTCTTTTGCAATTCCCTTCTAGTTTTTTTTTTCAGTGATTTTTTTTCTACAACTGCTTTTCTGAATTCTTTCATCTTACATTTAATCACCTCCTGTTATCTTACTATATCTTCTTTTCATTCCTACATTTCTGATTTATGGTTTTATTTTTTCAGAGAGGTGATTGCCTCATTTTTTTCCTAATTCAGGGAAATATATTTAAAAAAATTTTTACTGGTATTCTTTCTGTTGTTTTGTTTCTTTTTCCAAAAATTTTGTTATAGTTTATATACTGGGTATATGCTACTTCCTTTCTTGTTCCTTTCTCACCATCTTCTTGGACAAGCAAATAGCAAGAGTTTCCACTACGGATGAGAGTATGGATAACAAAGAACAATTTTTAGTTAAGTATAGACTCATTCCTCTACTGCCACAAAAACAGATTGCTTCATGTAAACATGGCTTACTATGTTATTCTTTGTACAACCTCACTTGTACTGTTTTTCTGAATCAAACTGGTACAGGTAAATTTTCTTGTCAACGTGACTTACCAGTTTCCTATCTCCTTTTTTTAAAAAAGAAAGAAAAAAGAAAGAAAGAAAGAATAATGTGCTGGTATGGTGGAACATACCTGTAATCCCAGCGACTCAGAGGCTGAGGCAGGAAAATTGCAAGTTCAAGGCCAGACTCAGCAACCTGGTGACACCCTAAACAACTTAGAGAGAGGCTGTCTAAAAATAAGGAATAAAAAGGGCTGAGAACATGGCTTAGGTGATGAAGTGCAACTGGGTTCAATCTCTAGTTTAAAAAAAAAAAAAGGATAATGTTTCAGTAACTCAAAATCTGTTCATTACCTTCATGAGCAATATTTCTTTTTTAAAAAAAATTTTTTTTAGTTGTTGATGTACCTTTTTTACTTATTTACATGTGGTGCTGAGGATCAAACCCAGTGCCTCACACATGCTAGACAAGTACTCTGCCAAATAGCCACAAGCCCAGCCCCAATGAGCAATATTTAAGTTTACCATCTAGTTCTGCTGAGATCTGTTTTTCCTCCCACTTCTTTCCACACTATTCCTGCTCCTTTTGTTTTTGTCAACTTTTACATATGTTTGGGAATCTAGGCAGTATACTTGTGTACTAGTTTGCAAAAAAACAACAACAACAAAAAAAATGGGTTTGTGGACTTTGGGACTCAGGTGGTTTTTTTTTTAACCTTTTAAGTTCCTTTTTTTTTTTTTTTTTTGGTACCTGGGATTGAATCTAGGAGTGCTTAAAAACAACCACACCCCCAGCCTTTAAAAAAAAGAAAAAAAAATATGTTGGACACAATACCTTTATTTTATTTATTTTTATGTGGTGCTGAGGATTGAACCCAGCACCTTGCATGTGCTAGGCGAGCACTCTACTGCTGAGCCACAACCCCAGCCCTTTTTAAAAAAATGTTTTATTTTACTTAGAGGCAGGGTCTCACTGAGTTTCTTAGGGCCTCACTAAGTTGCTGAGGCTGGCTTTGAACTCATGATCCTCCTACTTCACCCTTCTGAGCTGCCAGGATTACACGCTTGTACCACTGTACCCAAAATCATCCTATTAGTTCTTGAATCATAAAGATAGAAAGAGAAAATATTAATATACCCAGTTATGTTCAAATCAGAAGTCCTTCTTTAGAATAGTGATATCTATATTCTAGGGGTAGTTAGAAATCTATAACGTGGCATGAATTCTCTCCTAGTGACATTCAAACTTATGGATTTTTAGAATAATATAAGGAGTCCTTCAAAATTGTTTAGTCAACTCTGTTTATATAAATACAATAATATAGCCTACCCAAACTAGGGATGACTCATATCTTTTGGCTGGGTCTTATTTGAAGCCTCATAATTATAACATGATGGAAATTTTAGAACCCCAAGAAACAGAACAATATAAACAATTAAGTTTATATTGTTCATTTACTCCTTATAAAATACCATATATTTCTGAGGACCAATATTCAGATATTTCTTATATAGGATCTAGTTCTTTCCTCAAGGTCAGATTCTAGAATTATCTGAATCATCTGGGCCCCTGTGCTGGAACTGCTTGAACTGAATTGGGGCAGATGCTTATTTCTTGCAGCCAAAAGTGTCTGCTTGTCTGGCAAGAATTATTTCACACAGGGATGATGGCAGAATATTTTTGATCTGGAAAAATAATTACTTAAAACAGAAACTTGTTGATAAATTTTGATATAGTTAGGTATTTGATTAAATAATTTTTGGGATGTCAGGCACTATATACTTGAATTTCTACTCCAAATTTTTGTTACTGATGATATGGTTACTATCAGCCTGGATTGTAACAGTTTCATGACAGAAAACCATTCAATCTGAAATTTAAGACAGTTTTGGATTCATATGCCATTTCTCAAATTCTGATTAAGTTTGTCTTTTTGATAGTCTATTTCCCTTTCAGGTATGTGAAATTAAATTCCTTTTGCAACTAAGTTGCACAGACAGGGAAGATACTTGGTAATTTAAAACACATCTTGAGGTTTACTCACCAAAAGCAGCTGTAGGAACTTAACATATGATTCATGTTCATCATGTCTTCTGAAATTTGGACTTCATTTCTACCAAAATAGCACAGCAACTCCTCAAAAGTCTATGTAATTTTAATTCACATGCCTGGCTTAAATCTGAGATTTAAGTTTGTCTGTTGAAACAAAAGCCCTTCCTTTCCTCTGTAGTTTCAGTAGGTAGTTCAGTATTTTCAAATGTTTTGTCAGAATAAGAAGAAAGCCCAATCTCTTGGGCCCCTACTTATTAGTACCTTGGGCCTCTGAGAGCCCTTTATTTCCCCAAAGTCTTTGACCTTAAAATATCTCATTAACAAGTTTCCATAATCTACCTTCTGACTGCATTAAAATAAACCCAAACTGCATACACTGCTTTGTCTATGTCCAGATGGCTGATGGTTAAGAGCAAGGCATGAAGAATGTTGACAACCATGATAATTTCTATTCTTACATCAGGAAAAGCTTTCTTACAAAGCTTAAATCACAAACACACCCAATGAAAGAAGCAAGATCAGTCCACTCTTTTTGTTTTGAATTAGTATTGAAAAATTTCCCCCTTCTTTCACTGCTGGTTCTCCACCTATAGTAAGCATCCATCAGTAAGGGATCCAGTCAAATCTATATTAAGCAAAAAAGGGGTGGTGGTGGTTATTTTAAAGACATAATGATTTCTCACTGAACATGTGGGAAGGAATGAAGGAAGATTAAGAATAGATTGAGGCCTGGGACTGAAACACTTTGGAGAAGCTGGGATGTGCTCTCATTGTGTTTCATCTCTTCTCTTCCTCCTACTGCAGATTATTTATATATCTGGCACAGAGAAACAATAAATAAACATTTGCTTAATGGATGGCAATTTGAGTGTGTGTGATAAACCAGATCTGAAGTCAATTCCCAAAACATTTTCTTACATGTTTGGAGTTTGTTAAAGTGATTTTTTAAAAGAGAAACTCTTTATAGTCTAATTTCTCAACCCTTTCTGTCAGCCTCCAAATTTTCCCTACTCCATTTATTTTAACATCAGAAAAGGGGCCTAAAATGTCCAGCTGTCTCTAATTGATCTAATGAAGGACACTGCAGAGACAATGCTGTTTTCTTTTTCTTTTTGTACTAGTGATTAGAGCTAGGGCCTTGACCATGCTACATATGTGCTTTACCACTGGGTTGTATTCCCAGCCCCTAGTTCTGCTTTTGTACAGGAGTTACAAAAGCAATTTTTTTTTTTAAAAAATGGGAATACAAGCCCTAGACTACATGTAACTATTGGGCTAGACAAGGAAATGATTGTTGTTCACACACTTTCCTCCATAACCAGTTTTTTTTTTTCATTTTTACATTGTTATTATTTATTGTCTGGATTCCTACTTTTACATAGTTTTTGCCTTTAGGATCATTTATGTTCTTACCAACTCACTGATATGTTTGATAAGGTGTTTTATACATTTTATTCAGTACTTTGAATTGCTGTTGGTGGGAGAATCTGCCAGAGTCTCTATTGTGCCATACTGCTGGTCATGGAAGTTCAATCTGCTTTTTAAAGAGTTTGAACTGAGTTTATAAGATACAAACCTGTATTCTAAAGACCAGGACCTTAACTTTAAGTTCTTCACCTGTAAATGACTACTTTTCACCTGTGTCCAATTGTTATTTTGGTAAAGGACTTTATGCAAAGTCAATTTGAAACTGCAAAGTACCATGCAAATATACAAAAATTTTTAATTTTGAAACAAACAAAAGTTACAACTAGGGTAAAAATGTTAGAATAATTTGTTTAATTTAAAATTTCTCTGTACTTCATTATTTTCTGGCTTATGTATGAATGGGAAAATCTTAAGATAAAAAATTAATCAATATTATTTTATATATTGTATTTTACTACAATTGTATATTTTTTAATGAAAGGGAAAGAAGTCAAATGAGCATATTACAAAATCTATTTTTTTAAAGTTACATTTGTCCCTTAATATGGGTAAGCCACCTAACTTAGGATACTCACAATACTTAATATACTTCACAGGTTAAGATTCTGAGTGTCTAACATTATGTAATGTATCTTGGTCTCTGTGTTGCAATGCTGAGGCATTGTTATTAACAGCAACTACCCATATTACTCTTCTCATTCTCAAACTGCACTAGCAATTTAAGTATCTAAAGGGTAACACCTCTAAGGAAATTTCAAAAGGCTTATAGATGGTAGGTGATTTGCAAATAGACCAATGTATGGCTCAGGCATATGGCTATTGCTTACTGTTTCTTGTAGATGCATTGTTTTAGATTGCTGTGACCAACAGACCTGGCAAGAACAATTTGAGGAGGAAAAGTTTATTTTGTGGCTCATGGATTCAGAGGTCTTAGTCCACAGAAGCCAACTGGAGGCCCAGGTGAGGCAGAACATTATGGTGGAAGTGTGTGGTAGAAAATCAGCTCAAGACATGGCACCAGGAGGGAGAGGGAGAGGGGAGAAAGGAGAAGGGAAAGAAAGGCATCACCTTACCAAGGACAAAATATATCCCTCAAAGGCACGCCCCCAATGACCCACATCCTCCAGCCACACCCTACCTACCCTACCTGCCTTCAGTTATCACCCAGTTAATCCCTAGCTGGATCAGAAGATTAATGTACTGATTAGGTTAAGGCTTTTATAACCCAATCATTGAACATTTAAACTTTTTTGCATTGTCTCTCACATGAGCTTTTGGGGGACATCTAATATCTAAACTATAACATGCATGATGTCTTAGGTCTTATGTAGAACCAAGATAGTGAACTCTGTATATATGTCATTCATTCACTCTGCACTTATTGGCCATCACTACTCCATGTCAGGCCTTGGGCCTGTCTTCAAGAAGCTCACAGTCTTGTTAGGAAAACTGAGAAATAAACTACTATTAAAATTCTATATGGAAAGTGCAGGGTGAGATGGAGTTGCTGCAGGTCCTGAAGTGTGGGCTGCAGCAGGTTAGTGGCCATGATGGTCTCTGTGGCTATTTATGAATTTTCTTCAGAGCAAATGATGTGAGTGTTGGTACATGAGTGGGGGAAGACAAGTATGGAAACAAATACTACAAGGACAACAAACAATTTTTTGGCATCACTGGCTTCACTTTATGACTGATGACCCTCCAACAACAAAACCACCTACTGCTCATAAATTCATTTGGAAACAAGAAGTTCAACATGAGTGGCACTCCAGAACAGTATGTACCTTATTCTACCACCAGAAAGAAGATTCAGGAATGAGTGCCACCTTGAACACCTTACAGGTAAAGACAGTGAAAAGCGGTTTCAACATGTAACATATGGGACTTTTCATGGACTTGTACTTTTGCTGCTTACCATTAACTTGAATAAATTTTTTAATCAAGTTAAAAAAAAGAGATCAGGTGTTATAGACTCACAGGTAGGGGCACTGAGCCCATATTGGGATTGGTGGGACAGGGCTGAGTGGCAAGCAACAGTAAAAGGTTCACAATGGAATTGATGCCTGGAAAGATAAGCAGGAATTATCTAGGTAAAGAGAAGGCCAGTGACCAGAACATAATTTTATGAAAAGAAAAAGTGCAAAGACAGTGACATAATGAGGATATTGCAAGACTGGGGAACCCAAGAAGTTTGTTGTATGTTGAGTTTATTCATTCCACTTGTTATTAACATACTTGTCTCCTGAGTCCTTGGATGGGAGGGGATGCTATTTGTAATGATTTTTTGCCCCCACACCTAGCAGAAGGCACAAAAATGGAGTGCAATAAATATGTGCTGAATGAACAGCCAACCATATAATACATGGGAGAAGAGTTAACAGTCCATGAATGAGGAAGGTCATATCTAGCAAGCAGTGAATGAAACAAGAGAGATTTAAGAATTATTTGGACATTAGAATGCATAGGAGTTGGTAATATTACTAGGCAACTCTAATACTGCCTTGGAAAGAAATAAGCTAGGCCATGTTGCTTGCTACTCCAGAAATTTTTGGAGTTAATTTGGTAAGAAAATACATTTTATTCAAAGCCAGCTTTGAAGGAAGACAGACAAAACCTAATTGTTTCAAAAGTTCTGTCTTGGAAATCCCTGAAAATTAGCAGAGACTTTAAAGGAGAAGAGGCAGGGAAGTGATAAAAGTCAGGAAATGTATAGATGTAGGTTTAGTTAGCCTGTATTGGCACCAAGGACAATTTGCACTCCCATCATCTTTGATACCTTTCAGGGTGGGGGATTATTAGCCTCCCCAGCCTCACTCTCAGCATGAGACAGCCATTCCCAGTTTCAGATGAGGGCCCCCAAATTCAGTGTTTCAGTAATATACTGCAGATGGGGTAAAAATATACTTGACTGGAGTATAAAATGACTTCCTAGGTCTTTATTGGATAATAGTAACGTCATTAATAATAATAGCTAACATGCAGCACTTTGTGTAGTACACTGAATGTTTCACATGCATATATTTCATATCATTTAAACTCAGCAATCCAGTGATGTAGGTATTCTTATTATACTCATTTATTAGTGAGAAAATTGGGGCTATTAAGAGATTAATTTGCCCAACATCACAGAGGGACAGTGATGGTAGTAGATTCAAAGCGAGAAATTCTGATTCTAACAGCCATATACATAACCTCCTTTTCTTACTCCAAAATGTGACCAATACACAGAATGATGGTCCTGTTCAATATGGATCAATGGATTGTATGTATTTCTTTACACATAGAGACCAGATGGTGACTCTCTTTTGTCACACTTTTAAAAGCTTGGTTCTTGTCTGTATTTTCACTTTTCCCACTTGGAGTTCTTAAAGTAGGGTGGAAGTTTAATAAAGCAGTTCACACAAGAGAGAGAAGGCTGGCACAGAAACGACATTCTCGAATACTCTGGCAGGGGCTGGAACGAGGCGATGTGGGTTCTGGGTTCTGTCAGGATTCCCTCCCCCCACGCCCGTTATAAGGTGTGTATGGGAGCCAAGCCTCAGGTTGATTGCAGCAGTACTCAACTCACAGTGAAGGTGCTTCTTCCGACTCCTAGCGAGCCCAACACGCTGGAAGTTACCCAGAGGTCGCCTCTTCCTTCGGGAAACGTCCCGCAGGGTATCCGGCGGTCGTTCCCAGGGAAACCGCCCGCGGAGGCACCTGGGCCAGTGCCGGGGAACCTGCGACGAGCGCGCCTGGCGCCAGGGGGCGCGGAAGCGCGTCGCCCCCGAGGCCCCACGCTCCGCCCCTCCCCGCCCCAGCCCCGCCTTCCTTCCCGGGGGACCGGCTGCTCCCGGCTCCCGGTCCCGCTCCCGGCGCAGGCGCAGTCCCGCGCTCCCTCGGCGGCACCCAACGCAGAGCGCCCGCCGCCTTGGGGTGTAGCGGCGTTGGCCCGCCTTCCCTCTCGGCTTCTTGTTGCCTCTCGGAGCGCTCCCTGCAGCTCTGCGAACGCCCCTCAGCGCGGGCAGCGGCCGCCGTGGGTTCGTCAGGTGAGTGCGGCCGCGGGAGGGAGAGGCCCGGGGCGTGGAGCACCGCCCCCCTCGGCGCCCGCGCACCTCCTCCCGCGAGCCGGCCGGGAGGGGCGACCGCTGCAGGTGCAGGTCCCGGCGCGGCGGAGGGCGCGGCGCGCGGGTACACGGCCCTGCTGCCCTGGCCGGGCGAGCGCCTCCTCGCCTGGGCACGAGGGCCGTAGGACCCCCCCCACCCCCCACCCCAGCAGCGGGGTTGGGGGCTTGGTCGGCCGGCCTCCCCCTGAGCCGCGGCTGGACGTCGGGGTGCGGCTCTCCCCTGCTCCTAGACTCGGGCGCATTACTCATTAACTGCGCGGTCCCGAGCACCAGAGGCTGAGAGCCCGGAACCTAGTTACCTGTCGGCGGGCGGGAGCAGCCCTTCTTGCTGTCGCGGAGCTGGTGAAAAGACAGTTCCCGAACTAGTCGGAAGCGGGTCGCATCACGGGACGCCGCGCGGCAGCTGGTGTGGAATGAAGCAGTGGTTGTGCAGCGAGGGTTCTCCCGTGCCCCCGTCTTAGTAAAAGACTTGCGAGGCACGGTGTCGCGGCGTAGAGGTCACCCTCGGGAGGTTTCGACGAAACCCGGTGGGAAAGCGCGAGCGCCTTGAGTCCCGCCTTAGCAGGCAGCTCAGCTCAGCCTCACTTTTCTGGGGAATTGAGACGAGCTGCCCAGATGTAGTTGTGAGGACACTGCCCTCCTAGTTTTGACAGCTCGCCCCCACTGCCCGCGGAAGAGCCAGTTTAGTGGGAGGAGAGGTGATGTTGCTAGATGGACTTTGCAGCAAGTGAAGAGTTTCCAGTTGTTACGGGGATTAAAACAGTATCTGTAATGGCAAAAGGATAAGGTCTTGAAAACCAAGAGGCGCTGAGTTAATATCGATTCCCGAAAGACAATTTAGTATCACGGAAATGTTGCCTGTTTCCGGACTACCTGTTAAACACTCCACTATTTTCCCCAACCTCCTTCCTTCCAGTGTGTGGAAAGAGCTATGTAATCTTTTGCTGTGAAATGATTGCATAATTGGAGGAGAGACCGATAAGAGGATTTAAACAAAACTGTACCATTGTAAATCTGTTGAAAGACCTAGTTTCTGCTAGTTATCCTTGTTTTACTGATGCAGTTTCTTTTTAAAATGGTGAATGACAAATCAAGGAGAAAAGATGCAGAATAGATTTGTAGATAATTAGAGTAAATATTTGATACTGTTAAATATTTCACCAGTTTTATGGGGCCTTGTTCTATTAACATTTGTTATTTATTTACTAATACTGTGCATTTTTATAGGACTTTTCATGTTTGGACAGAAATTGCATTCCAAATCTGGTTTATTTGATCTAATTCTAAAACCTTTGTAGAATTTATAGAAATAAAGTCAACAGTTACATAATTTTACTACAGTAGTGTATTTCTTACTATTAGAGGACTTTTTTACATTTTTCTAGTACAATAATGTTATGTATTAGTGAATACATACTCTTGTGAACCAAAGTGTTTGATATAACTCTTCCTTGGGTGTTTCATTAACCACCTGCTCTGTGATGTACTGAATACATCTAACCTTCCATCAAGATGGTTATTTGATGTTCATTTGCTTCATGGAGTTTCTAATTAGTGAGGTTTCTAATTAGATCCAATTGCACCCTTTGAATTAGTGTAGTTACACACATACTTCCTTTAATAAACCTTACTGCTGATTTTCTCTAAATCTGTTACCTCCAACACACACATAGATGCTTTTCAAATACAAATAATTTTGTATTTGAAAAGATTTTAGAAATAGTTCATTCCTCATTTTTAATATGGTAGAACAAAAATTTGTGGGTTATGTTAGCTTTACATGTATTATAGTGGTTAGTATACATTTTCTCCCTTTGTCAGTGTCTCTCTCTGAAAAAATTAGTGAGGTTGGCCTAATGAAAAATTATTTAACCATCACTAAGCATATAATGTTTAGTAAATCATTCAATCTCTCTTGAGGTTATTGTCTCCATTTGTAATAGTGCCAGGTTGAAACATGAAATTGCCAGTGTTTGGCAGTTTTTAATGTTTACTGTCTAATATGAACTTCATAATGGTGGTGTGAGGATTTATTGGGATATCCCTTGTGAAATGTGAGAAAGAAGGAACAGACATTAGCTTGGCAGAATGCTGAGCATGTGTTTGATATTTAGTTCTCAGGACATTCCTGGGATATAGGTGGTTTATTAAATTTTGCAAATTAGGAAATTAAAGTGCAGAGTGTTGAAATAACTTGCCTATAGTTATTTAGTTGTCATTGTTCATATCACTGGCTGATGGCAAAACCAAGATGAAAAATTATGTGCTCAAAGTGGAACTTTTAGTTCCTTATGTTACTGGTCTGCACCTGTGGAAAAAGAGCTTTGTATCTATAAGGAGGCAATGAATGAAAGGTGTTGTTATTTTTATTTCTAATTTTAAAATACCCAAGGATTCTGATGATAGTGACACCACTACTGCTACACTGTTGACTCAAGTCTAGTGTTTCTCATGTGCTAAGTAAGTCCTGGTATACTCACTATACTAACCTGTTTACTCTCACAGTGAGTTAGGAGATAGGTAATATTTTATGTCACTTTTATAATTGAGAAATTGAGACACTGAGAGGGTATATAAACTGTGCCTAAGATTACGTGGCTAATTATATCATAGACCTAGATTAGAATTCAGCTGGTTGTCTCCAGTACCATTCCTGTTATTCATTATACTCCATCACTTCTTTTAGTTGTAAGACTGAAAAATTGTTTGCTTTTAATCATTCTCCCATATCATGTGTTGTAATGCTGAAGAACTGTTTTTAATATAGCTTTTATGAGATGCTTATTAGTGTAATATGTAATTCTCATGTCACCAGAGGTTTTTTTTAATCAAATATTCATTGAGCATCTACTCCGAAAGTCAGTGGGGGTTGGAAGGAAAATATTCATAGAGAGTCTGGAAAGTAGGTGGCATATAATCATTCCCATATCTTTTATAGGCTCCTCAAAATGTGGATGTATATATATTTATGTCATATATACACATGGATAGGTAGTTGTAGAGAGCTATAGATTTGTTTTAATGAGTGCCAAATAAGAAAGCAAGACTAGTTGAGAAAGAAGGCAGGATAAGTAGTAGGTAGAGACATTTGTGTGTTGAGGTAATGAGGGAAAGTTTTAAGGATGTTCTGAAGGTGTATTACTTTTCAAACTAAACTTTTGTCCAGTATAATTCTGGTTAAAATGCAGTTCAGCAAAGGACAATAAGTCATTTACTGTACACTTGATATCCTAAAAATGTCTTTGAGGTTTTGAAAAATTTTTTCTAGCTAGTTTCTCTCTCTCCCCCCTTTTTTGGTACCATCTTTAGCTATACAGGTAGTACTTTTTAATTTTTCCCTTTATGCTTCCATAATTTTGAGTACATGCTTATATTTTGGTATTTATTAGTTTTGGTATTTGTGCTGTATTTGTAACTGCTTCTAGCACACTAGAATTGTGTTTGACAGGTGATCTCTATAGTCTGCCAATGCTTGGAAGGCAAGGTTTAAGTTATCTCCATCTATTTTGTAACTTTAGCATTGGGCTTGATACTCAAGGATCTGTGCTGTGTTTCTGATGATCACTGAAATATATCTAGATCATTCAGAGTGAGAATTGAGGGGACTAAAGAAAGGAAGAGGGAAATACTTAAAACAGGTTGCATTATCTTATTATCTCTATTTTTCCTTCTGATTTTTCTTTTAATTATAAAACCAAGCAAGATAGTTTCATAAGCTTAAATTGTATATAGTCTTAGTTAAAAAAGTGAAAAAGTAGTCTTTATTTTAGAATATTGGCAATACAAAACTAAATAGCTATAGACATAAACCAAGATTACTTACAAGAGGAAAAAAAAGAATTGTTGAAATAATTCAAGTTTATGAGAGATTTGTTACTTGTAGTTAACACAGGATTGTAAATATAATCATAGTGGAAGTTGATGTGAACATATACACACAGAAACTGACAATCTAGTAAACATTCTATTCAGGAAGATCAAAGTGCCCTAGATACATGAAGGAGCATGCAAATGATAGCTTAGAACCAGTTAAGTAAATGAATTATTTTTTGATCTGTCCAGATAAAAGTAATAGTATTGAGTATCATTTTGGGGGTACCTTGTTGACATATGGGGATAAAGTGTAAAAGAACAACCAGTATAGGTTTGAAAAACAATGAGTAAATGTGTATTGATTCACTGTTGGGAGGAGTATCATATTTCCTATGTTTACTTCAGAAAGACTAGTTTTCCCCCTTCTGTTTTATCACAAATAATAATCTGTAAGATAATATAATTAATGATTTATAAGATAATATACTATCAGTATATTTTTGCTATTTTCCCATCACTTAATTCTTAGATTTTTATAAATATTTCATTTATATTCTATTTTACAGACTGTAAGATATTTTTATATTTATAACTAAGCCTTTTGATTTTCTTAAATATATACAGGAGAGACATTATCACCACCACTGTAGGTGTTAAAACTAAGGGTCAGAGACATTAAGTGACTTGCCCAAGTTCATACATCTAGTTTATGATTGAATCTGAATTAGAGGGAAAGTTTAATGAAGCCAGTCTGAGATAATGCTTAGTTTCTTCAAACTTTAAAAATGCAGTTTCTCCAGTCTTGATGCTATCTTAGGTTCTTATCATTTTATCTCTTACCTTTTTCAACAAAGGTAGCCTGGAATAGCTGTCTCCACTCTTCACTGCTTCCCTCTCTAAAAGACTCTTGTATATTTATCAAATCAGTGCATATTTCAGTGCATATTGAATGTGTATTGACAAATATTCTTTTATGTACAGAATAAGGCTTCCATTATTAAGAAGAAATTTAGAGGACTTGTGTTGTAGCTTGATGTAGAGTGCCTGCCTGCCATGCGTGAAACCCTGGGTTCAATCTCAGTGCTGAAAAAGTTATTTTTTTTAAGGAAATAATTTTTTATATTTATTTTCCAAAGATTTGTAATTAAATAGTATAAACAATATGCTGTTAGTAGCCAGAAAATTCAGAGCATTTTCTGAAAATCCTGAATATAAGCCTCTGCAATAACTAATATCACTAAACATGTCACGAATACATTCAGGTGGTCTGTTTTAATAAAAATAGAAAGATGCCTTTTTCATTAAAATAGAAAAATGCCTTTTTTCATTAAAAATATTGATACATAATACATATTTTTTGGGTACAGTGTGGTATTTCAATACATAAATACAGTGTGTAATGATCAGAAATGGCACATCCATTTCCTCAAACATTTATCATTTGTGTTGGGAATGTCCAGATTCTAGGAGTTATTTAGAAATATACTTAATTATTGTTGATTGCTTGTTGATTGTAGTTACCTTACTGTGCTATAGAACATTAAAAGTTGTTATTTATTTATTTATTTATTTTTTGGTACCAGGGATTGAACCTTTGGGCACTTAACCACTGAGCCACATTCCCAGCCCTTTTTATTTTTTATTTAGAGACAGGGTCTCAGTAAGTTACTGAGGCTGATCTGGATCTCGAGATCTTCCTGCCTCAGCTCACCGAATTGCTGGTATTACAGGCAGGTTGCACCACTGTACCTGACTTTATTCCCTTTTTAAAAGTTGTATCCCTATACCCATAAATTGTCCTTCTCATCCTTGTCAACCTTACCCCGACCCTTTCTGGACTCTGGTAATCATTTGTCTACTTCTACTTTTCTGAGATCAACTTTTTAATCTTCCACATCTAAGTGTGAACATATCACATCTTTCTGTACCTGACTTTCTTATGATGACCTTCAGTTCTTGCCATGTGACTTATGATGACCTCCAGTTCCAGCCATGTTACAATAAGTAACAAGATTTTATTCTCTTTTATGGCTGAATAATATTCCGTTCACACTTTTTTTTAAAAAAAAATACGTAGAGATAAGATTATTTGGTAAAATTGAGCTTCTGTGTATTTTGATTTATGTGTTTTTCTAAGTCTTATAAGGACCTGAATAAGTATTTCAAATCTCAACATAGAGTCAAAATAGAGAGGACATGATGATAGCAAAAAAATGACTTGGGGGAAAAGAGAAGAAAGGACACAGTGAAATAGCAGATATCTAGTTCAAGAACGGTACATTAGAGATTTCAGGTTTTTTTTTTCCTTAAAGAAAAATGTTCAGAGATTAAATAGTATTCTTCCCTTTGGATTTTTACTTTTTATGGTTGATACGAATGAGACCTACTTAAAGATTCTTTGTCTTCATCTAACCTTTATCTGTCACTGCTCCCACCCGGCAAGTTTGTCCTAGTTTATCTTAGATGTAGTGCAGTCAGATGTTGGAGTCAGTCATACCAGGCTTGAATCCTACCTTTTATTTATTGGCTGTTTGATCTTGACTAAATTAATCTCTATGAGCCTCCATAAAACAGGGATAAGAACCATTTCAAAGGAATGCTGTGAGAATTAACTAGGGGTGTGTGTGTGTGTGTGTGTGTGTGTGTGTGTGTGTTCAGATAGAAATGAAACTTTTGTTCTGAACCTTTCTATATATTTATATTCCTCCCCCACCACTCCCAGGGTATTACTTACTATGACATTAGATCAAACCTTCTTAATTTCTTGTGTAACCTGTTGCATTAACAATTCTCTCTAGTTTTTACTCTGTAGCTAAAGCCCTTTTTGCCTTGGGAGTCATTTTTTTCTGATTATATTACAATATACCTATACTTTCTAACATAAGGATGTGATCATCTCTTCATGATAAATTCTAGGCAACATTTTCTATATTAAATCATGGTTTTAATGGTCTGTCACTTAGCTGCCTCTCCAGCCTGACTTTTTCCTGCGAGTCTCTTGTACATTTTACTTCTCCTTAAAACGTTCCTTTCCTTCCTTCTTTCCCCATACCCTCAGGGTAATCATTCAGTGGTTCACAATAGGTTATGTGCCATCTCTTTAGTCCATTATTAGAATTTAGGGCTGGATTTTATTTATTTTTTATTATTTTTATTCTACTTAGTTGTACATGACAGCAGAATGCATTTTATCAAACACAAATGTACAACATTTCAATTCTCTGGTTGTACACAATGTAAAGACGCACCATTTGTGCAATCATGCATATACTTAGGGTAGTGATGTCCATCTCGTTCCACCATCTTTCCTACCCCCACGCCATCTCCACCCCTTTGTCAGTCCAAAGTTCCTTCTTTCTTCCTGTTCCCCCAACCCCCAATCAGCATTCATTAATCAGAGAAAACATTTGACCTTTAGTTTTTTTGGGATTGTCTTACTTTGCTTAGAATACTATTCTCCAACTCCATCCATTTACCTGCCAATGTAGGACTGAATTTTAAACTTAGTGTTGGATTTGCTCTCAGAAGTTGAAGCTGTCGATCATACTTCCATTCTAACAAGAATATTTGATAATATATATGCCATAAAATAAATGTATTTGATAAATATAGTGTTTTTAAACAAGTGAACTAATTAATGAAATTTTTAATGCTTTAATTCATTAGATACTTTTGAAGTAGCAATCTAATTTTTAATGCCAGGAGGTGTTTCTTCCATAATTCATACTAAATTTAGGATGTTATTTGGTAATTAAAATGTATCTGGACTTTCCTCCTAGTCCCCTACCTCCTACATCCCCCAACAGTCTGTGAATAAATTGAAAGATGAAAATAATACTTATGTAATCTTTAAACTTTTCTTTTAATCTACCTTTGAATATTTTTTATTTTTGTGACAGTAAAAGTAAAGCATTCTACATATGTAGTATAATACATAGATGTTTGCTTTGTTAAGGAGGAACATTTCAGAATAATAAACTTTTAATTTTTGATATTGTATTTAAACAACCAAACAACCATTCCTTTTTTTTCTCCTTATTGATGATGTTTGTGCTGATACATTGTGATAAAAATATTTGGCAAATAGCCATTAAACAATGCTTTACAGATCTTTATAAAAATTCTATTTTTTATTATAAAACTAATTTTAATTGATAGGTGTCAGATATAATGCTAAGCCCTTTATGTGTATTGTCAAACTTAATTCTCATCTCAACTTTATGAGTAGGTATAGTTATTCTATCCAGCTTTCAGATGAGAAGTTGAAAATTAGGTTCTGGGGTTATGTTATTTGTAACTGCTCAAGCTAGGATTTGAACCAGATTCCAGAGTATAAGCTTTTTTGGTTAGGTAGCAAATACCATTGGGAAGTCAAACCCTGGCCTTCCTTTTAATAGAGGGTTACACTCACCACTTCATCCCAACAGAATCATTGGGTCCAATTCCATCACCATATATATATATATATATATATATATTTGGGTTTAGAGAAGGTAAATGACCTGCCCAAGTTCCTAGGAATAATTTGGGAACTTTTATTAATTATTAATTTATTAATAATTTATTAAATTAGGTCAAAACCAGAACCTTAGCTTTCTTCTTTAGTTACTGGTGTTTCTAATTCATTTGTGATTCCATATAACCTCTTGTGTTGGGAATGATTTACTTTCGATAGTGTAGTGCTTTGAATAATTTTAGTAAGTACAGAATTCAGATTGTTTAATTTTCAGATATATTAAATTGGCTTGGGAAAAAATTAAAATCACAGCTTTAATTTTTTTCCCTAGACATAAATTCTGTGTTTCCCACTTATCAAAGGTAAATTAAATAAGAGGAATGTGCTTTTTGTGGGAAAATAAATTTAATTTATCTATTTAGACTACTTATATAATAATATTAGGAGTAGATAATTTAAAAGTTTTAACTAGATTAGTGTTAGATAATATGCTGAGATAGATATATTAAGACTTTTCTACACATTTACTTAATGAGTTAAAATATATGTAAAATTCATATCATTACTTCTTGACACATAATGAACCTTCAGCAAAGATTATTATTTTGCCATGAGAATACTGATTTCTGGGAGAAAAAATAACATGAAATACATATTAGAAATCAGAGGCATTGTTTTGATCAGTTTTTTCCTTATGAGTGGAAATCAGCTTTGTTACAGTAATAAGGCAAGACAAGTTGTGTTGGTGTTTAATCTGTAAGAATTTAATGTGGTCATCTTTTTCACCTATTGGTTGTCCAATAGATTTATCCTTGCCAAGTTTAATTTATGAATTGGGATAATCTCTAATTGAAATTAATTCTTTTTGAATCACTCATTGCTTACTGCAAAGAGTATTATTACTTAAAAATAGTAGCTTATTTTACTCGTAAAGACAAAGTGAAATCAATCTTAACATGTCCATAGATTTCAGAGAGCTAAAGACTTTCCGATCAGTGAGATTGGCAGCTCATTGCCAGCTAAATTACATTTTCTAGGAATTTCACAGACTTGAATGAGAGGCTAACTTTAATCTGAAAAGAATCTTTCCACAAGTGACTGGAATATAAACAATGTTGAAATGTATCCCCTAGAATAGAGGCATTGTAGGTAGAAGCTCATCTAAGAGGTGCTGTCCTAATGCTAAAAGCATTCTCTCTTCATTTATCCTTTGAGGTAGAAAACCAAGATGCAGATTTCCTGATGAGAACTTAGGCACAGGTTGCCCCAGTAATTTTTTTTAAAATTAATTAATTATTTTTTTTTAAAAATTTTTTTGGCGGATGCAGTATCTTTGTACGTGGTGCTGAGGATCGAACCTGGGCCGCACGCATGCCAGGCGAGCGTGCTACCGCTTGAGCCACATCCCCAGCCCTGCCCCAGTAATTTGATAGAAGCAGGATTCAAACCTACCTCTCTTGGAGTCTTATCTCTTGTATTCATAGTCTGTGCTTCATCTTATGGAATATTCATTATTTCCATAAATGTGTTGTTTTTATACTTAGGCATACTTGGAAAATGCTTCCAAGGGCTTTGTCTTTTTCAATATTTCCTACTTGTTGTTGAGGACTTTTCTTTGATTTTTTTTTTTTTTTCTGGGAGTTCTTTGTCTATGATTTATTTGTCTCTCCTGTGTGATTTCTTCATACTTTTTGCATCTTCTGAGGCACTTATCACATTATTATTGCTTCTACTTGTCAGTCTTTCTTGCTGTATTGAAGCTATTTGAGGAGGATTGATTAAAGAAAAATTTTTCCCCTCCAGAGCCTGGTATGTAGTAGGTCTTCAGTAAATACTTGTTAAAAGGAATGGCTGAAATATTGTATTTAAGTATAGGAAAAATAGGATTGGTGTTGCAGGGATGATGGATTATAATTCCACATAAAAAGAAACATTTCTACTAGAATAGTTTAGTAGTGGAATGGGAAATAGTTCTAGTGGTTAAGGATTTGGACTTTGGAGATCCAGACAGAATCCACTGAAATATCCCAGAAGTGTACCAACTACCAGTCCCAGTCACACAGAAAGACAAAGTGGCTTCTCTCATGATAATAACAGCTGATTTTACTGAGAATTTATTAAATATTAGGTAATTGTGTAATTATGAATAAAGGTTAAATTTATTTATTTTGGATGAAAATAAATTATAATGGAGTATTAAACAAAATTCCTTGCTAATCCGAGTTATGATTTGACATAGAGAATATTTTGCATGAGGAAACAAGGGTTGGTTAACATTTTGAGGACTGAAATTACTATTTGTAATTAATAGTTTATTGCATTTGAAAATGGCATTTGTAGATGCCAAACCAACAATTTTGGTCATTCATGTATGTCTAGAGATCTGTCATGTAGTAATCTGTAATCTGTTATAAATATATAAATATTGAGTCACCTCTTTCTCAACTTCACTGAAACCTTTTTATTCTCTACTTGAGATTTTAAACATTTTATTGGAGATATGAGAGTTAAATTTTTCATTTAGTTTAACATGTTTTTGTATTTTAACATGGAAGAAATTATATATTCTACTGATGCTTGTGTTTGAGAACTTTAAAGTTCTGGGAAGTATAATTCATGATTATCAAAGTACAACTGTAGTAGAAGTTGGGTTTAGATTGTAGAGGAATTTACTTTTCAGGCTAGTAAGTTTAGACTTTATTCTGTAGATAGTGGAAACTAAAGGGTTTATAGAATCTTGAAATGAAAAAGTTGAGTGGATATGTCTTAGTTTTCGTGTAAACTTTATAATGTAATTGGGTAGTTTTATAAAATATTTTTGTTAACAGAGAAACTGACATATACTTGTTATTGTTAGTGGCTATTATAACAATATTTATTTAGGCGGTGCTGCGTGCCAGGCATGTAGTACTCTACTAAGCACTTTAATGGATTGTTTCCTTTAATCCTCACAACAAGCAGAACATTGGAGGAGATTTTGTTGTCCTCATTCTCATTCCATCAGAGAAGAAATTTCAGATTTAGGGAAATGGAACACATTATCCAGGATTGGATCCTGGTTCTATTTAGGACATTGTTGAGTCAATCAGTAAAATTTGATTGAGGTCTGCCCATTAGATGTTAATTTGATCAGAGTTAATATTCAGATTTTGATGATGATTATGTGATTATGTAGTAGATTGGCCTTGTACTTGGGATACAGTTTTATATATATACTGAGATATTTAAGGGTTTATGGGTATCCATCTGAAACATTCTCAAATGGTCCAAAAATGTCAACAGTTTAATAATATGAGTGAATGGGCATATAGGAGCTCTGTAATATGTAGGTAAATTGAGAGAGAGAGAGAGAGAGAGAGAGAGAGAGAGAGAGAGAGAGAGATTGTGTGTATCTTTACTGCCTTTTTAACTTTCTCTGACCTTGGTTAGAAAAAATATCAAGCAGATTTTTATTTATTCTTCATACTTTCTTATCAAGTGTATTTACTTTAGCAATATTAGTTACCATTTTCAAGTTTCTTCCAAATCAGGTGGTTTACCTTTGGTAGTATGTATACTCTAAGGTCATTAAGTATTAAGTGATTGTAGGTCTTTCTTCTTTAGTCTCTCTTAAGTTTTTACTTTATTATGGACTATAAACACATAGTTTATGCATCTTAATTTAGTTTTAAATATCAGCATCAAAAATAACAATCTGCTTTTTGTTTTAATAGGTTATCTTATGATGAGGCTTTTGCTATGGCTAATGACCCCTTGGAAGGCTTCCATGAAGTAAACCTTGCTTCACCTACTTCACCAGACCTTCTTAGTGTGTATGAATCAGGAACTCAGGAGCAGACTACCTCACCAAGTGTCATCTACCGGCCACATCCTTCAGCTTTATGCTCTTCTATCCAGGCTAATGCGTTGGATGTTTCTGATCTTCCTACACAACCTGTATATTCATCCCCCAGACGTTTAAATTGTGCAGAAGTATCTGGTATCAGGTAGGATTATTTAGGATTATAGTTTTTAAAAGATGAGCAATTTGCTTAGTTACTTTAAAGTGTAACTATTTTTTTGAAAATTTGAATAACATCAGCTTTACTGTGTAGAGCGATGTATAATGCTTCAGAACAGGGGTTGAAAAACTTAATGTAAAGTGACAGATAGTAAATATTTTAGCCTTTGTAAGACATATAGTTACTGTTCTACCTATTCATTTCTGCCTTTAGAGTGTAAAAGCCACCATAGACAGTATGTAAATGAACAAGTGGGCTGTGTTCCAATAAAACTATATGGACACAGAATTTTGAGTTTCATATAATTTTCACATGCTATGAAATTGTATTCTTTTGAGTTCTTTTCAACCATTTGAAAATGCAAAAACCATTTTTGGCTCATGTGCCTTATGAAAACAGGTGGCAGGCTTGATTTAGTTTGCAGGCTATAGAGCTGACCCCTGTTCTTAACATTATCCAGCAGAACTTTTGGTAATGTTAAACATGCTCTATTTCTGTGTTAATCTGCAGGAAAGCTATTAGCTTCATGTGGCTGTTGAGCCCTTCAAATGTGACTAGTATGATTGAAGACTTGCTATTAATTAAATACAGAAGCTACCAAATTGGATAATGCAGTTTTAGAGATACGGCTTATGCCATTTCTTTGGTGCTTATGCTGGTACTTTCTGAAAACTGTTTCTTTTCTTTATAGCATTCATGTTACAGACCCAGCATCGTCTGTTACCTCTGGAGCTGCAGCTGAGTTCACTAAATTAACTACAAGGAAGGACAACTGTAATGCAGAGAGAGAGTTTTTACAGGGAGCTACTATCACAGAGGCTTGTGCTGGCAGCGATGATATTTTTGGGTTGAGTACAGATAGTCTGTCCCGTTTACGAAGCCCATCTGTTCTTGAAGTTAGAGAAAAGGGCTATGAAAGATTAAAAGAAGAACTTGCAAAAGCTCAGAGGGTAAGGAAAAAAAATGTTTTTCCACATATCATGTTAGTAATTACTGCTTCTCCATGGGGTAGGGCACCTAATTAATAGATATTTTTACAGTTCTACACTTACCCTTCACATGTGCCCAGCCTCAGCTTCTGTGGTGCAGCATCAAGGAATATGAAATTGGCTGGGTAGTAAAGAAGCCCATCTAAGAGGACTTATTGGAAAAATGTGATTCTAAAACTCTTCTGGTCTGCTGTATTGACAAATCTCTGTATTACATTATCTGTAAGGCAAATTTAGTGGATTATATTCCACATGCCTATTTTTTCCTTCTTATGTCTAATTGGCTTGATACTCATTTATTTGAAGTCATCTGGTTTAATTCGTATTGTTCTGAGAATTGTTTTAGTAATATCACCTTTGTTATTCTGCTGTTTTTGAATATTTTCTGTATTTTACCTTGGAGAATTTTCTTTTCTTGGTAGATTATTCTGTTTCCCATTTGTTGTTCTTTAAATTTTTTGCTATTCCAAATTTGTGGCCATATATTACTTTCTTATGAGACAGTCTTTAAATTACAGAGGGAAATATATAACATTAAGAAGCAAAATATCTCAAGTGAACATCTAAGTTCCCACTTTAAGAACCTAAAAAATGAGAGTAAAATAAAATCAGAGCAAGTTGAAGGAAGGAAGTAATAAAGAGTGGAACTAAATGAAATTCATGAGAAAAAATAGAGAAAAATGAATGAAACAAAATTCTTGTTCTTTTAAAGAACAATAAAATTTGACATACCTCTGGTAAGCCTGACAAAGAAAAAAGACACAGATTATCAGTAGCAAGAGTGAAACAGGGATATCACTACAAACCCACATGTCAAAATACAATAAGGGAATAATATGAATGACCTTACATATTTAAGATTTGATAACAGTGGCGAAATACTGATTTACATTTATAAATTAAAAAGGTAGGGCAAATATTCTATAGACATATAACTTTCAGCACACTGTGACATTTCACAAACATGTATTTCACCTTTTCCCAACTAGTCTCTCAAGAACAAGAACATAACTTTTTTTTTAAATCCCGACTTCCTAGCATAAAACAATATAATGCTTAGTGTATATGCCTCTTTATTAGTGCCTCAATGAATAGCTGATTGTTAAACAACCATGAAGATATTTCAAACTATATTTTAACAAAGAATGTTATCAGGAAGAAAAATCAATAGTCCTTTTAGTCTTTTCCCAAAGAGAAGGGATGTGGTGAGATGTGATTGTGTTTTGCTGCTACCATTTGGCTCAGACTTTAATTAATATACAGTGTTTTAGTGAAATCACAGATACAGAAGTAAACTGTTAAACATATGTCTACCTTTCAAAGCTGTTGTGTTTACTTATTGAAAACAATAAATCTCTTAGCTCATTTAGGAAATCTTTAGTTGTGTTTAGAGGTTGTTGAGATAATTGAAATAATAATGATGTATATGCACATATATAGTGAATTTTATTGTGATGAGTACAACATAGTTTTAATGTTAAAAGGCTAGAAAAGACTCTTGAATTTGAATATGTTTTCTGAATTATGGCAGCTTGTGATTCAAAACTTATGTCAACAGCCATTCCATTATTCCAATTTTTTTTTGAGAGGCCAGATAGTTGACATTTTTTTCTTTCTTCTACTTTTATTTGTTTCTATTTAAAGTGAATTTCTTATAGGCAGGATATAGTTACATCTTGATTTTTTTATCCTTTCTAATAATCTCTTTTTTTTCTTCTTTTTGGTAGTACTGGGGATGGAACTGAGCTATACCCCAAGTCCTTTAAAAATTTTTTTTTTTTTTTTTTAATTTGAGACACGGTCTCACTAAGTTGCCAAAGTTGGCCTTTAAGCTTAGAATCCTCCTGTCTCAGTCTCCTAAGTCACTGAGATTATAGCTGTGCACCTCCATAACCAGCCTTTTAATTGACATGATTTGAGTATTTACATTTCATGAAATGTTGATATGATTTTTAAAAAACTTCTATCATACTATTTGTTTTCTATTAGTTGCATATGATTCTTCTTTTCCCCCTTTTTCCTTTTATGTTTTCTTTTGTACTCTATATTTTTTATGAATTCATCTTTTCTTTAGCATATTGGCTATGTATCATTGTTGTGTTAATTCAGTAATTGCTTTAAGGGTTTATAGTGTACATATTTAACTTGCACTATCTTCAGTGATAGTATCCTACTTCACATACAGTGAAAGAATCTTAAAAAAGTATATTTCTGTTTTTCCCATCCTATTTTTGTTGTTATTGTTGTTGCTGGTACATAATAATTGTATAGTATAGTTGTTGCATGGTGGCATTTTTGTATGTGTACATAACATAATTTGATCAATTTTGCTCCCTGATACCTCCCATTATCCTTACCTTCTCCCTCCCTAACTCCCTTTCTCTACTTTTCTGCTTTCATAATGTCCTCCAACCCCCACCCCTCACCCCCACTTCCACATATGAGAGAAAATATTTAATACTTGTCTTTCTGAGTCGGGTTTGTTTCACTTAACTTGATGCTCTCCAGATCCATCCATTTTCTGCAAAAGATGTAATTTTGTTGTTCTTTATGGCTGAATAAAACTCTGTTGTATATCTCACCTTTTCTTTATCCTAGTCTAGACACCTAGACTGATTCCATAACTGGGCATTTGTGAATTGTGCTTTGATAACATAGGCACACATGTATTACTAAAACATGCTGACTTTAATTCTTTTGGGTAAATACCAAGAAATGGTATAGCTGGGTCATATGATAGTTCTACTTTCAGTTTTTTAGGAACCTCCATACTGATTTCCATAGTGGCTGTCCTAATTTGCATTCCTACCAACAGTTTATCTTTTTTCCTGAATCCTTGCCGGCATTTTTTGTTATCTATATTCTTGATGATTGTCATTCTGATTGGAGTTAAATAGAATATCAGTGTAGTTTTGATTTGCATTTCCTTGATGGATAAAGATGCTGAACATTTTTTCATTTAGTTTTTGGCCATTTGTACTTTTGAGAAGTATCTGTTCAGTTTATTTGCCTATTTGTTAAATTGGATAATTATTTTTTTTTTTAGTGTTGGATTTTTTGAGTTCTTTATATATTCTGGATATTAATACTCTGTCAGAAGAGTAAATGACAAAGATTTTCCCCCATTCTATAGGCTGTGTCTTCCCATGGCTAATTGTTTTCTTTTGCTGGGCAGAAGCTTTTGAATTTGATGATATTCTATGTATTGATTCTTGATATTCCCTGAGCTACAGAAGTTTTATTCTAGAAGTTGTTGCTTGTGCCTATGTGTTGAACTACTTCCCTTATGTTTTCTTGCAGCAGTTGGAAAGTTCCTGTTCTTATACCTAGGTCTTTAATCTAATTTAAGTTGACTTTTGTACAGGGTGAGAGATAAGGTATTGCAGGGGGACCAGCACCCTGCCAGGGTAGATTCCTGCTCAGGAGATATGAACCACCTGAGAGAAGTAGAAAGTCTGAAATAATTACTAAGAAATAGAGGCAGAGCCAGAAATTAAATAAAAAGGAAGCAGAGTGCCTGTTAGATCTTCCAGTCCTAATAAGAGCTAGAACTGAACAACTAAAAAATGGCTCCATTTAAAAAAAAAATTTGTTGTATTCTATTTATTCTAATTTGTTATATATGAAAGCAGAATGCATTTCAGTTTATATTACACAAATAGAGCACAATTTTTTATGTCTCTAGTTGAACCCAAAGTAAAGTCACACCATTCGTGTTTTGATACACATACTTAGGGTAATGATGTTCATCGCATTCCACCATTGAACCCAGGACCTCATGCATGCTAGGTGAGTGTTCTTCCTCTGAGCCACAACTCCAGCCCATCCAATTCTTTATTTAAGGGGAAGCACATCAAAGGCAAGGTTAAGGTTTCAGTGGAAACTGTGGAAACCTTCTCTGTGTTGCAGGGGTCTTGCAGCAAACAGGTTGATTGACATCTTGGCAAGCCATACTCATCTCCGAGAGGCTGAGTGGCTGTGTGGCTTCGGGGGTCACCCCATCTCTATTGCACTGCTGAACTTAGAGGCAGCTAGGTAGGAAGCCACGTGAACCAAGTATTCTCAAGCCAGCAGGATTGCTGCTGGGGGTTCTCACTGGGAGTTCTCCATACCAGGCTTTCCTGCTTAATGGCTTCCTTGTCTTTTAGGTTCTTGCACAGTTCAAGGATGGTTCCTGGCAATAGGGATCTAGTTTCATTCTTCTACACATGGATATTCTGTTATCCCAGTACCATTTCTTAAAGAGGCTATCTTTTTTGCACAACATGTTATTTGTTTGCATTAAACAGTTGATGTGCTATTCTTTTCTGCATATGTATCTAGATTTTTAACTGGTATCATTTTCCTTCTGTTTAAAGGACATTCTTTAACATTTTTGTTTTCCATGTTTGCTTTTTTCTTTTAACTTATATATATATGAAAATGTCTCTTTTTATTTTTGTTTTTGAAAGCTATTTTCTCTGGATAATGAATTTTATATTGATACGTTTTTCTTTTAGAACTCTAAAAATGTTGCTCTAGTATCTTAAAGCATTCATTATTTCTTACAAGTAGTCTGCTGTTATCCTTACTTTTGTTCCTCTCTATGTGATGGGTTTTCCTCTAGGCGTTTATGAGATTCCTCTGCAAGTAATTTGATAATGATTTGCTTTGAAGTAGTTTTTTTTCAGGGTTTTGTGTGTGTACGTATGTGTGTGTATGGAATTTGTTGAGTTTCTTGAATCTGAGAGTTTTAAGTTTTGTAAAATTTGTGACATTTTGGCCAGTATTTATTCATAAGTTTTACATTTCTCAAAATCTCTCTCCTCCTTTCCAATTCCTGTTACACATACATTAGCTTACTGGGTTTTTGTTTTTGTTTTGGGTACCAGGCATTGAACTCAGGGATGCTTGACCACTGAGCCACATCCCCAGCCCTTTTTAATATTTTATTTAGAAACAGGGTCTCACTAAGTTGTTTAGTACCTCACTAAGTTGCTTTGAACTCATGATCCTCCTGCCTCAGCTCCTGAGATGCTAGGATTACAGGTATGCACTGCTGCACCCAGCTAGCTTACTGGGGTTTTATTTATTCATTTAAAAATCTTTTTCCCTCTTGGTGTTTCATTGTGGATAGTTTCCTGTGCTGGGTCTTCAGTGCCACTGTGCTTTCCTTCTGCATTTTCTAATCTGTTAATATCATACAATGTATTTTAAAACTTAAACATTGTAGTTTTGATCACTAAGAGTTTGCTTTGGATCATATACATTATGCTTATCTATGTATAGAATCTCTATATATGTATATGATCCAAATATATATATATATATTTTTATGTACGTATACATAAATATATTTTAATTTTGCATAATTAGTCTTACCTCTATTCACTCTTGAGCATATGAAAGACAGTTTTAAACTTCTCTAGTGTTTAATCTCTTCAAATAACAATCTAAGGCTCGCTTGATTTGTTTCCCATTTCTGGAGGATCACTGTCTTTTGTTGCTAAATGTTCAATATCTTGAAGATTGTTGTTTCGTATATATTACCCAGTTTCTTAGTTGTGTCAGGTGGTGGTAAGTTTGACCTTTGTTACTCTATCTTGATTTGAAATGAAAGTTGTATTTCCTATTTGTATTGTTTGATTTTCTGTCCCGTCCCATACAAGTACACCCCCACATAAAAATTTACACTTGCACATACATGCTTTAGTTATTATGTTTGTGCTTATGATTATGTGCTGAGCATATAGTTAATTCTCAATATATTTTGTTAGTTAAATCAATAGTTCACATGTATACAGGTATAATGGTGTATGAGTAGGCACACATGCATAATATATTATTAGTTGAGGTGATTCTAGATGTTTATAAGTACCTCCAAAATTTTAGTGACTTGACCTAATAGAGGTTCATTTTTATTCATTTAGTACTCTGAAACAGGTGTTTGTAGTTGATAGGCAGTTCCTTGTGAAATTGTTTTTATAATCTCTTAGAGCTGAACTACCACTTCCCAGCAATAAACCCATACAGTGTGAGTAGGGGAGCCCCCCATGTGACCACTGGCTTTTAGGTGCAGGAATGCCAGAGGTAATGGTGTTGTCCTTCAGTTGTTTGGACTTCCACATGTTAGTGCTTAAGAGTAGCTTTTGGTGGAATTCTCTTGTGTAATTTGAGCTTTGGTATGTCCTTATGAAAATGTAGAGTTTTGTGCTCCATTCCAGACTTGCTGAAACAGAATTATTTTGGTGAGGCTTGGCAGTATGCATTTTCATCAAACTTCTCTGTTGATTTTTTTACATTCACTAAAGGGTGAAACCTGCTGGGATTACCTTCAACTTTTACTCTTCCTTAAAAGAGAATTAAATGGTGTGGAAATAAAATGCAGTAGGATAACTTGCAGCCATAAGAAGTTAACTCAAAAACACATACCTAGTACCAATTAGCATAGGCCTACTAACTGTAGCCAAGAAAGTTTGTAAACATTTGCCATGTTCATTCATCAGCGAGTATGTCTTGAGTAACCAGAGTATTTACAGGATTGTATTAGGCTATGTAGTATGCAAAATGTTAGATATGAACCTGGGTTTATTAGGGAGTTTATTAGGGAGAAAAGACTTGTTTACATAGGTAGTATTTTATGGATTCTGAGCTGTACATTTTTTCCCATTAACTTTTCTGAAATCAGTGTGAGTCTTCTAGTTGCTGTCAGCTAGGCAAAGATTGTGGCAGTTGTCAATGCCTACTTGGGTGCAAACTTGTTCACTGTTGTTCATGTTAACAGTTTAAGACTTTTTCCCTCTGATATACTGGGGATTGAACCCAAGACTTTATGATTGCTAAACAAGCACTCAACCAGCCCTTTTGTTATTAATTTAATTGAATTATGTGAATTGGGTGCTATATATTTTTTATCTTAAATACTGTATTAAAACATCTTCAGAAGTATTTCACTATAATATGACATTGAAACAAAAAGAAAGAGACAAAAAAGCAATGTAACGTGATAAAATTCTATTTATCAGTTTAGAAGAGTATTCCTTATCACATAAAATTGACATTCTAAGAGGAAAAAAGCGTGGTGTGATAGTTTTATTAGCAGTGTATTTTCTTTCCTGGCGTATAAAATGTTAAGAATCATGAAGTCGCTGGGTGTGGTGGCACACGCCTGTAATCCCAGAAGCTCGGGAGGCTGAGGCAGGAGATCGTGAGTTCAAAGCCAGCCTCAGCAACAGTGAAGTGCTAAGCAACTCAGTGAAAATCTGTCTCTAAATAAAATACAAAAAGGGCTGGGGATGTGGCTCAGTGGTTGAGTGCTCCTGAGTTCAACCCCTGTATCACCCCGCCATACACACAAAAAAAAGAATCATGAAATCTTAAATTTGTTGAAATATACTTCATTATAGAGTCTGATATTCTCTAAATACTTCTTGAATTTTTTCTAATACCATTTTAAATCTATATCTCTTGCCTAAAATATTACAGGAATTACTGTGTTCTTTCAGTCCAGTTTTTTTTAACTTAGCCAAACTCTAAAAGTCATCCTTTTATATTACAAATTTGATGGTTGCTCTATTAAAATCTTTCATAATCTTTTAGATTTTTAGATAATTTCCTCTTGCTTTTAAGGTAAGTCCCAATTGTGTAAAAAAAGACTGCCATTCAAGGCTTTTCAAGACAGATCATAAACCTAACTTTTTTTTTTTTGTGGCATCTACCCTCTTCATATTTGGCTATATAAAGCACACTTCTTAATTTCTTCCTTTGCATTTGGAAGACTCTTCTAGTATGTACACATTACTATTTATAAAATTGCCTTTGCAACCCTCGTTAGGCAATGATGTCATGAATTTGGTCTTTTTTCTTTCCTATCTGTTTACCTAGATGAATGCCTGATGTGTTGTTAATAGAAACAGTATTTATTGAAAGTATGAATTTTGAATAACTATATTACAGTACAAGGTTTTCATAATGAAAAGTACAAGTGAAGATCTAAAAAATATTCACATGAAGTACACATTTTACTTCATACTAGTAGATTGAATTGAACCCGGAGGCATAAAGAGAAAGTTATCAGCTGGGTGTGCTGGTACATGCCTGTAATCCCAGCAATTTGGGAGGCTGAGGCAGGAGGATTGAAAGTTCAAGACCAGCCTCAGCAACTTAATGATACCCTGTCTCAAAATAAAAAATAAAGAGGACTGGGCATGTGGCTCAGTGGTGAAGTGCCCCTGGGTTTAATTCTTGGTAACAAGAAATAAAGTTATCAGTTATTCATGGGGAAAGAATTCAGGAGGATGGGATCAGCTTGGCAATGAATGGAGAGCAAATCAGACCAGTTTAACTCACCTTAGAGCATGGATCATGGGAGGTAACTCTGAAAAGGAAAACGGCATATGTTGCAGAGCGTATTAAGGTGAGGTTTACTCTACTTTGGTAGATAGTAGGGAACTACTTGAGAATTTTGCTTTCATGAATGACATATGAATTGGTCTTTTGGTTTGGAAGCTTCTCAAGGGTATAGTATTTTATTTGTTTTTGTATCCTGAGGAATTACCATACTGCTTACGTAGTAGAAAATGTTGAGTGAAGTTAGTTTTCACATAAAGTTGTAAAAATTTAGGATTTGAAAGGACCTGGCATTAAATTTATGCATTTATTAATGTGTAAATTAATGTAGGGAGAGCTGGCATTTAAAAAAAATTTTGTAGTTAGATGGACAGCATGCCTTTATTTTATTTGTTTGCTTTTATGTGGTGCTCAGGATTGAACCCAGTGCCTCACACGTGCAAGGCAAGAACTGTGCCACTGAGCTACAGCCTCAGCCCCAAGAGAACTGGCATTTTAATGATGTCTTTCTGTCCAAGAACATGGGTTTTTCTTTCTGTTTGTTTAGGTCTACTTTTGTGTTTTTTCATGACTATTTAAAAGTTTTCATTGTGCCTTGTAGTCTTTAGCATTTTAAGTTTCCTTTGTCATCTTCAGTGATTTCAGTCCTGTCCTGTCCATTTTATTTTTCTTATATTGTTTTTGGTATAGTTCTGCCCATCCTTTTATTTTTAAACTGTCTGAATCACTTCACTTTAGGTATGTCTGTTGTACAGAGCATAGGGATGGATTTTGCTTCTTTACCAGGTCTGAATGTCATTTTCTTTTAATAGATGAGTTATATCCACTTAAATTTATTAATAAAGATGCTGTTTGGGCTTTTTTTTGTCACATAACTTTCCGATGTTTATTGTGTGTATGAACCTTTTCACTATGTACCCGGTTTGCTTTGTATTTTCCTTCAGTTTTTCTTTTTGGTCATTTGGAAGGCTTTTATTTTCATTCCAGTTGTTACTAAAGTGATAGTCTTTGATGTATCTAACAAATAGTTGTGACAAAACATGAATATTACTTTTATTGTTTAAAACTGGAATGCCCATAAGTACGTGAAGAGGTTTGTGTGAAATATTGAAAGACTGGGCATTAGGTGTGTCATTAGGAAATCAAAGATTTAAGATAAATTGGCCCTTCTGTAGAGACTGTCTTTGGTCTCCACCACAAACAAAACTAAATAATTTAATAACTATTTCTTTCCTTTTTCTCTATAATTTAATTTTAGTTACAGGTACCGTCATAATGTTAACCTCTGTAGTCTGAACTATGTTCAAGTTTATACACATTGTTTTGTGAGCCTCAAGTTGTATCTGTTTACTTTCAGCAAATTTCTTAAAAAGTTAAGAGACTTAGTTTCATCTTTCACCTATTTTTTCATTTCTGTATTCTCAAAACTTATGTCATTTATATACTGTTTTGTTAGCTTTATCCCATTTAAAATATAGACACTTTTTTAAGAGCAATTTTAGGTTCATAGAAAAGAGGAAAGTACAGAGTGCCCATTCAGGGCCCTTCACTATAAGCATCACCCACCAGAGTGGTACATTTGTTATAACTGATAAATCTCTGTTGACACATTATCCCTCAAAGTTCTTTGTTTACGTTTGGGTTCATTCCTGGTGTTTTATATTCTGTGAGTTTTGACAAATGTAAGATGTGTATGTATCCACCATTATAGTATCATAGAGAATAGTTTTATTGCTTTAAAAATCCTCTGTGCTCTGCCTGTTCATCCCTCTTCCCCCTCCCCCAAAACCCTGGTAACCACAGATTTTTTAAAAATTTTCATAGTTTTACTTTTTTCTACTATGTAAGACAGTTGGAAATATGTATGTAGTTTTTGAGTTTTTCAGATTTTTCACTTAGTAATATGCATTATAGATTCCACCATGTCTTTTCATGGATTAATAGCTCATTTCCTTTTAGCACTGAATGATGTTCCATTATCTGGATGTAATTTAATCATTCACCTACTGAAAGACATCCTGGCTACTTCCAAGTTTTGGCGATTATGAATAACGCAGCTATGAATGTCAGTGTACAGGTTTTTGTGTGGACATGTTTCCAACTTGTGGGTACATACCAAGAAGTACGAGTGCTGGATCATATGGTAAGAGTTGTTTGGTTTTGTAAGAAACTGCCAAACTATCTTCCATAGTGGCTGTGTTGTTTACATTCCTACCAGTGATGAATAAGAGTTCCTGTTGCTCCATATACTCACAATTTGATGTCATTAGTGTTCAGAGTTTGGCCATTCTAATAGGTATGTGGTAGCATCACTTTGTTGCTTTAATTTGCATTTCCCTAATGAGAAACGATGTTGAGCATCTTATATGCTTAGTTGTCATTTATGTATCCTCTTTGTGAAATGTCTGTTTTGGTGTTTTTGTCCATTTTAAAAATTGGATTGTTCTTGTCTGAATGTTGTTTTAAGTGTTCTTTGCATATTTTGGAAGCAGATATGTCTCTTACAGATATTTTCTCCCAATCTGTGGATTGACATCTCATTCTCTTGATATCTCCATCTTTTAGTCATAGTACTATGGTTCAATGTGATTCCTTCTCATCTCCAGTCCTTAATTAAAGCTTCTGTAGATTTTTTTTTCTTATTCATATTCTCTGCTCCATCATTCAGGCAGGCTGATGAGAGAGAGATTTTCTAAGGTCTTTCAGCTTTATGATACTTTCTGGCCTTAAACATGGAAAACACTTTGGCTGAATATAAAATACTCAGTTTACATTTTTTTCTTCAATATCTAAAAAATGTTACTTTGTTTTCTAGAAATGTTGCTGTAAAACTTTGATGTGATTTTTTTCCTCCTTGTATTTGGCTTGGCTTTGCATTTAGCTTTTTAAAAATTTCAACTGATAAACATAAATTGTAAGTATTAATGGGAAACCATGTAATGTTTCAACACACATATGGGTGGTAGTGTGTTTAAGTCAGGTTAAACATATCTCCACAAAAAGGTATCATTTTTTTTTTTTTGCTGCAAAAACATTCAAAATCCTTTCTTAAAGCTTTTTGAAATATAGAATTTATTTTTATATTTATAGTCACATGTTTCTGTGCACCAGAACATCTTATCATCTAACTGTAAGTTTATGTATTTGTGTTTTTTTTTGCATATTAGTGGGAATTGGATTTTCCTTGGCCCTTAGGAGGAAGTTCCTGTGAAGGAGTAGGATAAGCCTGGATAGCTTTTCCCTCTGTTGATATTGGTATAGTTGAGTACTCTTCCGTCTCTCAGAGGTATACCTTGTTCAAGCAGGTTTTCTCCTCTAGCTCAGTGTTTCTAAGAGCTATACAGGTGTAACATTTCATCACAAGATAGTTTTCTCTTTCCCTCACACTCTGTGATCTGTTTCTTTTGTAACCTTGCCACCCCCTTTCTCCTCTTGTGTCGTTCCTTCTCTCTGCTTATCGCCATTGTTTTTGTCTAGCAGTTTGGTTTCAAATTCCAAGCATTTTTCCCTTAGTATGAGACTCTGTCCTTGGCCAGGAGCTCTTTGCAGACTTCCTAGATCCTTAAGAGTTTAGAGCTTCTCAGCACCATTTGCTGCCTACAGAGTGGAATATACATGTTTGTTTTGTTTTTTCTTAATTCATCTACAGATGGGGCCTGTGAAAACCTCTCTGTTTTTTTCCATTTGTCCTCAGATTTGTTCTCTCAGCAGCACGTTTTGAGTTATTTCGTGATTTTGGGGTTCTGAGATCCTTTCATTTCCTGTGAGTCCCTTCTGATCTTGCATTGGGGGCAATATGAATCATTCTCTCATATTCTGAAATTAGTGGGGATTCTCTTTTACCTAGTTTTGATGATGATATAGTCATTAGGTTCTTCTGATTTTCTAATTGATATATTTTTTTTTAAAGAGAGAGGGAGAGAGAGGGAGAGATAGAGAATTTTTTTTTTTAATATTTATTTTTTAGTTATTGGCAGACAAAACATCTTCGTTTGTATGTGGTGCTGAGGATCGAACCCGGGCCGCACGCATGCCAGGCGAGCGCGCTACTGCTTGAGCCACACCCCCAGCCCGATATATTTGGTTTTTAGGAGTTATCTTTAGGAGATTTAAAAACTGTGCTCCTACTACAATTACAACACAACTATCTTGTATTTTGTTTCTGTAATTGTGACGTGTGTGTGTGTGTGTGTGTGTGTGTGTGAGAGAGAGAGAGAGAGAGAGAGAGAGACTGCTGTTTAAGGAGCTTGCTTTTTTTTTTCAGTGTTTGAAAGGTTAATTTAGAGCTAGTTAGACATTTGAAATTGCATGTTTTTAGCATCTTAATAATTTTTAGACATTTGTTTGTGACCTGTAGAGAAGTTATATGTAAATATAGGTTGTAACTTTTGTCATTAACATTGTTTTTGATTTTAAATGCTAATATGCATTGTTTACCTCTGGTTACTGTGTTAAATCGATAATCTAATAGAAATTTTAGATTTATTATAGTATGGCACATAGGTAAACAACTTTTAAAATAAATGTGAAAAAACTACTGAACTTTAATTGAAATTAATAAGCATAATTAAAAACATTCCTTGCTGGATAGAAATAAATATGTTCAAGAGAAAAACGAAGGGGAAAAAAGAGTGAAATCATTTTATTACTTATAATATATATTCATATTTAATCTTTGGGTAGTTTATGAAAGAAATGTGAAATTTTAGTATATGTTAGTTGGATTATTTGTGATTTTAGACTATGTAAAATTTTAGCCTTTCATGTAGCAAGTACTAGATAAGCATTTTCAATGTGAACATGTAGGAGAAGCTAGTATTAATAATTTGTAGTTTTATTAGCAAACATTTATAGCCTTTTGAATCAAACTATATACTGTGGAGTCCCCAAATAAAATTATTAATTTTTCATAGGAACTGAAGTTGAAAGATGAAGAATGTGAAAGGCTTTCAAAAGTGCGAGATCAACTTGGACAGGAATTGGAAGAACTCACAGCTAGTCTATTTGAGGTTGGTCTGTTTACATCTTGGCCAACAGAAGCATCTTGATTTTCATGTATTGATAGAATTGTTTTTTGAAGAGATCTTTCAAAGGATATGCTTAACTTCATATATATTCATAAGTCCTCTAAGCAAAAAAAAAATCTTTAATAAATGTACAATCTGTAACTTAAAGAAAAACAAAATAAATAAAACGCTATAAGCTACCAGTATCAGGTAATTTAAAATTATATGTGTTTAAAGAAAGGAGATAAACTTAAATTTTAAATATTTATAGGCTACTTTAGAGTAACTTTTTCTGATTCTGCAACAAAAATGATCTCTGATATGGGGTAATGTGAGGAATGTTAGAGAGTATATTTGCTATGTCTAGCCTGCCACCAGGACCAAAATTTCTAGCCAGCTAAAGCATTGATTCTCAGTAAGAGTATCATTAGCCCCTAGAAGCAGAAATAATAGAGTGTGTGAGAGGGAGAGAAAGACAAAGATACTCAATATTATAAAGAATTTGCTCATGGAATTATGAAAGGTGGCAAATCCCAGGAGCTGCAAGGTGAACTGATACTCTAGAAACTCAGGTAAGCAGATGGTGTAGTTCCAGTCGAGTTTGAAGGCTTGAGAATCTGAAAGAGCCAATATTCTAGTTAGAGCCTGAAGGAAGAAGGAGTTTTCATGCTCAGGAACTTTTTGTTTTATTTTTGACTTCAGCTGATTGGATGAAGCCCACCCATATTATAGAGAGCATTTGCTTTACTCAGTCTGATAATTTAAATATTAATTTCATCTAAAACAACCCAAAACCCAGAATACTGTTTGACCAAATTATTTGGACACACTGTGACCCAGTCAAGATGACAATAAAATTAACCATTATAAGGAATTGCCACCAAAATGCTAGTAATAATCCTTGGTCATTTTGACAACTTTTAGTATCTCTAGGGAAAAGGATAGTACTTACATAGTAAAGAATCATTGCCATGAAGTGTCTCCTTTGGTAAGACCATCAGCCTTTAGAAGTTTCTTAACAAAAATGTTGATGTGTTACCAGAATGAATAATGCCATCATCATCACTCAACAATGTTTTTTATCCCTAAACATTATTGATTGATTGATTGATTGATTGATTGATTGTGGTGCTGGGGATTGAACCCAGGGCCCTGTGCATGTGAGGCAAGCACTCTACCAGTTGAGCTATATCCCCAGCTCCAAAGATTTCTTCTTAAATTATTTATTATAATAAAAAAAAATTGGGGGAAAAACTCCATTCCATTCCATTCCAAATATGTACAAAACTCTAAAATTGCTTTTTGTTATTTTTATTCATGTAACATTTATTTCAGTTTTAGAAGTATGCATATTTTCTTACATATAATATTAATATATTTTATATTTTTCAAATAACACTTTCATTCACTAGTTGAAATGATAATCTGTGATGTGCATGTTTCATAATTTGTTATTTTCTCAAATGGACATTTTAAAATGAATGTATTTATTTCTTCAGTTACCTAGTCATCAAGGTAACTGAAGAAATAAGAGGAAATGAGAGGAAACTAAATTTAAGAATGGTGGTCAATGGAAAGTTAAAAATCTAGAACAGGAGTATTTGATGTTATATTTTATACTGAGACCAGGAAAGAAAGTATGTTGATAAAAGATGATTTTAGTAATGAAATTTGTATTCAAATTATTTATGAATTATGAAAAAAGTGCTGACAGTTTTTCTGTGGCCTTAATTGTGCCTTGCTAATCTTAGTTTATCATTATCTTATGAAAATATTTTTTCTTGCATTTTTATGTGTGTATAATTTTTTAAATATTAAAATTATTCAGAATAAACTCCATTTGTACACTTTTGGTAAACCTGACATGTAATTTCAAATTAGGAGTTCGTTATTATGTTTGATGAATAATTTTGAATATTAATTATGGTTTATATGTAGCAAAATTGAGTCTTAAAATACCAAATATGTACAAAACTCTAAAATCGCATATATTTGTACTGTCTTCAATTTTGAGATAAGATAACAAAATTGTCAGTTGAAAGAATACTTTGCACTCAATATGGAAAAAATATAGGTAGTCATAAGATTTTTTTTGTTTTGTTTTATAAGCCAGTTTTATTGTTGTTGTTGTTGTTGTTGTCATGCTTAGTTTTCTCTCAACAGTAAAGAAAAATAAGATATAGAAAGTCTGTTGAGCAAGGCTAGTATTCAGATTTATTACCCTGACTCTTTCTTTAAATACTATTAAAATAATAACTGGCACTTCTGTTTGTCTCAGGCCGTAACATTGTAGTTATTGTGAGGCCTCTCTTTCCTTTATCCCACATTCAGGTTATTAGTAAAGTCTGTGGTGCTACCTCTAGACTATAAAGCAAAGCATATTCCAAACCACTGTTATTTACCTAGATCAATATATGTTGAACTTTTTGATTCTATACCCAGTCAGTGATAGAGAAATTTGAGCATGTATCTCATATTTATTTCGGGGTCCCTATGTGCTGGGCTCTGTTATAAAAGCACGTAAACTTTTTATAGGTTGTATACATATGCTAACATATATACTAATATATTACATACATTTAAGACAAAAAGAATAATAAAACTACTTAAATTTTTATAATAGTACCAAAATATTTTATTCTCACCACAGCATTATTTGTATTTGTATTTTTATATGTAGTGAGGAATGTGATTGAATGTTACTTTGTTTTTGAAAATTGATTTTAAAAATTTATGACCCAGATGAAAGTCTAGTCTGAGTTTCATTTTTAAAATTAAATGTAATGTTGCTGGTAACTCACAGATTTATCAATCCATCTGTCATCAGTGTAGTGGCCCCTGTAAATCGTGTATGTTTTTTTTCAGTTCTATTATCAAGTATGGGAATTTTTTAAAAAATCTTCCAGCAAATTTCTGTCTTCCCCAGTACTAACAAAGTATTATTATTATTTTTATTAGCACATTATAGTTTTATATAGTAGCTGGGTTCATCTCAACAAATTCTTACATGCATGGCATCTGACCCACTCCATTTCAGTCCCTGTTTGTTGCTGCCTCCCCACATGTTCCCCATTCCCATTCTATTCCATTGTCCTCCCCTTGCTCATTCCTCATCCATCCTTGATGGGTGCCTTTCACACACACTTAGTAAAGGTAAAAATCCTTGTAGTGTGTTTATTTATACACATAATATGATTTCTTTTCTTTTTTTTTTTTACTACTGGAGATTAAATGAACCCAGAGATACTTTACCACTGAGCCACACCCCCAGCCTCCCAAGCTTTTTTTGAGACAGGATCTCATTAAGTTGCTTAGAGCATCTCTAAGTTCTTAAGGCCTCAGCCTCCCGAGTCGCTGGCATTATAGGTGTGTGCCACTGCTCCTGGCTGTAACAGATTTTTTTTGCAAACTAATCAATTGTTGTGTTTAAACATTATTAAAAACAAACAAATGAACAAAACAATAACAACAACAACAATAAAAACCCTGCCACCTCCTTTATTTGAATCACTACTGACCAGGTAGAATAAAAAATCTGTTTTCACAGTTTTTAAATATATACACGTAATTGTTTAGATCAGAAGTCTGCAGATCAGAGCCTCAGGATAAAAGCACCCTATGTTTCCTTTTGTCTAGCCTGTGCTAATAATGGGTTTTATATTTGTAAATGGTTGGAGGAAAATGTAACATTTTGTGACATGAAAATTTTAATATCAATATGTAAATTAGGAGACAAGTATAGTAAGAATAGAAATTTGTTAGTGGAAACACAATATAGGAAGGAATAAAATCTGATATTATCTAAAGTGTTTATATATAGGGTGTACAAATTAGAGTGTTTGTCTGTGATTGAAATTAAGTTATCAGTTTAAGATAGTGCTGTACTTGGAAAATGTTCATTGTAAACCCTGTGGTAACCAAAAACGAAACAAAACAAAAAACTAAACAAAATTAAATACACAAAAGACAAAAAGAAAAGAATCAAAATATATGGCCACAAAATATCATCAGACCACACTAAATAACAACAAAAAAGAGAGGAGCAAGGAAACTACAACACAGACAATAAACAAACAAATAAATAAATAAAAATGAATTTAATAAAATGGCAAGAGTAAAACCTTACCTTACAATAATTGCTTTAAGTGTAAATGAACTAAACTTTCCGATCAGAAGGCTAAGAGTGGCTGAATGGGTAAAAAACAAAATGCCAATTATATACTGTCTAAGAGACTCACCTTAGATTTAAGGACACATATAATCTAAAAGTGAAAGGATGGAGAAATAAAACTGGCAGAAAAACAGAAGTAACTGTAATTGGACAAAGTAGATGTTCTATCAAAATAATCACAAGAAACAAGGTCATTATATGATAACAAAAGGTTCAGTTTGGCCGGAAGATAGTTATATGTACTCACATCAAAGCACCTAGATAGTAAACATTAAAAGATCTGAAAGGAGTAATATCTGCAAAATAATACTAGGGGACTTTAATACCCCACTTTCTATGATGAACACACCAATTTAACAAAATCAATGAGGAAAACAGTAGAACTGAATAACACTTGACCAAATGGACCTAACAGACATATATAGAACTTCCCACATGACAAAATAATACAAATTTTTCTCAGATATACATGAAAGATTTTCCAGGATTGTTCATGTTAGATCACAAAATCATTTGTAAATTAAAAAGATAAAAATCATTCCAAAAATCTTTTCCACCTATAGTGAAATTAAGCTAGAAATTGATAGCAGCAAGAAACGGGACAATTCACAAATACATGGAAACTAAACAAAGTTTTGAACAACCATGGGATCAAAATGGAATTTGAACAATATCTTGAGACAAACAAAAAGGAGAATACAACATACCAAAACTAATGAGAAGCAACAGAAACAGTACTAGAGAATTTTATAGCAATAAATGCCTACATTAAAAAAAGGAGAATTCAATCTCATACCTCAAGGAATTAGAAAAAGAAAAGCATGCTAAGCCCAAAGATAGCAAAAGGAAGGAAATAATAAAGATTAGAATAGAAAAAGAGACTAGGAAAATAATAATATCAACAAAGAGGTTTTTTTTTTTTTGAAAAAATAAAAGAAAACATTTAGCTTAGACTAAGAATAAAAGAAGACTCTTCTAAACCTGGAAATGAAAGAGGAAACATTGCAACAGATGCCTCAGAAATAAAAAGGGGCTTTTATAAACAACTGTATACCAATAAACCAAATAGTCTAGAGGAAATGGATAAATTCCTAGAAACATAGTGTATCAAAACGGATCAAGAAGACATAAGAAAGCTTGAACAGATACAAATAAGGTTGAGTCAGTAATCAAAAACTTACCAACAAAGAACCACTCAGGACCAGATGACTTTATAGGTGAATATTATTGAACATCCAAAGAAAATACCAATCCTTCTTAACTTCTTGAAATAGAACACTTCCAAACTCATTTTATGAGGCCAGCATTCCATTGAAAACCAGGTCAGAAAAGACATGAGAAAACAGCTATGGGTCAATATTCCTGATACACATAGGTACAAAAATTTTTAATAAAATGATTAAAAACTGAATTCAGCAGCATATGACAAGAATAAATATACCATGACCAAATGGGATTATCCCTGTGATGCAAAGATGGTTGAACACAGGTAAATCAATCATTATAATACAGTTGTGTTAACCTGTTTGTAAAAATACTAAAAAGAATTAAATACTTAGGAATAAACTTAACCAAAGAGATTAAAGATTTGTATGCTGAATATTATAATATGTGGATGAGGGGAGTTAAAGAAGACAGATACATAAAAAGATATCCTATGTTCATGGCTTGAAAAAATTATAATGTCCATAAAACCAAAAGTGATTACAGATTCAGTGCAATCCCTCTCAAAATCCCAATGATTTTTTTTCCAGAAATAGAAAAAAAAATCCTAAAATTCTTACAGACCTGCCAAAGAGCAAAAGCAGTTTTCTTTTTTTTAAATGTGTGTGTGTGTATGTGTATATACACATACACACACACACATTAAAAAAAATATAAATATATATATGTATATGTATATATATATATAAATTGTTGATGGGCCTTTATTTTATTATTCATTTATTTATATGTGGTGCTGAGAATTGAACCCAGTGCCTCACACATGCTAAGCAAGTGCTCTACCACTGAGCCACAACCCTAGCCCACAAAAGCAGTTTTCAACAAGAAAGAAAAGCTGGATATGTCACACTTCCTTATTTCAAAATATATGAGAGAGCTACCGTAGTCAAACCAGTGTGGCACTGATAAAAAGACAATTGGAACTAAGTAGCCCCCAAATAAGCCTATGCATTTATGTGAAGGGTGCTTATAAATACACGGTTGAGAAAGGATAGTGTCTTCAATAAATGGTGCTGGGGAAACTGGATATCCACATTCAGATAAAGAAATTGGATCTTTATCTTACGGCATAAACAACAACAATAACACAAAATAAACTCAAATTGGATAAGGAAAACTTGAAACCATAACACTACTATATCAAGAGCACAGGCAACAAAAGCAAATTAGACAAGTAGAATTGCATCAAACTTCTGCACAACAAACTGAACAAAATGAAAAGGCAGCCTACTAAGTGGTAGAAAATATTTGCAAACTATATATCTTATAAGGGGTTAATATACAAGGCACTCAATAACCAAAAGGAAAAGACCTCCTTCCTCCCCCCAAAAAAAACCCAATTGAAAAATAGGTTAAGGACCTGCATAGATGCTTTTCCTTAAAATCAATACAGATGGCCAACAAATATATTAAAAGGTGTTCAGCATCTTTTTTTTTAAGAGAGAGAATTTTTTAATATTTATTTTTCAGTTTTTTTGTGGACACAACATCTTTATTTTTATGTGGTGCTGAGGATCGAACTCAGCGCCACGCGCATGCCAGGCAAGTGCGCTACCGCTTGAGCCACATCCCCAGCCCTGCTCAGCATCTTTTATCATCAGGTAAATACAAATCAAAACCCAATGAGATATCCAAAATATAAAAGATGTTGTCAAGTATATACAGAAAAAGAACCCTTGTACACTGTTGGTCAGTGTTTTAGTTTTGTGTTCTGTGACCAAAAGGCCAGACAAGAACAACTCAGAGAAGGGAAAGTTTATTTTGACTCATGGATTCAGAGGTTTAGTCCATGGTCAGCCAACTCCATAGCTCTGGACCTAAAGTGAAGTAGAACATCATGGCAGAAGGATATGACAGAAAGAAGCAACTCAGGACATGACAACCATGAAGCAGAGAGAGTTTGGCTCACCAGGGACAAAATAGTAAACCCCAATATGAGGCAAGACATCTTGGTAGAAGAGTGTGGCAAAGGAAAGCTACTTAGTTTGTTACAGCCAGGAAAGGGGGAGCTAGTGCGAAATGAGTCAGGGATAATATAATTCCACCGACATACCCCTACTGGTCTACTTCCTCCAGCCACACCCTATCTGCCTTCAATAACCACCCATTAATTCATTCAAATTATCAATCTATCAAATGGATTAATCCACCAATCTGGTTACAACTCTTATACTCTTAAAACAATTTTGCCTCTGAACATTAATACATTTTCTTACACATGAACTTTTGGGGGAGACACCTCATATTTATACCATTAAATTCTGCCCCTGGCCTCCGAAAGCTCATGCCTGTCTCACGATGCAAAATACATTTAATTCATTTCCAAAACACTCTATTGTCTCCTATGTTGCCTTTTTACTTTGTTGACTTCTGTGCAGCATTACTCAAAAGACCAAGTCCAAAATCTCATCTGAGACTCAAGGCAAACTCTTATCTGTGAGCCTCTATAAAGATCAAAAGCAGGTTACATATGATGGCATGAAGTACTTCCATTCCAAAAGGAGAAGTAGGGTCATGGAAAGAAGATGAGACCAAAGCAAGAACTAAGTCCACCTGGGCTAACAAGTCCTGTAGCTTAGGTCCAGCATCAGGGGGACATGGCATCATGATGTTTTCTCCAAAGGGCTTGTGTGTTTCTGCCCCCATAATATTGCTGGTTATAGCCCACATGGCATTTCTCTTGGTTTGTTTTTGCTTGATTTCTGCAGCTTTGGCTTTCTTCTTACATCTTCATGCATTGCCTTCTCAGGGATTGCTTGCAGAGATTCCAACCCTGCTATACTTTGCCTGGCTTCCCAGGCCTTCCTTTGACATTTTGGTGGAAGCCTCCATGACCCCGTGACTCCATCATTCTGCGTTCATGCAGACCCAGCACCACTTGGATGACACCAGGTTTTGCTGCCATGTTGAACAGTAGCCAAGCCTTCTGGCACCCTGGCTTTAGTGGCCTGTGAGTGGCTGAGCATGGTGAAACAACTTTTTAGGCCACCCCTTTTGTGCAAGCAGGGTGCTCTCATTGTCTGGTCTCAAAGGAGTTTTTATTTTTACACCCTTGAGCCTGTGATAGGTGTGGCCTTGCCAATTCCCAGTATGCCTTCAAGCTGTCTTTTCTATTGTCTGGCTGTATGAAGTATTTAGCATTTCTTCAGTAGTAAATTCTTCAACAACCACACTTCCTTGACCCCACTTTTACTTACAATTTTCTGGCCAAACTGCAAGTTTTTCAGATCTTTCTGCTTTGCTTTCTGCTGCTGATTATCACTGTAAACTTGGCTAAAGGGCATCAGCATTGTCCATGCCAGTGCCTGAGTGGTCCATTCAGCCTTTGTATTTAACCTCATGCTAAGTCTCAGGATATGGGCAAAATGTAGACAGCTATTTTGCCAGAAGTTACATGAATGACCTCTAGTCAATGACCTCTAGTTCTCTAAAATTGAGGACTCAATTTTAATAGAGTCCTCCTTCCCCTCTGAAACTTGAGCCAAGTCTTTACTGTCAGCAGTCCTATTGACATTCTGGTCTTCTGAGATCCCATCAGTCTCACCCATCAAGCTCTGCTTACAACATTCTAAGGCTTCTGCATCCTGCATCTCCAAACTTTTCCAAAATCCCCCTGCAAACCACTTCCAAATACTTATGAACCACATGGTCAGGTTAGTCACAGAAATGGCCCCACTCCTAGAACCAATTTTTTGTTTTAGTCAGTTTTGGGTCATTGTGACCAAAACCCCAAAAAGATGAGGAAAAGTTTATTTTGGGTCATGGGTTCAAAGGTTAATTCCATGGCTGGCCAACTCCATAGCTCTGGGCCCAGTGTAAAGCAGAACATAATGGCAAAAGGGCCTGGCAGAGGAAAGCTACTCAGTTCATGACAGCCAGGAAGCAGAGAAAGAAAATAAGTACAAGGATCAGAGGATAATATAATCTCCAAGGGCATGCTGCCAGTGACTTTCTTCCTTTAGCTATAACCTGTCTGCCTAAAGTTACCACCCATTAATCCATTTAAACTATTAACTCGTCAAATGGATTAATCCATGGATGAGGTTACAGTTCTCATAATGTAATCATTTAACCTCTGAATACTACTGCACTCTTTTACACATTTCATATCCAAATCATAACCAGTGGGTATGTAAATTGAGATAGCCATTATATAAAACAGTATGGGGGTTCCTCCTCAGAAAAATTAAAAATTACCAGCAATCCCACTTCTAAGTGTATATTAAAAAGAAATAAAATTAGTATCTTGATGCCTTGTACTTCCATGTTCATTGCAGCAATGTCTCAATAATAAAAATATGAAAATAAAATCTGATGTTTCTGTATATCCTGGAGTATTATTCGACCTTAAAAAGGAAATTCTGCCATTTTAGACAACATTGATGAACCTAGAGGACACAAGTTATTTGAGTAATGCCAGATACAGGAAAATGTTGCACAGTCTCCACTTACATAAAATTTAAAATAGTTGAACTCATAAGCAGAGTAGATTGGTAGTTGTTTGAGGTTGAGGATTGGAGAAATGAGAGATGTTGGTTAAAATGATACAAAATTTCAGTTATGTAGGATGAATAAATTCTGAAGATCTAATGTGCAGCCTGGTGACAGACTATATTGTATCTTTGAAATTTGGTAAGGTAGCTGCCATTGCAACCATGTCCCTTAAAAGGCAACTTTTGCAAGCATGTTTTTTTTTTTTTTTTTTAAGAGAGAGTGAGAGAGGGGAGAGAGGGAGAGAGAGAGAGAAAGAGAATTTTTAATATTTATTTTTTAGTTCTCGGCGGACACAACATCTTTGTTGGTATGTGGTGCTGAGGATCGAACCCGGGCTACACGCATGCCAGGCGAGCGCGCTACCGCTTGAGCCACATCCCCAGCCCGTGGTAGCATGTTTAAAATGAAATTATATGAAATGTAACTTTCATTGCTCATAAATTTTTATTGAGATAGGCACATTTATTTGTTTATATATTACCCATGGCTGCTTTCACACTGCAAAAGATAAATTGAACATTTGCAACAGAAACTGTATATGGCTCTCAAATCCAAAAATACTATTTGGCCCTTTACAGAAAAAGTTTGCTGATTCCTGCTATAGATGATTTTTTATATCACTTTGAGCTTCAGAAGGACAAAGTGATGAAAAGTTCCAAACCTTTGAAAAATCTGCCTTTTGATGTCTTTTGTTGATTTGCAAAATTTTATGCATTATCTCTTTAGATACTGCTGCTGCCTCAGCCTAGTTCTTCTTTCCTTTTGGGACCCCAATTATGTGCAGAGGTATTTTTCATTATCACTTGTCTCTAGTGGAAAGGTCGCCTCAAATTTCACCTCGTTTTTTTTGTGTTTACTTTTTCTGGTCTTGACCTCTAATTGTTCAGTTTTCTTAGCTCTCAATGTTTTCAGACATATTAAAAACAAAAATAACCAACAAAACCTTGTTAGCTTTGCTAATTGTTCTCTATATAGTCCAAATTGTATAGTCCACTATTATTGAAAGTAGAGTCTATTTCAAAATATTTAAATATATTTTCCCACATAATATGAGTTACTTTTATAGCTAATGTCACTTATCTTGAAAGGTCAGATTAGATTTGTTCATTATTTTGAAAATATCTGGCAGATATCTTCAGTTCACAGCTACTTATCCTGGAAAATTTTGGCAAATCTGAAACAATTATTTTTAAAAAGAAAATGTTCAACTCATTTAGTTATTAAGGACCTTGCCAAGAAATCAGCATAATGGTGCATGGAATATTTTTCTGTTAATTTCATTTCATATAAATCATTGATAGTGAAGATTCTTATATTTAAACTAATGAGATTTATGAGTTTATAGGCACACACAAACCACTACTCTTTACAGTACTGTAAGAGCAAGTGGATGAATGGGATCACCATTGTCAGTGGTAGGGAACTTTCACTCTTTGACCCAGCATTTGGCAGACCTAGTAGGTGCATTTTCAAACTACTTTATTTACTAAATGTCTTTAAACCTCCCTACCTTCTGTCTTTCCCTTAGAGAAAGTATAAGTAGAAACTCTGAAATATAAATTCTTATATTACAGGGAACTATATAATCCCATATTTTTCTAATCTTCTTGAATCCTGGGAATCATTCCATATAACAGCATAATTTTTAAAATATTTTGTTGTTGGTGTTGATAGACCTTTATTTATTTATTTATATGCGGTGCTGAGAATTGAACCCAGTGCCTCACACATGCCAGGCAAGTGTGCTACAGCTGAGCCCCAGCCCCAGCCCCATGGCAGCATAATTTTTAATTGAGACCATGTCATATCTCTTCTTAAAATAAAAAAAGCCTTCCTTTTACACTTAAAATAAAATCCAGAATTCTTGCCCTGATGTTTGATTATTAGAATGTAAGCTCTCTAAGAGCAGGGACCTTGTCTCTCTTCCCAATGTATTATCAGTACTAGAATGGTACCTGGCAAAGAGATGTCATGAATAAATGCTCAATAAGTAAATATTGTATGTGTGGAAAGGAATTAAATACCTAGAGTTTCATATTTTCTGATTTTCCCTTTTTAGGTTGCTCTGTATAAAATATTCTCTTAGTACTATTTTGTGAATGTTTTTATTGGAAGTTCTGAGGCTTCTCAATTGTCATCCCTATAAACTACAATATTATTGATGCATTAATATTTTTGTCCCTTATCTTTGCTATGATTAATAATATGAATATATATACATGTATATATGTATACACATCTATACATACACGCATATATACATATCATGATCAAATTATAAACACCTAACTGCAAGGAAGTTGGCTTTGACCTGTGAGCCATTATCTTTTTTTTCATCAGAGTCACAATCCTTATAAAAGCATTATCAGAATGATTGAACTCTACTTGGCTGCCTCAGTGGTAATAGGTACTAAATGGAGTGTACCTGTTCTTAGTTCCTAATAATTTGTCTCATGTCAACTGCTGTTTTGGTAGTTGATATTGAATTCTTAGTTTCAGGGTAAATTTTGGCAGTATGCATTTGCTTCAATTATAGATGCTTGACAGTTGGCTTTTTTAGATTTTTTTTTTAATAGATGGACACAGTATCTTTATTTTGTTTATTTATTGTTATGTGGTGCTGAGGATCGAACCCAGTGCATCACATGTGTGAGACAAGTGCTCTTCTACTGGGCTACAACCCCAGCGCTTGTCAGTTGGTTTTTAAAAACAAATGTTAAATCCTTTGTTTCCAAAATTTGAGATATTAACTTTTTCAGGAAGCTCACAAGATGGTGAGAGAAGCAAATGTCAAGCAGGCAACAGCAGAAAAACAGCTGAAAGAAGCACAAGGGAAAGTAAGTTTTTATGGCTTTTAATAGAATGAAATTTAAAGAAATTACTAATAATCATTTTAAGGATACATTAATATTGATTAGATTTTTGTTCTGGTTGTAAAAGTAGTACTTATTCTAGATTTGAAAGCTACAGAAAAATGTAAAGAAGAAAATAGTTGCTACCTAGATATAATTAATAGTGAACATTGGTGTCCATTTATATTAGAACCAAATGATTTAAAGCCTTGTAAATCACATCTTAAAGTGAACATTTATTTTCTTAGCTTACTGAAAAGCCACATAAATGTTAGATGTTACTATTTTAGTAAGATCTAATTTTTACTATTAAAATTATTAAAATCTATTTTAGTAGTGAACTACAACTAATCATGAGTTATTAAATTTTGAAGATTTCAAAAGTTTATATACATTAAATATTTTGTTTTTGATAATTTTGATGACTAGTAATTGTTTCAGACCTTGTAGAAACATCAAAAAACTTGGATATACTTTCATTTTATTACTCCATAGGAAAGACAAATTAGACTTATTTTTTATCATTGAAAGTGTCTTGAGCAAATTGCTAGCATTTGGCTACATATGTCATAAAACATATTTAGTGTGTATGACTGTTGGTTTCTCTTCAAGATTGATGTACTTCAAGCAGAAGTAGCTGCGTTGAAGACACTCGTGTTGTCCAGTTCTCCAACGTCACCCACACAAGAGCCTCTGCCAGGTGGAAAGACACCTTTTAAAAAGGGGCATACACGAAATAAAAGTACAAGCAGTGCTATGAGTGGCAGTCATCAGGACCTCAGTGTGATACAGCCAATTGTAAAAGACTGCAAAGAGGTAACTGGTCAAGGACTGTCCCCTCTGACTCTATTGGTACTTGTTAATTCTCATCACTGAGGTCAGTTATGATTTTTGCCAGCAAAACTTTTAGTACAAAATATGCAATATTAAGATGGGGGAGGCTTTATCTAGAGCTGGCTGCTTTCAGGGATTCTTCACTTCCATTTTCTACTTGACTGACCTTGGAGTACCTGCTGGAAACTTGGTAAGTTTCTTAATCTCAATTTTTCATTTAGGGAAGAAACTGTCTTGTGTTGTATAAAGGAGAGTGGGTGGCTTTAGTAACCTAGTTCCTAGGTTACTAAAATGTATTGCTAGAATGCTCTCGTAAATTACAAAAATAAGAAATATGTGAAAATAAAACAAGGTGTTTTTTTTTTTCAATGTTGGGGATTGGACCCAGGGTCTAGTGCATGCTAGTCAAGTGCTCTACCACTGACCTTCATGCCTAGATTTAAGGTGATTTTCTTAAAAATTAGTGTATTGCTTTTATTTAATTCTGAGAAAAGTAGAATTTTTTATTATTAAGAGATTCCTAGAGTTAATTCAGATACTTAAGCAACAAAAAATAGAAATAGTGGCAGTTTATCATTTTAGAAGACATGTTATAAATATAACTGAGTTAGTATGCTAATATTTTGAATACTTAAGAGTAAAAATTATGTTATTATAAAATATTTTTAATTTTATCATTGCAAACGATGGCAAAGCATTTCCCAGGGGATTCATCAATAATTCATGGAGCACCACTTCCTTGTGTTTTCTTTTCTTTTTTTTTTTATTTTTATGTAATGCTGAGGATCGAACACAGTGCCCCACACACTCTAGACAAGTACTCTACTGCTGAGCTACAACCCCAGCCCAATCCCTATTTTTTTTCCTCAAGAGCTATATTTTACATTGTTGAATTCAAATCCATCATAATCTTGAAGAAGCTATTTATAATTTTTCAGTTAAATTTTTTCATGGAAGCCAGGAATTTATTAAATTATCTTAATCAAATTGCATTTAGTTTTGTTATTAATGAAAATGCTAATTAGAAATACCTAGTCAAATCTGGATGTTACAAAATATAAAATATACATTGCTTTCTTTGAAATATTTAACAAACATTTTTAGTCATAACTTTAATTTTGATTTCTTTGAACTTAAATAGCATTTTTAATGGCTTGTTTCCACTTGCATTTTTGCTATAGTTTCTCACTCATGTGTAATTTTGTTCTTTTCCCCTGTGTTTATACTGACAAAATTTAGATGTTTTCTCATGGAATATTTTAAAGGTTTGTTTTTTGGTTTTTGAAATTCCTTAAAATAAGAATAGGCAGCATATAACTTCAAAATAATAGCTTTTTGCTTTTTAGGTATTATCTTATGTTCTGATGTTTTATGAAAAATGTCAAAAAGTTTTAATAAGACAAAAAATTGGCCTAATGTAACTCGTAGAACCAGATGTGACTATCTCAAACAAAATATGCCTGTGATTCTGTAGAAAACCTGATAGGATATGCAGTCATGTTATTAGCAACCTATCTTCTGAAAGCATTTAAAACTCATTTATGCATGCAGACACACACTCAAGGCAGTCTTTCAGATCATACTGCTCAGATTTGAGTGCAGACGTTACTATTTTCTTACTGTATAGCCTTGGGAAAGTTACTTGATTTAAGTCATAACTTCCTTATCTATAAAATGGTGATTGTAATAGCTGTCTCACACAGTTCTGTGGATTAAATGTTTATAAAATGCTTACCATAGTTGTTGCAAGAGTCAGCTTTTAAGAAATGGTTTAAATTACTGCCTTTACATTAGACTCTTTCCTTAGAATACCATATCTGCCTTGGGGTTTATGTTCATTTTTTTAATAAACTTACAAAGAAAATGAATATGAAAACATTAAGTATTTATCTGCTAATATTCTTTATCCTTTTGCCTTTAATTTGATTCAAGGAATTTATGAATTGGGATGAAAAAATTCACATTGAGATTGTCATTATACATCTTAAAAGAAAGTCTGTAGGAAAGCTTGGATACGCTCAGCCTTTTGTTACTTTCACGTAAAGAAACTGCACCTCTGATTAAGCTATTTAGAAGTCAACCACAGCTGTAGTCCGTGTGTCATACATAGGGTATTAAGTGCATCTGGAGAAGAGTGGCTTAGGATTGTAAAAGAACAAGGGAGACACTTCTCTTTGGGTGGCTGGTATAGGTGTAGCTTTGTCTTCCAGCAGATGGTGTTGAATAGGTAAGCAGAGGGAATATTAGGATCTGCAGGGAAGAATACTTGGGGAAATTTTTTTATAGGGAGAAGGGAAAGAAGAGGAATAGCTAAAGGAGTGGTTAGGAAAATGAGTACCAGAAGTGAATTATTCTCAGTAATTCATATGGTAATTACTAGATGTTGATGTACCAGAAATATCTAAACATATTTTAAGATAATCAATTTAGCAGACAAGATGTGTGCTTCTTTTTGTCTTTTTGCTAATACAATGAACATTTTGGCAATTCTTCTAGAAATATTTTCAGGTAATAGCAGAACAATTAGTGTCATTTTTGACCCCATATTAAGTTTCACAGTTTAGTCTCAGTTTGAGCAGTTTACTTCGTTAACTTGGCTCCACTTTTTCATTGTTTTCAGAAAAGACTTACCCGTTTTTATATTAAAACAGTGTGCACCTTTGTCTTAAGAACAGCTCCAATGTTAATTTTGGGGGACCAGAGTTGAGGAAAGAGGTAGAATCATTGGATACCATAGTGGATACATTAAAAAGGGGTCAGTCAGTCATTTCAGAGTCATTTTTTTTTTCTTAAAGAAAAATTGCTAACATGTTTTAAAATGAATCAGGGATAGTTCAGTTCATTATTTTAAATGAGCATTTACTTTTCAGTAATGTTTAAATTAGATTTTTGTTTTATAAAATGGTTTTGTGTTTGTTCTTTTTAAAAAGTTGTTTTGTGCTTTCTTTTGGTTTGTTAGGCTGATTTATCTCTGTATAACGAATTCAGATCTTGGAAGGATGAGCCCACAATGGACAGAACATGTCCTTTCTTAGACAAAATCTATCAGGAAGATATCTTTCCATGTTTAACATTCTCAAAAAGTGAGGTAATTTTTTTTTCTTTTTTGTAGGAATGCATTAAAGTCGTTTCTGTTCTTTTTACTAAGTCATGTTACATATTTTCATATTTCTTACATTAGTAAGTTATTATAAAATGTTATGTTTTGCCATTTTTTCCATTCCATATTAGAGTCATAGTTGTTGGCATTCAGTTACTGAACATCTTTTCTTCTTTGAGCAGAGGATCATTCACACTGAAGTGTGTGTTGCATTGAAGTGAAGTGTAAATACATTTAGGGAGGAGGGCTTATTTCTTGATCGGCAGTTCCAGGTTTAGTGTAAGGGAAGTTCTCTACAATCTGTTAAAAGTTTTGTATGTGATAAAAATCCATGTTTAGTTTCTGCATCTTTTAAAACAGGAAAAATAATGCCTTCTTTGCTTTTGCCACAGGGTTAAGAGAAAGAAGTGAAGTAGATTATATATAAAAACTTTTTAAAAATACAAGTCACTATACAAATGTAAAGTCATAATTTTACTTTGTTCTTCCATATAAAAGGTTTGTCTTCAGATATTCTGTAAATTAATGTTTAAGAAATTTAATCCTAAGAGTTTTGTATTAAGTCTTTTAAGGATTTAGTTATAACATTACTTTTAAGGAGAACTTAATATGAACATTGTAACACTTTTGATATGAATATGTGTTTGTTATATCTCTGTAGCTGGTTTCAGTAGGCCATTCAGTATTAGTTATCTTGCTAAGCTGAAGAAGCTTGCTTTGTGTGTGTGTGTGTGTGTGTGTGTGTGTAATGGCAGGGATTGAACCAGGCTTTATTTAGGTTGTCAAAATGCTCTGCCACTGAGCTCCATCCTCAGCCCCCAGAAATTTACCTTTGTTACCTACTAATCAGTTGTTACCTTCTCCATCTGGAGACTTAATATTTGATAATGCAATTATTTTTTGCAGTCTTTTATAAATACAAATACAAATTGAGAAAATATATTGTCTAAAATTAGTATATGTTGCTGTGTTATAAATGACATGTATGTAAATTAGCAGAAGAAAGCATTAGGACATTCATTCTGAGATGGCATTTACAGTGGAGGTTAATTGTAGGTAAGAAGTGAACAGAGACTGGAATTAATACCTTAGATAATGAAAAAAGTTACTTCACTACAACTAAATTGCCTTTCATAACAGTATCTGAATTATAAAAGAAATTAAATCAAGAATATGTGATTTTTTTCCTTTGTGTTAGGTAAGGCGAAGTTAGTGAAACTTGGGGAAAGATTAATTCATAAAATTAGTTAACCATAGAATATAATTTGGTGCTTTTCTGCCAGCATGGCATCTAATACGTTTATTTTTTTTAAGTTGGCTTCAGCTGTTCTGGAGGCTGTGGAAAACAATACTCTAAGCATTGAACCAGTGGGATTACAACCTATTCGATTTGTGAAAGCTTCTGCTGTGGAATGTGGAGGACCAAAGTAGGTTTTCACATTTGTAGCTTGTAAAAATAATGAATTTTTGTGTGTGTGCATTTGTTTAGTTTTTTAGTTTTAATTGTGGTTACATCTCCTTGGGTTTCTATTCAGAGTCTATATAGCCCAAAGACAGATTCCCAGACAGTGTGGGAGATAGCATTTCAAATTTAGCATCAAGAGAAAGTCTTTTAAATTACAAAAATATACATATATGATAGGGATCCAGGTAGACTAATGATTAGAAACATGGTTTTTGTTTTTTTAACCCCATGTTGTGACCCATTTAGTGGATTGTAGGCAGATTTTTATTTGTTATGCTTGTGTATAGCTGTGTACACTGGGTGTCTGTATGAAATATTTCTGAGGGTTACCATAAAAATAATTTGAGGAGATACTGAATTAAACCAAGTCTTATCAATAAAAACAGGGTGCCAAAGAAATTGGATCAATCTTCACCTTGCATATTGCTAATATAAAGTGTTCTCGCTTTTGTAAATAATCAGTTTTGTCTTTCATGTGTGAGAGGTATTTGGGATTTACATGTGTGTTTGTAAGTATGTTTTTTTTTTGGATTAAACCCTGGGTCTTGCACCGGGTGGACATGCACTCTACTTCTATCCCCAGTCTGCTGTTTGGGATCAGAGGTAAGACTGCCATATTTCATAGCAAGGCAAGCTGTTTTCATCCAATCCCATGAGAAGGAAAGATTAAAACCAGTTTTTAGATAGTGCTGGTTTTAGATAAAGGTAAATGTTTGGCCTAAAACCAACACTGAATTGTACCCTGTTTTATGTTTTAAAAATGACTTGGAAAACTTTTGAGGAAGGTACTTAGTATATAAGAAGCAGATCAATATGGGAGACTGGAAAGCCCAACAGAGCTTGTAGAAAGCAATAATTGACTTTCCTCAGGATTATTGTGAAGTCAGAAGATGAAAAGACTAGTTGAAATTAACCAATAAGTCTGTTAAAATCTGTTGTAAAAGTTCTATTCTTCCATTTCTCTCGATGCGCGTACATTCTCAGTAAGCTTAGAGAATGATTGTATTCATGTGACTGTGTGTGGAGTCTGTGAGCCACACATCTACCCAGAGTCTGTCCTGTGTCACACTCCCCTTGTGACACACCTCTAGCACAGTGGCCCCTGAATCATAGGAAAGGATTTAAATTCTACAAACACCCAAGTGTTTTTAACTTAGTACTTCAACCACTCAATTGAAGAATCAAATTTTGTGATAGCATTTTTTATACTTTGAAGCTCTATGTCATACTTTATTTTAAATATAGCATATAATAGTTTTTATTGTATAATTTAAATTTTGTGTCTATGATATATCATACATATAATACATTTGCAAATACCATCGAATGATGACAAATAGGGGTATCAGTGAAAATGAATTTATAGTATTTTAGTAAAACAGATACATACTTAGAGAACAGTTTGCCAGTTTAAGGATACTGTGCTTGTTGGCATGAGCTCAGAAGCCAAGGAGTTTGTAGTATATATCATGTGGAAAAACTGAAGGAAGATGTATTTTTATTATTTTTTAAAATATTTTTTTAGTTGTAGATGGACACAATACCTTTATTTATTTTTATGTGGTGCTGAGGATCAAACCCAGTGTCTCACACTTGTAGGCAAGCGATTTACCATTGTACTACAGCCCAGCCCTTTTTATTTATTTATTTGTTGGTATAAGGGATTGAACCCAGGGACACTTAACCACTGAGCCACATCCCCAACCTGTTTTTATTTTTTTGAGACAGGTTCTCAGTAAGTTGCTAGGGCCTTGCCAAGTAAGTTGCTGAAGCTGGCTTTTGAACTTGTGATCCTCCTGCCTCAGCCTCCTGAGCCTCTGGGATTACAGGTGTGTGCCACCACACCTGACATATTGTCTTTTTAAAATGAAATGTAAAGTGTGGCCTTTACCAAGATTCTTGTGGTCTGGTTATGAAGATAATGACTAAATAAATGTCATAGTGCTATAGGAATTTTGAGGAAGGCAAGATTATTCCAAATGTGATCAGGGACTCTTGAAGGGAGGGAGATTTGATCTGTTTTTATATCTATTCCCAGAAGAATAGTGTATATAAAAATAATTTTTATCAGCTTGATGCTACTTTTTCTTCTTGGGTAAATTATAATTTTGGAAGTTCCAAGAACTTCTAACATTGGAATCTTAAATTTATTGACCTTTTATTCTCCCCAAGCTAGTAATTAATACTTTGAAATAGTTATAAGTCATTAAAACAATTTGCTAATAAAGGAACAATGGAGACAAAGTCTTTAAAAAGATCAGAAGTGTTTTGTGGTTTTCATGGCCACCTCCAAAATCATCCTGTTCCAAATAACAAAAAATTCCTCAGGGTGTTTACACTATGGAGGTACATTTGTATTATGGTTCTTATAGAGCTGATATTTAATGTTTATATAATACATTTTTCTTTATTATTATATAACTTACAATGTCATATAAAATGCCACTGACCATTTTATTTTACTTAGAACAGTGTTAAATTTTTTTAAAAATACCTTATTTTCATTCGTTTATTTATTTATTTAATGTGGTGCTGAGGATCGAACACAGGGCCTTAGGCATTCGAGGCGAGTGCTCTACCACTGAGCTACAACCCCAGCCCCATGCAGTGTTAATTTTATATTGATAAGAGTGATAGTTGTATTCAGCCAAATTCTTAGCTTCCTAGGGTGGCAAGTCTAGCCTGATAAGCAAGTGAGCTTCATCTCATGGAGCAGTAGTGACAGGTGGCTCATTACTGATGCGTCAGTCACTAAATGTCAGCTGTGTGCCAGGCACTTAAAGATGAATGAGACACTGTCTCTGTCCTCAAGAGGCTTATAGCCTCATCCCCGACAGGGAAGTCCTCGTGCCAAATAGGAAAGATGGTACAAAATGCAGTGTGCTGTTTATATGTGTGTTAAGATTCAGTATGTTTGTAATGTGGCTTAGTCCTTTCTACTTCTCCTGCATTAAGTGCATATAAGCCAACCAATCAAACAAGGAAAAAAAAAAAGTACCTCATCCAGAAGCTGTTACCCTGCAAGCTATTGAGAACAGGATTTGGGGATTTTTGTTTGTTTGTTTTAAGACAGGGTTTTGCTACATTGTTGAGGCTGGCTTCTTTGAATTTGTGATCCTCCTGCTTCAGCTCCCAAGCTGCTGGGTTTACAGGTATGCAACACCCTGCCCAGCAAGAACAGGTTTTGAGACTTGAACAGTCATCATTAAATTCTCAGTTGAGAAGTTGAAGTCCTTGTACTAAGCTGAGCACTGTCCTAGAGCTGATTACTTATTTTAAATTTGTTCTAGGATAGGACACATTACACAGAAATATTTGGTTTCTGGTTCTAGAAGCAGTTAGTGTTATGGTATTAAGCATATATTAGAATATAAACTCCTTAAGGACACAGATTTTGTTCTTTTCATCACTATAGCCCAGCATTCAGAAAAGGGTTTGTTACATAGTAAGTTCTCAAGTATTTGTTGTTTACTAAGTGAATATATAACTTATATAAATGGCAGGAGCAAAATGCTTTTAATTTTAAAAAATGATATTTATTATTTTACAGAAAATGTGCTCTCACTGGCCAGAGTAAGTCTTGTAAACACAGAATTAAGCTAGGGGACTCAAGCAACTATTATTACATTTCTCCTTTTTGCAGATATAGGGTAAGTGACTTAACCACAGTTTATTAATAAAATTCACTCTGATGCACGGCATTTGACTCATGACATTTTTTCCCTTTCTGCCTAGATCACTTCTGTATGTAATTTTTTTACATACATTCGATATATTCAGCAGGGACTCGTGAAACAGCAGGATGGTGAGTGTTCTTAATTTGCTGTAAGTATGTATATGAAGGTTTAGCAAAATGTATGACAAGTAATGTTCAATAAAACTTTATTGTTTTTACATTTATATTGAATCCCTTTTGTAGTTCTAATGAAATGTGTAGATAATTTGGGAACAAATCTCTCTTTAAAAATATATATATATATATATTTAGTTGTAGATGTTTATTTTATGTGGTGCTGAGGATTGAACCCAGTGCCTCACACGTGCAGAGCGTGTATTCTACCACTGAGCCACAACCCAAGCTCCAAAAACATCTCTTTTTAAAAATAAAATATTCAATCTCTTTATTTGCCTCATATTACACTCTCGAATTTTAAGCCAGTCCAGTTTTAATTTGTAAGGTATATGCGATCAATCAAGTGGTAAATGTTGAGGAGAGTACAAAGATTGTTAAATTTAATTCTTAAGAGATGAAAATGAGAAAGCTCTAAAAGTGGTCAGATTTGTTTAAAACAATTGTTGGAAGCCACAAAGGAGCTCACAGCAAATTTTTTCTGTATTTTCTACTTTCACATGTGAATTAATAAAGCAATCATGAGATGATTCTGAATGGAATAGATTGCTACATTCTAAACCAGCAGAAAGTGCACATGATGTTCCAGATGAGCCACCTCAGACAAATGTGTTAATATTTTTAATACAGTCTTCTGTGACTGTCCAATGTCTTAAATATCAAGCATAAAAACTCACATGGCCTGACAGCTTTGAAGCAGTTTTTCTTGAGCACATGTAGTTTAGGGACAAGTCTATGCCAGTTTTGCATTTGAAGTTGTGGGAGATTTTCCCGTTTATATATTTTTAGGTACTGAAAATGTCTTTCAGTCACATAAACTAGTGAATCTCAATTCTATAGAAAAAGTAGTCACGCTGGGTGTGGTGGTGCACACCTGAAATCTCAGTGACTCGGGAGGCAGAAGAATCACTAGTTTGAAGCCAGCCTCAGCAAAAAGCAAAGTGCTAAACAACTCAGTGACAACCGTCTCTTAATAAAATACAAAATAGGGCTAGGAATGTGGCTCAGTGGTTGAGTGCCCCTGCGTTCAATCCCTGGTTACCTCCCGCCCAAGAAAAAAAGAAAGAAAAAGAAAAAAAATTCATATCAACAAAATTTTAGTCTTTCTCAAACTCTGGTTTGTTGGAAAAATTGTATTTATTTAGAATCCCATATAATTGAACTTTAATGCCTAGAAGAATAGGAATGAAACTGCCCTTAATTAAGCTGAATTTCAAAAGTCTGTGTAACATTAGTCTTTGAGCTGTATAATACTTTTTATGACTTTAATAACAGTGAAATCTTTTTAAATAACTGCTGGATAATATGATTTAAAATGGAAAACAGATGATTTATGTTGTTAAATTGTCAGAATATTTTTTTCCTTGTTAAAATAAGATTTGTAGGAAAGTCTGAAAGATAATTTACTTTATGAAAATAAGAAGAAAATGACATGAGTTATGGCGGTAAAGGTGATGCCTTCTCTGCTTTCTGTCCTCTTGGACTTCACATATTTGGTACTTGTCATAGACTGTGGGTTTATAGTAAACAAGTATTTTAATTTTAAAATCTGTTTTCTATGCCTTATATGAAACAAGGATTAATGGCATCTAAGTCTAAGGCAGGGTTTCCTGACCTTGATACTATACCTTGACATACTAGATCTAAAAATTTAAAATGCTCCATGAAATGAAGCATTGGGGCAGATATGATGCCACAGGAAGAAAATCCTACACCTGACTTCATGCATTAAGTTGTAGTCAAAACACAGGCAAACTAAAAATACTCAGGCTATGTGGATAAGGGGTATGTAAGACATGAGTGAATTCATGTTTAGAGTTGGATATCTTCCCCAAGAAACCTTATTTATATGTAAATATTCTCAAATCCAAAAATATCCCAAATCTGAAACACTTCTGGTCACAAACATTTCAGTGAAGAGATACTCAGCCTGTGTTGACATTTTGAACTGAATAATCCTTTGTCAAGAAGGGTATGTATTAGTACTTTGTAGAATATTGAACAGTATCCCTGGCTTTACTCACTAGATTCCTTGGATGTGACAGTGAAAAATGTATACTGACTTTGCCAAATGTGCCTTGGGGGACAAAGCTCCCCTGGTTGAGAACCACTGATAAATCAATGCCATCTGACATAGACCTTGTATTATTTGAAATACTAAATAGATTTTTCTACTTATAGTGGAAAATTATAAAAGAATATAGAGTTGAAATTTACAGATAATCTTTTACATTTATTTTTTAATTTGAGCCCAACACAGACTTTTCCCTATTATTACAAAGAATGTTCCTGAGTTTTCTGGTTTGTATCATTTTCCTTTTTTCGAGTTCACTCTCTGTTAGTGTTAATGAAGAATAAAATGGCTAAAATATAGCGTACTAAAGCAAGAAGATCTATAAGTTTAATAATAATTTGAAAAATTGAACATTGAATTATACTCACTTCTAAGGGAACAAAATTGACAGTTACTCAAAACACTGAAGTATATACCTTTTGGGGGCTAAAGTGATAGTCTTTGAAGTATTTAACAAATAGTTGTGACAAAACATGAATATTACTTTTATTGATAAAACTGGAATGCCCATAAGTACGTGGAGAAGTTTGTGTGAAATATTGAAAGACTATTTGGGCATTAGGTGTGTCATTAGGAAATGCCCAATTTGCATTGTTACCTAATCTTAAATTTTTAGATGTTATGTTATGATTTACACAACTGTCTTCTCTGTTTGTATAGTTGATCAGATGTTTTGGGAAATTATGCAGTTGAGAAAAGAGATGTCATTGGCAAAGCTGGGATATTTCAAAGAGGAACTCTAATGCTCTGCGTGGGACCATGCATGAACCTCCCGGAATATCTGAAAAATGGCTGAATATTTTTATGGTTACTTGATATTTATTTCTAAGGAGTGGGCCCAAGACTTTTTCCCTTATTGCAGATTACACCAAGAAGTACTGTGATTTCTTTTTAACTGACCTATGCTGTTTCTGCTTATTCTTTAGTTGAACACACTATAAAGAATTGCAGGTGTACTAGTGATTGTAATTTATAGCTGCAAAAAAAAAAACCAATAAATAAATATTAGATTGAATGTTTGTGTTCATATGTGAACAACATGGCAATAAACTTGAAAATTAAAGCAAAGTGGAAAAAAAAATCCTAGGAGAAAAGTTTTGATTAAGAAGAAATCAGAGGGCTGGGGCTGTAGCTCATTGGCAGAGCATTTACCTAGCATGCATGAGAGTTTGATCCTTAGCGCTACATAAAAATAAACAAATAAAATAAAGACATTCTGTCCATGTACAACTACAAAAAATAAATTTTAAAAAAAGAAGAAATCAGAAACTTGAGCATTGCTATTACTATTAAAGGAATTACTTAAAACTTTACCCACAAGAAAATTCTAGGCCCAGATGATTTTACTAATCTTTAAGGAATGGATTATTCTAATGTAAATTCTGTTCCAGAGAATAAGATTCTCCTACATCAAAAACAATATGACCTTGATAGTAAAACATAGGGATGATGCAAGAAAGAAAAATCATGGGTCCATTTTAGATATGGATATAAATATGCAAATGCCTATAGAATATACTGACCAAGTGGCATTTATTCCAGAAATGCAATGCTGATATATTAGAAAACTGATAAAATCTCATTCACCATATTTGCAGAATAAAATTTGATCAGTAGTTGAAGAAAAACATTTAATAAATCAATGACCACTAATAACAACCAAGTTAAATATAAGTGAGAGAATACTTTTCAACTTGTTAAGGGTATCTACAGAAATCTTATAATAAATATCCTGGGGAGGAAAGTGCTAGAAGCATTCTCTTTAAAATGCACCAGAGAAGGGTAATAATTATCCTCACTTTTTATTTCATATTGTAGTAGAAGTGTTAGCCACTGCAGTAAGATGAGAAAAATAAAAGTGTGATAATTAGAAAGAATAGAGTAAAAGTATCATTTTTCTACAGATGGTGTGATTGTCTGTACAGGAAAGTAAAAAAAAAAAAAAGTGTTCCATCAGATTATTAGGCATTAATTGGAGAGTTTAGTAAGATAGCTAAACATAAGGTCAATATATAATTGTGATTTACACTTTTATACACCAGCCACAGAAAATTTAAAAAGAAAAGAAAATTAGAAAACTGTTTTTTACAAGATGCCAAACAATTGCAAGAAGAATTCTAAAGTGCCTGGTAATAAATCTAACCAAATATATGCCAGACTTGGTTATAGAAAGTTATAAAACTTTACTAAAAGATAGTAGGAGGATTAAAATGATGTTATGGTTATGAGAAGATATATATAGGATTAGGATGATATATCATTATATCATTTTAATACAAATAAACTGTCAGTTCCCACCAAATTGGTCTATATAGAGATTTGATATGTCTTCCAACTAAATCTCAACATTTCTCCAAGGTTTGACAAACTGATTTAAAAAAAAAATTTTTTTTTGGACAAAATTAAGGATGAAGAGTGAGCAAGGTATTAATGAAAAAGGAGCAAGAATTTTACTCTATTAGAAGGACTTTTAATGAAGCTGAAGTATTGGAGTGTGTTATTGGTACAGAAACAGACAAAATGGCTAAAACAAATAGAAAGCTCCAAGGTAGACTCTCACAAATATAAATTTTATACTGACTGGAAGCATGGTAGAATCATCAGTAGAAAAGACTTTGTAAAATGGAGACAACAAAAAAGAAATGAAGATAGGAAAATTGGATCTCTTCCTCAAAAGAAAACCCTGTTTTATTCATCTTTTTTTTTTTTTTTTTTTGAGGTACTGAGGATTGAACTCAGGTCCTTACAAATACAAGGCAAGCACTCTACCACTGACCCACATCCCTAGCCCATCAACTCTGTTTTGAGTGCCCTTAAACATTAGAACTTTTGATGTAGAAAACATTCAACTATGAGAAGGTATTTGTAACACAACCAGTAGTAGATTGGAATCGAGTATAAACACAGTTCTACAAATGAGCAAGAATAGAGCAGACAACAGGAGCATGGGCAAAAGATAAGCAGGTCTTCCACAAAATTAGAAATACATAAGGGCCAATAGACATTAAAAATTTTTCATCTCTGTTAAGGAAACATGGAGATTGCAATGACACCTTTAAGTTTATTCAATTGGCAAAAATTAAGAAACCCAACAAAATCTAATTTTGAAAATTTCAATCAATAGACTCATTTATTGCTTTTGGGAGTGTGAATTGATATATCCATTGTGAAAAACCATGCATTTGAGAGGCTGAACATTTGTATACTCATGGGCCAGCAAATCCTCTTCTAGGTATATTTTCAAAAGAAATAACTGTACAAAATGCCCCAGAATACATATGTAAGAATGTTCTGGGAAAAAAACCAGATATTTGTCTATAGAATAATACAATGTGTTCACTAAAGAACTGTTGCATGGCAACAAATGAATGAATTCCAGGTACTAGCAGTACAGTAACCTAACAGATGGAACAAAAAAGGCCACTCCCAGAAATCACCATGATGATTCTCTCATGAAGGTCAAACCTACTACAACTACACAGCTGTTTAGACATATATATAAATATATGATAAAACCAAGGTAGTAACAAAGTTCAGGGTATCTTTGGGTGTGTGGGAAGAGGCAAAGGTAGGAGAAAGAACAAATATCTAAGTAAGTCGCCATGAATGTTCTAGTCCCTGGGTTGGGTTGTGGGTTCAAGAATGTTCATTTGTCATTAAAAGTAAATGCATGAATGAATAAGACACTTGGTACTGTTACGAACCAAGGACTATGATTAGCTCATTGTGTATGCACCTACATTCCAAAACAAGAGATAGCGGGGACTGTCTATGAATTGAATTTCGGAGAGAAGAAAGAAATCACATTTAGATCCTAGGTTTTTGGCTGGAGCTTTTGTTGCAGTTTATTCAGATGGAGAAATCTATGGTTGGGGCAAATTTGATATGTGTGAAAAAGACAAGAGTTCAGTGTTTGACACAAGTGACAGGCCCATTAAGCATCAGAGTGGGATGTTAAGTAGGTGTTGGATATATGAGTCTAAATTCAATGATAAACCAGGTCAGGAGATAAGTTTGGGAGTCATTAGCTAAAGGACCAGAGGAGCTGTAGGGGATACAGAAGTACATAGTAACTTGAGCCCTAAGTTACTATGTCAGTGGTAAAAGTCCTCAGAGACAAATGAGGAACTGTTAGGAGCATTACTACAAAAGAATTACTGTGTTAGTCAATTTATGCTTGGCAGATTATTTCTACACAAGATTTAACTGCCAAGAATTCTAATCCTAAAAAAGAGGAAGACTTTTGACAAGTCTCTAACTTGGTTAGAGCTGGGAGGGGGCCTGACCTGACATAAAGGGCTCTAGATTGTGGGGAGAATCACTCAGCAGACTTACAGTCTGGCCCAAACTTGGCTCTCCTAAAACAAGGAGGTCGTGAAGGTCACCACTTCTCTCTGGCCTCTGTAAAGACTGAATCAAGCGCTCTTCATCATCTCTCCCAGTCCTAAGAATCACAGCCTTTGACTGAGTATGTACATTGAAAAAAAAAAAAGTTTCTAAACATTGAGTTGTGGGAAGCAATTCTTGCACGTGATTTGAGTTACCTCTCTGGCTGGGTGAGAGGCGCTTAAACGCAACTGTGTCAGAGCCTTCGACACCCTGTCCCAGGTGCGAGGGCTTGTCCGTGTGGAGGTGTGCCTTGCCACTGACCCGAAGACCAGTCACTGACCCTGACCTTGGAATGCTGCCCCCCTCGACCTTCATTGGATGGGATTTTCCCTTGAATTTTTGTTCCCTAATAAAAGCTCACTCCCTGGTGTGTTCTCTCTCTCTCTCTCTCTCTCTCTCTCTCTCTCTTGTGTTAACCTCGCCACCGCCTTAGGTGGCTGGAGGCGGGAGCTAGGAGAAGCGGTCTCCGGAGCTGGGCATTAAAGGTAACGAGAATTATGTCTCTTTAATTTTAAAACTCACTAGCTTCGAACCTCTTTTATGAAGCTCATGTGCTGGTCGCATGGCAGATTGAGTCTTGGTTCTTAAATGAACTTGGAATCACAGATCCACTGACCACCATAGCCACCGAATGGACCCCGTGTGTTCTTGTTTTGTGCATTCAGCATCTTAAAACAGATCTGCTTTTATTCAGAGACTTGTTTTCAAAAGCATTTTTTTGTAGTGTTTTCCTCTAGTTGTGCTTTTTTTTTTTTCCTAAAAGACACACAAGAATCTAAAGCACTATGAATCTGTTTTCGTGCTAGCAAAAGGTTCTTCATTTTCTTCATGGAATGCAGCATGATTACCATCTCAACAGACAACTGGGTTTCTTGTCTTTTTATAGGTAGACAAATAGTAGTGGTTATGACTTTTGTACAGGCTTTCTAAAAAGTGAAAATTCCTCCTCACTAAATTCATTCATTCACTACACAGTTGAGAGGCTTGGAGGTGCTACTCTAGGTGGGGATACAGCATTGAACAAGATAGGTGAGATTCCAGGGCTCATGGAGCTCTGCCTAGTGAGAAATGGACAACGAATTTTAAAAGATGGGATAAATGTGGTATAGGTACTTAAAATAGGGTCACAGGCTAGAGAGGGAAATGGGAGATGACTTCAGATTTGGTAGTCAGTAAAAGGAATATTAGGAGGTGACATTTTAAGCCAGGCTTCAAAAAGCTGGGCCCAGTCATGTGGGGGAAGAGAGCAGGGAGAACATTCTGAAACTGCTGTAAAGTTCCTCTGGAGGCAACATGCCTGACATATTTTAAAAATGTGGAAGAGGGGCTGTGGCTATAGTTCAGTGGTAGAGCACCCGCCTTGCACGTGTGATCCTCAGCACCACGTAAAAATAAATAAAGAAAAAAAATGTGGAAGAGTCCTGGAGTGCAGTCGGTGTTAGAAGAGTGGTCAGAAAAAGTTGGAAAAGTGGGCAGGGGTCAGACCAAGTAGATCTTTGTAAGCCAAGGTTGGGAATTTGGAGTCTTCTGTGACAGCTCAGATGACAGTTCTGCACTTTGCTGGCTCTTTCTTAGCTTGGCCTTCAAATGCTGGTATCTCCAGAGTTTTGCCTGTTTATCTAAATGTCCTTCAGATCATTTCACATAGGGCTATTGCTTTAAAGACTATCTACATAACAATTGCTCATAACTCTACATCTTTAATGACATCATCCCTTACTCAGCTCTACAATTTTGTGTCTATCTACTTGCCAACTCAGCCTTCCCACTTGAATTTCTAATAGGAATCACAAACCTGAACATGGCCAAACTCACCCAGTCACTTAAACAAAATTCTGAGGCTTGTTCTTGTTTCTCCATGTCTATCATCATTAACCCCAATTCCATCCCTCAGAAAATCCCATCAGTGCTCTCCAGAATTTATCTAAAGTCCATTCACCCACTCAGCCCAGCCTTTCACCCAGACTTCTACAGTAATCTTTCATCTGGGGTCCTTGCATCCATTTCTGCCCTCCTACAATCTGCTACAGCAACTGAAGTGATTATTTCAAAACAAAAATCAGATAATGTCATTTCTCTACTTAAAAACCTTCAGTGTCTTCCCATCACACTTAAAAAAAAAAATTCAAACTCAACAGAAAATCTTGATCAAGTTTTTACAGTGGTAGTTATTAATAGATAACTAACAAAAATCAGCTTTAAAAACAATTCATAAATCTTTTTTAAAAACTGTAGAAGAGGATCGAACTTGCCAAAATTTAAGAACACTAGAAAGACTTCCTAAAGATAGTCTTTTAAGGAAGTTCACATACAGTTTACCTCAAGGACTGTGGCTTTCTGACTCAGAAAATCGGGTCAAATGTTTTCTGTGAGGAAGTTAAAAGTAAGGACTTAAAAATAAGGGGGAGAAAAGACGGTGGAATGAGATGGACATCATTACCCTGAGTACATGTTTGAAGATGCGAATGGTGTGACTCTACTTTGTGTACAACCAGAGTTGTGAAAAATTGTGCTCCATTTGTGTAATATGAATTGTAATTCATTCTGCTGTCATATATAACAACATTTTAAAAAAGGCAGGGAGAGATCTAATGATCTCTATAGAAAGGAGGTAGTGAAGTCAGAGAAATGGTAATGAGGGAGAAAAGGGAATGGGAAAGAGGAGGAATAGCAGAATGAAATTAACCAGACTAATGTATCAGTGAATTCACTTTTATCTGTAACCATTGTTAGACCAGGACGCAAGAAAAGACCACTGACTCCAATTAAAATCAAATTAAAGCAAGCTTATTATTTCGACTGTCTGGGCTGCCTCTCCCACTCAAAACTGAGGGAAAAAGACAGCAGCAGCAGCTTTCCTGCAGCCCAGATTTATAGCCCAGAAAGTTACACAAAGTGGGGTTACAGATAACAGAACTCTGACGAGCATCACACAAATGGTAGTTTGCATTTTTGGCTGGCCCCAACATCAGAATTTATGAGGATCATTAGAGCCTCAGAGAGGGTCGTTGTCTGGCCAGGGAAGGCCAATATTTATGAGATGTCACTAAAGTTTCAGAGAGGGCTGCTATCTGGTCAGAGAGCCAGGCATGGGTGAGTTCAAGGCACGGGCAGGCATTCCAAGCAGGTTCAGAATTTGCAGTAATTTATAGTAAAGCCAAAATCAGCTTTTCATGGCTTTGTGGCGAGATGGCTCCCAATTTTGAGAGAAAATCAGGTTGGGTCTATCACCATAATGTACCAATTAAAAGAAAAGAAAAAATATAAAGGGACTAGGTCTGAGTGCTGTATTATAGAGCTGAAGGCCTCAGGGACAGCCTCAGGAGGGAGACAAGTTCCCATCACCCCATTCCCACATTTACCACATCTGTAGACTTAACTATGGCACCTCAGCTTTACTTTCTTTATCTTTTGAAGTTCTTTAGGAAACAGTCAATACCAAAACAAACCCAAACCACAGCTAATTAGATTGCTATTCAAGAAAACAAATCCCTACTGAATTTGTACAAATGGGCACATAAAGAGAATAAGAAAACATTAGCAATGTAAAGACCATAATGAAGGTAATATTTGTTACTGAGTGGAAGAAGTTTCAACTTAAAATTCCATTTGTCACCAGATGGATTGAACCCTCAGCTGGTTGCTCTGGACTCTAAGCAGGTATATTTCCATTCCCCTACCAACTTCCTTCTAAATTCCCTTGACTTTCCTTAGACCCTACTGAACGTCCAACTTGCTGGTGCTTGTACATCAGCCTCCTAACCAGGGGTCACATCCAGACAGCTTGCAGGCTCAGTAGTGTTTTCACATGTGTGCTATTCACCCTTGATGATGTTTTGGTTTATTTTTATGTTCCTTTTGCTTTAAAACAAATCAGTTTCCAACTTTTATAAATGAGACTTAAAATCTGCATTTCAAGTTTCTCTTAAAATTAGCCCTTTGGATAACACTTAGATGAAATTGTGATCCCACCCCCTGCATTTGGGAGGCTCTACCTATTAGCAGGACATGTCCTCTGTGGTTTGCTCTGTGCCCTGATTGTCTTCCTGACACCAAGGCTCAGGGTCGAAGGTCTGTGATCAATATGGTTGCATGGTTACTTTTGCTTATTTTGAACTATTTTACTCACTACCTGGCCCCAGAAGTGTTTAAGTTGAGACTCCATTTCTCTCTCTCTCTCTCTCTCTCTCTTTTAAATCAAGCTTTTTAATTTTATTTTTTATTTTTAGTTGTAGTTGGACACAATACCATTATTTTATTTATTTATTTTTATATGGTGCTGAGGATCGAACCCAGGGCCTCATGCATGTCAGGTGAGCAATCTACCACCTAGCCACAACCTCAGCCCCGAGACCACATTTCTAACCTTAGCTTTTCAGCTCATTAAATGGAATCTAATTTCTTTCTCTCTGGTGTTTCTTGTCATTCCTTACTCTGCTTCTGAGAACTTGAAGTTTCTGGGTGGACTGTTGGATAGGATCCAGAATTAGCATTTGGCCACGGATTACAGTGGGATGACTTACTTCTAGTGGATTCCATAAAGTGTCGCTTGGGGCTTCCCTTGAAGTCTTAGAGTTAGCTAGAAGCTCCACATTATAGGCATGTTAATTCATATTTTACCTGAAAGTATAAATCCTTCAAAATTTCACTTTTTGTCTCCCCAGTCAGAAGCCAATTCTTGGTTTACATTATGTTACTTCAAACTTTACTACTGCCAACCTGGATTCTTTACCAGCCCTCAACTGGTCTAACCCACACCAGCCAACACATTCTAACACAGCTCTCTCTCCAAGTTTGCTGTAATTATATGACCCACACCCAGACAGAAAGCATTAATAGATAGAATGAGGGGCTGGGGTTGTGGCTCAGTGGTAGATCACTCACCTAGCATGCATGAGGCCCTGGGTTCGATCCTCAGCACCACATAAAAATAAAGAGAAGCAAATGAAGGTAAAATAAGATGTTTTAAAAAAATAGAATGAACATGCATGGAATCATATTACTTTAAAAATCTACCACTCTTTTTCTCCAGCCATTTTCATTCTTCTCTTTCACTATCTGGGCACACAGCTCCTGCACTTGTGCTCTCTCCCCTCCAGGCCATTGCTCATGTTTTTAAAAGCATATTCATGAAGTCTCTTCAGATCCCAGTTCTGTGTGGCACCTTGCCAGATCCTCCCAGATTAAAGTGTTCTTTACTTCCTGTGTTCTCTTGGGATATTTTCCCAAGATCCTATCAGTCTGCCTTGAGCTTTATGTGATTTTCTCATGCCTTCGATCTGAGCTTGTGGAGGGTAAGGACCATTATTTACAAGGATCCTTTATTTTCTGTAACCCTGCAAGTTGAACCGAAACAAATTGAAAATTCATTCCTTTAAACAACTTGATTTTAAACCCTTATAGATCTGGGAACCAATGTGACCTTAAAAAGAGGCTTCTAAACCTCTTTTATACCCCCAAATAAAATGTTTGTTCACCTTCAAGAAACAACATATAAGTGTGAAATTTTAAAGAACATGTTTGGAAGTATATACTACATCACCTAAACTAATTCTAATAATGAAACAACAGACAAATTCAGAAAGAGGGACGTTCTCCAGGACAAGGGGTCTAGACTATAGAACCATGAAAAACTAACCAACCAAGCAAATGAAAAAGGCAGTCCATGAACATTTATTGAATCCTTGATCAGGAAACAAAAAGCCTAAAAGATATTTTTGGGAATGGTGGCAATTATAGATGAGATGATGGTATTAAATTAATATTGAATTTCTTTTTTATTATTGGTTGTTCAAAACATTACAAAGCTCTTGACATATCATATTTCATACATTTGATTCAAGTGGGTTATGAACTCCCATTTTTACCCCGTATACAGATTGCAGAATCACATCGGTTACACATCCATGTTTTTACATAGTGCCATACTAGTTACTGTTGTATTCTGCTGCCTTTCCTATCCTCTACTATCCCCCCTCCCCTCCCCTCTCTCTACCCCATCTACTGTAATTCATTTCTCTCCCTTGTTTTTTTTCCCTTTCCCCTCACTTCCTCTTACATGTAATTTTGTATAACAATGAGGGTCTCCTTCCATTTCCATGCAATTTCCCTTCTCTCTCCCTTTCCCTCCCACCTCTCCTCCCTGTTTAATGTTAATCTTTTTCTCATGCTCTTCCTCCCTGCTCTGTTCTTAGTTGCTCTCCTTATATCAAAGAAGATATTTGGCATTTGTTTTGGGGGATTGGCTAGCTTCACTTAGCATAATCTACTCTAATACCATTCATTTCCCTGCAAATGCCATGATTTTGTCATTTTTTAGTGCCGAGTAATACTCTATTGTGTAAAAATACCACATTTTTTTTATCCATTCATCTATTGAAGGGCATCTAGGTTGGTTCCACAGTCTAGCTATTGTGAATTGTGCTGCTATGAACATCGATGTAGCAGTATCCCTATAGAACGCTCTTTTAAAGTCTTCAGGGAATAGTCCGAGAAGAGGAATCTGGGTCAAATGGTGGTTCCATTCCCAGCTTTCCCAGGAATTTCCATACTGCTTTCCAAATTGGCCGCACCATAAATTAAAATTAAATTTCTTTGGTATAGTAATGATTTTGTTATGTGGGATAATGACCTTAATTGTTAAGAATTGTACACCATGTTATTTAGGATGTTATGTCAAGACATTGGCAACTAATTTTCAAATGACTCAGTCTCTTCCACCCCCCAGAAGTTTATATATTAAGAGGAAAAAAGCAAAAGTGTCAAGATAATAATAATTAGTAAATATAGATAAAGAGTATATGGATATTTTGTGGTACTATTTTTGAGTTTTCTCTAGATTCACAATTTTTTTTTCAAAATAAAAAGCTTGGGGAGGGGGCGTGGATGCCAGGTATGTTGGCACACACCTGTAATCCCAGAGGCTCAGGAGACTGAGACAGGAGGATCACAAGTTCAAAGCCAGCCTCAGCAAAAGTAAGGTGCCAAGTAACTCAGTGAGACCCTGTCTTTAAATAAAATATAAAACAGGGCTGCGGGTGTGGCTCAGTGGTTGAATGCCCCTGAGTTTAATCTCTAGTACCAAACCAAATCAAACCAAACAAAATGGCAAGTAAGAGGGTAGAAGGAAGTTTAATTTCCTAATTGTATTATTCTTAAGATGTTACTAAATAAATAATAGCTAAACAGTGAAGAAAACATTTATTTTGGTCTAGTTTTATATTTTGTAGTGGAATCAACTAATAGCAAACCATATATTCAGTTGTAAGAATTATTAAATTGATAATGCAGATTTTGTTACTTTTAAAATAGACTTTTCACACTTGCTTTATGCTTTTTTTTTTTAAGAAAATCAACTGGAAGAAGTAGATTAAAGTGTGTATTGAGGAATATAAGTTTTCACTGTAGGTTTGGAAATATTGGACAAATCCTAACTTTTCATTATCCCAAGCCTTTCTAAGCCATCTACTATTTTAGGTATCTAAACGTAGATACCTACATATCATTGATTTGCCCCCTTTTCTAGGTTAAATGAAATTACTGTCTTTTCTTGGTGCTCGCTAAATGGATCTGGTCAATAAAGGTGGAGATATAAATATATCAGTGTAAAAGGACAAATAAGAGATAAGACCATGCATTTATTGCCCACTTATGTAATTGTATGTGTCACTAAGGACAAAGGTCCTTAAAGCAAGACAAAAGGCAAAGTAGAAACTGCTTTCTGCATGAGGATAGATGGGCTTGCTGCCACTTCCCTCTTTGGGATTTTTTTTTTCTACATGGTTGTATATTCTTCTAGTTTTATAATCATGTTTGAGAACACAGCCATTTTTCTGAGCACGAGTTGATGGCGGAAGAGATGCTTTGCTCCAATAAAAAGAAAACAAGGATTTTTCGAGAGCATTCATAGACAGAGGACAGCCCTTTCTTCCTGAGCTCTGACAACCCTTGTTTTAAGAGGAAATATTGACTAGAACCACAGCGCCATGGATGTAGTAGGTGAAAATGAGGCCCTGCAGCAGTTTTTTGAAGGTAAGAAGAGTCTGGTTTCCAACGGGAAGTTACCACTTCTGAGAAATGTCACTTTCGCAATTGCAATGGCACCTTTCCCTCATTTACTTAAAATTTGTCTTGAAAGAAATCCTATCATATTTAGATAACTCTCCTGAAGTTGGAAATGGAGCTTGTTTGCTTCATTGTAGGAAAAGTTGGTAGAATGGATAGTGATTTTAAAAAACAGAGAATTTCCATCTTACAGCTTGGTTGTTAAGAATCAAAGAGTCAGCGTATTTATTATTCATTACTTGTGTCCTCTGTGTTTTAAAAAACGTTAGATTTGTCTTATCTCTAAAGTGACTGAATAGAGCCCAAGAAAAATGTAAGATTTAACTTAAAATATTTTTAGTTAGTATAAAATACAAAATAGACTAAAACAGCAAAGAAACACCTCCTTCCTCATTCCCATCTTTCTGTTTTTCTCACAACACTTTAAAAGTATGTAACTGGATAGGATTTGTTTTTTTCAACGGAATATCATTTTTTTCGCAGTGGAAAGTCATGTTGTGGACTATTACACTGGTTTTCTTCCTAGCGAGATCCTAAATGGCAGGACACCAGCTCCTCTTTTGCTGGGTTGATATTTTGCTGGGTACGCTGGCAACGTCTGGGAATCCTCGCCCTCTGTGCTGTTCTTCTATGTGCCAGAGGGAGACTCCACATCGGGTGGCTTCTGTGTGACACAGGTTAGCTGTGCTCAGACTCCCCATGAAAGGACATGTAGGTATTTCCCAGGAGCGAGAAGGAGGAGAACTGAGGGCGCTCCAGGGCAGACGTGCTAGAGGACAGTCAGCAGTACACCGGGGACGTGCACCTGGCAATTCTTGTGCTTAGTAAAGTGCCTGGCAAATAACAGATGTTCAGAGGTTGAATGGAATTGATCAAATACTAAACAATACAGAACAATAAGGAGTGACAGGTCATATAAAAAAATAGTCATTCTAGTCCTCATTAGAAGGAATCAACATAATGTGGTAGTTTTCATGGTTTGGATTTTGCCAGAAGTGGCAAAAAGGAACATAAGAATAAGAGAATTATCATATTTCCTCCATCCCACAGTTCTGCTCGACAGTGGCCAAGTTAGCATGGCCCACCGGGTCTTGTTTGAGTTGTTGCTTGAGTTGTTATTGCCTGATTTTACATCAGATGTAACTGTCATTTGAGCAGCATGTTACAAGCTCCAAGCTACAGTTGCATCTGCACTTTTTTTTCTTTAAAAAAAAAGAGAAATTATTAATGTAGTTTATAAATGCAAAAGTCTACTTCACTTTCTTCCAGAACAAGGACAATTTAATCAATCTTCTGTTTATTTTTTTCTGGAAGAGTTATTAGATCCTACAGGATTCCTATGCTGTCCTTGTTTGTAATATTTTCAGAGATCGCTATAGTTTCTATAAATTTCCTCTGTAGCTTGTGGCAATACCTGATTATTACAAAGTATATTGTTTTTATTTTTATTTTTTTATTACAGTTTCTCTTTTAGCTCCAAATCAAATTATGGCTTTTTTTTTTAAGTCTTTTTGATGGGGGAGGAGTCCATTATCTACAAAAGAAAAGAAAATGCTCAGCGTTTTTCTTTGAGTGTATAGCTGGGATAGGTGGCTGACTTTATGAATAAAAAATACAGGCATTAGCTTAAGTGACTCCCTTCCCCTGAAAATCACAGAGCTAATTGTCATCTTAAAAAAATTTCTCCACTATTCAGCAAGCATTAAGCACCTACTCTATGCCAAGTCTGACGATCACCTCCTTTAAGTGGTAGCCCGTAGTGCTTTGAAACCTCTCCCTTGGATTTTAATGATTTCCTTTCCCTGGACCATTTTCAAATCTTCCTTAGGAGGAGGGCAGCAAAATTAGATATGGTGTTGTGATGAGAAGGGACAGTCGGTGCCTGTCACGCTCCCGTTGATATGCTGCTGTTTCTAATCAAATACAATATCATGAAAATTTTTTATAAAACAAGGTCTGAAAGCCAAGAAAACTTTTGGCAAATTGTTATACACCTGAAAGCATTTTTCTCCATTTCCTTGGACTCTTTGTTCTCAGAAACTAAGCTCTAAATAATGCATTTTTCCTTAAGAACATTCTTGTATTCAAGAACATCTGGATTGAAAATCTCATCTTGAATTAGCTCATGCTGACTTTAGTTTTTGTTATACAATGGCCGACTGAAACTCCAGCTCCCTGCTGGAGTCTGTTCTTAGGACCAGAGGCCGAGGAAGGGCAGGAACCTGCACCCAGGTCCTCAGAGCAACAAAGAAGACCTAACCAGGAAGCTGCTATCAAACAAGCTTTGGACACTTTCTTTCCCTGTCTGTCTGCTAAGATTTACATTCTCCAGGTAGCTGTTATCAAAAGAAGGTGGTGGGGATGCAGGGAAGGTGGAAACATCTGCTACCCACGAGCTGTCAGGAACACCATGGCAGAGTCCAGTGTTCAGGGAAATGCTGAAGACCCTGGAGCAGAAAAGCAGTGATGAAGTGCCCTGTCAACATGGGACAAATTGAGAAAGACTTCAAGGGAGGCGAGGCGGAACTGTTGTAGAAGAGAGATGTAGCTTGGGAAAAAATGTGTGCATGGCATCAGTAGATAGCAAGCATTCAGTAGTACATATAGAATCAGTGAAAGAAAAAAAGCAGTGCAAAGAACTACACCTTTCAAGAGGTGTTGAATTCTAACTAGGTTTGGGTCCCTCAACAAATTCTAATGTAGGAAAAAAGAAAAAAAAGTGATTGATAAATGATCTAATGCCAGCTTCTACTTTCATAGAGTCTTGGGTTCAGAATGCTTTCACCGAAAATGTTAGCAGTTCTGATGAGTGAGAAAGGTTATTTTCTCCAAGAGTAGGTTTGGTTCATCTCTAAAGATGGAGTTAGACATCTTGTTGCATGTAGCACATCTAAACTTCCCCCACAGGAGTGGGAGTTTGTTTGTCTGTGAGGCAGCTTCTCCTGTGTGGAGACAGCATGGACTTTCAGAAGGAGACTGGGAATAAGAATGTACCAACATCAAGAAGAACCAGACAGATCTTGCAAGAGACTTAGGGTTATTTCAACATTTCTACCTGATATTGGTAGTTGGTTAGAAACTGTGTTGCCTTGGAACAGAGCATCTAGAATAAAGAGGCTACTGGCTTGGTGCCACAAAGAAGAAACCCCTTTTCTTCTTGCATGCTGTTATCCCCCAAATGAAGGTGGTTTAATGACAATTTAATATGTGCCATGATGAGATCAGAGCTGACCCTGGTCACCTTCACACATGGTGCTGCACTAGAAATCTGCCAGCCTTATTGCCATCTTTAGGGAACCCTGAGACAAAGTCACCTGGCAAACCCTTCTGAGAGCAGGTTCCCCCTACCTTCTTTGATGTTATTAATGTGGTCATCATTTTCAACTTTGGAGTTAGGATGGAACTTCTGGCCAACTCAACAGTGTCTTGGAAGCTAAACATTCAACATAATGGCAATTTTGGAAAACATATAAAAGAAAATGATAGTCATTACTATTAATCTCTGTTTGATTTGGTGTTGACCTTATGTGTTTTTTAAAACAAAAATGGGGATTATATTATTTGTACTCTGTAGCAATGGTCTTTTTCATGGAACATAGAGTGAAAGTCTCTTATCATTAGTTATTCTTGCTGATCTACAAGAGAGATCCACAAGCTATGATCCATAGCCCAAATTTGGCCTGCGGCCTGTTTTTACAAATAAAGTTTATCAGGACACATCTAATCATTCACATATTGTCTATGGCTACTTTGATAGTGCAGTGTCAAGAGTTGAGTGGTTGCAACAGAGGCCATATGGCCTGAAAAACCTAAAACATTTACCATCTGGCTCTTTACAGGATATGTTGTATTTATTTATTGAATACTTAGTATATGCTGGGTATAGAATCATAGTTAGGAACATGGATTCTAAATCAGCCATTCTGGGTGGGAATCCTGGCTCTGCCATTTATTTACTACCTCTGGATTAGAGACCAGTAAACCTCTGCAGGACTTAGCTCCTTTATTTATAAAATGGAGATAATTGTATTATCTCAAAATGTGGTTGAGGGGCCTTATGCATGGCACAGAGAGGTCAGTAACTGTTAGCTATTATTATTCTCATTGTTAATTATCACTTTTCTCCACTTACCATCAAAGCAGCTCTGTGCGGTTTTTATCCTCCCATGAGAAACACGAGGCTGATGGAGGTTAAGCAGCTTGCTGAAGGGTCATCCAGATAGTAAGTGGCTGCAGGATCATCACTGATTCCTTCCTTTTGTTTATTCACTCAGCCAATCAAAAAATACTGGAGTGTCTCTCATGAGCCGGATGCTGTCCTAATGTACAGAGTATCAGTGGCCACAAACAGACCCCTGGCCCTAAAGGGAAAGAATAAGAAGGAGATAAGATAACCTAGGGAGATACATAATAAAGATGATTTCAAAAATTCCTTAATTATAATAAAAATATATAATGAGAAACTGAGGCAGGAGGATCGCAAGTTCAAGACCAGTCTCAGCAACTTAGGGGAGAGAGACTGATGCATGGAGAGAGTGGGTTCCTGGAGCTCTAGTGATCAGGAAAGACTTCTGAGGAGGTGACAGGTGAAGAGCTGGGAACTGAATAAAGATCAGGAGCACGTCAGGCAAAAGTTTGGGAGAACACTCACGCAGAGTCACTGAGTGGGGAATGGTTTGGAGTGGAGTATGGAAGGAACAGTGAGGCGCAGGTGGTTGGAGTGTAGCGAGTGACAGTGGGGAGGGCGACAGCATTAGAGTTTGACATTAGTTTGGGCTTTTATTGTCAGTGTCATGGAAAACTAGCTGAGAGTTTTAAGCAGTAGAATGGGCAGGACTGGCAGATGAATGGGACGAGAGAGTGAGGAAGACAGAGGAAACTGTTAAGGACGACGCCTCCATGTTGGATGGTTCATAATGATAGAAAGATTCAGGTGTGGAAGATGAAAGGAAGCACAAGTAGGGGTGTGTGTGTGTGTGTGTGTGTGTGTGTGTGTGTAATCATTTGGAACATTTTACATGATACCTTTTAGATAGTGAAGTAGAAATAGGGAGGAGGTAGTTTGATCATTGAATCTGAAACCCAAGGAAGGGGTGGTGCCCCTTGTGTCAGTCTGGGAGTCCTCAGCATGCAAAGGGTGCTTAAAGCCTCTGAGATTGGACGTGATCACAGAGCAGTTAGTATAGGCAGGGAGAGGGATGCTACAATGATGTTGAGGATCCAGTGAGAGCAACTAGCAAAGGCATGTTAAGTAAGGTAACAGGAAATGCAGGAGAGTGCAGTGTTAGCTAGGATAGTGTTTCAGAAAGTATAGGCACCAATGGTGGAAATGTGTCTGCAGTACTACATAACTGACCTAAGAACTGGGGAAAAAGAAGTTTGTGGGTGACCTTCCTAGGTGGGAAGAAAGCCCAGTCACTGGGTTTGAAGAGAGTCTGGAAGGCGAGGGGCTAGAATTGATAATACTTTGGAGAAACTCTGCTCTAGTATTAACAGAAAAAAATGGGGCAGGAGCTGGAAGGTGCAGAGGTCAGAGGAGTTTTGTCTGATCATTGGTCTGGTTTTGATTTTAAGACAGGAGAGATGAAGCATGCTTTGCTGGTGGAAATGATTCCGTATAGAGGATAAATACATGAGGCTGAGAGGGAAGTGGGTAATGGTGGGAGGGAAACCCTGGGAAGGTAGGTGTTTTAATTAGCTTCTTTGCTGTTGTGACTAAAACCAGCACAACCGGCAACATAGTAGAGGGGGTCAGTCCGCTGACAGCGGGCTCAATTCCTCAGGGCTTGAAGTGAGGCAGAACATCATGGTAGAAGACTGTAGCAGAGGGAAGTGGTTCACATGATGATCAGAAAGTAGAGAAAAACTCCACTCACCAGACACAAAATATATACCTCAAAGCCATGTCCCCAATGACCCATCTCCCCCAGCCATACATGACCTGCTTCCAGTTACCACTCAGTTAATCCCACCAGGGATCAATTCCCTGATTAGGTTGAGACTCACCACCCAATCATTTCCTCTCTGAACCCTCTTGCATTGTCACACATGTGAACTTTTGGAGGACGCTTCACATCCAAAACCATAACACTAGGCAAGGACTGCACCCAGAATGCCTGGGGAGAGTGTGCCCTTGAGAAGCAGGAACACCTACTCTAGTAGGAAGAGGAGAATAGCAATAGCTGGGAGAGAAGTTAGTTTGGAAAATGTCAAGGTAAGAACCTGAGATTGATTAATTCTGCTTTACCTATGAAGTGGAGATGTCCTATGAGGGAACTGGTGGCAGGAGGGTGGCAGGCAACTATTTGAAGACTTAAAGAAGGACTAGCTGAGAACTTGAAGAAGAAGGAGAAGAAGTTACAAAATTATCGTCTTAGAGAGCATACTAACTTCCTAGGGCTGCCATAACAGATTACCATAAACTTGGTGTCTTAGCACAACAGAACTTTATTTTGTCACATTCTGGAGGCCAGAAGTCTGAACTAGAGATGTTGGCAGGGCGGTGTTAACTTGGAAGGCTCTGGGGGGAATCTGTTCCATGCCCGTCTCCTGGCTTCTGGTGCTGGCTGGCAATCCTTTGTGTTCCTTCACTGATCTCTGCCTCCACCTTCACCTCACTTTCTCTGTGAATCTCTTTCCCTTCTCTTTTCTTTAAGGGACACTTGTCATTGGAGTTAGGGCACATCCTAATCCAGGATGATCTCAAGATTCTTAATTACATCTGCCCAAAATCCTTTTCCAATGAGGTCATATTTACTGGTTCTGAGAGGACATAACTTTTGGAGGGGTAGCACTCTTTCAGCTCACTAAACACAGTAGAAAAGCCAGTTTGCCAGGGCAATAGTAGGGCTGCTAGTCAGTGCAAAGTCCAGATTCAAAGTCAATGACTTCAATGGAGATCAGTCATAACACTTGTATGATTTTCCCAGCCACGTTCAGCTACCTAGGTGCAGGTTGAGCGTAGGCGAAGGGCTGTGCTTAACCAAAGTTGGGCTTTTCCCAGGTGATGCCACAGAAGGAGAGACAGGAGGAATGATGACAAGAATTTGCATGGGAGGGATTGGAAGGATGGACACTGGTATCTGAGCTGGGCAAGAAGGAAGAAAAAGTGAGAAGTGGGATGAGATACAAAAATGTGGGAATAAGGTCAACGGAAGGGGATCTGTGTGTGTGAAGACCTGTTAGAGCATGGGCATAAGTGTCAGGAACAGAGGGGTGAGCTGGGCAGAGGATACAATACTGATGTCAGAGGGTTATTGGTGATGTTAAGGACTTGGAAAGGGGTCATGCGAGGCGGTGTCTCAGGTGAGGTGGAGAAAAGATAGAGGTGAAGAGTTTGATGCTGAAGCAACCAGCAGTGATGGCAAGAGTAGTGTTGGAAAGGGGAAGAGAGGAAGGTGCTTAAGTATCTATCCAGTGGAAAAGGGAGAATGACCAACACACTGATAGTCCCCATTAGTAGGAGGTGACCTTGTTGTTTGGCATATGGTTCAAATGAACTAAAGCTTATGAAGAAGACAGTAGGAAAATTAGTCTGGAAACAGTACCAGAGACTCAATAGAACACATCACCCTTTTTCAGGATCCAGGAACATGTGAGAGAAAAGAAACCTCTAAGGGAGGTGCTCCATAATTTATCCATTTCTTATTGTCACACACTGAGGCCAGAACTAAACTTTTCACTTGCTCCTTGTAATGGAATTTCCCCCCAAATCTTTAATTGCCTTGTATGAACTTCCCTAAAATAAAATTGATGACACACAGGATATTAAAAGCAATTAGGTCTTTGATTAGTTAATTATTGCCAAATTACTTGCTGGAAATTTCTAAAAAATATATATATATATATCAACCTGCAGACTGTACTTTTGCTACTACCTGGTATTAATTTGCAGTTTTTTACTTAGAAAAAAATTACTCTATGCTTAGAGTCCTTAACCTAAGATAATAAGATTCTCAGGGGAAAGAGGACAGAACCCTGTGAAATAGAGTGGAAATATGGATTTATGAATAATCAGTCATACCTATAAGGAAGGCTCCATAATCTCCATCAGGTGCTCAGTAAGATCCATGACCCAGAAGAGGTTAGGAATCATGGCAGTTGTCCCAGCTATTGCTGCTGCTCTCACCTGTGTCAAAGGAGGAGTCAAAGCCTGAAGCCCTTGACCCGGAGGGTGTTCTCAGAATCAGGTGGAAGATTCTGGGCTGGGGCACGTTTCAACAATCAGAGTCTAGAAACTAGAGACGATAGTCAAAATGTTGTTGAGGGATGGGAAAGGGTGATGTAACAGCATGATTAAAGGCAGTGATGAAGAAATTGCTAGCTGGTCGCAGAGACCTATGCCTGTAATCCCAGTGACTTGAGAGGCTGATACAGGAGAATCACAAGCTTGAGGCCAGCCTGGGCAATTTAACAAGACCCTGTCTCAAAATAAAAAATTAAAATTAAAAGGGCTGGAGACATAGCTCAGTGGTAAAGCATCCTGGGTTTATTCCTCAGTATGAAAAAAAAAATACTGTTTCCTCTTTATATTCTGAGTTGTTACCATATGAGTAAACACTTATACCCAAACCATATCATAGCCAGAAACAGGGGGTGGGGGAAGAGAAGGAATGAATTCTCTGTAGTCTGCTCCCAGTTTTACTGGTTGAAAAAGAAAACGAAGTGACCTATCCCCGAGAGATGGACCTGACCAGGAAAAGATGACTGGTTTCTTTGACCTGGGTTTTTTTTTTTCTATTTTCAAGGATTATTGCTGAAAATCCAAGGCCAGAGACACTTGAGGAGATGCTTCCTGGGGATAGTTAACATTAAAGGAGACTATCAAAATTGATGTAAAAGTCAATAGAAGGGAAAGGAGAGGGTAACAGAATCCTTGAGGGAGAATAGTGAAATCAAGGTGTCGATGTGACCCATGGAGACTCCATATTTCTTCCTCCACTCTCCTCCAGACATTCTTCTGTCTCTTGCAGTCATCACCAAACTCTCATAAATATTCTCTTCATTCTTCACACACGTTCACTTTTCAACCCACTTTAATCTGGCTTCTGCCCCCATATGTTCATTTTTTTCTCTATTTTTAATTGGTGGCCTTATAATTATATATAACAATGGGATTTGTTGGTACATATTCATACATGCACATGACATAATAATATAATTTGGCCAATAGCATTTCCCAGTATTTTTCTCTTTTCTGTCCCTCCCTCTCCCTAGTCCTTTATTTCTACTCTCCTGACCTTCCATTGATTTACATGAGATACCTTCCAACCCACCTTCTTTTTTCTTTATCCTCTCTAGCTTCCATGTATGACCCTTGACTTTCTGAGTTTGGCTTATTTTGCTTAACATGGTACTCTTATGTTCCATCCATTTTCCTGCAAACAGCAATTTTGCCCTTCTTATGGCTAAATAAAACTCCATATGTATATATACTACAATGTATACATATCATGTTTTAAAATTCATTCATACGTTGATGGACACCTAGGCTGGTTCCGTAGTTTAACTATTGTGAATTGTGCTGCTATAAACATGGGTATGCATTTATCATTATAGGATGTTGACTTTAATTCTTTAGGAGGAAATACCAAGGAGTGGTATAGCATGGTGGTTCCATGCCTAGTCTTTTGAGGAACCTCCATACTGATTTCCATAGTGGTTGTACATTCCACCAACAGTGTAAAAGTGTTACTTTTCTCTCTCATCCTCTTCAGTGTTCATTATTTTTTGTATTTTTGATGACTGTCAGAGAATCTCAATGGGGCTTTGACTTGCAGTTTCCTAATTGCTAAAGTCATTGGACATCTTTTTCATTTAGTTTTTTGCCATTTGTAGTTCTTCTTTAGAAAAGCGTCTCCTTAGTTCATTTGCACATTTATTAATTGGGTTGTTTGTTGTTAAGTTTTTAAATTCTTTTGACATTCTGTATATTAACCCTCTGCAAATTTCCTAATTCTTAAGCCTTTGATCCATTTTGAGTTGACTGTCGTTCAGGGTGAGAGAGAGGGATCTGGTCTCATTCTTCTGTACACGGATAACCAGTTTTCCCAGAATCATGTCTTTTCTCAAATGTATGTTTTTGGCATCTTTGTCAAGGATAAGATGACTGTAGATGTGGATTTGTCTTTGTGTATTCTATTCTGTACCATTGTTCTATGTGTCTGTTTTTACACCAAGCACTTTTTGTTATTCTAGCTCTGTAGTATAATTTGAAGTCAGGTATTGAAATGCCTCCAACATTGCTTTTTTTTGGCTTAGAATTGCTTTGGTTATTCTGGGTTATTCTGACTTTTTTTTTTTTTAGTTCTGGAAAGAATGTCATTGGTATTTTGATAGGGATTATGTTGAAGCTATATGCTGCTTTGTAATCAATATTAATTCTGCCTATTCATAAACATAAAAGATCTTTCCATCTTTTTGTGTGTTCTATAGTTTTCATTATAGAGGTCTTTTACTTCCTTGGTTAAATTTTTTCCATAGATATTATTTCTATTTCCTAGGTTTTTTTTCTTTTGAGGCTATTGTGAATGATATTGTTTTTCTGATTTCTTTCTCAACATATTCATTATTGGTGTATAGGAAAACTTGATTTCTGTATGTTGATTTTGTAATCAGCTACTTTGCTGAATTTGTTTATTAGCTCTAGCAGTTATCCAGTGGAGCTTTTTGGATCTTCCAAATATAAGATTATATCATCTGCAAACAGAATAATTTGACTCCTTCCTTTTCTATTTTCATCCCTTTTATTTCCTTCTCTTGCCTAATTGCTTTGGCTACCATTTCTAGTACTATATTGAATAGGAATGATGAGATCCTTATCTTGTTCCAAATTTTAAAAGAAATGCTTTCAGTTTTTCTCTATTCACTATGATGTTGACTTTGGGTTTGCATGTATAGCCTTTATGATGTTGAGGTAGGTTCCTTCTATCCATAGTTTCTTCAGGTTTTTTTTTTATCATGAATGAGTGCTTAATTTTGTTGAAGGTCTTCTCTGTATCTATGGAGACGATTATATGATTTTTGTCCTTGATTATATTTATGTGGTGAATTACTTTTGTTGATTTGTGTATGTCAAACCATCCTTGCATCCCTGGAATCAAACCAACCTGGTAATGATGTACAGTCTTCTTAATATGTTGTTGAATAGGACTTGCTAATATTTTATAAAGAATTTTTACATTTAAGTTCATCAGTGATATTGGTCTATAGTATTTTTTTTTCTTGGTGTGTCCTTATCTGGTTTTGGTATCAGTCCATATATTCTTTTGAATTTTTTTTAATTGCCACATCACATAAAAAAAAAAAAAAAAAACTTTCTCCCTCATCTTCCTGGAGTTCTCTCTGGGTTTTGCCACTTTCACCTACTGTTTACTTATGGAAATTCTCTCCTATTTCCTTCCATTATATCTTTGCTCCTGGTACTCATCCAGCCTCTCCATTTCCCCTCAATCTTTTAGTCCTCCTCCTCTGTGTCTGCCCCATAATCCTGTTTCTGAAATGCTTTGATTGAGTACCACAAGCTTACCCAGGGGTTCCCATAGATCTATAGTCCAAACCCCATCACCAAGTTCTAGACCTATGTTCACAGTTGCCTAATGTACACACATGTCCTCAGCTTCCCCAAATTAGTATAGTCAAACTGGAACTCATTAACCTTCCCCTTCCCGATTCCCATCTTCACTGTCTACTACATGTTGCCACTTCCCAACAAATCTCCTGTCTTGTTAGTCTATTTGGTACTGTTATTAAAAAAATGCTATTATCAATAGGTAATTTATAAAGATCAGAATTTTATTTCTGATGGTTCTGGAGACTGGGCAGTCCAAGATAAGTTTCCTGCACCTAGTGAAGGCCTTCTTGCTGTATTCTCACATGACAGAGCAGAAGGGTAAAAGAGCAAGCTGGCCAAATGCTGCATGAAGTCTCTTTTGTAAGGTCCTTAATCTCATTGCTTGAGCTTGGAATAATGGTCCTAATGTAGCATTCCAAGTAGTCCTTTCTCTGGGGACGCCTCCATATTCACATCTGTGAAAGGCAGTTTGATGTAGTGGTAAGAGCATGCCTAGGGCCAGAGTTCTAACCTTTTTCTTTTTTCCTTCAGGGCTAAGGAATGAGCCTAGGGTCTTTTGCATGAAAATATTCTGCCACTGAGTACATCCCCAGGCACGCCAAGTTATAATCTTGGTACCACCTCTTTCTAGCTGTGTGATTTTGAAAGAGTTCTTTATTCTCTTGGGCCTATAGATCTGTATCTATAAAATTGAGACAATACTAGCATTTACAGTGTTATTGTGAAGGTTAAATGATAAGGCTCAAACTAATACCTGGATTAGTGCCATGTTTGTTGTCATCATCATCAGTAGCAATATAGTCATTATTGTCATCTATGTACCAGATACATTGAGCTTTTCGTAGAATCTTGAATACACTTTGCTTTCTCATAACATGAGGCTTTAACTCCACCCACTCAATGCACTTTCCTTCTTCTTCATCTAGCAAGCTTCCCTGGCAAAGTTAGAAGCAAAAATTCACGTGCTTATTCAGTGCTTCATCTGTAGTTTTGGATTAGCACCCTTCACATTGATACCTGTGAGATGTTAATTCATGTGTATCATGTCTTTCTCTCTAGAAAACAGTGAGTACTTGAAGGTTAAGACTTGGTTTTCTCTCACTTGTCTTTTGCAGGGATGGTGTCTTACAGGTAGTAAGGTTAATGAGTTACTCAGAAGATCTTTGTTAAAATCTTGACCACTATTTCTTATGGAAAAGCAGGAACCTTGATCATAATATATATAGTATCTTGGTTTGTGCTTCTTTTCTTCATAAATATTTTAATATTAGAACCAACCAATCTGAGGAGGAAGTTGCAGCTCCTCATCAATTCACATTGTTTAGGCTCCTCCTGGTTCTGTTAGCCATCATGGTGATTTTCCTCTGCTAGGTAACACTATTACTTTTTAAAAGGAATTCTTTATTGGCAGGTAGTAATGGAGGTAGTGTGGTACCCAACAGAAAACATGGTAGATATGCAAATTGGGGATGGAGAAGGATGGAAACCAGAGTCCACAGGGAAAAGTTCAGGTTGGAACTCAATTAGGTCATGAGCTGAGCTGAGAATCAGTATCAATACTTGGAAGTCACAGGATAATAGTAATAATCAAATAGTGCAGAAGAAGCTGCATTCCTGAGTAAAAGTGGAGGTTCTAGTGCTAGGAAACATTGTTATGGTAATAAACCTGGGTTGTAGGAATGATATTGGGAATGTCTGATTATAGCATCTTTCCCATCTGAAGCTGCATTTAATAGTCCACCCACCTCAGTTCTGCAAACTGAATACTACAAATCACACACATTAAACTTGAGCTCCTGATTTCCCTTGCATATGCGGTGATGAATGAAAGAGCAGTTAGAGCTTACGCTCAGACCTAGATTGCCCTGGGTTCAAATCCTGCTTCTATTTCATAGTAAGACACTGCCTTGGGTCTGGAGTGTAGCTCAGTGGTAGAGTGCTTGCTTAGCATGGGCAAGGCCCTGGGTTTAATACTCAGTACCAAAAAAATAAAGGAAAGAAAGATGATGTCTTGGCAAATGACTGAGCCTGTCTATTCCTTCATCTATCAAATGGGAGTAATAATTACATCATAAGAGAGATGTGAGAAATAAGTGAGATGGAATATATAAAGTCTTTTGCACGGTACCTGACATATAGTTATTGACTAGTGAATGAAGTAGTAGTAGTTCTATTCTATAATTCGGAAAAAAATGTTTCTTCTTATGAAGGAGCTCCACTAAGCAGCCTGTGATAATTAAGAAAACCACTACCACATAACAGATGCTTGACTTTATGTTAGACATTATGCTAAGACCTTGGCTGTATTAATTCCTAAATTGCACAACACAATCAACAGGTATATGATATGGTCACTATCTTACAGATGAGGAAACAGGTTCAGAGGAATTTCCCACCTCGTCCAAAGTAACACTTATTATATATCTGAGCTTGGATTTTCACAGAAATCTGTCTGACTTTGAAGGCCTGTGTTTCTAGCTGTTTCACATGCTGTTTTCTAAACAGGTTGCAATGGAATATCTATAGGGGTAACTGCAGAACTTAACAGTTTGTATTAAAATAACCAGTTGTATCTTTCTCTCTGTCTCTCTCTCTGACAATTTGCATGCATTCTGGACTGTGAACAGTTGGTACATTGCTGCCATCTGGCATTTTTTGGCAAATCCCAGCTCTAGCACCAAAAGATCAGGTGTTAGTGGTTAAAAAGGCAATGGTTTATGTTTACAGAGAAGATGGATAGAAACTCAAATGATAAGGCCACTAATAAGAACACAGAGATAAAAGAACACCAACCCTGATCTGTAGTGCTGCTTGGTGTATAACAAGGGAATTTAGGCAGCAGGTTTGCTCAGAAGTGTAGTGGAAATGTTTTCTCTTAATCTTGTAATTTTGAGTAACCAGACTAGGGACAAAAAGCCCAGCAAGAAGACACCCTGATATATTTGATGCCCTGGTGTTAGCAAAATAAGAAACAAATGTTGCATATAGCAATAGAAGAAATATGATCTAAGGAGAATATCATCTGACCTGGTATTTGGAATTGATGTCACTCTCATAGAGTTAAAGCTTTCAATAGTTTTAAATGTTGAGAGCTGGGAGGTGTACTTCCTAAGAATCCCTATGGTGTGCTGGTTAATCCAATAAACCTTCATTCACACTGACTTGGCTGAATCTTGGTTCTTTTGCTTCTCATAAGCATGACCTTTGGGCTATTCCTTAACCGTTTAAAGTTTCCCATTTTTTTTCCCCATCTGTAAAACAGGGATAATAACATCTATCTCTTAGGGTTAAGAGGATTGATGACAAAATGTTGAAATGATGAAATAAATGAGAGTTACTGATTTTTATTGTAACACTTCCAAGTGTGAAAAACCAAATTGCTTCCCTTATTTATTTTAAAACATGAATGTGTACAAGCTGTCCATACATTTCTTTCTTAAAGAAATACTCCTGTCACCGGGGAGTTATTACAACTTTTACATAAAGTTCACATTAATTCCAGAGCCCTTATAATCATAAAATCCATTTATAGCCCTTAGTTGCCAAGCAACAAAGGACAAAGTACTGAGTATTTCCTTTTAGTGCAAAAGGTTCAGCTTTTCCATGTTGTTCTCAAAATCAACATTTTTCAGAAAAGACAGAACAGTGAAACTTAATAGCATATTTCTAAGGCTTAGTTGGCATTCCTTGTATGGGGATAAAAATCAGAGCTGAAAGGAATAGATTGTTATTATTGTTCTGTTTGGCATAGCCTAAAGCATTTTGTGCTAATTATGCATCAAATCTACAAGAAGTTCTGAAGTCAGACTGCAAATTCATTTGAGGAGAGAACTCTTTTTTCCTTTTACTTATGTTCTGTGATGCTCTGGTTTCCAAAGCATTGGTTCTTTTTTGTCTGTTGTTAATGATCTTGCAGGAAAGGCTGAGGTGGAGTTAAATTCAAATGAAAGAATGTTATCTGCTGACCTTGGTAATCACCAACTTCAAATAGGTCATTCACCAGTGCTTTGGCAAGGTCTGGGAAGCGGGCTTTAAAGGCTCATAACTGAACTAAATTATCTACTTCCTTAAAAGGGATCAAACCTTGCAATCACTTCTGTTGTTTTTGTCCACAGATAATCAGCAGGTAAAGGTTTGGGAGTCCAAAATTATTAAAAGAATATTTTTTACTGGATATCCTATAAAGAACTCTAGTATAACTTATATTTTTAAAAGTTCATAAAAGCATGTATGCAAAATAGTTTTTAAATTTGCATAGCCATTTCTCTATTCATCTGAATTAAAACAGTGCAAAAGCAGATTCAAATGTTTTATTGGGTGTTTTACTGCCCTTGTCCCCTTATGTCTCCTATATATGTAGTGGGCTTCTAAGGATGCAAAGAGTAGAAACAATGGTCTTCTTCTTTCTTCCCTTGTTGAGTTAGGGACACTTGTTGCATTGAAACAAATCTATGGATATAAGTCATACTTAATGTTCTACCTATAGGAAGAGGCAAAGAGGAGACTTATAAGCTATTATAATTCCAGGAGGTAACAGTCAAGCCTCTTCTGCTGAGAGTAAATGTCCTTTGGAATGATTTTCATGCATGAACCTAAGAGTAAGATTTAACTTGTTAGCATGAGCAATCTGATTCCAATTGATGAGAAGTGGGAGATTTTGAAATCAGTTATCCATGTGTCTCAACCTTTGAGTACCAAGAAGCGTTTGAGCTACCACCTCCTCTTATTATCTCCATGAGGATAAAACAAAGACCAAAGGGGAAAAAAAAAATTTCTTCCCTTCCCTGGGAGAAGCAGGTTTCTGTGTGAGAATCTTAAATAGCCTGAAATGAGGTTGAAGAGGGCAGTTATGTGAAACAATGTTCCAAATTTATTCTCTGTTGGATGCTTTTTATGGAAATATGGAAAAACCAAAAAAAAATCAAATTACTTATTCTCTGTTTCATTCCTAACCCATCTTCAATTTCCTTCCCACTTTTGTTTGTGTTATGTTGTTTACAGAGCTTCATATTTCATATACTTTTATTTCTATCAACTCATTGCCCTAAAAAATTGGCAGATGTGTCTCAAATCACTTTGACTTTAGACACTGCCTTCTCCACGCTGTCTAAAATCACCTTGATAAATACCAGGGATGAGTTGAAATCCTGGTTCTCTTGCTCCAAATCCAACCCCATCTGCCCCTCACCCTGCCTTCCCCAAAGAAAAAGAAGATAGATACATACTGGTTTACGAGCTTCCATATTCTGGGGCTAGATGTCAGAAGAACATTAAGTAAAGATGTCCAGTCTCTGGAAAACCCTCCGGCTTTCTATCCCCTCCACACTTTACCCCTAGGCACCTCATAATCTCTCACAGACTGGTCATGGGATGCTCCAATTCACCCCCTCTCCCAACAGAGGCAGCAGTTTCTATCTTTTAGGCCTCACTGAACCCCCTCCCTGCTTTGATGAAACTGATCTGCCTGGGGTTCAGCAACTGGTTCACTGTTGAGTCTTGTCTTATGGGGAATGCAGGTAGGGGGAAGAGAAGGAACAAGAGGAGCACACTTACCGTATGCAAGCACCTTAGTGGGATTATATGTGTTATTTTGTTTAATCCGCAAGTAGCCCTCTAAGGCGTGAAACCCACCTCCTTCCTCCTGATGGGGAAACAGGCCCCGTGAAGGTAAGTAAGGCTGGAATTTAACCCAGGTCTGCCTGACTTGCGGTTTCCCACATCTCATGTTCTTCTGACCTCTAGGTCAACCAGGGCCCCCTCCTTCTGAGGCCCTCTTCCCTCTCTTGTTCACAGCTGTTCTCTCCAGGTCCTGGCTTTGATGTCACCCCTCAAGTCTTTTTCTGTGTCTGTCTGATATGGACAGAAGGAAAGAACTGGGTCTCATTCACTTTGTAGCTTTAGTACCTGGAGACTGGCACACAGCAGCCGCTCCAACATATTTGTTGAAACAACAGGTGAAACCCCAAGCCTAGGTCCTTCCCAGGATTCCAGATCACCTGGATTTTCTTCCCTTATCTCTTGTATCTAAGAGAACCAGAGTCCTGAACCTGGCTGAAGACTCACCCCTCAGCCAGTGTTCTGTTGGGCTGTTCCCTCCCTCTCTGCTTGGCTTGGTAGGACCGGAAGGCAGTGCTGAGGCACTCCTGAAAGCCACAGGTATGCAGATTTCTTGTTCCATTTTCCTGAACTTGCACCACACAAGGGGCAAGATTGAATTTTCTATACTGTATTCCAAGTGAGTCAAACTTGTGAAAAGCCTGTGGCCTTTTTACCTGTCCTTCCTTTAGGAAGGTTTCCTCCTCCTCTTCCTCCTCCTCCAAGAATAAGCTTGGAGTGAGGATTGAGAAAATAAACAGTAAAATTGTCTTCCTCTTCCTCCTCCATCTCTTCCTCCTCTTCCTCCTCCTCCTCCTCCTTCTCTTCCTCCTCCTCCTCCTCCTCCACTTTCTACTCCTTTCTTTTGTCTTCCTATTCTCCCTCCATTTTGGCTTTTGGCAAAATTAGACTTTCTAACAAAACAAACCAGAATAAAAATTCTTAAAAACCTTAGATATAAAATCAGTGAGATTACTTGATGTGTTCCCCTGTTACTTAAATGTTCTTTTTTTTTTTTTTTTGTCAGTTTCTGTTTCCCAAATTATCTTCTATGGTTGATTGACACTGGTTAATAGGCAGTCAGTTGTGTTTTATTTTTCTTCTGGTATTTTATTTACTCCTGTATCCATTAACAGTCATGTGTGCTACTGAAGAGAAAAATGAATGAGGCATGAGAGTCTAATCCTCATGTTGTCGGGCTGGGAGGAAGAATAGTTTTAAGTATTCAAAACTAACAAAAATGGATTCCCAGACTCCCAGAAAGGCCAGGGGAATCTTGCTTAATTTATATTTCAAACACTAATGTAAAGGGGAAAGAAAAATGAGCTTGATAATCTATTAGTGAAGACAATGAAAGCACTTCCATCAAAATAGAGGTTACATGATACAGCCAAGAGGCCATCTTCTTTTATTGATTTATTTATTTTTAATTATAGATAGATGGACACAATACCTTTATTTTATTTATTTATTTTTGTATGCAGTGCCAGGGATGGAACCCAGTGCCTCATGCATGCTAGGCAAGCGCTCTACCACTGAGCCATAATCCCATCCCCCAAGAGGCCATCCTCTCTTCTTTGAATCCCACATAAATTTTTAGATTGTTCACTAAGAAGCTGTGCAAATACCACAGGGGCAGCTCTCCAAAGATATCGAGCCAATCAGCATTCTTTTATTATTTACTCTGAGTGACTCTTGAGTTTGTGAAAAAGCAATAAGGAACACATTCCTGTGGAATTTTAATAACATTAATGCTAAGAGAACTTAGACTCAGCATTTTAAAGTTATAAATATGGCAGACACCATCAGCTGACACACCTACCTTCTCTCCTGCCAACAGAAGCCTGATCTGTTCAGTTAGAGGAGAGTCCTTGAATCCAGGAAGGACAGCTCTCACCCAGCTCTATCAGATGAACTGTAATTGGTTTAAACCTGTTTTTATAACCTCCATTCTCTCCTCTTTTTGATTTCTAATTCAGGGATTGCAACTTTTTTTTTTTTGCAACCATCATCTATTTTATAAAGGGAAAATGCCTACATTTGCTGAAGTTTAACATTAATAATAATTTAACATTTGTTTACTTTTTTATTAGGAATAATAATAAAATAGTTTTTACTAACTTTTTGTGGATTTCTCCAACCCTGCCTTCTTCTATTACTTTTTATGATTCTGCAGAAAGTAAGGAACACATATGTTATTTTATAGTAGAAACACCCGAGCCCCTGCAATGACAGCTGGGTTATTGCAATCTGGGTAATACTTAAGCTCAATAAGACTTTTTGCTTCTCTGAAAAGTGGAGATAATAATCATAGTGCCTATCTGATAGAATAAGCATGGTGTGAGGATTGAGAAAATGAATGTAAAATTCTTAGCACAGTATTGGTACATAATGTGTTTCCTAAACTTACCAAGTATTCTTCTTCCTCTCCATTGGCAGCTCTCAATGAGTTGCTTTATGATTCTTTTGCACCCTGCTGGCCTTCCTCTGGGCACTCCACTCTCATCAGCATTCCTCTTAAGTCTCATGTCTTGATCTGCACACAGAGGGACAGGGACCTTACCTTCTGATTTCTGTACTCTCTGATTTTAATATTATAAACTTACATCAATTTCTTTGTCTTTCCAACACTTCCTCATCACAACACAACTTAAAGAATTATATCTTTATTATCTATTCATCCATAGACCAGGTTTCTCTATATTATATTTACATAATTAGCAAAAAACAACAACGACAATGTAAAGCTGCATGATCAACCTACTGAATTTCATCTTGTCACAATCCAGTCATTCAAGATTAGATGCAACATATACTGTGCCTTGCCTGCCTCCTTCTGGCTGGCTGCATACCTGGACAGTTTTCATTCTCTGTATTTATCCAAATTACAAATAGCATTATTCTGACGGATGAGAACAGTGTTTTTACACTAAATATTAAGATTTTTCACCAGGTTAGCATTCTGGGGAACAGTTGTTCTCCCAAATACAAATTCACTTAATTCTGTGAAATACTAATGTAATTCCCTCTCCCTTTTTTGGTCTGAAGTTACCATTACTAGACAACCATGGCCATCCATCTTCGACCTACCCTAACCTGCTGCTCTTCCTAAACATCTCCTAAGGTTTGACTTTCACACTCTGCTGTCACTGTCTGTTTGTCTGTGCTCTCCTCCCCTACCTTGAAGGTGAGGCTGAGTGTTGCTCACCATTATATTTCCAGTGCCTGGTGCACAGCACACCATTAAATATTTATTGAAGGTTGAATGAATGAGTGACAGATTTTGTTAGGTGTCTAGTTGAAATCAAGGCACACGTTTCCATTGAGAGTCTCCTATCAGCTAGTCAGGCAGCTGAACAGGAAGGGGAAGGAAGTCCATCTGCCAGACTAGTTCTTGATACAGCACAGTCTCCCTGATGTCTTCTACTTTTCTCAGAGTCCAGCAGCCAAGTTTATAATAGTCTTTTTAGAATTCTGCATCTTCGACAGTCATAGAAAACCCACGTGAGGGCAGATCCTGTTTCACAATGTGCTTGAACTATTTTTTACTCAAGTTGGATTAAAGGTTAATTTTCATTTTATCTCTCAATTATCAGCCAATAAGTTCCAGGTGATTCATATCATGTTAAAGTCCAGAAAGAACCTTTGAATTCGGTCACTCTTTGCAACAGTGGGTTATGTTACCTCTGCTCCATAAACTGATTAGATTCTTCCTAGATCAATGTAAGACTCCCTATTAGGAGAGCAGGAAATTCCCAGGATTCCAGGACACTAGGTGGAGTTTTCTTGGGGGCACTGCCCTGCTGTTTACTTCTGTCTCCGGGAGTGCAAAAAGCAGGATTGACATGACATGGCCTTGAGCAGATGAACTCCTCACCTCCTTCCCCAGACTCCTCACCCAAATCTCATTTCTCATCTCAAGGGACCAGCATAACTATCAAGATAAGTCCTGTGAAATTGCCTAGACTCCTTCTAACCAGTCACAAAATCCAGTGTTTTATCCTCCCAGGTACTACTCACGTATGATGTGGTGCTGGTCATTGTTTAATAGCCAAATATCTGTGGGGGGAAAAACCTGAAGGCTTATTTATCAATGGCCAATTTACAAGGTGTAAATACTCTCTCTGTGGCTAGTTTCCAGCTACTAACATGATGTCACAAAATAGGAAGCTGGGAATGTGATGCTCACAGGTGCAAGCTGGCTCCTGTTGAGTCATTTAGGTGTCCTGTACTGCCTTGTGTACATTTCCACAGTCACATCAAGTTGCTTTGGAAGATTTTTATGTTATTTTGCTCATTGGCCTGTGAATGTCTCAAATGAGAAACTAACGATAGTGACAGAGGACAATTTATTATGTTGTTATCTTTGCTAAGCCCTTTGTGTGCATTATCTCATTTGGTTCTCAGAAAAAAACTCTGAGTAGATGCTCTTTCGAGCCTTATTTTACAGATAAAGAAACGGAGGCACTGAGAGGTTAGAAAACTTGCCCACGGTTGCTCAGCTGAGAAGTGTTTCAGCTAGGATTTGAGTCCAGGCCTGCCTGTAGAGCCAGGACCCTTAAATACTGATGCTCCTTTGTCTTTGTGTCTCTAGTTCCTGGCACGGTGTGGGCCCATAACAGGTGCACTGTGTGGGGAGTGATATCATCAGGGAAGGCTAACACTGACAGTGTTCTCACCTATCTCTGCCCTAGCCTTGCATGGCTGCAGTCCAGTGGCCCAACTGTTGGCTGAATGACCTTTCAGAATTTTAAACCTGATCATATCACTCTTCTGCTTAAAATCTGGTGTCTTCCAGTCTCTAGATAAACTGTTCACCATTCTTAACTACATTTATTCATTCAAAGTTCTATGTACTCATGCAGTAAATGAAATAACTACCATATTCTAGATGCTTAAAATCTGAATACTCAAAGAGAATTTCAACCCTAGAGGGGCTTTATTGTTGAGTGAGAGAGGCAGACACACAACACACAATTGCTACATAGTTAAAATGAAAGTCGTACAGCTGGTAGCAGGTCCAGGAAGGGCATGGCTGTCTCTGCTGTGTTCTTCACCCGCCTGCTGGATTTGGCCAGACTATTGGCACACTTTCACAGGAGTACTGATGTCAAGTATTTGAATTTATTTGCACCCTTTCTTTTCTGTTCCTAGAATGTTAATCATTCCCTTTCACCTTGCTTGAAAGTCCTCTCAAGTGTCACCTGCAGAAAGTCCTTGGCTCCGACCCGGCCAGCCTGGTTGAAAGGCCTCTGTAGTATTCAAGCATATGTTCCTTGGGACACTTAACATCTTGCATGACTCTAGCTCATTTTCTCAGCCTTACACTGTTTCTGATTTTATTCCTGGACACAGAGACGACACTAAGTAGACTTGCAAATAAGTGAATGAAACATTTAGTCAGTTAATGATTGGAAATGTTTCTGGGAAATATTATCCTTACTCATCTAACTCTAAGCTGGTTGTGCTTCTGAAAATGTTAGATTTTAGATCCAGTTCAACTTCCAATGGATTTTCAAGGCAAAATTCTCCTTGGCAAATGTGAGAAAGGGAGTATTTTCTTTCCTCTTCTCCCTATTCTTCTTCCTCCTCGTCGATTACCATTTCTGCTCTAGTGTCTCGTGAACACGGCACGTCAGAGGGCAACTATGTTTAAGTCTGAAGAGTAATTATTTGGGAGATCCTCCTGATTGCTTTTGAGAATTCTTCAGCAACTATAGTTGTAACAAACACACGTTGTCATCTTGCCTGTTATCTGAATATTCTGGCATTGTTGTGTGGCACAGAGGGTGAAATAAATGATGAAGAAAGGAATAGGGATTTGTTTTAGGCTTGTGGAAAGTTATTTGGAAAGGGGACCTATCCAAAGGAAACCAGAAAGGTCTTTACACAGGTCTGGTGGGTGGTGGATGGGCAGGTGGGTAGAGGTGGCAGGGAGAATGAAAGGTCTTTGCAGTGCCTCCCCTGCTCACACCTTGGAGAGGCCCCAGAGGCATATATATGTTTATTAGTAGGTCCTGTGAGTGCAACTTAGCTTTGCCTGTGTACTCCCTCCTAACTTCACAACCCAGTACTTTACAAGGTGGCAGGACAGGTCAGCATCCTGCAACTGTTTCTGTGCCTGGAAGAGGAGGCATAGAACTAGAGTGAAGAAAGGCCTTACTTTTCAAAAGCAACCAAATTCAGCTGCTCCACACTCCCAGGGGCCCTGGGAAGCTTCTCTTGTGAGCAGGACTGTGGCAGCCCTTCCCAGCCTCAAAGGCATAAGTAGAAAAAGGTGGAATCAAGGTATGCAGCTGAACCTCCCTGACAGGAAACAGGATGTCCGGGGATGCACTCGTCACAGGCTTGGGTGTTATAAACAAGTGTTTCAGATATTTAGAGCAAAAGTGATTATTTTTAAAAGCACAGGATTTATTTTAAGAGCCAGTTGAGAGTTGCTCTCTGTGTGTAAAACCTCCTGAAAAAAATAATTTTATCTGACACTGTAGATTTATTTTGTTGAGTAATTTCCTCTGGGTTTGGAAAGTGCAGATATGATTTTGGAGTCCTAGACAAAGCCAGTTACTGCAGGGATCATCCTACTTGTTCATGAAGGTGCTTGGTCAGCTCATGCCAGGAAGGCCCTGGGATCTGGGGCCCATCGATTTCCACCTGGGGAGTATGTGCAAGTGACCCATTGGTCAGGTCTTAGAATCTATGAGCCACCTATTTCTATCTAGGGAATGTGTGTGTGTGTGTGTGTGTGTGTGTGTGTGTGTGTGCATGCGCGAGTGCGCACGCACATGCATGTATGTGTGTATTGGGGTGGGGTGCTGTATAAAGCAGATGGGACACCAGCAGGGGCTTCAGTGGGAAACTAACCAGATTCCTCCCTCCATCTGTTTTTCTTAGCGATTGGCTTGCCCAAAGCCCAGAGAAGCAGTGGGAGCAAGCCAGTCCTCTTTGGTTGCTTGCATTGCTGGCAGAGGTGGAGGGGTACAGTGTGGAAGCAGGGAGGAATTAGGGGTGGTGGTGAGAACATGCTCAGGATTCAAGGCAGGACTGGGTTGGCTTTCCTGTGTGTCACTTATAAACTGTGCAATTCTGGGCAAGCTAGTTAGTCTGTTAATCACTTGGCTTTATCCCTAAATTGGGATTAATACTAACATCCACATCCTGAGACTATTATGAAGATTAAATAGGAAAATGCAGGGAAAGTGCTTATCCTTTTGCTTAGCCCAGAATAAGAAAACCAAACTCTAAGTGTCCCTGGACAACTGCAGTAATGTTCAAATTTATCTCCCTTCTATTCTCATCTCCCTATAACCCTTTCTCACGTAGCAACCACAATAACCTTTAAAAACATGTAAAGCATACCTTGTTCCTTCGCAAAGGTTTTTCTTTGCTCTCACTTCCTCTCCTACTCCCTTGCTTTTGTGATCTAGACACTGGAATGATTTCTTTCTCAATATACTGAGCACAGTCCAGACCCAGCTGATGCTCTTCTCATTCCCTCTGCCTGGCATCCTCTGCCCTCGACAGAGGGCACCTCCTGCCTGACAAAGGCCACCAAATCAAAAAGAGTCTATCATACATACCACCTGCTTTATTTTCATCAGTATCTGGATATATCAGTTTACTTATTTAATTTTTCATGTCATGTATATCCTACCTTACCCCCACTGTTGCTACCTTTCCCTCCCCAGAATGCAAGTCCCTTATAAGGTTCTTTTATTTTTTTCACTGCTGTGTCCCTGGAACTTGGCACAGTGCTGGGCACATGGCAAGTGCTTAGTAACTATTGGCTGAGTCAAGGAAAGGATAATACATCTTGTCCTGCCATCTCCACCTGATCCTTTCTTCAAAATATAACTCCAAGACTAAACTCCAGGGCAAGGTCATTTCCAACCATCACAGTTTTTAGGGATCTCTTTCTCTTGCAGATTTGAGAGGCACTTGGGATATGTTCCATCCATTTCCTTCTTAGCACATGTCCCTAAATACAGTTGGTGGTGTCTCTTCTCCACTTTCCCACAATTCTAGAACATATATAAAGAAGAAAATCCTCCAAATTCTTTTTATTGTGGCCAGAATAAAGCATGAGAGATATTGGCGTGAAAGTAAGTGATGTATTGAATATCAAGGTACCTGGAAAACACTTCATAAGTTCATGAAGAACTTATTAAATTATCTATCATTTATTTCAGATTTTAATAAAAGAAAGAAGAATCTTTGAGCTTCCCTTTGTTAGCAAAAACAAAAACAAAAAACCCTAGTTATTTCATATCCTGTAGAAGTATTACAATCCAAGAGAAAAGCAAAGCATTTTATGCAAGCGTGCTACACAGAACAGAGATTGGGAGTTGTCAAAGACAACATGCCCACCACACAGTGTCCTTGACATCCTTCTAAATAACGGGTTTGTGTGCATTTGTGTATCATGGCATCTTAGAGAGCAGTTGACTTCAGTGGAACTGGCTCCTGTCTGCATTTTGCACAAATAAACAGTCTCAGTTTTTCTCTTTCTACAGTGGCATGAGGTGCTCCCATACAATTATTTGGGAATTGTATGGCTGCAGGGGAGGTTCTCATGCCACTCAAATGGCAGTGATAAGACAAAGCTTAGTCAGAGGACTCTGAAGGAGACTCAGATTTCAAAATCCTTTGTTGTTAGGGTGCAAATGTATTTGCTCACTCACTAGAAATGGCAGAAAAGATGGGGTAAAGAAGGACACACAGAACAGGGAGCATATGCCCCATTTAGGTCACTGCTGTTTTTTTGTTTTGTTTTGTTTTGTTTTTTATACTGGGGATTGAACCCATGGGTGCTCTACCACTGAGCCACATCCACAATCCTTTTTTATTTTTAATTTTTGAGAGAGAGAGGGTCTCACCAATTGGCTGAGGCTGGTATCTACCTTGCCATTTTACTGCCTTGGTCCCCAGAGTCCCTGGGATTGAGGGTGTGTGCCCCTGTGCCCGGCTGTAACCTTTTAAGTCAAGGACCATCGGTCCAGTCCTTTCAAGTAATTCATTCACTCATTCAGCCAATACACTTTGACAGTCCACTGTGAGCCAGGGAACAGGGCCAGGTGATGAGTTATAGTGATGAATGAGACAGCTATGGTTTTTGCCCTCTGAACTGTCTCTGTTGAGCAAGATACTGGCAATCATTAAGAGGTTTTGATTTGGGAATTATTAATTGCAAACTTTAGAGATAACATTTGCTTTCAACCTTGATTTTTATGTGATCTGAAAAACTCGGTTTTTATGTGGCTAACTATGTAGTAATTTTGTGTGGGTGCTTTTCATTGTCCTCATCATGGTTTAACAACTGTCCTTCCAAAATGTACAAACATATGTCCCTTTTTTCTTCGAATAATATTATGTTTTATCTAAATCTTCCATATATGTAGGAATTTATTTTGATTCAGGGTGAGATTATAATATGTAACCTATTCATATTTCATGAACACGAAATGATGCATTTATCATAACCTAACTACCTATAAATCTATTTGACTCTATTTATGGACTTTATTTTGTTCAAAAGACTGGTCTGTTTATTGCCACAATAAGAAATTTATATTACTTTTGAATATCTTTCTTATTAATTATCCTGCTGGGTGTGGTGGTGCACGCCTGTAATCCCAACGACTCAGGAGTCTCAGACTGGAGGATTGTGGGTTCAAAGTCAGCCTCAGCAAAAGCGGAGTGTTAGGCAACTCAGTGAGACCCTTTTTCTAAATAAAAATGCAAAATAGGGCTGGGGATGTGGCTCAGTGTTCGAGTGCCCCTGAGTTCAATCCCTGGTACCCACCTCCCCTTCCAAAATCCCTTATGCCAGTAGTGGTGGCACACACCTGTAATCACAGCAACTCTGGAGGCCGAGGCAGGAGCATCAAGGCCAAGCTGGGCTAAGGAGACTCCTCTATCAAAATTAAAAAAAAAAAAAAAAAAAAGGACGGGGATGTAGCTCAGTGATGAAACTCCTCTGGGTTCAATTCCCAGTACCAACAAATAAATAAATGCTGCTAATTTACTCATCTAATTTTTTCCCTAGGAATTTTCATATAAACTGTAGATTCATTTTGTTATTTTAAGAAATTTTAAATTGTGGTTGTATTAAATTCATAAATTAATCTAGGAACGTTTACATATTTATACTATTAACCTCTTTTTGTTCTACCAAAATATGACTTTTGTTTACTCAAGACTTCCTTTAATTATATGAGAATTTTAGAGCTTTCTTTTGATTTTATCAAGCTTATTTCTAGGAATTGTATTCCTATTCTAAACGGGATTTTTCTGCATTAACTTTCCCTGGTAGCCGTTGTTTGATTATAGAAATCTATTGATTCTTTTAAGTGGTGCATTTGTCTTGGCCTCCTTATTGAAGTCCATTATGTGTAATACATTTTGGTTGGTATTCTTTGGCTTTATAAATTTAAAGTTATTGTCCTCTGCAAATTGCTTTCACCTTTCTGACATTTATCCCTCTCATTTTGATTTCCTGATTACATGGGAAGCTAATGTATCAAATAATAACATGGTAACAAAAAGGCTTTTTTTCCCCAATGCTAATGGAAACAATTCTAGCTTTTAAATTATTAAACATGACTTTGGTTGTTATTTGATGTGAGTTTTCTAGCACACATATATATATGACAAATATTATATGTATATGGATGTATATAATCTTAAGGATCTAGTCATTGGGATACATGTGGAATATTCCGTGCCTATTGGCATTGATCAAGAAGGTCAAATAGTTTTTACTTTTAGAATGTGAATGGGAGTATTGAATCATCCTTGTGTTCCTTGATGATAAATTCTCTTAATCTCAAATTCCACTTGGCAACATTCCATTTAGGACTTGAGTGTAATATTCACAGACAATATTAGTCTGTAGTATCCTTTATATATTTCACCTACGTCAGATTTGGGCATTGGTTTTCTGTTGACTTCATTAAAGGTATCTGGAGACTTTTCTTCTTTCTCTATGTTCCGAATTGTGAAATTAGGGGAGGAATTATAACATTGCTGAAGTTCTAAAAGATGACATATGCCATTGGACCTTGCTCTTTTATGCAAGTGGAGGGTGAGGGCCGTGGGGGAACATTTTCTACGTTTATTTCATGGATACTAGTCATTTTAGACTTTTTTTTTTAATTTTTGAATTTATTTTGGCAATTTTGTTTTAAAATTATCTTAGAATATCATTTTGTACAAAGTTGTACAAAATATTCTTCCAACATGTAAAATGATTATTTTTGAAAAATGTGAAATTACTTTGAATTCTATAACCTAACCAGTGTTGGTAGTGGTGGAATATTATTTATCACCTATGAATATTTACAGATAGAAGAATAAATAGGTGGATGGATAGGCAAACTCTAGATAGGGCAGAGGGTTGGAAGGGAAAGGAGGGAGCAGTGGGTTAGCAAGAATGGTGGAATGTGATGGACATCATTATCCAGAGTACACGTATAAAGACACAAATTGGTGTGAACATACTTTATATACAGAGTTATGAAAAACAGTGCTGTATATGTGTAATAAGAATTGTAATGCATTCCATTGTAATTTATTTTTTTTTAAAATCAATAAAAACCTTATAGTACATTAGTGTACTATAGTAATTCATCTTATTAATTTTACTTGAATTTAACAGAATCAAAAGAAACTCGGGGATTACAGAATTTAATATAGTTGCTTATTTACCCTTAGAGATATCAGTTCCAAAGGATTCTTCCAAGGTTAAGAACTGAGAAAGTTATTAAAAATTTGGAGTAGTTTTTTAAAATCTGAATGTACTGCCTACATTTGAACATGTAGGTAGTACCATGTTTGAATATGATTTATTCCCCTGAGCTCATGCAGTTCAATCTCCAAATCCATGTGTTAATGGGATTAAGAAGTTGGAAACTTAATCCAACTGTGGTATTGAGGTGAGACCTTTGAAAAGTGATGGTTTAGATAAGGTCATTAGGTTGGAGCCCCCGTTATTAAATCTGTGTGGCTTTATAAGAAGAGGGACAGAGTCCGGACATATCTAGACATGTATATTCCCTGTCTCTTGCCGTGTACTACCTTGGAACTCTGTCAGCCAGAAGGTCATTAGTGGAACTTAGCCAATGTCAGCACCATACTCTTGAACCTCCCCAACTGCAAATTAAATAAGCCTCTGTTCTTTATAACTTAGCTTGCCTCATGTAGTTCATTATAGTTTAAAAAAAAAAGTGACTAAAAAAAGGTGGTGAAGATGCACTCTGAGATGTGAGTGAGGAGATGTTTTAGTATTACATATTCTACTTTCTAACTCCTAATTTTTATTGCTTATATTATTCTTCCTAAGAGTTTCTTACTTTTAACTTTCCATCTGTAGCTACTCTTTCCTAGATGTTCAGTCAAAATCCCAATTTATATGAATTCATGGTTCATGAATTTATTTCCTCTTCAGGTTCTGTTTTCCCAAGTTCTTTATTTTGAATTATTCTTGATTGGTGGAATTTCATTGTCAAGGAATGATTTTCAAGAAAGGCTCATGAAAATTTTATCCCCTGAACTTTTTTGTTTTGAAATTGTCTCTCTTTTGCCTTTATCATTGGAAAAAAAAAATCCTGGGTACCTGATTTCTTTCTCTTGAACCATTGCAAAATTTATTAAATGTCTGCATAGCATTTCATGGAAAGAATGTCAATTCTATATTCACAGTCAATTATTCCCAATCTTCTGTTATTATAAAAAAGCATGCCATGATATTCTTCTGCACATTTTAAAAAAAACATTTATGTGACTTTTCCATTAGAGTAAATTTAAAGTAGATCTGTAGGTCAATGTAAATATGCACATTAAGATATTTAGAAACGTACTAAACTACTCTCAGAGATTATTTAATTTATGCTCCTTTCAGCCAGCAGTGCACAGAGGGACTTATTATTTCCATTGTTATTACCAGTGGGTTTTAGTAGTTCTCTGAATATATGTGAATTTGGTAGGCAAAAAATATTTTTCTTATCTTTTAAATTCTGTTCCTTAGTAAGATTTAAGATTTCGTACTTTGTAAACTGCCCTTTATCATTCTCTACTATTTTCCTAGGAGAGGTGTTGATAGTATTGTTGAAAGAACATTTTATATATGAAGAATATATATGTGCATGTGTATGAGGCGAGGAGGGAGAATAGTGCAAGTGTAATATAGTGCAAGTGGTGAATCTTGGTGAAAGGTATATATGAATTCCTTTGTTTCCTTATAGCTTCTCCATAGGTTTAAAATTAATTCAAAATAAAATGTTAAATGTTTCCTTTTTCCTCAAAAAAGTATAAAGTGAAATTTCTCAAATTTTTCGTATGTATTAAAAATATTTTACAGTTTGTCTTTCATTTTTTTCTTCTATTATACTTATGATAATCAACGAGTGCTAAATCTTTTGAGTAATAATTTTTATAAGAAACAAAAGATTTTCCCACTTTCAATTTTCCATACATTACAAAAGGAAAAGTAGTATAGTAGTGAAAGCTGGCAGACCTACTATAAACAAGGAATGAATATTAACATAAATAATGAGGCATTATTATCTTCCTGGTGTAAGTCACTAAAAAGGACATAATATCACTTATGTAATAGTCTTGCCAAACACATGTAATTTGAATGTAACCATGAGAAAATATGAGGCAAATTAAAGTTGAATAGAATTTTATAAAACATCTTTTTAAAAAAATCTAAAAACTCATGGCAACTGAATGAATTGTGTTATTATGGATTAGATTCTTTCTTAACATTATTAACACTATAGGCAGCATTATTGAGACAATAGGCAAAATTTGAATATGAAATGTAAGTTATAAAATAAAACTGTATCACACAATGGAATTTTACTCAGCCATAAAGAAGAATGAAATTATGGCATTTGCTGGCAAATATATGGAACTAGAGAATATCATGTTAAGTGAAATAAATCAGACCCCAAAACCCAAAGGTGAAATGTTCTCTCTGATATGTGGATGCTGACTCACAATAGGTGGTGGGAAGAAGGAGGGGAGGTTCATCCATGGGGTGAAATGCGGGGAAGGGAGGGAGGATGGAAATGGGAAAGACAGTAAAATGAATCAGACCAGTGAAACTTCACATGATGTTCAGCCATAAAAATGGAAAGTTATACTCTATGTATGTATGATATGTCAAAATACATTCTACTGTCATGTATAACTGAAAAGAACAAATTAAAAAAACTGTATAATGTTGACTGTCCTGATTTTTATAATTGAATTATGATTGTGAAAGTAATGTTTTTGTACTTGAAAACACACTTGAAACATCAGGGATAAAGGCAACATATTTTCAATGATTCAGAGAAGTACCATAGGAGAGTGTGTGGTGTGTGTTTATATATGTGCATGTGTATGAGGCGAGGAGGGAGAATAGTGTAAGTGTAATATAGTGCAAGTGGTGAATCTTGGTGAAAGGCATATATGAATTTCTTTGTTTTCTTATAGTTTCTCCATAGGTTTAAAATTAATTCAAAATAAATTGTTAAATGTTCCTTTTTCCTAAAAAAAAAGTGTAAAGTGAAATTTCTCAATCTTCTTTATCATTTCTGGTTTTCATGCCATGATTGAAAAAACCTTTATCTCAAGATCATAAGAATTTTTTTCTATGATTTCATTTTCACATTGATCTTTGATCTATCTGAAATTTGATGTTGAAGCAAGAAAATGAGCCAGGTTTTCTTACCTAAATGTCTAGCCAATTTTCCCCACAATATCTACCAAATAATCACCCTTTTCTTACTGGTGGTCAAAGTATATACATAATACGGATGCAAATTCCATATGTCATACATATATGTAATATTTATCTGCCTTGGATTTTCATTCCTTTGATGCATTCATTTGTGTATCTCAGTACTCATTACTCCTCCTGGTCATTCTTGCATATATTCTTCCAAATGTTAAATATTTCAGAGAATTGTTTCAAAACGTTTAAATGTGGGATGATTTGATTTGAGCAGCACACAAATCAATTAGAAAGGCTTTGCAATATTGAACTTTTCAATCAGCAATGTAGATCTTTCCATTTTTTAAAATATCTTCTTAAATCCCTTCATGGAGGTTTTTTTTTTAATTTTTTTTTTTAGTTAAAAAAATGTCCCTAAGTATACATTTAAATTTTTCATACTTTTGTAATTTTGAATGGAACCCCTACCCCACCCATGATATCCATATAAATAGTTAGCTGGTTCTTATTTTTTAATAGCATCAGTTTTAACATTGAATTTTGACCAACCAATCTATTTAATTTTTTGATCATTTCTAATTGTCAGTTATTTATCTAGTTTGCTAGGTATAAAGTTATGGTATCAGCATATAAAGATGGTTTTGTCTTCTTTATAATATATATTGGCACATTACATTTTAGATTCTTTGAAAATTCTAACAATATATATTATAATCAGGCAGAAACCAACAAATTTATTTTCATTTTCCAAATTAAGAAAAAGGAGAGAACAGTTGTATTATATTTTAAGAGGTCTACAAAAATAAAGTGAGATGTTGAACTTTTTGTTGAGCATGACAAAATTATTCATCAACCAACAAACCAGCCATATAACTGTTCATCTGTCCATTCATCCATCCATCCATCCATCCACCAAACCTATTCAATAAATGATTACTGCTTGTCTCTTCTGTGCCATGGATCCTTGTGGATACAATAAGGAAAACATAATCTTTGCTTTTATAGAATTGGTTGGCAGGGAGAGTAGGAGAGAAAAGCACAAGTGCACAATTTTTTTTATTAGAGTATTATATTTATACATAGTAGTTGGGTTCATTTGGACAAAATCTCCATGCGTGGGATTTTATTAACTCTATTTCAGTCCCCATATTCCTCTTTCCCTCCTCTTCTCCTTTCTAGACTCTACTAATCTTCCTCTCGCCCATTTATTTATTTATTTTTGATTGGTGCGTTCTACATATACATAAAGGTGGAATCCCCTGTGGTGTATTTACATATGCACATATTGTGATTTTGTTGAATTCTGGATTTCCTTCCCTTTCCCGTCCCTCCTCCCTCTCTTTTGCCTTCTTCTACCCCACTGATCTTCCCTATATCTTTATGATTTCTGATCCCTTCCTCCATCACCACCTTCTTCCCCTTATTTTGTTAACTTCCAAATCTGAGGAAACATTTGACCCTTGACTTCCTGAGTCTGACTTATTTCACTTAGCAACATTATTCTGTGTTTCCATCCATTTACCCACAAGTGCCTTAATTTCATTCTTCTTTATGGCAGAGTAAAACCCCATTATGTATATAAACCACAATTTCTTTCTTCTTTCTCTCTTTTTTTTTTTTTTTTGAGGATTGAACTCAGGGGCACTGGACCACAGAGCCGCATCCCCAGCCCTGTTTTGGATTTTATTTAGAGACAGGGTCTTGCTGAGTTTACTTATTGCCTCACCATTGCTAAGGCTGGTTTTGATCTCATGATCCTCCTGAGTCACTGGGATTACAGGCATCCATCACTATGCCTGGCTAACACAATTTCTTAGTCCATTCATCTATTGATGGGTATCTGGGCTGAGTCCATAATTTGGCTGTTGTAAATTGTGCTAATATGAACACCGAAGTGGTTGTATCACTATAGCAAGCATGCGATTTTAATAGCATTTAAGGTAAAGAAAGCATTCAGTGTTTTGGAAACACATAAAAGGGGCACCTACCCAGTCTGAAGACTTGCTGAAGGAGGGTGGCATCTAAAGAGATTTCTGAAGGAAATACTTAAATGGAAGAAAGACAGACCACACTCTCAGTAAATGCATTGTGCTATGTTGTTGCTTTGAAATCTTGGGGTATGAGCTTGTCTAAGTGTTTAGCAGCCATTCTGAAATCTTCATGGCTCTTAAGATTTTCAATTTGCCTTTGCAGCTCAAGGGCCCAATGGCACTCTGGAGAACCCAGCCCTGGACACAAGTCTCCTGGAAGAGTTCTTGGGCAATGACTTTGATTTGGGGGCCTTGTAAGTAATGAGAAAACTGCTCTCCCTGTAATGTTTAAGAATTTATGAAATAATTAAATAAACTGGGAATGATCCCTCCTTTTCCATTTTTTTTTTCCCAAAAGAGCTTGGTAGGATCGGTATTACTTCTTCTAATTATTATACAATACCAACTTTCTATTATAATATCAATCTTCTTTGGCAGATTTCACCAGCGAGGCCTAGAGTTTTCTTTGTGGGAAGTTCCCCCTGTCCCCTTCAACCCCTGTCCTTGCAACTGATTTGATATCTTTGGGATATGGAACTCTTCAGGTTATTAATTGGTAGTTGTCAGCTTAGGCAGTTTGTGTCTGTCAATGAATTTGTCTGGTGCATATGTCCATTGGTACAAAGTTCTTCATATTTCCTTATTATATTTTATCTATCTATCTATCTATCTATCTATCTATCTATCTATCTATCTATCTATCTATCTATCTATGTATCTATTAGCACCGGGATTGAACTTAGGGGCACTCAACCACTGAGTCACATCCCCAGCCCTATTTTGTATTTTATTCAGAGACAGAGTCTCACTGAGTTGCTTAGTGCCTCACTGTTGCTAAGGCTGGCTTTGAACTCACGATCCTCCTGTCTCAGCCTCCCAAGTTGCAGGATTATAGGCATGCACCATCGTGCCTAGCCCTTATTATATTTTAATGTGGTGATGATTCTCTTGTTCTTAATATCAGTAGTTTGTATCTTTGTTTTTCTCTATCAATCTAGCAGGTGGTTTATCAATTTTCCTAGCTTTTTCACAGAACCAGATTAAATTTATATTCTTGATTGTTTTTCTGTTTTCTATTTCACTGGTTTCTGCTTTCATTCCCTTCCCTTCTTTTTTTTTTTTTTTTTCCTTCCTTTTAAAATTTTTTCACAGGGTCTTGCTAAGTTGCCCAGGCTGGCCTCAAACTTGCAATCCTCCTGCCTCAACCTTCCAAGTTACCTGGATTGTCACTGCACCTGGCTACTGCCCTTATTTTCTGATGTAAATATGGATAGTCCATCTTTCTTTTCTTTTCTTTTTCATAGTTGTAGATGGACAGCTTGCTTTTATTTTATTTGTTTCATTTTTATGTGGTGCTAAGGATTGAAGCCAGTGCCTCAAGCATGGTAGGCAAGTGCTCTGCCACTGAGCTACAGCCTCAGCCCATACGTCTTTTTTATTCTTAATTTAGACACAGTTAAACTCAATTTTTTTGTATATAATTCTGTAAGTTTTTACAAATTCATAAAGTCATGTCACTACTCTCCCAATCAGGACACAGAACAGTCCCTTCACCTGCAAAATGTCTTTTCCATTTCCCCTTTGTTGTCAAACCTCCTACCCTAACCCCTGGTAACCTCTGAATTGTTCTCTGTCCGTATAGTTCTGCTTTTCTCCAGGATGTCACATAAATGAAACACAAAGTATATAACCTTTTGGATCTTCCGTTTCTCATCGAACAGATTGTCTTTTTATCAATAGTTCATTCCTGTTTATTGCTGGGAGAGAATTTGCTTATCCATTTACCCACTGAAGGACATTTTGATTATTTCCACTTTATGGCAATGATGAATAATGTTTCTATAAACATTCATGTACAGATTTTTGTGTCATCAAAAGTTGAAATTTCTCAGGGCTGGGGATATAGCTCAGTTGGTTGAGTGCTTGCCTCACATGTAGAAGGCCCTGGGTTTGATCCCCAAAACAAACAAACAAAAGTTTAAATTTCTCTAGAGTAAGTACTTAGAATAAGGACTGCTAAGTCATAATGGATGATCCAGTATATGATCATTCACATGTTAAACTGTAAAACTTGCCACCTTTTTCAGAGTGACCATACTGCTTTATTACCATTAGTCATGATGAGGTATCTAGCTGCTTCTTTCCATTATTCGTTCTTCATATTGTCAATTCAAAAAATTTTAACATAGCCATCCACACAGGTTTGTAGTGGCATCTCGTGTTTTAATTTCATTTCATGTGCTTATTTGCCATTCAAACATTTTCTTTGGTTAAGTTTCTGTTCGAATCTCTTGCGCATTAAAAAAAAAGTGAGGGTTACTTTCTTATCTTATTGTTGAGAAAATTTAAGGTTTATTCTGTATATAAGAATTTTATTAGATATGTTATTAGTGAGTACTTTTTGCTGGTCTGTAGCTTATGTTCTCATTCTCTTAACAGTAACCTTTTTTTCAGAGCAAAAGTTAATTTAATTTAATTTTAATGTCCAGTTTATAGAATTTTTCTTATATGATTTCTGCTTTATATCTAAGAAATATAGAGTTTGCCTGATCCAAGTCCTCCAATTTTTTTTCTATGAGTTTTAGAGGTTTACATTTTACATTTTTGTCTGTGATTCATTTTGAATTAGTTTTTGTTTAAATAAATAAATACACACATATAATGTGTATACATGCAATGTTTTATGTATATGTAATGTATTTTATATATACACAGGATGTTATATGTATCTCACTACATTTTCCTTGTCCATTCATCCACTGGACACTGAGGTTGACTATTTGGTTCCATCATCTTGGCTATTGTGGAGAGTGCTGCCATAAATATAAGAGTACAGATCTTTTCAAACTACTGATTTCATCTCCTTTGGTTATGTACCCAATGGTGGGACTGCTGGATCATATGATAGTCCTTTTTCTAGTTTTTGAGGAATTTGCATACTGTTTTCCATAATGGCTGTAGTTACTTTGGAACCATAGTGTTTGAATTCTCCTTTCTCTACCTATTTGCTACCATTTTTGTTGTTGTTGTTTGTTTGTTTGTTTGTTTTATAATAGTTATTTTAACTAGGGTGGGATGGTAGATCATTGTGATTTCATCTGCATTTCCTTGATGATTAGCAGTGTTGAGATTTTTTTCATCTATTTGGCTATTCATAGATCAATTTTATTGCTCTTTTGAAATAACCAGCTTTTGGTTTCATTGATTTTGGTCTGTTGGGCTTGTTTTCAGTTTCACTAACTTCCATTCTTATTCTCATTCTTCTGTTTGCTTCGAGTTTAGTTTGCTTTTTTTTTTTTTTTTAGTTTCTTGAGGTGGAAACATAGTTCTTAATAGGAGACCATTCTTTGTTTGCTAATTTAAGCCGTTGACACTATACATTTTTCTTTCTGTTTGGTTTAGCTGCATATCTGTGTTTTGATATGAGCGTACTGCAGCTACATACATTTAAAAGTTTTAGACAGTGTTAAAATTTTTGCTTTTACTTTCATACATGTTGAAGAACTTTAAGAAGAAGAAAAATCGTTCATTATCGTGACCTAAGCATTTGTCATTTTTGTTGGTCCTCTTCATTTGGGAAGCTCTATTATTGTTTCTGGTGTTGTCTTTCACTGTAAGAGCCCCTTAGCCTTTCTTTTATTTATAGCAGATCTGTTGGCGATGGGTTCTTTTAGTCTTCCTCCACTGAAAATGTATTTATTTTACTGTCATTCTTAAAGTAGATTTTTTAAAAAAAAACTTTTAGTTGTATATGGGCACAATACCTTTATTTTATTTATTTACTTTTATGTGGTGCTGAGGATTGAACCCAGTGCCTCACATGTGCTAGGTGAGTACTCTACCCCTGAGCCAGGACCCCAGTCCCTTAAAGTATTTTTTTTTCCAGATGTAGAAATCTTGATCAAAAGGAGTTTTTTTTTTTCTTTTCAGCACTCCTAAAAGGTTGACCCACTATCTTCAGGTCTCCATGATTTCTGATGAGAAACAGACAATTATTTGAATTATTGTTCCCTGTACATAATGTCCCCCCGCCCTCTGCTGGTAGAATTTTCTTTACTTGGATTGTAATGTGTCTGAGTATAAGCATGGTTTTCTTTGAGAGTGTACTGTTTGAGACTTGCTCAACTTTTGAAACTGTAAACTTGTACTTTTCATTATATCTGGAAAGTTTTCAGCTGTTATTTCCTCATATTTGTTTTTCTGTACCAATGTCTTTCTTTTCTCCCTCTAGGATTCCAACAATCCAAATGTTAGACCTTTTGATATTGTATACAGTTTTCTGAGGTTCATTTCATATTTTCAATTTTCTCCTCTCTTTTGTTCATATTGGATAATTTCAACTGATCTGTCTTTAAAAGTTTACTGGCCCTCCTCTGACATTGTCATCTCTGTTCTGTCACTGAGCCCACTTTGACATGACTATAAATGTCCCTGCCAAGACAGAGAGCAAAATCAGGCCAGAATCTCAATAGTCAAGGGGAAACCTATTTGTGGATATTTCTAGTACCTGGCTCTTACTACTCTTTGCCAATGGAAACATCCTTGCCAACAGACTCTGGGAAGAAGAGCGCCTCAACATTTTGTAAGCAGGTGAGTTAAACATATACACATCCCTACAGAGCTAGTGTGTTGCCAAGCGTCTGAGCCCATATACTCTGAGCCAGCTCTTTGGCTCCAGGAACACCAATTGCCCCTACACTTACCCTCACATGGCTCACTCTATCCAAGCAGCTGGTGTGAATTCAGGTGATCAGTATTGTATTCTTAGTGTCCATAGTGATAACAGTCCTTCCTGCAGGACTGCAGATATCCACTTACAGGCTTCCCTGTTGCAAATGAGTTCCACACTTAGTTTGCCCCAAAATATTTCCTCCTTATCTTTGGGAGTGGTTTGAGGGGGCAGGTTGTAGATGATGTAGAGAAGGAAGTTAATATTGTTGGGTATTTACTAAGTGTTGGGCCTTGTTCTTTGCACTTTATACAGTCATTTATTTAACCCATATTTGATGTTACATATTTCCTTCTCTTAACAAAGCAGTCAAATAGATAGTATGTTTATAATATTAAATTTATTGTGTATATTTTACAGAGGAGGAGACTGAGAGGTTAAGTGAGACTCCCTAGATCAATAAGTAGCAAAACTGGGATTAAAAACCTGCCTGGCTCCAGAAAACATGTCCTTTCTCCTATATATAGCTTGTAGATTAATGAAAATTTTAGGGAATGTTTTGAAGAAATCTGAACCTCAGGGAAATATATTTTATTTTATTTTTTTTCCACATTTTTATTAGTGCATTTAAATGATACATAACAGGATTCATTGTTACATATTCATTCATGTACATGGTATAACAATATAATTTGGTCAATGTCATTCTTGGGGAAATATTTTTAAAGTGTCTAAAATTATCTATCAAAGGGTTTGATTGGGCTTGGGAGGCTGAGCCAGGAGGATCAAGAGTTCAAAGGCAGCCTCAGCAAAAGCGAGGTGCTAAGCAACTCAAAAGAGACCCTGTCTCTAAATAAAATACAAAATAGGGCTGGGGATGTGGCTCTGTGGTCTATTGCCCCTGAGTTCAATCTCTGGAACCGCTCCCCACCCCCCAAAAAAGGGTGTGTGATTCAGAATGGATCTGAGCCTCAGTTTTGTAAAGATTGTCAGAGTTCATGGTCATTAAAGTCCTCAGATCAGATAACCTGTCACTGCTTGGTAAGTGCTCAGGTGCAGGCAGGGAGGTGGGGCTGCAGTAGGTCTCTGTGGGAACAAGCAGAAACAGGCCTAGTCCCTGGCCTCAGGGATGCTGGCTGGTTGAGTGATCATCACAACCTGCACAAACACTCTGTGTTCTGAGTATTTCTCACACCAGGCTCTTTAGGCAGTTTGGCAGGATCTCTCCCAGTTGCCCCCACGGCCAGGGTTTTCTTGGTTTTTGCCTGAGGGGGCCCAGCTGCGATTCCAACCTGGGTTTACTACAAATCCTTAATTACTTACTTTGTCCTAAATTGCCCTGTTTTGTGCCTTTAAACAATGTCAGTGACAACTCCTTATGTAAATGATCTAAGATACCACTAGGCTACAAAATTACCAAGAGCTGGTTTGAATGTCCAAGACAGATTTTTTCAGATCTATATAAATGTATTAAAAACTAGAAGTATTGGTTCTGTAAAGCAAATTTCCCCCTAAATGCTCTATAGGAAATTTGTTCCAGGAGCTGCTGTGGGGAAAGAAAGAAAATTCCATAATCAGTAAATAAACTTGTGACTCACTGGCTTAAACCAAATTAAATGAGCATCTTTTTTGTTTTTTCAGAAGCACTTCTCAGAGCTTTTGATGCGCTAATGAGAAACTGGAGAAGGGAAATGATAGTCCACATTCCTCAAATTTATTTAGCTACAGACCCCTTTTAGTAGGCAAGTATTCACATATGAGGTTGGGATTTGCTACTTAGGACTTTCTCGTCCTTCTGTGAAAATCAAATTGTCAGGGAGAGTTGGGACCAGTCCTATCAGCATGTGCAGGTTCCTGCAAATTGCCCTTAATGCTTTATCTCCACATGTGATAGAGTCCAGGTACCTAATTGTCTAGAGGAGCAGGCTGAGGCCCTCTGGGATTTTCTAGGTCATTCTACTAGGTACACCGGTTGTAAGCGCAAAATGAGGGGTGCAGACCTCTGCAGATTCAGGGAAGCCATTTATTGTTCTTCAAGGACTTGGGCGGCGTGGGGACTCATTTTCTGGATGCGAAAATGGCCATCGATTACAGAGGGGATTTTGGTTTTATAGGGAACAATTAGGGAGTTTCATCATTGGAACTTGTGGGTGTGCCCTTTGGACAGTCAGGGGCTAGTTATGAAGGTTAAAACTTTTAACTCAGGAGGGCAGCTGTAAAAGGTTGAAATTCATTGTTACCTGGAGAGATAGGAGTCCAGATTGTGAGGGTGGGTATTTCTTCTTCTGGAATTTATTATCTGGTTCCAGGGTTTCAGTATTTGCCTCCATCCTTCAGGGCCCATTGTTCAGTATTTATTGTGTGTAAATAGGACGAATTTGCAATGGGGGAAGGTCAAAATGCAGAGCCTAATATTCAGTATTCACCCGAGGTTATCAGGAAAGGATTTACTGGAAGGTCAATGCTTAGCTAGTTTCCACTCCCTCCTCCTGAGCTGCATTATCTCTCAGCTTCTCTTTGGGGGTTGTTTTGTACGATTATTATTTTCCATAACTCTTCATAGGTGAGCTGGAGTGACGGGATGTCCTGGGAAGTGTCCAGATGTGGAATGCTGTTTGGAAAGAGGGAGCAAGAAATGTAAGGGGCAGCAAGAAACTCCAGAGGGTGCAGTGGAAAATACACAAGATTGTGTGTGAGAGAGTGTGTAGAGAAAGGAAAGTTCTGGAAAAAGAGGCTAGCAGCTATGCAAGACAGGCTTCATTTCCTTGGGGAGAAAAAAATTGCCCAGAGTTCACCTGCTGCTTTCCTGTACACAAAGTAGGAGCCAGAGAGCCGTGGCATTGGTATCTCCTGGGTGCTAAAAGTGTGGCATTTCAGGCCTCACACAGAAACGCTGGATCAGAATCAACATTTTGACAGGATTCCTGTGGGTTTCATATCCATATTATGGTCTGAGAAGCTCTGCATTAGGTCACATGAACACGCCTCCCCCGCCCACCTCTCAAGTTCCAAGCCGATACAGTCACATATCACTTAACGTTGAGGATACATTCCAAGAACATGTAACAACATGGAGTATACTCACATCAATCACACACAGGAAAATTTGAGTATCATAGGTTGCTACGATGTCTTTAGCAGGTATAATCTTACAAGATCACTGTCAACGACAGGTAGAAAGGATATGTAGCACATGTACAATTAGTAGTTTAGTTTGCTTAAGTATGCTGGATGGGGGTCGATATCCTCATGAGCTTTAGGTTGGCCTTGAGGCCCTACCTACAGGGTAAGAGGGAACCAAATGAGTGCACTGAGTTACCTGGGGGGAGGGTGTTTGAATAGGCGACTTCCTAAGAAGGGGTTATGTAGAGACACATGAAGTCATGAAGGAATCTGCTCTAGGTTTCATTTTATTTCGTTCTAATGGATGAGCTTCGGCATCTGATATTAGGATTTTACTTAGGACCTGGCTTATTGGGGTTGAATGGCATAAAGAACTAGGAGCTGATTGCCAGCTGCATGTCTCAATTCTGCCACCTGCGGAGAGGGCCCATAAGCTCTTTAGTGTGATGTCGCAAGAGGGCGTGAGGTACAAGTTGTTCTTGAGAAGAACTTATTAATAGCTGAGATCATTGGCTGACTTGACTCCTGGGTTCAAACTAATGCAGAAAGAGGAAGATTGGGCCAATGCATTACCTGTACTCCTCCACTCTAAGGATATATTTGTGCAAAACAAAATAACCTGTAATAATTAATTGGATTAGGATGGTCTGCATTTACATCCTGATATTTAGGGGTAAACTCTGGTGGTGAACCTCCATCTCCAGTGTGGAGAGTAGTGCAGGATGAATAATCTTAACCTAGGTTTCATCACCTGTGGATTAGGAATAATAACAGTACCCTTTTACATGGGGGTTGTAAAGAGGAGGCGAGATTATACGTGCAAGACTCAGCACAATGGTTGTGAGTTTGAGTCCAGAGGACTCAGCAGGGCAGAACAATCTCAAATAACAGTGTTTTTCTTGAGGTTCATCAACACCCTTGATTTTAACAGTTTGCTTAGTTTTGAAGGAAACTATCATTAATCCTTCCTTCAAATTCTCTGAAAAGAACTGCAAAATTTCTTTAAATATATTAAATTGCATTGAGTATGGAAACAATTAAATTACCATGAAATAAAAAAGAAGCCGTGGTTAAGTTTGGAGAGTAAATTATAAGGAAAAAATAAAATTTTTAAATCTCGATTTTAAAACCATCAATATACATTGCTGTCCCGGAACACAGGGATTCTTTCATATTTCTCTGAAGAGTGAATTTCTTGTTTTAGTAGGCAACTGCTTTGCTTAGACTCAAACCATAAACTGTCTCTTGGGAAGTAGCCTACATTTCTGTTCCTGCCCCACACACATATCCATGGTTTGGCTCAGCAAGAGACTTGGGCGGTTACGCACAGAATCCGGGTTCCCTCTCTCTGAACCTCTATTTTCCAATATTTCCCTTGAAATTTTTTTTTTCACCAGCCATGTCTATCCCAAACTCTGTTTTCTTGTTCTTCAGGCCAGAATAATTGTGGGTTTTTATTGATGTTTTATCTATTCTATGTTCTAACATTGATCAGCCTTCAGGCAAAAAGCTGTAACCAGGTAACTCACTCTCTGCCATTGCCTTCTTCAAAATTTCAATGTTCCTCCAGAGTCTTGTTGCTCTTTTATCCACTTTCCATTGTCTTTGGATATATATATATATATACACTCCCCAGTACCAAATATATATTTGGTACTGGGGAGTGAATCCAGGGTGCTCAATCACTGAGCCCCAGCCCCAGCCCTTTTTTATATTTTGTTTAGAGACAGGGTGTCACTGGGTTCTGAGGCTGGCTTTAAACTCTCCATCCTCCTGCCTCAGCCTCTCAAGCTGGTGGAATTATGGGTGTGTACCACCACGACCGGCAGTATTTTTTTTAATAGTCCCCCCCCCCCTTTCTGGGAAAATCAGGTCTGGTAGGAGCCATATCAGAGCAGTTGCTGATTTTTTTTTAATTTATTTTTCAGTTGTAGTTGGACACAATACCTTTTTATTTACTTATTTTTTATGTGGTGCTGAGAATGGAACCCAGGGTGCTCTACTGCTGAGCCACAATCCCTGCTGATTCTTTTGCATTTGTATTTATTTAGTTGTTGGTTCTCTGTCTTTAGGGTTAAAGGCTTTCTGAAAATATCTGGTTTTATATGTTTGTTCTTGTTTAAGAAGTTCTGTGTGCTCACCATTATTATGAAAGGATGGACTTCAATGTAGAGTGATCAGATAAGGGCTAGCAAATTCCTTTGTAACTTCAAAATATTTTCTTCCCTCCCTGAATAATTTTTCTTGAGAATGGTATTCCAATTTCTTTTTTGGGAAATCTGCTTGGATGCATGCAAAGCAGAATTGAGGAAGGGTCTCACAATTCTACATTTAGATTTTTTTTTTTTGGTGATGGTATCAGGGAGTGAACCCAGGGGCACTTAACCACTGAGCAACACCCCCAGACCTTTTTATCTTTTGAGAAAGAGTTTTGCTAAGTTGCTTAGGGCCTCACTAAGTTGCTGAGACTGGCTTTGAACTTGTGATCCTCCTGCCTCAGCCTCCCAACCCACTGGGGTTATAGGCCTGTGCCACTGTGCTTGGCTACATTTAGATTTTTAATGCATCCCTTCATATTCAGCCAGCAGCTGGTCTTAACTGTGCCTGGTCACCTTGTACTACTGTGTCCCTGGTTCCATTTCTCCAAAGAATAAACCTTTCCAACTTATGTTGGGGTGATGGGTGGGGAAGCTGATCCAAAGGCCCAATTGTTTCTTAATCAAAACTTCAACTAAGTTTTCTGTTTTCAGCCTCACTCTTATCCCTTACTTAAGAGGCTCCAGGTACCTCCAGTGTCCTGGGCTTTTTGGAGTCCTGTTTGATTGGGTTCCTTATCGTTGACTCCCATGTCATTTCCCATCTCCAGGCATTTTTTGCTTTTTTTCCATTCTGCTAATTCATTTCCTACCCATCCTATTTGTCCACTGCCCTATTTTTGAAATATGGTCTGCTGTGGTCTCTATTCAAGTTCTCTATATCCTTTTGTGTTTATGCTTCTGTATTTGCATTTATTTGGTTGGTGTTTTAGAGGAAAGTAAATGTATATCCAAATAATAAGGAATCAGTTGGAGGAATCAACTTTTCTAGTAAATGGTAAAAACAAACTTTTCTCTTTGTATTTTACTGGAATCTTAATCAACTGGGAAAAAACAATATAACTTACTCTTCAAGCAAGAGAATCTAGCAGAGGTGGTGATGCTTGTGTGAGAGGTAGAATAAGAGGTTTTGACTGTAAGGAACTCGTAGGTCTTTCATAACAGAGGTTTTCATGGTTTTAGTGGTGAAAAATGAAGTTGCACTTCACCTTGATATATAAAACAGAAACAAATAATTATTTTCCCACCAGAAATATTTACAAAATGTTCTTTTGTAAAACCTATGAGCTCCTTCCAAAAACTTTGGGATTCCTCAGATATAGATGGAAAGCCACTGGGGGAAAAAAAAAATGGCATTAGCCCAAACAGTGTGAGCAGCCCTCTTCATGGTGTAAGCATGTCCGGAACAAAACGACACTCATTAAATTTTCTTGAACACCGGTTCTGTTCCCGGTATTATGTCGTGGGCTTTAGGGACATCATCTCAATTCTCACAACCACACTGTGAAGCAGGTGTAATAATTGGTGCCGTCTTGTAGGTGAGGAAATGGAGTTTTGGAGAACTTAAGTACTTGTACATGGATACACAGTTAGGGAGTACAAAAACTGGAACTCAAAGCCCGGGTCACCTAGCTACGACACAGGACACTGGGCATGTTCTGATGGGCTTTGCTCCTCAACCCCCGGATTCACCTGGAACCATCATGTGGATTCTGTTCACTGAGGGCTGCCTCTGTTCTTGACAAAAGTATCACAGAATAGTGTAAAACAAAACAAAACAAAAGCAACCCATGTCTCTAATCCTCAGGCAACGCCAGCTCCCAGATACCCCACCCTATTCTGCATCAGACCCCTGCTCTCCTCCGCAGGTCAAAGGTGAGTGCGACCCACCTGCCGCACATCTTGTGCTGTCCCTATTCTCGGACTCAGAGTAGCAAGAAAACTAGGCCCTTGATTGTGTCTTCCCCCAGGCGCGTGCTCCTGGACCCTGAGGCCAGCAGTTGTGCAGAATCGGGCTACCTTCCTCCACTCGGCAGCTGCAGCTGCCCCTGGGATGCTGCCTGCGCACCCGGCGCAGGGCACGTCTGCAAGGAGCGACTCCGGCCGAAGCCCGGGCAGCTTTCACAACTGCTACCCAAACACGGGTCATCCTGCCACTGCTCAGGACCAATCCGGGTCTTCCCATCTGGGGACAAGTTGTTCTTACCATCAGCAGCTGTTGTGCCACGTCTCCGGGTAAAGCTCAAGATATTTAGTTACAAGAGACCTCGCAGCCCGCTGCCCTGTGACCTAGAGAACGGGCAGCCCGAGCCTTTCCAGCAGATGGCAGTGTTGAGACGCAGATAGGCCCCGGCGGGGCCCGGGTTCCTGGCTTAGACCATCTTTTAATTAAAAACCCACTAAACCCAAGGTCCTCATTCAACCAAAAGCTGAAATGTCAGAAATCTGTAGGGAGATTCCAGGTAACGGAGGGATCCGTGTGCTTACGCAGGCTCAGCCAGACGACTCAAGGGGATTTGTAAATGAGCTCTCGGAAAACTGTCAATCAAACATTAAGGAATATTCTTTTCTTTTGCTTTTCTCCTTTTTATTCCGTCTTCTAGGTCTAGAAGGTGGCAAAGAAAGGAAGAATTATCAAAAATGGTGGTAAAACTCTACATTGAAAACATGCTCAGGTGTAAAACCTGCACCTGTAGTTGAAGTCTCTGAGTCCTCTGCCTTTTGAAAGTTGTAAGGTTATTTTTTTTCAGGAAGGTGAATATCAGGTTCATTGGATAAAACAAAACTAAGTTTCAGACTAATAGGGTTCAAGTAATCTTAACAGGCATTAGATTTAGGAAAGTCCAGAGTAGAGACCTGGGAAATTAAATTGGATTTAATGTAACATGTTGAGCAAAGAAGCCTAACCTCCCTTTTGGTTCCTTGATTTTAGAGCCTCATTGCCTCCAGCCAAGAAGAGAAAGTACACACAGATATTGGATGACTCAGAGGACTGCAGAGTGTGGGCCCACCATTCCAGACCATGTGAGCAAATCTGGCTGTGACAAAGTCAAAGACCTCAGTGTCTTGGCCATTGGATCAAAGCTTTTTACAGACCTTTGAGCAATCCTACAAAATTATGTTCTCTCTCATGGAGGGCAATGATAGGCTCTGGGAGTTAATTTCTTCCTTCTTGATGTTCTTCATGCAGGTGGGGTCACATAGGTGCTCCCAGGAAAGGTTGACTTTCTGTCCTTCTGGTGCAAGTGAAATGCCAGTCTTTCAATTTCAGGAGCACTGTGTCTAAGAAGACAGGCTGCAGGCCTTCTGGTGTGCCCACTGCTTTCTTGAGTGCAGTTCTCCTCAAATTTAATGTGCATAGATTAACTCAGGGGTCTTGGTAAAATGAAGATTCGGACTCAATCAATCTGAGCTGGAGTCTGAGACCTGAGTACCCAGATGAGGCCAATACTATGGGTTCACAGAAGACCTCCCAAAAAGCAAGACTTTAGAGTATTTCTCCAATGGAAGGAAAGTAGAGAGTTGAACTTTCTTTACACTCAAATCACATTGGCAGGTTTCTGATTGATCTTTGAAGTTATGTAAAATCATATTAGAAATCTTCCATCTGATGCCCAAGTGGTCAGCCTGTTTTTTTTTTTTTAATTTTATTTTATCTAAAATGTGATGCATTGTGCTTTGAGCTTAGAGACCTGATCAAGTTGGGAACAATTTGGTCTTTGGGAGTCTAAGGATTTGAATTTTCAGAAATTTCTTTAGCATTTGCCATAGCATTTGCTAGGGAAAAGGATAATACTCCAGGCCAAATTTATTAGCTACTGTAAATGCTCATATGCAGGCAGTGTGAACGGTGCCCCAAATTCAGGGGTTGGGAATCTCTTCTCTCCCCATGAGTCATCTTGGCCAGGACAACAAGTTTTCCTCTTGGGGCTCCTACTCCTACTCCTGTCCCTGAGCTCTAGAGGATTACACCACTCTGAAAGGTGGCTTTCTCACCACCTGAAGTTGCTTCCTTTGTCTTTAGCCACCCCTAGTTGGAGCTAGTCCTTTCAGGGATGTCTGGCTTCAGCTTCAGTGTGGGCTGTGGGGGTCCTTCAGTGGACAATGATGTCACCCCCTCAGCCAAATCCCACATATCATCATTCCCTGGGAGTGCTATGTCATGACTGCACTGAGTACCCAGCTTTGTAAAAGTGAACCTCTTACATAGATCCACCTTTTACATGGATCCACCATAACTGACATCTAACCCCTTCTTCCTAGAAAAAACAAAATGCTAAGTAAAGCCCCACCTTTTGATGACATAGAGCTCTTTGTCCACCTTCCTAAGCAAAGATACCCTAGTTTCTTCAGGGATCCCTACACCTAGCCTGCAGCTTCTTTATGATTCTCAAACATAAAGCCTGAACAAATTTCTAGCCAGACAGGGGAACCATCTGTTCACTTTCCTCCAGATGCACCAGCTCAAAGTCACTCAAACCTTCCAAGAGTTTCCTCAACAGACTGGATTGTTGCTCTGGCCACTCCCAGAGTTAAGCTCCATCCTGTGATGGTTTTTCTGCTGCCTATCCCAGACAGGGCATTGATTTTTTTTTTTTTTTTTTACCATCTTCAAGTCCTGGGAGAGTAACTGAAATGTTTCAACACATAGGAAACCCTGAAGTCCCATTTAAAGGTCAGTAAAAAAGCTGATAAAGATAATTGGTTCCAGACAACTGTTCAAGAATGAAAATGAGCAGGTCCCCAGGGCCAGAGGGAGGCAGGGAGACAAAGGCAAAGACTTAGTTAATCCAAATGCCATGTTTTCATTACAGTTTATATTTTTAGCACAAGTTTTAGTGGAGAGCTCCCACTGATGTTGCAGAGGAGAGGGGTTTTTACAAGGTCCTGGGGAAAGAACACAGTAATAGAGGAAGGGGAAACTTCTGCCAGTCTTATAGGCAGCAGTAGGTTTGCCAATTTTTAATGGGAGATTTCTAAATCAATCATTTAGGCTTTTCTGGATCTTTTCCTAAGAGGTACATGTTGGCCAAGGGTTCCAAGATCCCATTTATTGAGGTCTAAATGTAGAATTCCTGGGTTGGTAGGAGCAGATGTAAAATCTTACTTAGAGAGAAAACCACTGGTAGGCAGGCTCCTGTTAGCTGGTGCTTGGCCTCACTCAACCAAATAAAAGAGGTTCAAAGTCTCCCTGAGAGGCTTCAGCCTTCATATATTTTGAGCCTCATATGTGAAAGGGGTTTCCAGCTCCAGAGCCAGAGCTGTTGGCCCATGATGACAGGTACATTGGCTGTGTTCACCTTCTAGAATCAGGAAAGTGCCAGTCTCATCTGTCTGGCATCTGGGAACTCTCAGATAATCTTTCTTGATTATCAAATGATAATAATTTCCACTTATCTCTGAGATTTGTTTAGAGCAAAGTACACACAATATTTTGAAAGGCGTCAGAGGCAAGCTTTCCATTTCCTCCACTGGGTGGGACTCAGGCATTTGCTGCCTTCACACTTCTGTTTCTCTCTGTGTTAGATTTTCTCAAGAGATCCGCAGACTTGCATGAAGGGAAGAGGAGTGTTCGAACCCTAGCTCTTCCACTCAGCAGCTATGACACCGGGCAAATGCTGTCAGGACTTAGAATCTCAGTTTCTATACTAGTTAATGAGATTAAGAAACTTTGCTTCACGACCACTCTAGAAATGTTTGGTGGCCTCTCTGCCAACCTGAGAGTAGACCAGGAATAGAACATATCATATCATATTATTCCATTTCTAAAAACACCTCTGTATGGTTAGATTTAAGAACAATTATCAGTTTTTGACAGGAGAAATTATTTACTGGAAGAAGGCCTTTGAGGGGGGGGGTCACCTAGAGGGCTGGAAGCAACCTGTTGCTTGATTTAATGGTCATTACACAGAATTCATTTCATAAGAAAATAAAATTGTGTACTCATGATCTGTGTACTTTTCTTTATATATAAAATACTCAGATAAAAAAGTTTATTGAAAAAGAAAAGGATCCTCACCTTGGAGATGACTTTAGGAGCTGGTGAAATACTAGGTGAAGTGTCTGTGCATGTATACAGAAATCACCCAGAGTAGCAGCTATTATTGTTAGTAATAATAATAAGTCCCAGAATTAGGCTCAGCTTCTGTCTGGAATTTCAGCGTGGGTCTGTGGTCCCTGGGGCCTTATCAGTTGATAAACAGCTCACAGGAAAGCTATGACTGTGTCACTTTTACTGTTTTGAAACCTTTGCTGTTGTGATAGGCAGGGCAGGAAATGCTATGATTTCTGAGGATGATGCCAATAGTCCCAGTCCCCTGACCACGCTCCCTATCAGTGTCTGGAGGAGTGGAGCTGGCCTTTGACCATGTATCTGGGCACATTGACCTTGTTGCCAGGCTTGAATAGGAAGCTGGCTGTGTTAGCTGGTTTGTGGCCAAGTACCGCCAATAGTTACCTAGAGTTATGTGGAGGCCAAGCAGCATTTCCCAAGCATATCTGAGTCCCCTCACTGTGATAATGACAGGGTCACTAATATCCAAAGGCAGTGTTATTTAAATGCTGTTGTGGCAGTTGCTGGACTAAGCACTTCACAGACATTATTCCTTCATGGGATCATTACACCATCCGTGGGAGGTGGCTATTCCCACTTTTCACATGAGGACATGGAAACTCAGCTTAAATCATTTTCTTAGGAATGTTCAGCCATTAGGTAGTTGTGATTCAAACCCTTTGACTCTTCCTTGACCTTCTCTCCATTGTAGGAGAAATGAAGAAGGAAGGAAGCACTGGTTTCCTCCTTTCTCTGAATTTGATGGAAGCAGAAATGTGGAAGGGCTTTATTTATTTATTTACTTTTTCAAAAAGATTTTAGGACAGGCAGCTTTTGGAGGAGTGAGGGAAGGAGAAGATCCCAGCTTTGCCCACCTCCAATGTCCTTAGATGGGAAGAAGTTTTTCAGGATTTTCCAAAATCTCTCTAACATGGGAGATTTGGCCTTATAAAAACCCAAAAAAATACATGTTTCGTTTAGGTGACATTTGATGACGATACTCCAAGAAAATCTCATTTTCTGTGACATTTGAGATCAAAAGCAACTGGAAGCAGGTCTATTGATTTACTTATTTCAAGAAGACCTCAATAGAAGCCTAAAGAAAGGAAAAGTTAGATGAGCAAAAGAAAACCCATCCCTTTGCTACTGCATTTCCCAAGCTCTGGGCTAAGTGGCACATTCAATAGAAGTTAATGTCCTATTTCTGGGTTATTGTTGCCAGCCTGCACCTGGTCTTACCAACGCCCACTGTTTCCCTTTCACTCCTGACGTCAGGCATGAATGATGGTAGGGGTGTTAGAAGAAAAGGGAAGCAGCAAATGTACCAATAGCATTTTACATAAACACAATCTGAGGTTGAATTGCACAGTTTGGGAGGCATATTCAGATTAAGACAGAGAGCTTGCAGGGATTATTCAAAAATAGTGGTCATCATGTGAAAAGGCTGTTATTTGACCATTTTTGATGAACAAAAGTGGCAATTTCATAGAGTTGATATTACATGCTAACAAGAACTCTGTTACTTTATCTTGGTTTGAACTTCTCGAGGTGTTTTCACTTTATCATTTTATTCTCTATCTAGGAAGATGGGCAGCACACATTTTTAATTTATATTCTACAATGGAGAGAAGTAAGATAGTAAGTGAATAAATAACTCATCTACATTCAAAAGGGTAATGAAAGCCACAGAATCTTGGTGCCACCAAGACCTGCAACAAATTAGGGTATATTGGTTGCAATTAACAAAAACAAAAACATCAAATTGCCTTATACGCAACAAAGCAAAAGAAAGAAAGAGCAACAAAACAAAACAAACCCTTTAAAACCAGTGGCTCTATTGGCTCCTGTTTCTTAGGAGGGTACAATTGGATCACGGAACTCAAGTCAAATCATCTGATCTGGTGCCCATCTTTGTTAACTGCTTCTGCTGGCATAACTTCATTCCCAGATGGACTTTTCCCTCATGTTCCAAAATGGTCTCAGCAGCTCCTGGACATGTTATCTCATGGGTTCAAACCTCATGGAAAAGAGTGAGCACCTTTGAACCCACATTTCCCAAAGTGCTGAGATCCACTCTGCTTGGGTTGGATTAGCCCACGTGGCCACCTCTGATGCAAGTACCAAATACTGTACTTTGATCCATTAAGACCCTCCTAGGGCTGAGAGTCAACTTCTCTGAATCACATGGTAGAAGTAGTAGATTGATATTAAGGATGAAGTTTCCTATAAGTGTCCACCACCTCCCCATAGCGGTCACTGATCCCAAGTTGCTTGTCTTACTGATGAGGACACAGGCAGCAACATGCCTCCTGCCTCCCAGCATTTGACACCTGCCCGAGGTCACTCTGCCTCACACATGGCCATGCAGCTGTCTGTGAATCTAGGAAGAAGAATCTAGTAGGAAGAATCTAACTCACCTGTTTCTTTGCAGTGACAGGTAGGAGTCACAACAATGAAGTACACGACCTTGACAGCGAGGGACAGAATGGGATGCCTGTAGACCAGTGCTCTCCTTCCCTGAAGTGGCAACCATACCAAAGTGTTCCTTGGCATAGTTTATTAAACAGTCATTATGAAAAACTGTAAGTGGCCTCCCCAATGCCTGGGAGGGGGTGGTGGTAGTGGAGGGCTAGAAGCTGAGGGGGAAGGGCAGTGCTGGATCTCAGTACTGAACCCAAGTATTTGGGCTTGGGTGTCACCCCATCAAATGGGATGGTTCAATGAGAAAGTGTCTGTCATACACCTGTTTTGCATCCTGGCTGAAGGATAGTTGGAACTTGGGCTTCTGGCCTTCAGGACCCAGACTTGTAACTCTTACTCATTATAATTTACCTACCAAATGCTGGGGGCAGAGGGAATCTTTCTGGGATCTCATGCCCAGTTTAAACTAAAAGCTGGAAGATTGAGTTTTCCCAATACACTAACATTTAGTCCAGCAGTTAATTTATAATACCACAAAAGATATTTTTGGGGCCACATTAAGTTGTCATCCAGTGACCAACTCTAAAATCACTATTGTCAACACATTGCATATTTTCAATGTTTAGCCTGCAACCATAGTTGGTGGTTTCTTTATATTAAGAGACTGAAATCAAATCATACAAATTATCCTAAAATTAGAAAAGTTTCACCTTATTTTATAACACTACAGTTAAAAAAATAAATGTGCACTCATGCATTATTGCTCTTTAACGTACTTCTCTTTATTCCTTAGGGTATAATTTATCAACCCAAGGCTGCTGTTATTTTCCTTCGTTATAAATACCTTTTTGAAACACTAAAAAAAAGAGTCAATGGTTAAAGAAATAGGATTTTGAAGTAATAAATATAATATGAAATGAGATACATTGAGTGATAAACTTGAAGACCTCCTTGGTATTTTCCAAATTCAAATATAGCAAAGTTTATCATTAGGATGTTTATGTTGGACCAGAAGGAAGAAATATTTATCTTAAAATTAAGCCTAAGCCAGGGTGTGATTACAGGCACTCCCCTGTAATCCCAAGACAGATTAAATACCCCTATTATCCCAACAACTAGGGAGGCTAAGGCAAAAGGACTATGCATTTGAGGCTAGCCTCAGCAACTTAGCAAGGCCCTAAGCAACTTAGTGAGACCCTGTCTCAAAATAAAACAATAAAGAGGGTTAGGGATGTAGTTCAGTGGCTAGGTGCCCTGGGAGTTGGTGTGTTTAATAGGAGGCAAAGGACACCAGTTGTTGTATAATTGAAATGTCATGACTTCATATCTTTGCTATTGTGTGAGATCAGAAAATGAAAGTAAGAATCTATGGGTTTTGGTTTTGAGTCTCAATCTTTATTTGATTTTCTTGGGGCACAATCCACATTCTCTCTGAAGCATTAGTACCAATGTATGACAGTGTCCTACACAGGCACATGATTTTTAAAACCCTTAATACTTTTCCATCTGTATGCATCTGAGTTGATCAATCTTTGAGGTATTATCTCTCTCTTTTTACTTGAAGAGATTTATTTAAAAATTTGTTTGAACAGCTTATCTCTGCTCCAACAAACTGGAAAAAAAGGGAAAACAGAGATGATATCAATTCAAAGGTAGAGAGGCAAATTTATTTTGAATACTTTGCCATAATTCACTTTTCCTAAGCAAAAAGGAAGGTAAATAAATTCATCCAGTTTATAATTCAGGCTCTCTTGATTTTACTAGTCATGCCATTGAGAGAGAAAAATCACTTGTTTTTTTCTTTGATAATTATGTAGACTATATTATAAAATATCTCCCTAAATTATGTAAAAGCAATGGAGTTAGGGTTTAAAATTTATTTAACTTTTATTCTGAATGATGTTTCAAAGTTGTGCTATAAAATAGTTTTTTTAAAGTCAGTTTAATTGACTTGATGTTTAACTTTTGATGTCAAAAACATAATTGCCTCATAATTTCAGTGGCTTGGGAGGGTGAGACAGGAGGATCCCAAGTTCAAAGCTAGCCTCAGCAACAGTGAGGTGCTAAGCAACTCAGTAAGACCCTGTCTTTAAATAAAATGCAAATAGGGCTGGGGATGTGGCTCAATGGTGAGTGCCCCTGATTGAATCTCCAGTATATCCCCCCCCAAATAATAATAATTGCATTCTCAGGTAGATTTCTATAATCAGAGATTGGCCTTTAAGGCCCAAAATCATCTTCAGTATAATTCTGGTTGGTTGATTCAGGTTTTCTTAAATTACAGACTAATGATCATGTCTGGGGTATACACCTTACCTTCTTCTTTTGGAATTTTTGACAGTTAAGCATGGAATATCACACACACACACACACACACAAAAAAAAAAAAAATTCCTTTTTTCTTCAAACAAAGAGTTTTTTATTACCCTTAATAGTGAGTTTATACAATTCCATCCATCAAGGCCTTAGAGTGTAAATTAGCAGATTAGTTCTAGAAACCTGGCTCACTATAAATTTCGCAGATGCCCTAACACATACAGGTTTATCAAATTCTTCATTCAATGAATTTACCTTCTGCTATTGGTGGGCACCATGATTGTGAAGCCTTTAACTTATTAGCTACTGAAGGTAGTCAGTGACTCAGTGACTTGATCCATTGAGGAGGTGCTTAACTTACAAAGAACATGAACATTCTTTTCCTGCAAAACCCAATAATGGTTTCTGTTTCTGGAACTGGAGCAAAGATTAGGGACTCTATGTTGTTATTATAATGGCAGCCATCCAAATTGAGATCCCAGGAGGCAAAGATCCACAAAGTAGTGTAGTACTCATGGTTCCGTAGTACTCAAGTTTCTTTCCTGAGAAAAGAAATCCATATTTAGGAACCCTGAATTAAAAATCATTCCATAGCTACAACCTGTATGGGAAAAACTCACCAACTTTTATATTCTCCTCTCTACTTTATCATGAACGCACTTAATTTGTTTCCTTTGAATTAACATTTTTAGAATATTTCATTAAACATCTTACACTCAAAGGATTGCTATTAAAAAAAGAGCACGAGGAACTGAAGTTGTGGCTCGGTGGTAGAGCACTTGCTTAGCATGTATGAGGCACTGGGTTCGATCCTTAGTCCCACATAAAAATAAATAAATAAATGTATTTGTGTCAATCTACAACTAAAAATTGAAAAAAAAAATTAAAAAGTGACAATGATAAAACAAACAAAGCAAAAGTCTGATTAGCTATCCGGCCATCATTCCCATTCCTTCTTCAACAAGGAAAGTCACTCTGGTAGGTTTCTAGCACCATTACCAGATTGGAGAATAAAAAGGAAATGACCATACTCTGTTAAAAAACAGGTTTCCAGTTAGCAGAGTAACTGGATCTGATGACTTTGGTTTAAAACTATTCCTGGCAATTCTGACCAGTTTGCTTTTTCATACCTGTACCAATGGACTTAATAAATTCACTCATTTGAGTAACGATGGCAGAGCTGAAGAGACCTTTTTTTTTTTTTTTTTAAAGGAGGAAAGAAATTAATTCTATGCCAGATATTCCTAGTAACACGGTGATTTCTCAACTTTTCACTTACATCTTTGCATTGTGTTGTGGAGTCAAATTAAGCGTTTAGAAAGCACAAAAGGGATAGGGAGTCTAAGGAAACAGTGCTTCTATTTGGCAATAATTGAACTGCTTCCTTGTGAGAAGAAGATAAAAAGCTGGGAGAGAGCCCATTGTGTTTTGAAAGATTATTTTCATTTCCTCAGTAAAAATTCAAGACATCTATTGATTAAATATAGCAAAAGGCGCCTCCAACACTATATTTTCTTGAAATGTTTTTACAATTGATATCATCAGTGAAAGAAAATGTATAGAAAATATTTATAAAAAATTTTTTTTTGATTCCTCTTTTCATAGACCTGATGTGGGCTATCAAGTTGTCACAGACAAAGGATTTAATTTCTCGCCAGCAGATGAAGCTTTTGTTTGCCAAAAGAAGAACCATTTTCAGATAACCATTCACATCCAAGTTTGGGGAAGTCCAAAATTTGTTAAAACCCAAATGGGCCTAAAGCCAATAGAAATGTTTTACTTGAAAGCTTTTGGAATTAAGGTAAATTTTTAAATTTAGCTTAATATAATTCAGTCAACATTTATTAAGTGTTCCATTTATCTATGGCTGCGTAATTTACCATCTCAAAACTGACATAAAATAATAATTATTTATTTGGGCTACAAATGGGCAACTTGTTCCAGGATTGGCTTTAAGACAACCCTGTTCAGGAGTCGTCTGCTGGGCAGCTCAGATGGGCCATTTCCAAGATGGCTCACTGACATGCCTGTCACATTTGGGCTGGCCACAGTCTGGAGCTCAAATGGGACCGTAGCTGTGGGATCTTAGCTTTTCTCCATCTCTCTAAGAGATAGTTTGCACTCCCTCACTGCATGGTGAATGGGTTTAAAGAATGAGTATTCCCAGACACAGGAAGTGGATGCTGACAATTTCTGAAGACTGAGCTCAGAAACTGGCACAGCACCACTTCAGACTATAGTTTTTGTAGTTTTCAGTGTATAAATCTTGTCCTGCTTTTACTTTTATTTTTATTTAATTTATTCTTCATTATTTTATTCTTATTGATGCTGGTGCATTTTTCATATGGAGTAGACTCGTAGTTTTTACCAGATTCTCTAAGAGAAGTTTAATTTTAAAAAAGACAAAGAACCAGCCAGGCACGGTGGTACATGCCTATAATCCCAGTGGCACAGGAGCATAAGATGGGAGGATCACAAGTTCAAAGCCAGCCTCAGCCTCGGTGATGTACTAAGCAACTCAGTGAGACACTGTCTCTAATTAAAATATGAAAAAGGGCTGGGGATGTGGATCAGTGGTTGAGTGCCCCTGAGTTCAATCCCTAGTATCCCAAATCCCTGCAAAAAACCAAAGAACCACTAATTTAGACAGTATCCCTTTTCCATGGTTTAATAGAGGGGAAACTGAGGCCTGGTGATGTTATATAATCCATCCAAGTTAGTAAGTGACAGAGTTGAGTTTAGAATTCAGGTAGTATGACTTCTGAGCAGTCAAAAGGTATTTATTAAATTATCACTTCTTAGCCAGCTCCTTAGCAGGCACGAGTATTCATTATCTACATATTTCATTCTGATGGTCAGCTTGGGCTTGGGTATGGGATATCCTAAAATGAGGCTTGGTTACTGAATACAGTGGTATGGTTGGGATCTGGAATGTCTCCCAAAAGCTCATGTGTTGAAGGCTTGGTCCTCAGTGCAACAGTGTCCATGCAGGTGTGACCTGCAAAAATTCTAACGTCCCCAATGAGATACTCGATTGCATGGATTAGTAATTAAATGGACTACTGGGAGGTGGTGGAAACTGTAGGCAGGTGGGGCATGGTGGGAGGAAGTAGGTCACTGGGGCCATTAGGGACGTCTCCTTGTCCCTGGTCCTTTCTCCCACCCTGTCTCCCCTTCCTCTTTCTCTGCTTCCTGGCTACCATGAGGTTTCTGCCTTGACACCAGCTGAACATGGACTGAAACCTCTGAAACGGTGAGCCAAAATAAATCTTTCTTCCTCTAAGTTGTTTTCCTCGGGTATTTGTCACAGTGATAAAAAGATGATTAACGCACACATCAACTCTTGTGCTCCCAACACAGCTCTTAAAACAAACAACAACAAAATAAATAAATACAAACAACAAGGAAATAAACAATAAAACATACTTTTCCTACTGTGGAAGTAAAAGGATTTCATTGTAGAAAAATTTTTTTTAAATATATATTTCTTTTAGTTGTCAATGGACATTTATTTATTTATATGTGGTACCGAGGATTGAACCCAGTGCCTCATGCATTCCAGACAAGCGTGCTACCTGCTGAGCCACAGCCTCAGCCCTCACTGTAGAAAATTTGAAACATAATAGAAATATATGGGGGCTCAGGATGTGGCTCAAGCAGTAACCCACTCGCCTGGCATGCACGGGGTGCTGGGTTCGATCCTCAGCACCACATAAAAATCAAATAAAGATGTTGTGTCCACCGAGAACTGAAAAATAAATATTAAAATAAAAAAAATAATAGAAATATATGAAGAAGAAATAAAACTCATATTCAGGATGCATCATTTGGTAGCTTAATTTTTGTTATTAAAATTAATTTTGGCTGGGGTTATGGCTCATGGTAGAGTGTTGCCTGGCATATGTGACGAACTGGGTTCAATCTTAGCACCACACATATAAATAAATAAATAAATAATAAAGGCTCATTGACAACTAAAAGTAGCACATAACTTTAAAAAATTAAATGAATCTCATATTGCTAATATTATGTTTTGAAATACATGATATTATTAAGAACCCCATAAAATATTGTTTACAAAGATGATTCAGTTTTACATCCTAGAGATGCATAATGTATCCTGTACTATTGGAAGTTTCACTCACTTCCAATATTTTTAGTGTTATTAATAAAACTACACTGAACATCTATATGCACCCAGCTTTGCATGAGGCCAAATTCCTAAGAGGGAATTTACACATCAAAAATGTGAACCTTATGAAAACTCTTGATGTAGGCTGCTCAATTGCTTTCCAGAAAGATTGTTAAAATGCAAATACCCACAAGCTACATATTACATGCCTGGTTTCATTAGGCTCTTGCCATTATTCATGGAAATAAGTAAGCAGTAGGAAAAAAAGTATGTAGTAGGTGCTGAACAAATGTCACTTTCTATATTCTACTTATTTATATTTTATATTGTTTCTTTATATTAGAATATAAGCTTCCCCAAGAGCAATTATTTTTGTTTATTTTGTTCACTTCTTATTTCTAATGTTTAGAGCAGTCCCTGGAACATAGTAGATGCTCAATAAGAGTTTATAGAATGGATGAAAAAATGAAGGAATACATGCCTTTGTGCTGCCTCGCTCCTGTATTTGCCTCCCCATGTTTCAACCATCTATAGGCCACTCTGTGTTTATTGCTTACCTGAAATACTCTGTTGTCTTGTGTTGTTGTTGTTTAACCTTGTAGGTCTTTGCTTGTTGTGTCATCAATGGTGCACTGCTTTAAGGCAGGAACCATGATTTTATATGTTTTTCCAGTGATTTACAATCCCTGCCCAAAGTCTAGCATGGTGCCTTGAAGACCTTTTTAAGTACTAAAATATTGTCTACTAATGAACATTTTTATTAGTAAATAAATTAATTTGTTAACTCTTTAAGTAATTTACTTTTTGTTGTTCCATATAGGTTGAAGCCACCAATCAAATAATTGCTATTGAACAGTCCCAAGCAGATAGGAGCAAAAAAGTTTTCAATCCTGTTAAGTAAGAATTTCTTTTCTGAATTCCTAGGTGAATGTTTTGGGATGATCTATCATCTAATTTGTTTTGCTTATTTAAGATGAAATTCACTGTTAGAATCTAAATTAGTAATAGTATGTCAATATTGTAAGTGCATATTTACCAACAAAAATAAGATTGGTAAAATACATCGAAATAGTAGCAGAAATTCTTTATTAAAAGATCCATTTAAAAAATAATTCTTTATTACTAAAAACCTTACTAATACATTTGGTTCCATAAAGTAGATTATAGCTATATCTTCCTCTCAATTTTTTATTTAAATTAGCATGGTGTTGATTGGATTAATTTCAAGGTTCCAGATCCAAGCTGGTATACAATTCATTTTTCTTATTTTTTTAAGACTACATTGATAGATGGCTGAATGGATTCCAAGATAGAAAGCATGCACCACTGGTAGAATGCATAGCAATATGGCAGTCCAAAGTTCTGTCTCTAGAATGATTTGGAGTGGGATTTGCTCTTTGGTTCATTTGGCTGGGAATGCAGTCAAGACAGCTCAGGATTTCAACCCTCAGTCAACCCGTTTGGGCTGGGAAGAAGATGGTCCTACAGCCAACAAATCAGGCACTTGGACAAACAGACTCAGATGGCTGGTACATCTGGTTCTCCGTTGCCTGAGCAGGCTGGGCATAGCCTTCCTATGGAGGAGGCTGCCTCCTGTCACTAGACTAGGGAAGGACAAGTACTTAACCGGAAACCAAGGCCTTCAGGAAGAGCCTAAAGAAGTTGCTTGCTATGGAGGTGAGTGCTATAGCAACAGCACAGACGAAAGGCATCTTTCCTCCCCGCTGTGAAAATGACAGAACCCATGTGCAGTGTATGGAGAGCACAGCCCTCATGCGTCACAAACTCTGGGCGGAGCTTGTGCTGAGTGAGCTTTTCTTGGTGGCTTGAAAGTCATTCCCTGGCCTTCCCTGGCAGCCACTCCTGACCCTGCTGTGGAGTGTTGACTGGTAATTGGTGGTTGGAATAAACTGTCCTTCACGGTGTGATGAGCACTGGGCTCTAAGCACACTGGACCCATTTGAGAGTTTAAGGAGTGGATTGGGTATGATCAAGGACTCTGTGTTCTCTCATGATCTCTTGGTGTTTCTGCTGTTCATTTTAGAATTGACCTACCTGCTGACCAGGTCACTAAAGTAACGCTGGGACGTTTACACTTCAGTGAAACCACGGCAAACAACATGAGAAAGAAGGGGAAGCCAAATCCTGACCAGAGGTATTGGTGCCCCTGCACACACCAGGTGGCCAGTCACACTATTTGATCAGGAAGTAGCCTAAGGGCAAACTGGGTCTCCTTAAACTGCTTTCCTCCTTTCTCTGACTCTTTCAGTTTAATAGTATATCCCATTTACCATCGGTGTCTTTCTCCTCCCATCCTCACTCTTCATCATGCCCTCCTGACCAGCCTTGATCCCACCATGTCTCATTGCCATCTTGAATGGAAGACTGATAGCATTTCTCAAACGTGTGCACTGGTCATGAAGCACGGCTGTAACTTTTTTGATTAAAAAAGAAAATAGAATTGCCTTCATGATTTAGACTTAGGGTTCTCAAAGTGTGGTCCCAAGAGTAGCAGAGAGAGTAATACCTGGATGTTAGAAATTCAAGTTCTCAGATCTCACCAAAAACCTACTAAATCAAAAACTCAGGAAGTGGGCTTAGCACATTGTTTTTTTGACAAACACTCCAGGTGACTCTGATACAATGCATAAGTTTTGAGAGCCACTGGTTTTAGAATCAAGGTTTTGGTATTGGGCAGAATTGAGTTTAAACATTTGATGTTGCCATTTACCTTGGGCATGTAACCTAGACTCTCAGAAACACATTTTCCTGTCTTATGAATGGTGACACTAACAATTCCTACTCGAATAAGGTTGTTTTAGGGACCCAAGTGAAATAACAGGTAAACTATGTCGTAGCCCAGCATGAAACATTTTGAGTTCCCAATGGCAGTTAGTAACAATACTTGTGATATTTATTATTCTTACTGATTTATTTTAGATACATGAGCAGACTCTTGTTCTAGATGAATCAAAGAACCTATGTAGTGTTATGAAAGAATTTGTTAGCTTTTTTTTTTTTTCATGCAGTTTTTAAAGCCAAAGCTTTTCTAGTAGGGATAGTTTTTGTTTTGATGGTCAAGCAACAGTTTAATCTTAAAATCATCTCATCAGTTTTGAAGAAGCATTTGGAGTACAGAAGACCAAAACTGCCTTGAGAGCAAATGGAAGGAAGGTTCAGGTCTTTGATTAAAGTTAAAACCTGAGAAGGTGCCGGAGGCACAGCCCGGAGGTCAGGGTGGGTATGGTGGGCTAGTCCTGCTGAGACCAAGCCCAGGACACGTGACTTGTGTGTCTCTGGACACAGGGACCTTTGGTGGCTTCCTGTTGTGTTTGTGAGGAGTCCTGTGCTGAGGGCCCAGGAATGGTGAGGGAGGCCAAATCAGCACAGGCGGGCTGAGCCCATGTTCCCGCCAGTATCTCTTCCCACAGGGGGCCTGCAAAACAGCTCACAACCACCTCCAACTGGACATGGGGCAAGTGGGGGACAATAGCATGTAAATCAAATAATTGCTCTCTCATTTCACCTGGGGACGAAGGTTAAAGCAGAAGGGAAAAGACAGTCTCTAAATCAGTAAACTCAGCTAGGTAAGTTCACTACTGATTAACTGTTGCATGAATTGTGTCTCTGTTCCCGATGTGTTGATGTTGGTCTGCTGTTTCTGAACTAGATACTTCATGTTGGTAGTTGGACTGTATGCTGCTAACCAAGATCAGTTCTATCTGTTGTCTGCCCACATCTCTGAAAGGATCATTGTAAGGGTAAGCTCTATTCTCTAATTATTCTGCATCCTGGCTTCTTTTCTCCTTTGTAGAAAGGATTTGAATTTCCAATGACATGCTTGAAGTACTCTATGTCTTAATTGATGATAATGATGATGATAATGGTAACATTAGAAACTACTTCTTTTGTTTTTACACGGTGGCTCTTAACCAAGGCCAATTTTGACCCTTAAGGATCATTTGGCAATGTTTGGAAACATTTTTAGTTGTCACAACTGGCATCTAGTGAGTAAAGACTAAGGATGCTGCTCAACACCTTACAATGTACAGAACAACCCCTAGGCAAAGAATCATTCTTCCCCAAATGCATATGATCCTGAGATTGAAAAATACTGATTTTTGCTCTGTGTTTTAGGCACTGAGCTAAACAATCTATACATGACATCATTAGACATTGTTAGACAATCTGCATTATATTCTTGAAGCCCAGAGGAATCGAGGCTCAAGAGGGTAAATAACTTGCCCGTGATCCCACAGCCTGTAATGATGGAGCCTGGATTATAACCCAGCTTTCTCTGACTCGAAAGCCCACAGGGTGAGCAAAGTGCCAGGGGGAGTTGTCAGTTGCCCCAAAGTAACTGGTGACCCCAGGAAATCTGGGCCACTGTCTAGCTCATAGGAACGGCTCAATGCATTTTGCAGAAGGATCACAGCTGTGGACAAGAGTCTTGGCAGCCAAACCCAAACATCAAGCTGTTGGCAGCTGCAGCAGCAGCTGCGTGAGGTAAGGCTGGCCACTGCTAAGAATGCCAGGGCATGAGGTAACAGGTAACCACAGGCCCGCGGCCCTGGGAGGGGCCCTGTTGTCATCACTCTTTTGAAGTGATACAAGGAGGACGTGCAACTCCAGCAGGGAAAGTCATTTGCTGCTGGCATGCTCAGGGACGCTGTTCATCTAAGGCCCTGGGGGACAGATCTGCCCACTTGGGAGTGGCGTCTCTCCTTGCCTGCTGTTCTGAAACAAAGGGCCCTCTGTAATTCTTTCAGTCAATTAAAAATAATAAGCCACCTATTAGTGGAAATCCTTCAATGACCTCTCAGAGTTTTAGTGGAGGTGAAGTAATGATATGGAGTCAACACCTCATGGTTTCGGATGGCTCTGTGAAGGCCACCGTACGTGCCTCAGGCTGGTTTTTGGGGGGGACTTGACATCATCTGAGGCAAGTGAGGTGCCTCTGAGCAAAGGCAGACAGAGATCTTTCCTGCCTCAAGCCCAGTACAGAGGTGCCTGTCCAGCCCAGGGCAGGGTGTCTTAGGCATCTGATGTAATCTGGGATTCCCTGACTGTTGCAGCAAATCTGATTTAAAGTCTGGAAATTGAGATTGCTTCTTGTTTCTGATGTTGCTTTGGAAGAAATAAAGACTGTCATTGTTTTCTTTCTTACTCCCGCCCTCCTTTTTTTTTTTTTTTTTTTTTTTGGTACTGGGGATAGAATCTAGGGGTACTTTACCCTGAGCTACATCCTCAGCCTATTATTATTATTATTATTACCATCATCATCATCATCACCATCATTTATTTTGTGACACGGTTTTATGATCTTGCTAAGTTGCTGAGGCTGGTCTGAACTTAAAATTTTCCTGTTTCAACCTCCCAAGTCACTGGATCACAGGCGTGTACCAACACGCCCTACGATGTGTCACTATTTTCCAAGTTGGCTTAGACCAGGTATTGTGATGGTGCTGTTCTGAGCCGTGTGACTTGTGCTTGAGTCAGACAGGCCACTAGTTACCTTCGTATTTTGAATAATTTACCTGGCAACAAGGTCTCTCCATTTGTTGCTGGCAGCTCCTGCAAAGCTGAACTGCAGCTGCACAAGTCCTCATTGCACAGGAGCAAGGAGAGGGAGAGGGAGGAGGTTTTCTGCTTCCTGGCTTTCTGTTAACCAGAACCTCTTGGCTAACTGGCACCTCCTCATACCAAAGCACAGTGACAACTAGCATATGTGATGACTTTGAGTGAAAGTTTCTGTAAGTCACCTTCAGTATGAATATGAAAATCATTCAATTGCACTCAGCATAGATTGGGTGTATTGTTATTTACTAAAGTTTTATTCTAAAAAGATGATTGGGCCTCTCTCTCCTATAGAGAGATGGCCTTTATTTGTCAGCTAAACTCTTGTGTGTATCTCTAAAACAAACCCCAAAAAACAAAACAAAACAAAAAAACCCAACCAACCAACTGAACAACAACAACAACAACATGACAGATGAGTGTAAGGTGTTTCCCTAGCTATAATTTTGGGTTAAAGAGAATATTCTGTAGTTGTTTTTGGCAACACAAGGTTAGCCTAATATTGATACTCACAGAAACCCTCACATATTCAACTGAAAATATCTCATGGATATTATTTCATTCTAACTCCAAAACACACAAGTGAAAATGAATGTAGAATTTTCAGTCTATTTAATTAATATTTAAACCAGAAAACCAAGAGAAAAGTTGAATTTAAGGAATAACATTACTCTTTGATTCAGTGAGTTTTAGAGGTGTCCACAGCAAACATTTCCCTATGCATATGATTTGGGCAGAGGGCAGATCAGTCTATATTCTACACAAGAGTCAAATGTGGCCCTAAGAGCCATGGCTCTGTTCTGTTAGTTTGACCTTCAGAATAAAGACAAATTCAATAATTAAAAAAACATTACAGGACCTGACTACATTAAATGAACCTCAAACTGCATTTAGCAAATTGAAATTCATTTTGTGGACTAAGGACCACTTCTCCAAATGGTAGAGATAAACGTTTTACTCTTTGGTAGAGGGTGACGGTATGAGGGCCACACCTTGATGAGATTTAGGCTCCAGGAGGTGTCCAGGAAGGACACACCATGTTTGTCAGAATTCTCCTTGGAGAGAGAATGGCAGGCAGTACCCAGTAATTGTTCATCTGTATTGTCAATCAAAACAGCTTTAGAAATACATTATGTTCCTGTGGTGTAAATTGACCAATTTAGTGGAAATTAAGGTTTATTCCAGAGAACAGATTTATTTCCCAGGTCTTTGTTTTTGGGACCCTTCTCCAATGGAGTCTTCAGTTTCCTTTGTTAATGACTAGGTTTTACTTCAGCTCCACTTTCCTTCTGAAACACTTAATTACACCTGTTTTGGAGTGCTGTGTTGCAGCAGGAGGGCAGATTATGTTTGTCTGCTTTTCAAAGACATGCTAAGATTTCCTCATTTTGATAACTAACAGATTATTCCAGTTCCTGTCCCAGAATAATAGTAATGGCCACATCCCCAAAGCACTCCTCCTTTACTTCTCTGCAAACCAAACTGAAGGGGCAAACAAAAAAGACCCAGGGGTAGGGAAGATGAGAGGCACGTTGTGGTTGCCATCTGGGTCTCCCAGTTCATTTTCACTGGCTCTTAACTATTTCTGACCACAGACCTACCTTCCCTCTCCTAGCACGCACGCACACATCCACCTTCCCATCCCTCTTTTAGAGATCAGATGAATTTTTATTTAACCATAGGCATCAGTTTGTGGAGTAATGTGTGTTTTGCCCTGTGGTTGGACATGCACAGATGTCAGCCGTGGAAGGGATAACCAGAAATACAGAGTAGTAGTCCTCAAACCACATCAGGAGTAAGCATCCCCTACAAACACCATCTCCTGGGTCCACTCCCAGTGTTTTTGGTTTAACAGGTCAAGGATGCCTGAGAATGCCCATTTCCCACAAACTCCTGGGAAATGCTGATGTGCTGACCTGTGCACCACACTTTGAATGGCACTGGTGGAGAACATTTCTAGACCCATTTTTGGAACCCCCTTTAAAAAGTGCCAAAACCAATTTCCTAAGAGCTGCCTTCCTTAGGTCAAGCCCTCCTCTTAACTCCTTGGCTGCTGCTTTAGAATCCCACGCAATGGTCAAGCAAAGAAGTTCCAATCCTTTCCAGACTTTAGGACTTCAGTTACTATGCTGCTGGCTCCTATTCTAAGCTCCTGCAGGGGGCACTCTTTACATTGCCTTCTTTACATTGCCCAGGGAATGGGGCAGCTCTGTAGGTTTGCTGCTGACAAGGGCAGATTATGTGATTGCAGGTTAAACAGAGATTGCTTTGTCTAGTGGAGCGTGACGAGGATGCATTTGTGACTCTTTGTCCTCATTTTTTTTGCCAACTATTCATGCACGCATGATTTCAATCAATTCCACAACAACCCTCGAGATGGGTATATGATTATCTTTATTTTCCTGTACACTGGTACAGAAAGATTAATGACTGCCCCAAGGTCACATAAACAGTTGATGTCACAACATGGACAAGAATGTTCCAGTCTTCCCAAAATAAATGAGGCTGTGAGACAAATAACAAAAATATTTTAGAAACATTCGTGAATTCATTTTGGTGTTTTGATATTCATTATTTACTATTAGGGCACATGTGAATACAAGCTTGTAATACTGGAAAGAGAAGCTACTTTACAGTTGGCATTGACACTTGAAGATTGTGGATTCCAGAGAAGGGAAAATAAGTTCCTAGATCTTACAGTTTTCCTCTCCTGATGAGGACCCTTCCCTAGGTCTATACATTTAGAACATTGTAAATCTGGTCCTGTTTTTAAAAATGACTTTAACATATTTAGGGATTTGAGTTTTCATGTGATGAAAGTCAAAGGAGAGAGAATGTTGCAATTGTTTCAAAAAATTAAATCTACTTATATCTGCTGTTCCAGTATCAAGTTACCAACATGATAATAATTATTCCAAAGCTCATTAACATCAACAAAAAGATCCATCACTGTCCTATTTTGTTTCCTTGAATTGGCTCATTATATTCAGCACAGAGCAAAATACATCAGCACTTTATGTGGCATACCTTTGGATTTAGTTGGCTGCCCACTCTAAAAGGATTTGAGTCAAAGCCAATTTGCCATTCACATCCAAGGGGGCTCCAGGGACCTTGCAGAAAAGCCCTTTGTTCAAGTGAATTTACAGAGAAATAATGTTCATAGTTGTTACTTTATATTCTTTCACTGTTCTTGTCTATCAAGTGTCAGTAGATGAGTCTTCTAAGCAGCTCAGGGCTCAGAGAGGTGTGAATGAAATAAGAAGTTGAAGACACCTGAAAAGTTCTTCCACTGAAACCAAATTAAGAACTAAACTTTGCAACTTCTTCCAGTTATTTTAATGAGTAACACATGGCTATGGTAAAGCAGTAAGTACCAAGAGAGTATGTAGTGAACAGTTAATCTCCTTCCCACCCTGATTTCTAGGTCTCCATCATTATTAGCTTCAGAGACCACCCATGCGTACTCAGATGCCCAGCTTGCAGGGTCTCATGACCACCAGAAAGGCAAAGAATGAAGTCACTCTATTTGTACTGACTTTTTAAATCATCAGGATCCCAAATGTTTGTTTGGATGTGTGATAACCTGCCGCAAACGCTCAAAAATCACAGAATATGTCATTATTTTAAAAGCAAATTGATCTTTTAATTTTAAGAAGTTTGAGGGATTTAGAGACCCTTACATAAAGCTATTTGAAAATAAACTCATTAGCTGCAGGGAAACAGGGAGGAAGGAAAACAGTGTGATGGAGAATTCTTTGGCAAAGAATTTTAAGGATAAAGTCTCCAGAACTTTGGCTACCATAATCATTTCACTTGGTTGTTTAGAAGATTTCTCGGGCTACTTCTAGGCCACACCATGAAATAGACAAGTTAGCGCCGTTATGTATTCATCAGAGGAAGTATAGCTCCAGGATTTGTTAGCTGTGTGTTTTCGGGCAATTTTTTTACCCTTTCAGAATGTCAGCATCAATAAAATGAGGATAATAGTTCCTATATCACGGAATTGCAGTGCAGATCAGCACACAAAAGTGTAGCTATTATTATTCTTCATTACTATCGATGTTTAGGGAATAGTTGAGGTGTATTAAATATATTTGTATCATCATTTGCTTGTTGCTTACATATGAAATCAGTGCTTTGGTGGAACAATAAAGGGCTGGCTAAATGAAAGTTACTTTTATTTATCTGAACTTTCATAAACTTGTAAAGCATCCTGATTTAATGTTCTGATTTTTGCATTATTATGTGTTATTATTATTCGTGGAAAAAGAGTCATTTTCAGTTTTCTTCTTCACCATCCACCTGGTATAATCTAAATTCCAGAGAAATACAATAGAGACGGGATATTCCAAGCCATAGCACATACAGCCTCTGCTATTGGGGGTCAAAATGGCTAGAGATGCCTCCCTGGCTCTCCTGGGGGCCCCAAAGTTATTCAGTTATGTCAGAATGTTCTACCCAACATAGGAATCTTATGTGAAAGCCTATAACATTCTGTTTTCCTTTGCTCCGAAGACTAACCATCGTGTATTCTTGATACCATAACTGTGGTTGTACTATGTTTATATATTTTTCCAGGCCTCCAACCCTGGGCAGTTTGAAAATGACAGTGATGCATTATGGCAGCGAGGACAAGTTCCAGAATCGGTTGTCTGTCATGGTCGAATAGGAATAAACACAGATGCACCAGATGAAGCCCTGGTTGTCTGTGGCAACATGAAAGTGATGGGGACAATCATGCATCCCTCTGACAGCCGGGTGAAGCAGAATATCCAGGAGGTGAGCTCCAGGGCAGGCTGAGGGCTCCTCCTCTGACACCTTAGTCAGGCGTGCTCCATGCTCTCCTGGCCTCTGACCTGCGTGCTTGGGGCATCTTTACGTGTTGCCCGTGAGACTAGCATGCTGCTTAAAATTGATGACTGTTGGTGCTGTTGGGTATCTCTGCTGAAACTGTGAAGCAGTTCCTACCCAAGAGACTGGAGTTACCTGATAGGAGCAGTGGGCGGTGACAACATGTCACTGGCTTCACACATGGCAAGGTTCAGAGACGTTTTCCACGGGCCATTGCCCTTCCTTCTATGCTTGTCAACTGCTTAAACTTGCTTTCTCCTTTCTACCTCAGTCCAGTTCCGGATCATGTTTCTCCTGGACCTCTCTAGCCTGCTCCTCCCAGGGTGCTGGCCTTGCTGGCCATTATCTGTGCCCCCAATCCCCGCCCCTGCATCGTCTTTTGAGGAGCAGTTGAGAAGCTATTGTGTGAATCCCATGACCCAGGGGATCCAGGTGAGATCCCCTGGGCCATCAGATTGATGTGGTACCTTTCCCCTCTGTGGAGAGGCAGTAAGCCCAGTAGAAATCAGAATCAGACCTATATATCAGGAAGCCACAGCTCCACTTGGGGGTCTCCCCAGCTGTGTGATCCCGCATGAAACACTTAACCTCACTGAACTCAGGGTCTTCTGAAAGATAAAAATGCTCCTTCCTACCTGACCCTCCTGAGTCTTTTTTGAAATTTTTAACCAGTTAAGATAATAAGTACTTAACTATCTTGGAAATTTACAAGTACTGTGTGAACCAAATGGATTAGGATGAGGATTCCAATCCCTTGTCCAGGCCTCTCTTGATTCCAGTCCTTCCACCAGTTTCCACTCACTGCTTCTATCCCTACCCCACCTTCGCATTTGTACTCCTCCTCCCAGAGGTATTTCTGAGGCTGTGGTAGAACTGTGTTTTTAAACCTCCTTTCCTCATTCTTTTTTTAGCTAATAGGAGAACTAATCTGTAAATCGTTGGCCCTTGTTCCAGACTGCATTCCTTTCCCAGTGCAAATCTGCACTGGTTTTTCTAAACCAGCCAAGGAATGTCCTTCTTTGCTGAGAGGATTCCAAAGAATGGTGGTAATTGTAGACTTTCACACTGCTTGTGAAGCTGCAGTTCATGTGAAAAGAGCTGTGACCTGCTGGCCGGTTGGGAACTCAGGACTAGAAAGTTCTCACATGTTTCCAGATATCAGTTCTAGAGATTGAGCCTTTGAATTTTAGAGAGACATGAACTGCATTTCAGATAACAGCAAGTTAAATATACCCTTGCAACTGACTGTACAACTCCCTACGAAGTCTCATTGAAATTTAAGTGGAATATAATAAGCAGGGACTGTCCTCTAGGCTTACAGAATCCTTTACCAAAGTCTTCAAGTTTTGCTTCTTGGTTTGAAGGAGAGAAAACAAACAACAATAAAACAAGCTTCTGTGGAACTTCTTAAATCTCTTCAAAGAAGCCTTCATAAAAATATGAAATGTCACCCCAGTCCAGATTCTAAATGTGAATTTCCTCCATCCCCTTCCTGCTCGAAGTACTCTGATAGAACAAAGAGATTTCTAGTCCATGGTTGGAAGATTGGAGACTTATCCTGACCCCACCAGTCCAGGGCTTTTAGCCCAGAGATATTCTATGTCTCTGTTATCTGTGAAGAGAGAGAGAATGTTCATATTCATTTTACCCATGTTAAGGGAATTTTCTAAGATCATATATGTGAAACATTTTTTTAGCCATATAATGCTAAGCAAACAATATTGTTAATTTTACTTGTGCAAAATGCTCCATGCTATGTAATTCATTTATTAAATTATTTCATTTTAATAAATGAGTTCTATGCACATTTATGAAATATATATTCCCAGAAATCTCATCTGTCCCACTTGCCATGTTTTACAGAGATGAGAGAGATGATGGTAATGTTGACGATGGTGCTCATGGTGATGTGAGCCTCATCTTCACCTCTCCCTTAGTCAGTTTTTCCCAATTAAAAAAATTAATTTGTTCTAGTTAGTTATATTTTTAAAATTTTGAATTTGTTCTGTGTTTTTCCAACTTTTAATAAGAGGAGGATTCTTCTAAATTCTCTGAGAGAAGGATTGTCTTAGACCATTTGTGCTATAGCAAAATACCATAGGTTAGTAGAATAGAAATTTGTCACAACTCTAGGGTCTAGGATCCAGCTACTGGCAGTATGGGTGTCTGCTGCCAGGGAGGTACCTTCAATGCTGTGTCCTCATGTGGTAGAATGGATGGAAGAGCAAAATGGGCCTGAGCTACTTCTCATCAGCTCTGTTTAAAGTTACTAATCCATTCATTCACAAGGCCAGGACCTCATGACCTAATTACATCCCCAGAGTGCCTCGCTTTTTAATTCCACCACAATGGCGATTCGCTTTCAACATGAATTCAACCCAGAGCATTGACCTTGGTTGATGTGATTATGTGCAGAGGACTGAAGGCATTTTCTCCTCCTCTAAGGGTGCCGGCCCACTAGAGCTGGCTTGTGGATGAGCTGCTGTACAACATGGTGGCCGAGAATGTAGATCAATACTGTAATTGGGGACAATGAGTCTAGGTTGCTACCTTTCCCTGACTCTGTGCTCACTCAGGGCAACAAAAGTTGCTTTGTGGAGAATGAGCAAACATGCATGTGGGATGCAGAAGGGAAGATCTCTGGTGTTCACTCAGGCACACATCCAAGACATGGGGAAGACGACACAGATGTGACTGAGACTCTGATGGCTGAAGCTCTGGGAAGATGAGGGTGGTCTGAGTGTTCAGCAGCTTAACTTGCTCAGTGTCATTGTGTCTCCTGACGTGACTGCAGATTGGAGAAGGAAATGAATCTCTGACAGCGGAAACTGAGTGGAATCAGCTTGAAAACTCAAGCCAGAAATCAAAGGGATGTGAAGAATATCCATGTCAATGCAAAACAAAACAAAAAGCCATGAGGAAGTTGAGAGCTGAATTGCATCAGTCAAATTCTGTGGTGGAAGAAATTGTGGCATGATATTTAAAAATAAAATCTAAAAAAAGAAATCCGTTAAGACGAAAGGCTCAGAGGTTGTTTTGTTTTTCTCCCATGCATGCCAGCCAGTGTACTAGTTGAGGACAAAATTGGACATGTGAAAAGCTTAAGAGAGTCAAGCATGCAAAATCTCCCCCAGGGCCACAAGCCAAGTGCAGAAGCTCCTCAGCTTGGTGAGCTGGTGTCCCCACGCTGCTCCTGCTCCAGGCTGGGCCAGGCTGAGACCCTGACCAGCTCATGGAGCCCGAGACCACCTTCCCTGAACACATGGGAGTCCTGTGGCCTGATAGGTCTCTGTAGTGCAGTCCTTGAGTTTACGACAAAGAGACCTTGGATATGACACAGCCCGATGATGGCAGCCAATTCTTTTGTGGTCAAAACTTTCCAAAGCTGCTGTGGGCAAGATCACATCAAATACCCAATTTCAAGCTCCTTGCTCCACACACACTGGTGCATTACATGCTCACCTGTGTAGGGCTCCTGTGCCGAGAAGGTACAGTGCTTGCCCCTAGGGTTTTTCCTAGGTCAACTGGACACAAGGGGAACAGGCAATCCGGGCTGTCAATATTTGGCTTTGGGAAGTTCATAAACCAGCATTAGCAATCTGAAGAGATATTCTTTGAAGAACAATGTTATAAAGTGTTCAGTTCTCCGAGTTAACCCTCAACATTTTCTTTGGCTAAAAATCCATTTAAGACAGCATGGTAAAGTACTAGAGAACCCAACTGCCATGACTATGATTCTTAGCAATGTCTTTGGGGGAAATATGGTCAAGGACCCATGTTAAAAATCAAGAGCCATTTTCCTTCTCTGTGGTGTGGACAGGCTGAGCAAGGGCACAGCCTCTTTGGCTTTCCATCTGCAAGAAAGGAGCCCACCCTGCCTCCATGTTATTCTCTGTGGGGGTTCATGCAGGCTGTGCAGGATCCAGGAGATAATGAGAAGAGACCACAGGACTGCCAGGGGCTCTTGGGTAGGTAGTGCCAGGCCAGTCCTAGATGGCTCCTGATTGACCCCCTTTCTTAAATTCTCTCTCTCCCTTTTTTTTTTTTTTTTTTTGATACCAGGGATTGAATTCAGGGTCAGTTAACCCCTGAGCCACATCCCCAGCCCTATTTTGTATTTGATTTAGAGAGAGGGTCTCTCTGAGTTGCTTAGCACCTTGCTTTTGCTGAGGCTGGCCTTGAATTCTCGATCTTCCTGTCTCAGCCTCCAGAGCTGCTGGGATTACAGGCATGTGCCACCGCACCTGGCCCCTTTCTTCAATTCTGTCAGTAATTGGTCTCCTGTGTCACTACCTTTCTTCTTTCTTTTTTTTTTTTTCTTTTCCTCCATTGAAGATTTTTTTCAGACTCTTCCTTAGGTACTGCACAGGCCCTGAAATGAGTAAGACACAGCCCTAACCCCAAGGAAGAGAACATTTATTAAAATCTAAGCTCCAAATAAGAAGTACTCATTGACTCTCCAGTACTGAGGATAGTATCAGCACATAGTAGCTACTTAATAAATATTTGTTTAATGAGTAAAGGAGCTCACAGGGACACATGTGCAGACCATCATGTAAAATTGTGATTACCCTATTTTATCTGACCTGGAAGGCCCTCCCTGCTCTGGCCTCCACCTTTATGATCACATTCTTAATGACACACTCAGCCTTGTGCAGACATCTTTCAGGGGATTTGCTACCTTGGGCCTTGGTTCCTGGTGTTCTCTCTGCCTAGCATTCCCATCTCGGGTTCATTCCTTCCACCCCACCCCCTTCTACATCTTTTCTTAACTCTTAAAATTATTAAGGTATGTGGCAACTATGAGTTGAGTACCCACAACATGCAAGGAGTTGTGCCAGAAATTGGTCACACAGTGATGCACAGAAAACCATGGTCTCAAGTGTGTCTTCATTCATTAGAAGTGTGTCTCCGACAGGGAAACAGAGGACAGAGTGGACGTAATTAGTTGTCTGCTGACAACTGTGTCTGGTGCCATGAAAACGAGCAGGACAATGAACACATCAGAGCGTAAGACCCTTCCTAGTCTTGAAGGCCAAGAAATCTTCTGAGGAAGGGGTATGGGGGAGATGGGGGTGTAAGATGTTGGGGTTTTAAGGCAGGGTCAATGGCACAAATGAAGGTCCTCAAGGGAAATCAGAACATATTTGAGGAGACATATTAAGTCAAGGTCTTGTTTGGACTTGACCATCTCTAGGAAGCCTCTCGTTCTGATTTCCTAAAAATATTCTGGGAACCTTGGAGCATCTCTGATTTACGGAACATAATTCCATCATTGCCTGCATTTCTCCTATTGTAATATAATCCTGTGATATGCTTATCTTCCTGTCGAAACTACAGACTTTTAAAAGACAATCATTTTTTTTTAAAGTCCCAACACTTAATAAGTCCTAATATGTCCAAGGTGATTGGTAAATGTTGGTTGAATCAAACAAATAATAGATGAATTGAATTTACCTCTCGATAACAGTCATTATGAAAATAGTGGTTTGCTCAAAATTATATTCCTGGATAAGTATCTGAGGTAAAACTAGTCCATTTAGCCAAGTAGTCTCTAGCCACTGTCTTCACAACCAGCTAAACTTGTGAAGGTCTAGGAGTCTTAAGTGATGGTAAGAGGAGGTGTCCTGCCACCTCATGGAGTGGTCAAGGGAAAAGTTGACAGTCATGGCAGGGTTCTTAAAACAGCAACTATAGGGGGGTTGAGGCTGTGGCTCAGTGGTAGAGCACTCATCTAGCATGTGCAAAGTTTGGGGTTTGATCCTCAGCACCACATGAAAATAAATAATAAAATAAAAGTATTGTGTCCAACTACAACTAAAAAAAAATTTATAAAAAACCCAGCAACTACAAAAAGCATTTTTGATTCTTCTGTCACATGGATGGATGCCCCAGGCAGTATATTTTAATTGCCAGAACAACTCTGGTTTCATAAGGAAATTTGGGGGACAAAGGGCTGCCAATTTTTTATTTGCCAGATAAGGGCAGATAATGTTCCTGCTATTTTCATCAATTCATTAAAAAATAATAATAAAAAAACCTCAAAGGAGAATCCTTTTATTCAAACACATTTAACTTTGGGGAAAGTTTATTCTATTTTATTGATTTGTTATCATTTTTTCTGAGGTCAAGTGATATTTTTTTGAGTACTTCACAGTGACAGTTGAGGATACCTTTAGACATAAGAACACGTGTCTCAGAGAAGGATGCCATCATTCCCCAGATCTCAGAGGGATGGGTAGCTCTGGGTCCACAAGGACTACTGGTTGGTTAAACCAGGTTTTCAAACCACTTGGAGAATTTTTCTCCAGAAAAATGTTCAAAAGCAATTCAATGATATAGGAGGGGAGGCTTCCTAGAGATGGTGAAGTCCAACCAAGATCGTGACATTATGGTTTCTCAAATATGTTCTGATTTCCCTTGAGGACCTTCGTTTGTGCCATTGACCCTGCCTTAAAAGCTCAACATCTTACTCCCCCAGTATCTCCCCCCATACCCCTTCCTCAGAAGATTTCTTGGCCTTCAAGACAAGGAAGGGTCTTACGCTCTGATGTGTTCATTGTCCTGCTCGTTTTCATGGCACCAGTCACAGTTGTCACCACTCTGTCCTCTGTTTCCCTGTCGGAGACACACTTCTAATGAATGAAGACACACTTGAGAGCATGGTTTTCTGTGCATCACTGTGTGATCAATTTCTGGCACAACTCCTTGCATATGTTGTGGGTGCTCAACTCATAGTTGCCACATACCTTAATAATTTTAAGAGTTGGGAAAAGATGTAGAGGGGGGTGGGGTGGAAGGAATGAACCTGAGATGAGAATGCTGTCTATACCTAAAGGTTAGTACTGGAACTAAGAACTGCATTTTCAATTTGTAAATACAAGTTTTGCTATGAACCTGTGCACTCATTTGAAAATGATTCCTTGTGATTGTGAATAACCATTTGTTTTTCTCTAAGTAAGGAAGCTCTTCTCAGAGAGGATTCCCTACTCAGAGGAGAGAAGTAAGGCAAGAGCAGTAATGATGGAGCATTTGCCCTGTAATTTAGGCTCAAAAACTCTGGATTCATTTATTAGTCATTAGATGGAAGCCACTGATAAAAACCGTAAAAATTTGGATTCTCTGAGAAACCCAGAAATCCCGCTTAAACTCATTTGGAAGAGAAGAACAGTGCCATTGTCAATATTCCATAATTTCTCTGGGTCACTCTGGGCATTGATTTGAATAGCAAATATCTAAACGGGTGAAATCTGCTCTTCTTTAATTAAATTAGGTTGACACAAATGAACAGCTGAGAAGAATAGCACAAATGAGGATTGTTGAATACGATTACAAACCTGAATTTGCATCTGCGATGGGAATAAACACTGGCCATCAAACAGGTACACACACAAATTCCCATTTTAATTGTGGATTGTCAGCTATTAAATTTTTAATTCTCTCTTTATTTGAGGTTGTGTGTTATTGCATTTGACAACACCCTGATGATGTAACTCACCTTCTGTGAAACCCATAGTCACTAGCACAGGAAAGGTTAAAGGATTTCTGTGTCACCTTTACAAAACACCCCCACTTTTGCACCCCAAGGTTCTGGTGGAGTATTTTGAATGTGTTGTTTCTTTTCCCTGGAGTCCTCTTGCTCATGAGATGAGGGTTTAGGGGCAGATAGCAGCTCACCCTGTGGGAGGTATAGCATGGGGCAGTCTTGGGATGGAGAGAGGAGGTGGAGTGGGTCTAGGTAAGAGAAAGAGTGAGAAGTGGTGTGTGTTCTCCACCCAGGAATCTTAAAGAGGAAAGGAACATTTAGGAGCAAAGACCTATAAGAAAAAGGAAATCAAGCCAATGCCCCCACACTGCCTTGTATGTACAGAGATTTTAAGGTGTTTAGTCAACCTTTCCAATATTTGGCAGAGTTAAAAAAAAAAAGTAGAGAAAATGACATTCCTACTTTAAATCCTATGGTGGTTCTTGGCTCAGACTTTCTTTGCCTCAAATGTATTGTAGATCAAAGTGAAAACTGAGAAGGGATAAGAATCTATTTCCAAAGATGCCCATGGCCATCAGTATTCTATTCTGATACAGACCTGGAGCTTTTTTTCCTGGAAGGTCTGCTGTGGATGAAAACTTTTGGAGTGTTTTGTACACAGGAATGATTGCCCAGGAGGTGCAAGAGATCCTGCCCAGAGCCGTAAGAGAGGTTGGTGATGTCACCTGTGAAAATGGAGAGAAACTGGAGAATTTCCTCATGGTGGATAAGGTAATCAGCCACTCAGTCTACATGTGCGCTTTGGCGGTCACCCCGCAGATAAAACCCCCTTTTAACCAGAAAATAGGACATCGAAAAGAGTTCTTCACTGAGCTGTGGAGTGAGTTGGTATCAGTTATCCCACAATGGCCATAGGCACCAACAAGAAGGGACATCAGGAGGTTTCTACCGCAGGAGATGCCAAATGTCGGAGGCGAGGGGTGGCCTGGGTCAGCTTGCACTGGTCTTTCCATCTTATCTTAAAACAATCATAACATCGTTTTGGAGGTAATACATATGGATAGCTATACTTCATTAACATGTAATAATAAAAAGTAGAAGTCCTGAATATGCCATAGTAAGGATTCCTCTTGAGCAAGTGTTGTTGAGGGGAAACCAGCACTGCCAAGTCCACTCGGCACGAATCCTCTTAAAACAAGGGCCAGACATCAAGATAAACACCAACAGAAAGTTTTTGATTAGACTTCATTTTGAAAACAGGACTAGCCAGTCACGGTGGCTCACACCTGTAGTTCCAAGTACTCAGAAGCCCAGGAGTTCAAGGTCTGCCTGGGCAACATAGCAAGACCCTGTCTCAAAGAAACAAAGCAGAACTAAAACTTATGAAAATCTCTCTTATGGAATACAACTTAAACCATAAGCACGCAATGTGCTCCTTCTCAGAACGACGAAAGATTGAATAGAGTGTTGAATTATTTTTAAGTAGTTTTTTGATGAAATTAGGTTGGACTTTCAGAGTACAGTCATAAAGTAGGTCATTTTTACAAAGATATTCATGGGACTTATTCCCTCCTCCCCCCACAAGGGCCTGTCTTAATTCCTTCAAATCATCCTCTTTTGAAGGAATGTCATCATGCCTCTGGCTTAGCTCCCCTTCACTGGGTGACAGGTCTCAGTCTGCCAGTCCCTTGCTTGTGGCCACAGTGTGTGTGATTTGTGAGGTTCCCTGATACTATGCTGTCGATCCTGTGAAATCTGCATTTTTTTGCAAGGTTGGCAAATTCATTCTGCTGCCGGTTTGGTTTACACTGCCTTATTATACTTGATGCCCAGAGGAAAGACTGATTGTCATAGGGATTTTATAGTAGAGGAGAGATGTTTGAGTGGAGATGAATTTATAATTGGTCATTTCATGGGGACATTGCTTCCCAAACTTCAAAGTGCATACACATTAATGGGATTTTACTGAAATGCAGATTTTTTATTCAGGGAGATCCTGCCTGTCTCACCAGCCTCCAGAGGAGGCCTGTCCTGCCAGCCTTGCTGGTTAAAAGGCACATTGTGTCTTTTCATGTTAGACCCCCTCCATTATCTTCTACCTGCAAGCCACAGACAGTACTTAGATAAGAGCATCTCAGAGGCCTGCTCAGTTGTACTCAGCACTGGGCTGCAAGAGTTGAGTGGCAGAAGTTCACTTATTGCCTTCACGGGAACATCTTTTGGGTAGAAGAAATTTTCCAGTTGCTCTCTCCTAGATCTAGGCTCTCGCTTCATTTGAGAGGTATAACATAAGATATTTATTTACCTATTTTCCAATTTTTTTTTTTTTGTACCAGAGATTGAACCCAGGGGTGTTCAACCTGTGAGCCACATCCCCAGCCCTGTTTTATTTTCTATTTTGAGACAGGGTCTTGCTCAGTTGCTTAGGGCCTTACTCAGTTGCTAGAGCTGGTCTTGAACCTGCGATCCTGCTGCCTCAGCCTCCTGCCTCAGCCTCCGGAGTCACTGGGATTACTGACATGTGCCACCTTCCAATTTTTTTATTAAAGTAAAACACATACTACATAAAATCTATCATCCTAACCATTTTTAAGTGTACAGTTCAGTGGTATTAAATACATTTGTAATGTTGGGCGACCATCACCATCATCCATCTTCAGTACTCTTCTCATTTTGTAAAATGAAGCTCAGGACCCATTAAACTCCCCATTCCTCCCTTCTACTTTATACCACCTTTCTACCTTCTGTCTCTATGATTTTTGACAAAATCTAAATACCTCATGTAAGTGGAATTGTACAGTATTTGTCTTCCTGTGACTGGTGTATTTCACTCAGGATTCTACCCTCGAGGCTCATCCCTGTTGCAGGATGTAGATTTCCCTTGTTTCAAGGCTGTATGTAAAGCCATCCATTGTAAGTGTAGACCACATTTTGCTTATCCATTCATCCGTTGGGGGATGCTGGGTTGCTTTCACATTTTAGCTACTGTGAATGATACTACTATGAACATGGGTGTAATATCGTTTTGAATTCTTGTTTTCTACTTTTGTGGCTATATACTCAGAAGAAGAATTGCTGAATTATGTGGTAATTCTATTTTTTAAGTTTTGAGGAACTGCTACACATTTTCCAGTGAGTGTATCATTTTATCCCACTTATAGTATCCAGGTATTCCAATTTTTCCACATCCTCACTGACACTTGCTGTTTTTGTTTTGTTTTTATTTTTATTTTCATGGTAGCCATCTTAATGGATGTGAGGACGTATCTCATTATGGTTTTGATTTGCATTTCCCTAAGGATTAGTGACACTGAGAATCCATTAATGTCATTTTTGACCATTTTTATACCTTCTTTGGAGAAATATTTGTTAAATTTGTTGCCCATGTTTAGACTGTTTTGTTGTTGTTGTTATGGTTGAATTTTAGAAGTTTTCTATTTATTTAGGACATTTGTCCCTTAATGTAATTTGAAAATATTCTCTCCCATTCTATGGGTTATTTTTCATTTACTTGATTGTGTCCTTTTATATACAAAAGTTTTTAATTTTGGTAACATCTAATTTGTTTTTTCTTTTATTATTTGAGTCTTTGGTGTCATATCCAAAACTGCCATATCTAATGCTACGAAATTTTTGCCCTATATTTTCTTCTAAGAATTTTAGGTTTTACATTTGGGTCTTTGATCCTTTTGAAGTTAATTTTTGTACACGGCATTAGACGAGAATTCACCTTTATCCTAATACATACAGGCATTCAGTTTTTCTGGTATTTTTTGTTGAAAAAATACTTAGAAGTATTTGTTTGATAAAGTCACCTTTCCCTCAGTAAATGATGTTGGCACCCTTGTCAAAATTATTCAACCATATGTATGTTTATTTCCAGCTTGTCTATTCTATTCCATTGGTTCACTATGTCTGTCTCTATGCTGGTTTCACACTATTTTGATTACTGCTCCTTTGTTAATAAGATTTGAAATTGAGAAGTGGCAATCCTCCAGCTTGGTTCTTCTTTTCAAGGTTTCTCTTCAGGATGTCTTGAGATTCCTTTTGAATTTTAGATTGAGTTTTTCTCTTTCTGCAAAGAGCATCATTGGGATTCTCATAGGGATTGCCTTAACCTGCAGATCACTTTGGGTATTATTGACATTGCAACAATGTTAAGTCTTTCAATCCATAAACATGGTATATACTTCCATTTATTTATATCTTCCCTAATTTCTTTCAGCAATATTTGGCTGCTTTCAGTATAAATCTTCCACCACTTGGTTAAGTTAATTGACATTTTTTATGCTATTATAAATGGAATTGTTTTATAATTTCCCTTTCATACGTTAATTGTAGAAAAGAAACTAATTTTTATTGGTTGGCTTTGTTTATTGCAGTGTGGCTGAGAAACTTGTTTTAAAACAATAAAATACTAAAGTTTTCCAATAATTTACTTTAAAAAAAAACAACATAGAAAATACTTAGAAGTATTTGTACACTTGCATTTTTATACATCCTCTGGGGTGAGTGCACAGGTGTCAGTCACAGGTGCAGTTTATCATCAGCCTGCCAAGGTGGAGTCTTGTGGGGTTACCTATCTTATAGCAGCTATGTTTCTTCTGAATGTGATCCTTCTCTAGAATGCTCAGGAAAGAAGTATTCCTGAGCAGGAAAGTATAGGTAATATCATCTTCCCAGGGCCTTACGACTGTTATTATTCAGCAAAATAATTAGTTCTCCTCTCTGTCCTCCATTATCTTCCCATTCTCCAGTAGAGTTGAATGGGAACATTTGGAAACTATTAGCAACAGAAGTTCTCTGGGCCACCCTGCTTCTCCCAGGAGAGGTTACAACCCAAGTTCGTTCCTAGGAAGGGAAACCCAGAGCTCTGGGAAAGTAAAGGACAGCATTCCTGTTCCAGGCAACCAGGTTCATAGGTCATCTGAGGAGAAAACCATGCCAAGCCAGGATTCAGTATATAAATAGAATTTTACAAAATGGAAAATTTGCAATTCTTTCCATAGAAGAATTTTGTAGTGATATTATCTGTGGGGTTGTCACTAAGGCCATATTCATTGACAGAATCTGCAATACCAAAAGCAGATGCACATTTTCCCACCTTGATGAAATAGGAGAAGCCCAGGATTGCTCTAAGACTCTCTTCTGAGGATAGACTTCATTTGCTAGTTAGTCCTCAACCCTGGAATCCTCTACAACATTGTAAGTGCTTCTAGACATCTCCTTTATTCTTTCTCATTAGGAATACAGGGAATTTGGCTCCTCTTCTGCCATGATCCTTGTTAACTGTAAAATAAGCAAGATGCATGGAGAGCCTCTTGATTTCCTGGCCTCCTACCCATTCATGTGGGCCATGTGGTGACTTTGATTGACACCTCCATGGCTGCTTGTTTTAAGGAATTTGGGGCTTCATTATGATGAAGTAACTGGCGCAGTTCAGATTCAGATAGTCTCTCCATCCTTCTCTCCATTTCTTTTTCACCACCTGATTCTTTTTTATAAAGAAATTTTCATTGAAGCTAAAGAGAAAACTAGAAATGCTTATGAAAATGTTGAAATGTTGTTCTTCATGATTGCTATATCAGTTTCATGAGTACTTTGCTACTTCATTCCAAAATAGGAAAAAGAATAGCTGGATCTTTATAGACTAGCCATATAACTAACCAAAGTTGAAAATTAGTGATGTTTGTCATAGTTGGTATGAGCAGCTAGCTTACTTCTTCCCCTTCATAGGAGACATGACCTTGTAAGATAAACTTTTCTTACTGGGGTACTTTGCTGCTTATCATACATTTCACTTGGCTGCTATGTGCCCCCGTGACGGCTCAGTGATAGGAGATGGAGTAAGAGAGTTCAGGGATTGATCCTGAGAGCAAGGGGACCCAGGAGATTAGCAATGGGGAATTTTCCTGTTTGCTTGTTCGTTTATCATTTTACTAGAAAACTTTTCTGTGATTATTTGGGAGCAAGTGGTTATATTTCCTAAGCTTTATTGTTAAGTGTGATCAGTATAAGAGCAATGTATTCCATACAGGTAAGAACTGCCTTAAAATAATTTACAACTAAGCTTATATAAAGATGAGGTGTATCTCAAATGATTTATGTTTCTTTTTCATATAAGATTGCATGTTATAAGCCATCCTATTATGACTTAGTGTGTGGCTACTTTTTACTTATTTATTCTGTTTTTTCCTTCAATCACAACCTACCAGGAAATTATCTATTTGGATCATGTGACGATTAAGTAATAATTGGTTCCTGTCTTCATGTAGCTTCTAGTTAAACAGGGGGTGATGAGATAGGTACACATATTATGACAATGTGAATACTGTGAGATACACAAAGCATTCTTTCAATTCAGAGAAAGGAAGAGAACATCTGGACATAGGGATTCATGGAGGGAAAGGAATGGAAAGAGCTTAGACAAGCAGAAAGACACTGGGGACTGAATGTGTGACCAAGGGAGAACAGGTGACCTCTTGAGCTTCCACCACATCCAAATAGACACCAAGTCATATTGTCTTTCTTTGGTAATATCTCTTGTATCTCAGCTCCCATCTTTATTCTATCCATTTTTTTCCCAAACTACCACAATGACTTCCTAACTGACCTGGCAGTTGCCAATAGACTTATCTTCCTTAAAAACCAAACCAATCAGGTTGCGGATGTGGCTCAGTGGTACAGCACTTGCCTAGCACGCATAAGACCCTGGATCAATCCCCAGTACTGCAAAAACAAAACAGGACAAACAAAACAAAACATCAAACCAACCAATACAAAACAAATGTCTGATCATATAATCTTCCTTTACCAGTTTTGGCTCTTTATTTGCTACAGACCATGAGGACCCTCTACGATCTGATTTGAGCCTTTTATTTCCGACTCAGTTTCTAACACTAACACCAAACTCTTCACCCTGCACACCTTCATGTGAAGCTACATTGAGCAACAGGCTTCTCACCTTTTGTCAAGTTGGAAGGGCACTTTCAGAACAAGGTGTGTGTGCACATGTTGGATCCCTAGCTCGGAAGCCTTTGCCACCTCTCACCAAACATTCCTCCAATCCTTTCCAAAGTCTAGCGTTTCCATCTCCCTGTAGGGCTTCCCTCCCTTCCAGAAGCTTCCATTGCTTCCCTTACCTGGACCCACAGGGTATGTTGTTGGTGACCACACCAGCCTTTTTCTCTGTTTCTCAGATCTGCCATTGAGTGTTTTCTGTCCTAATAACTCTTCCTTTGGACAAGCTCATCATTAGGATCTCCATGCACAGGCCTTCTCTGATCACCCATCTGAAATCATCTCTGCATCTCTCCGTTTAATTTTTTTCTATAAGGTACAGGGTACCCTAAATTAGAAAATGGTGCCCCTCTGGCTACAGACCCCATCCGTCCTCTCTGCTGGGCCTTGGTGCTGTGAGCAAGCTGCAAACTTGTTCATAGAAGCTTGGAGAGTATTTGTTCCCTACTGAAATTATCTGCTTACTCACCTACTTGTTCTTTGCTAATCTCCCCAAATAGCTGTGTGAGAAAAGAAATTTCGTCTATTTTTCAAAATCGTTTCTTCAGTACTTTATTGTGTTTTTTATCCCAGAGTTTCCAGGACTGTGAGAATTCAACAAATATTGGTAGAATGAACTAATGAGTTCTGTAATGTCTCGGTTGATCCTGTCTCTACGCTGCCTTAGGCCTCTGAGGACACATCTTCTAGAGGGTTTATCACATTGTGTTGTCATTCTCTTGCACTAGATCATGGGATTCTATGGTTAGAGACTAGGCCTCCTCAACCCAGTGCTGATTAGGACAGGATCTGATTTGTTGTAGATGCCCTTTGTTATAGTTGGGAATAACAAATTCCTCCAAAGCCTCATATGTTGAAGACTTAATCCCCAAGACAGCAATATTCTGAGGTGGGGGCCTTGGAAAGTGATTGGATCATGAGGATGCTGACCTCATCAGTGGATTAAGTCACTGATGGGTTCAAAATTGAATGGAGCCGCCATCAGCTGTAGGAGGTGGGGCCTATCTAGAGGAAGGAGATCACTGAGGGCCTTCCCTGGAAGGGTAAACCTTGTCCTTGGCTCCTTATTCTCTCTCTCTCTCTCTGTCTCTGCTTCCTGACTGTCATGAAGTGAGCATCCTTCCTTCACCATGCACTTCTGCCATGATGTTTTGCCTTGCCTCAGGCCCAAAGGGATGGAGACAGTTGACCATGGACTGAGACCTTTGAAACCATGAACCCAAACAGATATTTCCCCTCTTACTTTTCTTTTTTCATTCATTCTTTCTTTGGGGGAGAGGGTAGTAGGGATTGAACCCAGGGGCACTTAACTACTGAACCACATCCTCAGCCTTTTTAAATATTTTATTTAGAGACAGGGTCTCACTGAGTTGCTTAAGGCCTCACTAAGTTGCTGAGGCTGGCTTGGAACTTGTGACCCTCCTGCCTTAGCCTCCCAAACTGCTGGGATTAAAAGGCATGCGCCACCATGCCTGGATAAATGGTCTAAGATATTTCATCACAGAAATGAAGATCTGACTGACAAGAATTTGTTCATGTTAATGCCTAAAGTTTTGAATCTCAATGAAAGGGAGAGAAGTAATTTAATTACATAAGGAAGTCTGAAGGAAAGGTGATTTTCAGTGGGGGAAAGATGAGTTCAATTTTGACTTTGAAATGTCAACTGAACACTCAGATGAAAGTGTCCAGGAAGTGACCGGGAGTGTGGAACTTGGGGAGCAGTTGGGGATTGAAAGGAGGCTGCAGCCATGGATGAAAATATTAGGAAGGGGAAGAAGATTAGAGATGAAGGTTACAGATAGAAAACCTGTGGCCAAGTCTGGGTTGCAGATAGTGTTTTCCCTCATGCTATTTAAAAACTTTCAAATTTGTTGCCTACATTAAAAAATGAGGAGATCTTCATACATTTCAGATTTTTGGCTTCCTTGAAATGTCAGAAATTCTGGGGACATGATTCTGGGTTAGTCTCTACCCGTAGGGGCTTCTGGCACCTTCCTATTGCTGGTCCCTGTTACCTGAGTAACAGGCCCCATGGCCTTTCAGGCTCATGTAGAATGAGAAGCAAAGGAACCAAAGCAAAAATCCTGAGGACACATTCTGAGGACACATTCAGTTAGAGCTCACAGAGGAGGAAGAGGAAACCCGTGAAGGCTGAAAGGATCGGGCAAAAGGGGAGGAAGACCTGGGACAAGCACAGTATTGAAAGCCACGTGAGCTGAGGATCAAAAGGAAATGGGGAAGAGGTAGATGAGATCCTGTCTCATCCTGGCTCTCTCTGGGACCTACACCAGGAGTGGGTATAGGATACACACAGCCTTAACTTAATGAAATACTGGGATTGTCAGTCTTATTTCATCATGGAAAGCCATTTTCCAGATCCTCAACAATACCTGGCATTATCGGACATTCCGTTGTGCAATTCTGATCCACTTAAAGTAACATCATATCGTTTTCCGTCTGTCTCTTTCTGATTACTAATACAGTTGTGTATCTCTTTCTTGTGTTAGTTACTTAGGTTTCTTCTTCTGTGAATTGTTTGGCCTAGTGTTCCATGGGTTTGTGTTTTATTTTTTGGGGGGGAGAGGGGATGAGAATAAAACTTTTCACTTGGCTCTGTTATTTTATTCTTTCCCAGCACTCTCGAAAATAAAACAAATACACTAAATCCATAGCAAGAGCTTGAGAGAATAATAATTATTTTCTATTTCAAGGCCTTGGCTTACTTCCTAGTGTTAATTACAACTTCAAGCTCTATTATTCACTTGTTGTTTATGATTATTATTAGTCAGTCTTCCCCATTAGAAAATATGCTCTATGAATGCAGAGACTGCATCTACTTTATCTGTTTTGCCTACTATTATTGTTTAGGAGAATCCTTAGGTATTTGAGAGGTGCATCATAAAGAAATATGAATTCTATTCCTTAGTTGAATATTGAACCACATGTGTCAGGTTACAAAGCTGGCCCTGGGGAATCACAAGACACCACCACGGCCCTCCAAAGGAACTCAGTTGGGAAGCCAAGAAATCAGAGAATCACAATAAACTGAATGTGTGCTTGTTCAGCTGGAAATTTGTTTCGGTCGAAGGATTCAATTGCATTTAAACAGAAGTAACAAATATCAAACAAGAATTCTAGACCAAAAGAAGGGCAGCAACAGTACATATAATTTGGAATCATTTTGTGAAGCTCACGCTCATCCCGTGTGAGGCAGAGGTCAATAGATGACCTCCCAGGAAATGAGCCCAAGAGTCATTCTCTTTGCAAGAGAAATATGTTTGGGAAGGAAGCCTCTCCTTCAGGGACCTGTTAAAAATTCACCTGGAAGCCAGAGCTTCATACCATCTCAAAGGTCTGCTTTTCTGGTTTGGGGATTTTATTATTTTAAAGCCATGTTTGGGCCTGGTAAGATCTCCACAGAATAAACTCTTAGACAGGGATCCAAAGCTGAGTTTATTCAAAGCTCAAACAATGACCAGACACACCCCTTGGCTAATGACAGTTTCTCTCCCTTCAGCAAGCATTTTTGGAATGCTCAATTAAGGCTGGGTTATTCTCATGATTGTATTATAAAACATCGGTCCATGCAACATCAGGTGCATCATTTACCAGAAGGAGAGATTTTTCAAGTCTGTGGCTCTTTCTTGGGGAAGACATAAAGACCTGTGTTAGTTGGGCTCAGTAGCACACGACTGTAATCCCAGCAGCTTGGGAGGCTGAGACAGGAGAATCACGAGTTCAAAGCCAGCCTCAGCAAGATGTGAGGAGCTAAGCAACTCAGTGAGACCCTGCCTCTAAATAAAATACAAAATAGGGCTGAGGATGTGGCTCAGGGTTGAGTGCCCCTGAGTTCAATCTCTGGTACTAGTGCTAGTGTTTGTTAATTCACCCACATTTCCATGGACATTTCCTGACATGGAAAAGAAAGTGTATATTTCTTCCTTTTTTTTTTTTTTTTTTTTTCCTGAGAGGAAACCTTATATAAAAGGATGAAGGAGAAATTAGTTACTCTCTTCATTTTACTAGAGAGCATTATCATGACCTCTCAAAGCCTCATGGCATGAACCACAGCTGTGACAATATTCATTCATGTGATCATCAAATATGTACTGAGTTATTGGTCTGCTAGAGAATCACCCACAGGTGAGATATGGGCCCGGTCCTTGGTGAGGACAGGTGTTTACTATTAGGCAATTACGACACTGGTGTCAGGAAGGGAGGAAGGGGAAGGGCTTCATGTTGAGGGAGCAGCCAGTGCTACTTTCAGACATTCGAGGAAGCATACTATGCTCAGCGATTGGAGATGGTTCCATGTGGCTAGAGCATAGGTCTGAAGCAGACTGTGGGGAAAGACAAGTTTCAGTTAAGATCCTGCTCTATAGAGAAAGGAGAATTCGGGGCAGGGAGAAGAGGGAAGGGGGTCTGAAATCAAATTTCATGCATCTGTGATTTTGTCAAAAAGGAACCCAACTATTATGCGTAACTACAATGCTATTATAATAATAATTAAAAAAAGGATCCTACTCTAAATAATAGCTCTGATGTTACAAAAGCCTGTGTTGTTTTCCTGTGCACATAGACTTGCCAAACTGCCCCAAGTGTTCATTTAGAAAACGTGCTCATGCTGTCCGTATGTAGGCTGACCAAAAAGCAAGTATTTCAAACGGGGAGTAAAAGATTCTTGTGTGATCTGGAACATTTGCCACTTTTTCCTCCACAGTCTCATTAGTAGTTTTTGGTGGCGAAAATTGGTTTGATCATTTTTTCCATCCTAACTGTAAAGCTGTGTTTCAGCAGAGGCAGTGGGCCCCATTTAAAATTGTTACTATCTGGACAGAGCTGAATAATTAAATTAGGTTCAATTATAAAGAATGTTTATAGCCAAAGATGGTCATCAAGTGGGGAAACTTTTCAAAATGCCTCAGCGTACACCCATCACAACCCTACTGTATTAAAAAAAATTAATTTCTCAGGCATTTGTGATGCACATTACTGATCAAAATCTTCTCACAGAGAATGTATCGCCTATGTAGAAAAGGACATTTTCAGAAAAATATAGATTATATTTTTTTAAATATGCTGGCCTCACTGTAGTGACAGAGATCAGAAATAAGAACATTTAAGTAATCTAGAAAGAGTCAATCCCTATAACATGTCCTTGGAATTTATTTTTTGGTAATATTCTGTTGGATCCATAAAGTCAGGACAGGTCATAATTATAATCAGAAAAGTAGTAAATTCCCTCTCCACCTTTATTTCCCCTTGAATAGGAAAACACATGAATTATCTCCTTGTCTATCGGACCTACCTGGAAGACATATGATGCTGGCAGATTTGAGCTGAAGAAATTAGAGCTGGCTTTTTATCATTATTGACAAGTAACTGGACAGTTGCAGCCACTGCTCATATCTCATGAGGCAGTATTAAAAATCCCACTGAAGAAGACACTGCAGGAATAACTCACTGTGGTTTGGTGGGGACTTTATCATCCTTCTTTATGTTCCACTTTGGTTGGGGCTAAATCACAAATTAATGTCTCAAGCAAATATTAAACTTGAAAAAAGGAAGAAACCAGTTGTTAAGAAATAGAAAAAAGTAGAATTAGTTCCAGAAAGGATGGGAAGGAGCAGGCAGATGTGGGAGTGTTAGGACATGGAGCGGATAGCGCTGATAGATTGCCTGTCAAGGAGCAGGTCACAGGAAGGGTTCAGAGAGGATGACTGGGCTTCTGTTTGGGACTGCTGGGTTGACATCAACTGACCATGTGATCCGCTGTAAATAATACAGTTATAATTATAGAATGAGTCTGCCTACAGTATAAACACAGTAAATAATCATTTAATGTCCGTCATGATTTAGAATCACACACTGTTGTTCTTATCTTCGTGATTTATGCCTTATTTTTATTAAAACAAATTTAGAAGTCAAGGGAAATCTGCACCAGGATTCAAACAGTTAGAAGAACTTTTGTCAGGAGACTTTTGTTTGTTTGTTTTGGCATTTATTTCTGTTAATAATCTTTTTCGTGAAAAATTTTAAATATATATAAAATTAGAGAAAATAGTAATGAAATCCTAAGGTATGTCTCATTCAGATTCTAGTTACAAATTCTCATCCAATCCTGTATTATTTAAATCCCCTGCCAACTACCTTCTTCCACCAGCTGGATTATTTAAAGTGAACTCTCAAGTTGCTAAGGTTGGGATCCTAAATGTCTCCAAAGGCCATTGGTTGCCAGTCTGTGACACTTGGCCGGGGCAGGTGGCAAGGGGCGGTAGAAACTTCAGAGAGCAGGGTCTAGCAGAAGGACATTAGGTGTTGGAGGGTGTGACCTTGAAAGGGGATATTGGGACTCCAACACTTTCCTGTCTCTCTTTTTTTTCCTTCCCAACTACTGTGAGTTGAACTGCTTTGCTCTACCAGGTACTTTCCCACCATAGTACTGTTCTGCTTTGCTACAGGTCCAAAAACAATGGGGCCAAGTGACCATGATTTGAAACCTCTGAAACTGTGAACCAAAATAAACCTTTCTTCCTTATTAGTTTATTTTTCTCAGGTATATTTGTTATAGCAATGAAAAGCTGATTAACACAAATATCATATCATATTCTTATAGATGCCTTAGTATTTTTTTTCTAAAAGGGAAGAACTACCTCTTAAAAACAGAATCACTTATCATACTTAAAAATTTATAGGAATTCTTTAATATCAAATCCAGTCAGTGTTGAAATTTCCCCAATTGTTTTTATATATGTATGTATGAAACAAAAGAAACAAGCATATACTTATGGTTTTATCATCCATTGAGAATCATTATCTAGATCCATTGTCTTATGAAGAGTCAGAAAATATTGATACTCTATCATTGTTTTAGTCAATTTTTTTTTTCTGCTGTGACTAACAGACCTAACAAGAGCAATTTTAGAGGAGGAAAAGTTTATTTGGGGCTCACGGTCTCAGTCCATAGATAGCAACTCCATTACTCAGGACTCCAGGTCAGGCAGAATCATGGCAGAAGAGTGTGGCAGAGGGAAGCAGCTCACATGATGATCAGAAAGCAGAGAGAGACTCCCCACTTGCCAGATACAAATAACATACCCCCAGTGACCCATCCCCATCAGGGGATTAATTCACTGATTGAGTTAAGGCTCTCATAACCCAATCATTTCACCTCTAAACTTTTTTTTTTTCCATCCTCTCACACATGAGCTTTTGGAGGACTTGTCATATCTAAACCATAACAATAATTTTTCATTCATTCTCTGGAATTCTAAGATGAAGAACTTTCCCTTGTTAAATAGGTAGCTGATATGCAGGAAAGGAAAGATAAGCTTCACTCTTTCTTTTATTCACAAGCTTTCATAAAAATGAGTTAGACCACTACTATCCTCCAAAGGGTAGAAATAACATGTTTCAAAAAATTGAGTAGGATTTTGGGTGCTTTTTAAAACACATTTGATTCTTTGATCTATTATAGTGATTGGTCCTTTGAGGTCCCATCTTTAGCCCAGGGGACTGTCTCCGGTTGCCTCTGGAGTCATTTTGACACAACCTCACGATTCTCATAGTTCCCTTACCTTCTCAGTTGTAAGTCATTCCAGGTTAACTGCACACGGCTCCTACCCCAAATCTGGAGTCACCAGCTTTCCAGAGTCCTGGTTCCTTTCAGCAAGAATGATATTTACAGACCACATGAAAGTGCTCATTGTTAGTGTTGGAAATGTTTTTTTTTCTATTCTTTTTTTTTTATGAACATAGCTAGGGAATTTTGTTTTCTTTTTAAAAACAGACTGTGTCAGGAATTCATAGTAATATTTCTAACTTAAATTTAATATTGCAAAGAATTTTACTTGAATGTTTGGCTTTATATTTATCTCTCTCTCTTAAAATGTTAAAACTCGCAGTTTCTAACATGATTAACTTAGCTATGTATTTGTTTCATCCAGTTATAAATGGTATGGTGTATGCTTGTGTATTATCCATTGCTATTTTTTCTGGCTCTATGATTATTGAAAAGTTTAAGATTTCTGGTTTTTTTTCTTTCTTCCTTTTTTTTTCCCCCTCTTTTGGGATACATCGCACGAAGAATGGACAAATTACTGTACTTTCAAGACACTTAAAATAAGTCCTCTCTGTGAGGTTCATCCAGAAACTCAATACAAAATTGCTTCCTTTGTTTGCTTTTGCTTTTTATTTTTAGAGGATGTTTTGTAGTTTAATTATGTTTCATAATTATTTCAAAACTCACATTATTCTAAAGGCAAATTTATAGAACAAGGTATATTCAGAGAGCCTGGATTCTATTCATTTTACCCACCTCATTTTTTCCTTCCCATTATGTGTAAGAATTTTAAATTAGTTTTTGATTTACCCTTCATTTTTTCCAACGCAAGAAAATTTGCGCATATTTTTGTATCCTCCCCTTGTTTTAAACAAAAGGTAGCATACTATACACACTCTTCTATACCTGTTGTTGTCTACCCCTAGACTTTGCCCCATAACAGTATATAGAAATATTCTTCATTTATTTTTCAAACAGTTCCATTATATGCTATTATGTAATTATACCACAGTTTATTATAAAAACCCTTTATTGGTGTACACTGGGTTGATTTTAGTCTGTCCTCTTCCTCCTCCTCCTCCTCCTTCTTCTTACCTTTCACCAGGGGATGAGGTCTAGAGTAGATTTCTAGGAGTGGGATTACTGGCTTAAAAATAAAAACGTGTAATTTTGTTAGATACTGTTGAATTCCTCTCCATAATGATCTTATTAATTTGCAAGATTTGAGGGGATAGTTAAAGGGTATCTGATAAAACTTCAGGTTTTTGGATAACTTTTGAAAATGTAACAGAGGGATGTCTTTATTTATTCATTTTGAGTTTTTCTTAAACTAAACATAGTCCTCAGAGATCAAGCTTTCAGCCATTTTGTTTCCCAAACAGGAAAACTTTCTATTTTTTTTTTTTTTCCAAGCTCTCAGTACCCTTCAATTTACTTTCCTGTGTTCCAAGGGCACAGGCCTGTGCTAAGTACTGGTGAGACATGCGCATAATCAACACAGTGGCTGCCCTCCACAGACCCCTACTGACTGGGGAGACTGGCGCATAACACCTGGACACCACAAATGGCCAAGTGACAAAATCTAACATGTTCTGAGGACACTGTAGAAGAGAATGGTGTATTCTGGCCAGTGGCCTCTGGGAAAGTTCTGGGAACCGTGGGATGTAGACTGGCCTTGAGAAAGACATCTCTAGCAAAGGTAACTACTAGAATTAGGAAAGGTTTCAGACCCTCAGGCATGGAGACATGACTCTGGGACTTTGAGAGTTTCCAACTCTTTCACAAGACCTACCTGTCTTGAAGCCACATGAACTAAGCCTTAGATCTGTAAGATGGAGCTTTTGATTCTACTCTGAATGATAGCTTCCCAGAGTGTTTCCCCCTAAGCTTGATTTTGCGCAATGAGAATCTCAAAAACATGCAGCCCTGAGTTTGACCTCCCAACCACAGCCACTCTAGAGTCATTGGCCTGGGGCTCATTTCTTTAGGTTTCTTTAGGCAGTGGACTAGCCTCTTAAAGATGCAAAGAGTGCTTTAGGAGAGGAGAGATCAGGGGGTCAGGATGCCAGCTGACAAGAATGTCCCAGTTTTTGTGTGTGTGTGGCTGAGAGACAGATACTTATGACAACTGAAGTATCTGGGTGCTGGGGAGGATGGCCTGGGTTCTCTGGTTTGGCAATCTCTCCTTTCCCTTTCTGATAAGTGAGTGTATTTCTTGGAACCAGAATAATTGTGTGTGTGTGTGTGTGTGTGTGTGTGTGTGTGTGTGTGTTTAATCTTGTTTGAGAGTTCGGTTAAAATGTAAATTGTTCATGATAGTGATTGACAGGTTAAAGTAGACATTTAACTCAAGACTTAGCCTCTCACTTGCAGAGAAAGAAGCTGAAGTCCAAAGAGCTTATTACATTTTACCTGGGGCCTCACCTCTACAAAAGTCGGTATAAAAGTTCCTTGCTTAGCATCTGGATGCCCATCTTAAGTGACAATTGCCATTTTAAGGAAAAAGTTTCACTTTCTCACCCAGAGGCATTTCTGAGAAAGGCTCCCCACTCCCTCATACCAACCCAACCCTTCAAGGCCTGTGTTAGGACCCGCCTGGCTCTGATTCCTGAGCCTACCCCATAAGTCCTGGAACCCAGGCCTGTTTGCCCCTCTCTCCACTATAGAGGGATGGCCTATATTTGTCAGCTCTGACAAATAAACTCTGCTATGTATCTCTGCCTGGTCTCCGTCTTTCATTTCTCCCTTACCGTCTCTCCTTTCTAGCTTTCCCTTCAGACAGGACTTCGAGAAAAGCACAGGTCTTTCTTCCTCCCTGCTTTGCCCCAGCAATTGGATAAACATTTTACTAGGGAGAGAGTTGGAGTCACTTCTTATGGGATTTAGTGGTGAACACACAAATCAACATTCGGAAGGCTGTTCTGACTCTTTTTATGACTTTTAAATATAGCATAATGGCTATTGAAAATAAATCTTCGGATCTTGACCTTGACAACGTCCTTCAGCTCCATTCTCTCTTAGGCTACAAGGACATATTTCCATTTTATTGCAAATTGAACAGAAGCAGTTTTACTACACAGCCAGCAGTTTAGCAGACTGCTTTCAGTTTCAAACCTCTCCAGATTTATCTAGAATGAACTTGAAGTTGTGGGTAAATAACCATTTCCAACAGGGTGTTCTGACGGTCTTAGGACGGGGGTGGACAGTTACCCGGTGGCCTGAAACTGTACCTTTATGTACTTTGTATCATTTCCCTTTTTTTAGGACCAGATCTTCATGGAAAATGTAGGAGCTGTGAAGCAGCTCTGCAAGCTAACCAACAACCTTGAAGAAAGAATAGAAGAATTAGAAATATGGAACAGGAAGTTGGCCAGGTTAAAGCGACTCAGTAGTTTGAAGACATCAGCCAGTGAAGCGAGTTCCATCAGGTGTGTCCAGTGTGTCCACTAAAATTTGGGGGAAGGAGAGAGTGGGCTCTTTAAATCACTACATCAATATAAAGAAAGGTCTTTCAATCAAGCAGCGATCATTACTTTCCGATCACGAAGTCCCTATTCTTCCCTTAGAGTGTTTTCAAACACAATGGCCTTATGTGATACTTCTCTTATTTTTTTTCTGTTGCTGCTTTAAAAATCAAACAAAACATGAGCCATCTGTTTACTATCGCTCGTTATAGGAAGTGCTCAATTTTAGCAGAGGGATGGCTTCTCCTTTATGAAAAGAGGTGGTTATTTCCAAATTTAGAACACCAAGGTTCGTCCACAGGGGAAAAACTTCTTATTCTTTGTTTTCATTACTTAAGGAAGTAAATGCACATTTTCTGAGATCTATTTCTGAGGAAAAGAGAAATGTATTTCTTAATGCATTCATTTATGCTCACAAAGGTTGCTTTTTTTTTTTTTTTACAAGTGCCACCCCCCCCACCCCCACCAGCCCAACTGCTTTGACTTTTCTCTTTTCAAGTTATCACTGCATTACAAAAGAAAGACCTGCTGATGTGTTAGTGACAGCCTGGGCCTTTGTCATATAATTCCTGGAGAGGCATTTGAATAGTAATCAATTCTTTCTTTCTCTTTTCAAAGCAAATTTAGTAGAGCTGTTAGTACATCTTCTCCAAGAAGGGCCATTCCCAAAAAATCCAACAAGGTAAATACTCTTAAATTTATAATAACAGAGGTGATATTTTCTATATGAAATAAAAGTCTTTAGAGAAATTGATCAAGAATTTTTTTCTCCCACTTATTTATTTGCTGGTGGAATTCTCTAATTTGTATCTCATATACTTTAGGTCTTTGTACTAATGGTCATTCATACTAATGTCTTAATGGATATTAACTGTTTTTTAAAAGAGTAGACGTTGAGAAAAAAGAATGTAGAACATGTCTATTTCAGAAATATTATTTGGCCAGTTTTGTTTATACTGTCCTGGTCAGGTAAAACTCAGTAGCCCCTACTTGAAAATGGCCATAGGCTATAAAATCTATGTGGTTGCCTTGACCTCACCTAGTTCTTTATGAAGATCTCAAAGGGACTTCAGTTAATCCTCAAATCCCTCTTTTCCCTTCTAAATTTAGTACTAAATATGTTAATGAGGGAATAGCATTCACTTGCTTGCAAAGGTTAAAATGTGATGGTTTCATTAATTAAGGCAACTCACATCAAGTAAGATAATATTTCCAATAAAAAGTGAAGGTTAATTGTGTATTGACTTGAAGGATGCCCTCTCCCTCAGAGACCTGTGAGCCAGTAGCTTAGTCCCCTCCTAAATTACTCCTCTACTCCATGCAATTCACAGAAAGCTGTGAAATTCAGCTTCCTCCCTTATCCACCACTGGTCCAAAGGTAGTGCTTGCCAGCAAGATATGCCTGACTGTAACGGTGCCCTGTTAAAGGCTGACCCCATGCTCAGGCCACTGCTTCAGCTCACTCTCTACTCCCCTTGCTATACTGTGTTGAAGTATTATAAAAGGACTCAGAAGTATTTTACAATTCTTCTAAAAACTATTAGATTATTATATTGCTGACAAGCTTTTTGGTGTACCAATAAACATAAATACATGGGTAAATGTATTATATACACATTTATACACACTTACACATGTTCTGAGCAAGTTAATTAAATTGAGAAACATAATTCTAGTCTCTACTTTACAAAGATCATTGATAGGATTAAATGTGCTAAATATGTGCTAGTTACATATTGCTCTACAAACACAAAGCACTAAAAACATGTGAGAAAAGTGCCCCTTTATACTAACTTATTTGCAAAAAGAATGAAGGAAATAATATCTACATCCAGGACAGTCCTGATAGGTGCAGTTTGGTTACTTGCAATCTCCATAGCTCCTGTCTTACACCCAAAGATTCTCTTTATTTTGTAGTTATCTCAGAATGTTATATATGTCCATGAGAGTAGATCCTGGGTTCACCTTCCTCACCCTGTGTCCTTAGGGACAAGTACATATTAGGTGCTCAAGAAATACTTGCCAGATGAATACATGAATGGAAAGTTCAGTCTGAGGATATCCCCTGAAGGTTCACAATTTAAATTAAAAGCATAAAATGATTGAGTGTTTTGAATGTGTGGAATTGGAATGTGGGAATTGGAGTGTGGACAAACTCTTTGACTCTTGCAGTTTTTCTGAGAGGCCTGTTGGTAGTAGATAAGTCAGATGTGATCTCTTCTTCTAAGGAACTACAAGGCACTCAGGGAGATGGGGAGAAAATAAAAAGAACAGTTTTAGCTGGATGTGATAAAGGTTGCAGAGGCTCAGGACACTGCCCTGATATGAGAGCCCGGCTTCATAGACAGTATGCTGGGCAACAGCAATGGATCTGTAGGAGAGGTTTCAGATGGAATGGCAGAAGCAAACCTCTGGGAGCTAGAACTGGGTTCACTGAAGGACTAGGTGGGAGTTGGTTAAGGAGGATTGTGAAGATAAGTCTGAAAAATATATCTTAGGCTCAGAATTCCTGGATCACTGGAACGGTTAGTTCATTCAATAAGCCACGAAGACTTTTTGAATAATAACAGTGGCAAAATGTTTCCTTTTGTTTTTAGGGACATAACAATGGAGACAGCATAGCATTGTGTTTAAGAGCACAGATTGTAAAGCCGGATTTTAAAAATTCAAATCCTGGCTCTGTGACTTATTAGTGTGTGGTCTTGGGGTGAGGCATTTAGCCTTCCTGTGCCTCCTTTTCCCTGTCTCTAAAATTAGGATGATAAAAATAGCTGCCTCACAGGGTTATCAAGGGTGCTTGTGAGGATATGGGCATTGGTGTCTGCAAAGCACTCAGAAGAGCGCGTGGATCGTAGACAGTGCTGGACACGTGCTCACTGAAGTTGATGTGTTCAGACCTGCTGCTCTAGATTCTCTTACGTTGGTGTGCAGCAGACTCATCCAGGGAATTTAATACAGTACAAATAATGGGGAATGTTTTGCTCCTCCTGGGATGTCTTGATAGGACATCTCAGCTGTGTCTGTGAAGTTGACTCTCCCTTCTAAGCCAGAACCAACTCACTAGGTGACTTTTCTTCCTTGGGGCCTCCTTGAGTTATTGGGTCACTGAAATACATGTGTGGTGGGGAGTGGTACTCTTGGGTTGGTGGGGACGTTAATAAGCAAGTACTTTCTGTGAGCAGTTGATGGGCCTTACCAGATGGTAAGAAGCTTAGCTGGGAGGGGCCTCGACTTCCACATTGCTCCCCGCGCTGGCCAAGACCCATTCTGGAGAAAGCTTGAGGTCACCTGATCTAGAACCCATCCAGTTGCTCTTCTGTTCCTCTTTTCTGCACCTCCAAGAGCTAGGCAGGTGCACCTCCAAGAGCTAGGGTGGGGTGAGGCAAGAGGGACTTAAGAATTCAAGTTAGAATTCAAAGTATGTGGAGGAGAAGGGAAGAGGGAAGAAACAGCCACAGATAAATATTTCAATGATCTTACTTCTCATAGAATCCCAGCCCCTCCCCCTTTTGGATGAGGCCTGTTTAAACAGAATTTTCCAGGGCCTTGAGGTTTTCAGTAGTAATTCTTACACACATCTGAATTGGAGAACATTACATTGTTAATTGGACCCACCCAATGACTCCAAAATATCGGCATACATTATTTTATTATTCCTGTCTTATTATTGATAAGGAAAATGAGGATCAATGACATTTAGATGATTCGTTCAGGATTGACTCCAAGTTGGACTTCAGGTCTTGGGTTATTTCCCTATGCTTGGTTAAAGAATTTTGAGAAAATCATGGAGATTTAAAATAACCGAGCCCCCGTGAAGAGTAGGATAATACTACTTAATTTAACAATAATACAGCATACTGTTAGGACATACCCAGAACAGTTCCACTAAGACACAGGAATGGTATATACCATTGACTTTTTGATATTCAGACTAACTTCCAGTGGCCATATGGATGACTCAGTTATAATAACCCAAAGGGTTTGTGTACTTGTTGAAAAGTGTATAGTTAACCTCCCCCTTTTTACATTGAAGAATTTTTCTTTAATCAGATAACAAGCTCAAGAAATTCAACCTTAGACCAAATTTCTTAATTGTCTCCACTCTCCAATATGCTTGCAACTGAAATGTGAGCTTCCTATTCATAATCCCCAGTGCAAAGCGAGTATTGCATTAGCTTTCTTCTGGGGATACATGGTAGGAAACTTATATTTAATGGGCACCTTATTAAATGGGCAGAGAACTTCTCAGCCAGATTTCCTACCAGTTCCTCAGCTGTCAATCCTGTAATTCTCGACCCATTCCTTGTACACAAGTTTTTATGCCAACATATATCAGTCTTTAAGGTTTGTCTCATTCTGTAATTTACTGATTTTATTTTATTTTATTAATATTTAATTTTAGTGGTAGTTGGACACAATATCTTTATTTTATTTATTTTTATGTGGTGCTGAGGATTGAACCCAGGGCCTCGCATGTGCTAGGTGAGCGCTGTACCGCTGAGCCACCATCCCAGCCCTGTAATTTACTGATTTTAACATCTCCTATAATGTTGTACATAGCAGAGCTCAAAAAACACGTGTTGAATAGGTAGATGTAAGAATAAATAAGACACGGGTCCAGAGTGGTCTCCTTATAAATACGCAGAAGAATTAGATACCAATGAGAGAGTTCATTGGAGAGCTTAGTTGGGTTTTATGCCATAGAATCTTTTTCATGTTCTGTCATGGTGCCTGAAATTCTTTGGTGGGGATTTATTTCTTTACATCCTGAAGACACTTTGATTTTTAAAATTATTCTAGTAAAAGATGGACATTTGGGTTCTTGTCATAGAGATGCTCTTCTCTGGAAACACTGCAAGAATAAGTGCCTAATGAATGGCATAGACTATTGTCTGCAGGGTATGGGGAAGGGAGAATTCTGCCGCTTGGAAGGGAAGGGAGGGCCTGGGGCTGGGCTTTGAAGGAATGTTGTTTTCGGAGAGGCGAGTGGGGGTGGGGATGGGGTGATGTCAAAGACCCCTGCTGGGAGCAGCTCTTCCAGCTTCCTCCTTACAGTTCATGTGCTGATGTATCACTGTCCATTAATGAACTTTTTTGTAGGTTTATATTTCAGGAAAAAAACAGTTTTGCCCTAGCTGGGTTTTCCAGACCTTGGTTATAATTCTCATTGCTGTGATGGCATTTTGGTAAGAAAAACTTCAATGTTATGTTATGTCAAGTCTTCTTTTCCTTCTCATCTTTCTTTTCTCACCTGTGAGCTGGGTACTGACCTAATTTACTTGGAAGACAAGGAAAGAGCGCTTAAAACTAGGCACTGACCTTCAGTAGCTTAGAGTGAGGGAGCCCCTTTTAAATTCATATTTTGAAAAAGAAGGCACTGGCTTTCTGCAATTAAATATGAGCTGAAGGTTGACAGGTATTTTTTTTCTATCAAGTGTTGTGTTTTAGCAGCACGTTCTCTTGTGTTTTTCTTAGCTTTGCAAATAACTTTCTCATATGGGGAAGAAGAGTGTAGGAAATCAGCTGTAATCTACTCTCTCTGGTCACCCATGTTCATTAAGATTCTTCTGGATTTTTCAGTGAACACTTTATATCAAAGGGTTACCAAGATGTATAAAAAGGCAACCAGTGTGATGAAAGTATGGCCAAATCTCCTGAGCAGTTGAATCAAGTGAAAGCAGTAAGGATGACAGTGTTTGCTAATAAGCAAGCTGGATGGCTTTTGACCACTGTCCCTCTGCTGGGAGGTGGGAGGGACCCCTTGTTGGGATGCAGGGTGCTTGCTCAAGCCTGTCTCCAGTGGCCCCCTGGCCTTTGATGACTGGTCATCTTGCCTGTGTTCTCTGGGCCTTTGAATACTCCTTTTTTTTTTTTTTTTTTTTGTTTTTAGTCTGACTATTCACATGGTGAAAGAAAAAAAAAAATGCTTTGTGAGTGTGGGAAAGGACTGCCTTCTGGGCCTTGTCTTAGGGAAGATAACCATTCAGAGAGAAAGCAAGCAAAGGCCCCAAAGTTTTTCCAGTTTCTTGATCTAAAGAAGCTTCCCAGCAGATCTCTTTGTGCCCTTTGCTCCCCACAGCATTTCACTCACTTTCTCTCTCTCTCTCTCTCTCTCTCTCTCTTTTTTTTGGGGGGGAGGCGCGGGGGTACTGGGGATTGAACCCTGAGCCTCAAGCTTGCTAAGCATGAGCTTCACCCCCAGCTTAACATGACTTGGTACTGCCCACTGCGAAAGATGCCCAAGAATTTGATGCTACTATACAAAATCCCCATTAAGTGCCTTTACAGGTTTCTCACTCTCCCAAGTGCTTGTCTTCTCTTGGGATTTCCAACTCAGGAACAGACACACTTACCATGGCCAGCCCAGTGGAAAGGTGATAGGAAACCTCATTAGAGGTTAAGAGACTGCTTTTAAAACATATTTATTGGATCTTATGAATTCCAATATTGTTGACCACTAAGACCATGAGTGGGAGGTATTTGGCTTCTTGTTTCTGGCCTGTGGTGTACCCGAGAAGAGTCTGAACCAGGGTTTACCCCAAAGAAAGGAGCAGGTGTCAATTTCATTCTATGACCCTGGAAAACTGCTGGCCAAGTTTGGAGAACCAGGTGTGAAGTCAACTTGGCAAGAAGTCAGTTCAGTAGACCCTGCTTCAAGAAAAGTACACAGTGAGACTGAAAAGACATCAGTAGACTTTCTTGTGTGGCTCTTGAGAATGCTGGAAATAGCCCTCAAAGAGAACCCAAAGTCTTTGGACGAGTGAGCATTGTTGGTATAGTGTCCCAGAGCCTAGATAGACCCTTCAGGGAAACCTTCCATTTGGATATGCAAGTTCTACTAATGGGAGGGGAAAGCGCCTTTGTTATTTCGAAGTCAGTGTGGAAATGGGTGCTCTAAGACATTTCTTTTCCTTTCTCTGCCCAATTTGGATGTAAGGGGCTGGGGATGTGGCTCAAGCGGTAGCTCGCTCGCCTGGCATGCGTGCGGCCCGGGTTCGATCCTCAGCACCACATTCAAACAAAGATGTTGTGTCCGCCAAAAACTGAAAAATAAATATTAAAATTCTCTCTTAAAAAAAAAAAAAAAAGAAAAGACAGGCAGCAGGAAGAAGTTAAAGGTGGTCAAAGGGTATGGCCTCCACAGCTGGTTACACCTGTGCCTCCTTCCATCTCCCTGGACTGCTCAGTAGATGGCCTTCACCAGCAGGAAGTGAACTTTGCCTTGGCTATACCCTGCAAGGAGCCAAGGGCTGCCTCCTGCTCTTCACATGCTTCCTCTTGTAATCTTCCACTAGTGACAGCCGCATCTGAGACAGCTTGTCAGAGCTGCTCTATGGAAAAATCCATCCGTGTGGATACCCCAGGAGCCTCTGAGCTGCAGGAAGCCCCAGGCTTTTTCTCACCAGGGCAGAAAAGCCTAACTGTGCTGGTTTCCATGGTGTTTTTGACAGCTATGGCTGCCCCTCCCCCTCGTGCCCATCTGTGTGGCCTGTGAGAGTACATCTTTGGCCAGCTGGAAGTGTGAGATATATACGGAAACAAATCTTTCAGATAATGCTTTTTTTTTTCCCCCTCTCTTAACAGTGCTTTGATGATAGTCTCCCTTTACATACTTAGCTTGAAAGATCAAGACCAGCATGTCCCAGATCTCCCTCCAAGGTGAGAGTTCAGATCTTATATTCCTTTGGGAGAGGGATTCTTGAAGGTCTGTCTCATTAATCCTTGCATTCTCCTCCAGCAATATCACAAACTCCCAGGAGGCAATTCTGCCACCCACAGTCTCCCCCTCAGGTAAGGTCTTTGCATTCCTCACTGTCAAACCCAGCCTGTCTTGCATGTGCAATGTCAATACAAGAAACCCGCCTTTCTGGTTAACGGTTAACGTGGATGCTTCCCTCCCCTCTGCTACATGCCCAGCCGTGCTTCCTACATCACTGGCAACCACACAGACCTCCTTACAAGTACCTGAAATTACTTTCTGTGAGATCCTGCCATGCCAGGAAACTTACTGCTGCCCCATCTGGGGAATGAGGAGTCCTGTGCTGAGACAATCCCAAGAGGAGAAGAAAATCCATCAGAGGCGAGGGGCAGGTAAATGATGTTAAAAGAGAAACAACGAGGGCTTTGAACTCCAGGTTTCTTCCCTGGTCAATATCTACTTGGATGTCTGTTAATGGTTCCGGATATAGTTTCGCTCTCCTGTTTGGAGTGGCAAAAATCTTTAAAAATGCAAGTACCCAAACTGGCAATCATCAATAATATTGAGTTCCTTGTTCGAGGGGATGACATTTTGGTAGATTCAAGTCCTTATCATTTTCACCAAGTGAAAAGGGTCTCATTTGCCTGTTGCTGGCTAAGATGATATAGTAGCCATCTTAGATGGTATAGTAGCCATGGACTGGTTCAGTCTTCATTTTCAAGGGGTTTTTGACCCTGTAAGTTCACTCCGAGTGAAATAATTATATGCACATGCGTTGAAATTTTGGTTCATTTAGGACTTAAAAATTGGTGTTGTATTTGGGTTCTCTGTCCAAGCAGACTATGGCAAAATATTGAGAGACTTTGGTCACTCTAATTTAGAATTTTTAGGGCAGGCTCTAAGATAGTGAAAAACAAGGTTGGCATTCTACATTCAGAGAACCTTCTTCCTTTTCCTTTTACACACAAACAGTTGTATTTCAAGTTTAAAAAAATTATAGAAACTTGATCAAGGATTATCCGTATTATTATCTCTGTAAGATCAAATGCAATTCTTCTAAATTTATACTAAATTATTATTTTTGAAGTCTCCCATATGCATATTAATAACTATCTAAAATAATATCAATAATAATGCTTCTAACAGTACATATGAATATGGCTTACTTATTAGAATGCTGTCAAAACAACAACACTCAAATAGTAGTGTCTCCATGTAGAAAGAATTTCTTTCTGACTCACTCTGTATTTCAAATGTGGATCAAAAGAGGGCTCTGGGTCATCATTCATTCAGGATCTAGCTGATGGAGATTCCATCTCAGTACACATTCCCACAGTCTCTGTAGTCGTAAGAAAACAGGTCATGTTGTACACCGGCATTCATAGCTTCCATCCAGGCACAACACACATCACTTCTACTCACACTTTATTGGCCAAAGCAAGTCATATTAGTCATGTCTAATTTTAAAATGGATAGGGAAATGAAAATCTAACTCATGCCTGAGAAGATGAACCAAAAATATTTTTAGGCAGTTCTAATACCTGACACACCGAATGTGGTCAGTGGGTAAAGTTTTGAGGCACTAATGTAATTTCCTTTCTTTTTGATATTATTTCATATCCTAGTCTTGGATAAATAACTCTTACAAATCACTATGACTATGGCATAAGAAGGTTTTACTTGGGCTGGGGATATGGCTCAAGCGGTAGCATGCTCGCCTGGCATGCGTGCGGCCCGGGTTCGATCCTCAGCACCACATATAAACAAAGATGTTGTGTCCGCCGAAAACTAAAAAATAAATATTAAAAATTCTCTCTCTCTCTCTCCCCCTCTTACTCTCTCTTTAAAAAAAAAAAAAAAGAAGGTTTTACTCTACTGTCATGACAACTTGCATCAGAAAAATCAATCAATCCCCTCAAGCCTGCAAGATAGGCCCTGTAATTGTTCCCATTTTTTTTTCCTAGTGAGGAAGCCAAGGCAGAGAGCCCTCCCCATCACCCTAAACACCTACAAGAGGCAATGCTATTGCTGCTTTTCTCATGAAAACACTGATTTGAACAGATACATCATTACAGAATGAAGATAAGGCTTCATTTTGAAGAAAGAAATTAGTTTTAGTCGTCATCATCTCTATATTTTTATATATTAAAAAAAAAAAAAACCTAGTACTATCACAAACATTCCTAAAGCCTCCATCCCTTGTGAAAGTATGTGGAAACTTGTGGCTGGCAAGCCTTTTTCTCACCCTGGGTGTCCTTACCAGGGACACTTGATATCCTTTTTTTGAGAGCAGTCCTTAGAAGGGACCATCCCACCTATGACAGATGTATGGATAGCAGTGGATTCTGAACAAGGAGAGGATGTGGACTGATTCAGTCTTCATTTTCAAGGGGTTTTTGACTCTGAGTAAGTTCACTCCAAGTAGCAATGGCATGAAGAGAATATTGAGAACTGAGCTTATTGACCAGATAAAGATTTGCTGCTTTCCTTCCTGGGACAATGAGTGCCTGCTGATCTTGTTTCCCTATCTATTGAAATTCCTAAAAAGGGCTGGGATTGTGGCTCAGCGTAGAGCACTTGTCAGCACAGGCGGGACCTGGGTTTGATCCTCAGCACCACATAAAAATAAAGGCATTGTGTTGTGTCCATCTATACCTAAAAAATAAATATTAAAAAAATAATAAAATAAAATATATTATTAAAAAAAAAAAGAAATTCCTAAAGAAAGAAGATCTGCTCCAAGGTGCCTGGCTATATTCATCTAGACAGAGCCAGCAGCTTCTCTAGGTAAAAATGAAATTTAAGTTCAACTTACCAGGCTCCCTGACACACTGGGAAAATTGTTCTCTCTTCCTTTGTTCAACTGGAGAAAAAGAGAATTGAAATGTTTGATTCACTTTCATCTTCAGGGAACCTGGAAACTTTTAAGGACTTAGAGTCACAGATGTCAGAGAGCGGATAGACCAGTGATATTCTATCTTTATGACCTTGTGGATCCATTATTAACATGCTTTTACAATGATTTGATTGAGAAAAACATATAGGAAAAATTCAACTGTCATATCCGGCACAACAGTTTATTCAGGACTACATGAACCAGTTGATGAGGGCATTAGGAAAAAGACCAACAGACACAAGTAGAGAAAAGGCCAGGGCTTGGTGGAGAGAGACTGACCATGAGCAAGCTTGGAACCTTTTAATAAAGGTTGTATTTTTACATAGGTTTAAACATCAGAAAGATTTATTATGAGAAAGCTTCTTCAAGATAAACAGAATCGAAGCTGAGGGTAAAAGCAACCCAATTAGAACTTATCAGCTTGTGCCCATAATTCTCTACCTCCAGGCCGGAGATGTTTTAGCCCAAGGTTATGAACTAATAAAATTCCTTGGCTAGCAAGGAATTTCTCTTTGAATAGGGCATCACCACCCAACTGGGTGGTTTGGGATGAGTGCTTTTGCACCAAACAGTTCCCTAGGGGAGGTGTCCACCTTGGTCTTTGGACAGTTCAAAGACCCATAATTCATTCACTGCTCCTGACATGTAACTATATATCCAGTTAAGTATTGAATTGAATTATGTTTATTAATCCAACTACTTGACAAATTTATGGGAGAGATGTCCACAGACAATATCTTAGACCTTTTATAGAATCCCTTAGGATTTCAAAGGCCTCAGATCAGAAGAACTTTTGATTTATGTTAACTTACCCATTTTACAGCTGATAAAATGGAGGCAAAGGATCTGACTTCAGATTCCCCAGTTGACCATGTTTAGTTGTATATTTCAAAGAGAGTAGAAAGATTTTGATTGTTCCCGATACAAAGAAATGATACATGTTTGAGGTGGTGGATATATCATACCTTGATCACATCATGACAAATGGTATACATGTATCGAGACATCACACTGTAACTCTATAAATATGGACAATTATTATGTGTCAATTAAAAATTTTTTGAAATCCAACCAGAAATAAAGAAACAGACAAAAGATTCCCCAGTAACGAGCAAGGTCAGAACTGGAATCTGGTTCCCTTATGTCCTTGTCTTGGTTTGCTTCCCATTCACCAACCTACCTCCATTTATTTGGATACAAGTTGTACACGTAACTGAGATTAATTCTAGAAGATGCAGAAAGTACCTACTCTATGGTTCTAGAAAGCTCCTGCTGTGTTCTCTTCCCCTCCAAGTTTGCCCAGGCCCATTGAAATGTCCCAGAAGCAGGGTATTTTGAGGGTCTGAGCAAAGGATATTTGCTCTGCTGCTGGTATTTACTTCCCCTCTGCCCATGGCACTGTATAACTGTGGGGCTCCTCAACACAAAAGAAGAGAAAGTCAGGCAACTATTATTCCCAAACCAGATGTTTCTGAGACATTAAAGACCAATTAAAAATTAAGAAACAAAAATAAAAAAGAAATTCAAGGAATAAAAAAGAACTTTAGAAAAGCTCTCAGTGGGATGCAGAGTAATATCTAACAGTTTACTGAGCCCCAAAGCACATTCATCAAACTTCTCCCTGAGGAGCAAGATTACAAATAAAATAAGTGAGAAGAAATCAGCATTTTTATGACATGATGAGCTTAAGGCATTATTTTTCTTTTGGTTTTCAGTTGATTGTGGAAGTCTGGGTGAAGTCTTTCAGAAAACTTATCTTTACCCTCTTGCCCTGGCCTTACCTCTACCACACACACTTGGTTAAAGGTTTGGGTAAGACTAGTTAGGATTTGGAAAGTATTTTATAATATTGAGCTTCTACTCTGAGGAACCAACTGAATGCAATGGATTTTATTTTAATCCATGGAATCATTAAAAACTTACATAGACAGAAGAGTTGGATATTAAAAAGCAAAGATCCTGTGGGATTCTCTAGATTGCAAGAGTTGATGAGATTTAAAAAAAAAAATCACAAAGCAAAAGACATCTGGAACTCATGCACATTTTATTTTTGAGACCAGAACTCTGAGAAGAGCAAATGGCCAAAAGAAAATGGCCTTCTGTGTTAAAGGACTCAGCTACTGATTGGTGGGTTCATGGACTTTTTTTTTTTTTTTTTTTTTTTTTTGTGGTGCTGGGAATCAAACCCGTGGTCCTGTTGCATGTGAGGCAAACACTGTACCCACTGAGCTAACTCTCCAGCCCCTGACTTCTTCTTAACATTAATCTGGCTTATCGGGACCAAAGAAGGATATCCAAGATGCTATATTGGAACTCAGCCATCAACAGAGTTTTATAAGGAGTACAATATCCACCTTCTACCATGGCAGAATATACTTTGGTTGGACACCATCTTAAATCTCTCTTCTGCATAAGTTTCTAATTTAGTTTATGGGGAGGTCTCAGCTGCCAATTGTGAATTATATCTCCAATTTTATGATGAAAATCACTGGGAATGTATGGTAAGCTCAAAGTGAATATTGCTGGAAGACATTTGTAAATTGAGAGCTATTCCTATGACTCTAGGAAGATTTATAGCTTTCCAATAACCAGCCTTTCAGAGTTGAAGAGTCTTGCTCCAGAGAAGTAACAATTTGGAGGTGTTTTTAGAGGATTTAAAATTTATTTTCTACTTTTGAAAAACAATTTTCATAATTGTAATCTGTAATATTATCTCTTCTGAGACCTACTGTTTTATTCCTGTTGAAAAAAATACTTTATTGTATCAGATTCTAAATTTTTAAAAAATATTTTTTTTTTCAGTTGTACACAATGCCTTTATTTTTTAAATTTATTTTTACGTGGTGCTGAGGATCAAACCCAGGGCCTCGCATGTGCTAGGCGAGTTCTCTTCTGCTGAGCCACAACCCCAGCTCCTCTAAATTTTATTTATAGGGGGTCTCTGTCTCCAAGAACCTGAAAACACAGCTCAGTGGAAGCAAGGTGGATCTGTAGTTCTATTGCCAGAGTTTATAATGAGCCCCTTCCCTGAAAATTGAGCAGGAAAGTAGAATCCTGAGATGGTAACACTAAGGTACATGAACCCCCCCCCCCCAGATAATCTGTATTTAATGATTTTGATTATCAACACTACTGATCCAGAAACTAAATAAGAAATAAAGCTAATATTAGCTTATTATTAATCAGAGAAAATTGGTTTACATAATATACACAATATGAGCAAGACCTTGTGCCAGGAGCTTCAGAGGATCAGAGTATTAATAAGAGTTTCCCCATTCTGAAGTGGTCAAAAAAGGACAAAAAAAAAAAAAAAAAAGAAAAAGAAAAGAAAAAGTTAAGTGAAAATACAGAGATACTCTTAAGTCTAACGCACTTGAGTATAGTGACCGATACATCACTGATTGATGGCCACATGGGTGGTTCAGTAATAAATGCTACCATATTTCACCTCATAATTGTCGCCACTGCATAAATGTTGCACCTACTTTTTCAGTCTAAAAATTGTCAGTGTATTTCCGGAATCTGACTTGTGCGCTGGTACCAATGGTAGACCCAATTTACTCAAGTGATGATGCCAGAAAACCAAACCAAAGATAATGGTGCAGAATCTTCTGACATGGAAGATTAAGTTTTGTAAGTCCACACTTCATAACACTGTTGTAAATTTTCTCAAATGTAATATTTTGACAACAATACAGCACATCAATAACAACTAATGTGTTAACTTTTTTTTTCCTTTTTTCAGACCAGAAAATTATAAAGAAATGATGTGCGTTGATTTGGACTATTCAGTTTTAACATATATTCATGAGTATTCTGTGCATCCCTATCTTGCACCAAAGCCAGTTTAGTAATAAATAACTTTTAAGTAATACTGGCACATTTTTTTTAAAAGCTTCACATAGTGGTTGTACCTTTTTTTGCCAAAATGTTTGGTATAAAATCTGCGACAATAATGCAGTAAAATGTGGTATGGCATTAAAAAGGAGGGAGCTGTGAGCTACAGGGTCAACTTGGGATGGTGTTTTAGTTCGCTATTGTCACATAAATTACCCTTGATTTATTTTCTCATAGTTCTAGAGGCTTGAAGTCCAAGATCTTGTCTGGGGGTCTGGTTTCTTCTGAGACGTTGCTCCTGGCCTGCAAATGGTTGCCTTCTTATTATGTCCTCTGGGCATGAGTGCCCTGGTGTCTCCCTGTTTGTCCTAATCTGCTCTAAGGACACTAGTCAGATTGGATTAGGCCACCCTAACAGCCTCATTTAAACTTAATCACCATCTTCAAATAATGTCACATTTTGGGAAATGGGGTTAGAACTTCAACACATGATTGGAGGAATGGGCATTTCAACTCAAAAACAGAGAGAGGGTGGGAAAACATTCAACGTATTAAGACAAACTAAGGCTTACAGGGTTTATTCTCATCCTGAACAAACCCTCTAGACTGACAGATGTTTTTCCTCTTTAGAAGAAAAAAGCAATTTGTTCCCGGTAAGAGATGAGCTCATCCGCTCTGACTGGCAGAGTGACTGTAAGTTGACATTTAAATGACACTCTTTTTGGTTTGTGGAGCCAGGTAGAATCATGAGCTGTAAAAGCATTACTGGAATGGGAAACAGGAACAAAGGCTGAGGCCCACCTGCCACACACCCATCTGCTGCACATACCCATGGAGCTGGGTTTCTGTAATCGATGCTAGCTTGACCAATAATGAGGCATTAAAAATGATCACCCACCAGCAGACAAATTGTGGTTGATCTTTGTGGGTTTAAATAATTTATTTGAAGCTCTCGTTCTCCTCTTTTATTCGGACTATATATTTTTTTTTTCTGTTTTCAGAATCGAATTGTGTTTCATGTTTCATTTTCATTTTCAAAATTTGGACTTAGTAGGATTTCCAAGGTCCAGAAATTCTTCTGGATCTTATGGAGGCTGTTTATTAGAGCCTGTATTTTTATAGGCTTTCTTAAAATTTACTATCCCAAAAAACAAACAAACAAATCTTGGACCCTTCTCCTCCTCCTTTTTCCATTTGAATGTAAATAGAATCCATTTATCTGGGAAACTCTTATTTTATATTCTGCAATTTGGGGACTATGCTGGAACACAGTCCTCTTTCCCTGTACAAGAGTTTACTTTGTTTTCTTTTTCTTCTCAATTCAGGGATTGATACGACCATTACTTCTATTCAGATTATGGAAATCCAGCAAATAATAGATCATCGGTATTGCAGTAGAAGCCTTCTGTGCGGGTAGGTGAGCCTCCCCATGATGCTCTCGTTGTTTCCAGAATTTATTCAGGGCTTCAGTTTTGAGACTGGAATAAAATCTAAAGCTACATGTTGAAACCAATGTGTGCTTACATTACTCCTTAAGTGAAAACACATTGGTTACATGGTGGAGAAGGGAATCATAAAATGGTTGGTATTAGCCAATGTCAATAAATCACAGCCCCAATGATTCCAGTCTCCTGCTTTAATGGACAAGTCCAAAGCAACATGTCTAGGAAGCATCTCTGTGGCTGACTCTCTGAGGGCACATGCCACAGGGACAGAGATGCTCATTATAAACCACAAAGATAGACATGGCTACTCATGGCTCCAGGTTATAAGTGAGCTGACATTTTTATACTTTAGTAACTAGGGCTCTCATTATTTTAATTGCTGAAAAACATACGACTTATCTTAGCTTTTCAGTAAGGAGGAAAAAAATCTAGATTTTGCAAAAATTATCAGCAACATCCATCTGCAGTGCCATATGCCATATCACCTGTATGGGGTGATGATACATCTAGGATAGAATGCAAGCCCCTCCAGCAAGCATTAAGAATGGGGAGTGAGGTTTTCTTAATGTGGTAAATGTTTTACTGGGCATCTATTGGGTTTAAAGGCAAGGCCTATATTTTGAACTGGTATCACAAATCCTGTGGATTTTCAGCCTTATTTATTTTTCAACCTGATAGAATTTGGCTCTAAGTTGATGGTCCTGAGTTATAAGAATAACCTATTTGTTGCTTTCTGATTTGTTTATGATGCATCTATTTGTATCACATTGAATTCTCACAAAAGCCCTAAGAGTTTGGTCTTATTTATACCTATTATGTAGTTTTCAGAGAACTTAAAAAAGTTTGTCTAAGATCACTCATGTAATAAGTATCAGAGATCTTAATTAATGTAGCAGGACATATTGAAGAAGAATTAGACGGTACAGGCTCAAGTCCTAGGACTTGGGTAAAATGTCTATTCTCTTTGCATATTCATTTCTCATCTATGAGTCTATTATCACCTGAGCTGGTTGCTGTGAAGCACGCAGATATTGGGAGGCACATAATAGGAAATGAATTCCATTCATCTAAGCTCCACAGTGGAACAAAACACTCTTCATCCCAAGACAATTCTTCCTCTCTCTATTTTTAATACACTCATTCACTGAAAGAACACTGTTCTTAACTTGGTATAAAAGTAGCACTCTTATCTTTCTTTCTTTTTTTTTTTTTGAGGTAAAGTAAAAATTGTCTGTATTCAAAGTGCACAATGTGTTGTTTTAATTTGATATTTATATTCATTGAAATGGATATAATTTTGAAATTCCAGTTCTTTCAATTCCATATATTTTTGCTTTCACATTTTTAACAACTTAGTTTAATCTAAAATGACTTTTTTTCCCACTTACCTGACTTTAAGTTGTTTCTTCATATAATTCATATAATTAAGTTGGTTATAATTCATCTTAAGTTATTTCTCCATGTAATTCACAAGATGACCAGTCATAAGGAACACTTTGTTTTAGATACAAATATGCCATTTTTTTTCCTGGGATTTTTTCATTATAATGTGAATTAGTGGAACTCTCCACTCCCCCAATTATCTCTTAAATTTGGGAAGCGAGAAGAAACTTATGGATAAACAATTCTATCTTAAATTGTGTTGAGAGCCACAGCCGGTCGGAATGGCCCCTGGCATTTTGCCAGAAGTAATGGTTGAGAGGCAAGCCATTAAAATGATGCTGGATTGATTCAATTGTATATTAGACCTTTACTGTCCAGTAATAGGATGGCTCTTGCTTGCAATGGGCACCCGCTACTTTGGAGCTCCCGTTGAGTTCTCGCGGGGTTCCGAGGGTGAGTGCGCGCAGCCCTGGGGTGGGAGTTCCGGTTGGTGTGTGGTGTGTGGTGTGTTCCTAGAGGAGCCGCGCTGGGGAGAGTTCCTGGGGAGCGTGTGTGGAGTGTGCTGGTGGAGTTCAGAAATAAAGTTTGTTCCTGCTTGAGTGGCTCCTGATTTGTGCCCAGCCAGACTGCAGCATTATTGTAATCAGGGCTATGATAATTATAATAGATTCAGGTTCTAAAAGTACGTATTTTCTTTTCCTACATTTCCATATAGGTCATTTTTATAACTCAGGACCATTGACTTAAACTCTAAGTTCTATCAGGTTAAAAAAAGGAATAAGGCTGAAAAACATACTCATTGTTTTAAAAGAAATAATTTAAGGTTAAAAATTGGCATTTATTATTCCCATTCCTCCTTCCCTGAGTCTGAAGCCTTTGCCTCATTTGTCTTCTGAAATCTGTGTCTCTGTAATGGGGACTGAATTTATTTCTTCTGTGTTTAATTTTGAATATTTGGTCCGGGATTTGATTTTTTTTTCTTGTATGATCTAAAAAAGTATAATCTTTGTAGTATGTTTAATATCAAGATATGAACGAGATCATTCTGAATGATCAATGACAAGCAAGTCTCTGTAAATCAAAACATTAAACCAGGTTAAACTTGATTGCCTATATTTATTATTTATTATATAGTATTTCACAGTTTACATATAAATATTGAGTGGCAGAAAGCCTTTTAACATCTTTCTTGCATATTTTGATTTGTGGTTTTAATTTTTTCATATTTAGGCCTGGAAATTATAATTACAAAATTCCTGTTAATAAGTACACACCTACCAATGTCAAATTCTCTCTGGAAATCAAGTAAGTACATGGTATAAAATACAAATTTGAACAGTAAGCCTGAATTTAGTTCACAATTTAATCAATAAGTTTGGAGATAGAAAGCCATTAGTCAGCATTTACTAATGATGGGTGGAGAGGTGGTAAGTGGAGGGAGGGTTTTCAGAATGAGAACTGGGAACATTCCCTCCAGGAATGTAAGGGCTATACTCATCCCTGTGCAGCAGGAGTAGCTTTAGTTGCAAGTTTATGAGCTGCAAACTTCTGATTTCTCTTCAGATTGGGGTGGGAACAGTGGTAATAACTTGACCCCTGAATGGGGGGCTGCGTATTTTGATGAGATCCTGGTAGCAGTGCTAATTAATGCAGGTGCCACCCCTTTGCTCCAGGACAGGAGAGAATAAAAGAGGAGCCAGAGTTTGGAATTGGGCAGACCAGGGTTCAGATTATGTTGCTGTCACTAATCCTATGATCTTAGAAAAGTCACTTATTTTCTCTAAGCTACCATTTCTTCCTCCATAAAACGAGTAGTGCATTATACCATGGCACATAGAGCTGCTGGGGGAATTAGGGTTAATGCTGGTGTAGTGAGCAGCTGCCATTTGCTGAGCACAGGCTGTGTGCCAGGTACTGTACGCATTAATCCTGGGTTGTAGAATCCTCACAACAGTTCTCCCAGGATGGCATTTTTTCAGTTTATGTTTTATAGATGGGAACTCTTGATGTACGCAGATTAAAAAAAAAAAAAGTGCTCTAAAACACAGCTAGTATGTGGCTGGCCTGGGCTTCCAACACAGCCCTCCCTCTCTTGTCTGCCCTGGGAGAGGAGATGTGGAAGGGCATTGCCCTTTCCTGACTCTTAGCACTCAATTAATGGTAACTTTTAATTATCTACCTTCCCTTCAAAATCACAGAACTCTAATGTAACCTATTCTTATCTAATATTTTAAGTAATTATGGTACTTTGATTTTCAGCTCACTTCACTCAAAAATTGTGCCATGAAGAAATCAGGTCTCTTGATTTTAGTCTCTCCTTTTTTCCTCCTCCATGTCCCCACAGCCCCGCTCTTTATTGTCCCTCTGTCCTCCCTACTCTGCCCCTGCTCCTACCTCAGTTATTTCCCCCTCCATCATCCTCCATGGCCCCGCTGTCTCACTTGGGCCCCACTGTGTGTCTCACTGTACACCATCTTTCATCTGCTTTGCCCACGTGAAGAGGCTCAGTTCAGCTGCTTACCTTGGAAAGATTTGTTTCAAGCAGCCAATGTTTCATGACAGAATCCACCATCTTTCAAGGCACAGAGAGAGAGAGAGAGAGCTAAATGTACTATTCTTACAAGCTAAATGTACCATTCTTACAAGCTAAATGTACTATTCTCTAGCATTCCTTGAATAACTTGGAATAGCATTTCCTTACTCATTTCTAGCTTTCAAGGAAGGAAATAAGATTATATGTTATAACTTCTGAAATGGCAAAAAGATCACCTTGAGCCATTAAATCAGGCCTTTTGGCTTATGAACCATTTAAAAAATCTGATTGATTTTTAAAATAACACATATAACAGTCCTGCCTTATCCACCGTTTCTCATTCTACAATTTCAGTTACCCTTGGTCAACCTCTGTTTTAGTCAGCTTTTCACTGCTGTGACTAAAAGACCTGACAAGAACAATTTTAGGAGGAAAAGTTTATTTGAGGCTCATGGTTTCAGAGGTCTCAGTCCATAGTCCATTCAGAGGCAGAACATCATTGTGGAAGAGTGTGGAAGAGGAAAGAGGATTCAGACATGGCCACCATGAAGCAGAGAGAGAGAGAGTTCACTGGCCAGATACAAAATATTTACCTTAAAAGCACACCCCCAGAGACTCACCTCCTCTAACCACACCCCACCTGCTTTCAATTACCACTCAGTTCATCCCTGTTAGGGGATTAATTCACTGATTGGGTTAAGTCTGTCATATCATTTTACCTCTAAGCCTTCTTGCATTGTCCCACACATGAGCTTTTGGGGGATAACTCACATCCAAACCATAACAACCATAGTGAAAAACTATTCAATGGAAAATTCTATAAATAAATAATTCATAAATTTTAAGCAATATGTTATTATGATTGTTCTATTTTATTGCTGCTTACTGTTGTTAATCTCTTACTATGCCTGATTTATAAATTAAGTTTGATCATATGTTTTGTATGTATAAGAAAAAAACAGTCATACATAGGGTTTGGTACTACTGTCTGTAATTTCAGGCATCTACTGAGGGTCTTAGAACTTGTCCTCCCATGAACAAGGGAGGGGATTACTGTAAACTCAACTGAGATTATAAATTGTTCCCATTTGAGCAAAAGTATTGTTTCCAAAGAAGGATGGATCTCATCCTTTTAGTGATGATTCATGAGTGAGTCTCTAGAGAGGAACCATCCTTTCTTGCAGAGCTTCTACTCTGATAACTTTAAAGCCTGGTAATTTCTCATGGGATTCACCCCCAAATCCTTACTTATGTTTGTTACCTTGTTATTTCAAATAATATCTACCTACACCAGGAGTTGGCAGAATCTAAAATCTTAGACACTTCGGGTAAGAGCGAATTTAGCTGCAAGTGTGAAGAGAGGGGATATGTCCAAAGATTATTTAAAAATCTCTGGAAATATTAAGTTCTGAAGTGAGGTGATCTAAGTCATGACATTAGATTTTACAAACCATCATGTGGTGTTTCAGTAGTTATCTGAAGGTGGCTTGCTTTCTGTAATAATGAGATGTAAGCTAGTCTATCAGTATCCCTGAGCCTTGTATAATAAAATGGCTATCGTGAACTTCAGAGGGATTTCTGAGTTACATAGTCAATGGGCCCTCTTTGTATCTAATAGGAGCTGGGAACTGCTTCTTCAATTGTCCTCTCTTTTCTTTGTGTCTTGAAGCACAACAGAGCCTTTGATAGTCTTCCAGTGCAAATTCACTCTTGGAAATATATGCTTCAATAGTAATAGGGAAACCAAAGGATTCCAAAACCAAGGAGAAGTCTTCCAGGAGATGACACAGGTAATGTTTTCTGACTCCTTGACATTAGTTTGTTCCAGTGAAGGATGGTTAGAACTGTGGCCTCTGTTCCCTGCCGAGGGAGGGACACACTGAACCTCCCTCAGCTGGCTAAACCTGGTCACAGGGCTTGGCTCAGCCTTTTTGTGTCCTTTAGAAGCTACAGACTGTTTTAGTGACACCTATCTAAAGCTGTTATTGCAGACACCTCTCCTGCAGTCCTAAGGAAATGCCTCCTTGGGCTGTGCTCCTTCTAGTGCAGTGTGGAGTGTGGTTATGAAATGGATCTCTCTCATTTATTATTTAGGGATACCAGCACATTTGGAGCCTCCCTGTCGCCCCATTCTCCGACAGCGCATACCATTTCCGTGTGGCTGCACCAGTAAGCTTGCTTTTTTTTTTCTTCTTCTTCTTCTTCTCTTTTTAATAAGAAATTGATCCCTAAATAAATAAGTACAATACTTCACAGTTAATTTTTACATTCATCTTTCTTTTCTCCTTTTCTGATAGGATCTGGCTGACTGTTCAACAGATCCTTTTTTTGCTGGGATATTCTTCACAGACTACTTCTTTTATTTCTATCGACTCTGCGCCTAATTTATTCAAGTTTGGGGATTTCACCAAAGAAAAATGCTCAGAAATTCAGTCAACAGACACAGAGATCCCCTTGCAACTTTTTTTCGTCTTTTTCTGTGAAACGTTTCACATTTATTGCTGAAGGACTCTTTTAGGCTTTGGCTTCCAACAGTTTGGAGACATTAATGAGGAGAATAAAGTGTTTGCTGGAACCTGAGAGAATGTGGTGTTTGATTGTGCCATGACGCTGAAGGAAACATATCCATCCCCGAGAAAACCATACTGTTGCATTTGAAAATACTGCTTCTGGTATTAAGGATGTGTAAAGTCAAAATAAGCAGGTCTAGTACTACTTTTGTCTTATTGTGTTTCGAGGCTTATGGAAAAAAATAAAAAGCCATTTCAACTTGGACCTGCTAAACAGAGATTCTGGAGAATATGTGATGTGGTGGAGGAGGGAGTGAGTGGCGTCTGATGTTAAACTCACATTGAGGCAAATGTGTGTGTGCGCGTGTGTGTGCGTGCGTGCAATACTAGAGTACACATGTAGCTTGCCAATGAAATGGATTTAAGAGAAAGAGTTGCAACTCTTCTTCACCATGCTCCATGGGCCTAAACTTGCTGTGTGGGTGGAATATGTCCTCTTATGAAGATGGAAGCCCAAATACCACAGGGCCTGCTGAAACTGTTCAAACTAGCTAATCGAGCATACACTGCCTTGCTCCTGCATTCCTTGGACATCACAATAAAGGTTCAAACCTGCAGTACCCCCCTCTCCCTTTGCCTCCTGTTCCTGTGCTCTGGTTTAGAACTTGGAAAATCAAGCTCCTCTCCCCGTACTTCAGGGAATAGGGCAGTTGAATGGCTGTTCTTCCCTTATCTTACTGTTGGTCAATTTGAATGAGGCTGTTTTATTTTTTACCTTCACAATGGTAATCAGCTGTAATAATACACCTTCCTCTTTCTTATTTTTAGATATTACTAGATAAGTACCATGTGGATAGAAATTAATTGTGAGACCTCAATATTAAGAAAAGACATGGTTCTTGCCAGGTTTGGTGATTCATGCCTATAATCCTCAGGGTTCCAGAGGCTGAGGCAGGAGGATCACAAATTCAAAGCCAGCCTCAGCAGCTTAGCAAGGCCTTAAGCAACTTAGCGAGATTCTGTCTTTAAATTAAAAAATAAAAAAGGCTGGAGGTGTGGCTTAGCGGTTAAGTACTACTGGGTTTAATCCCTGGTACCAAAAAAAAAAAAAAAAAAAAAAAAGACATGGTTCTTGCTTTCACAGAAGATTTTTTTTTTTTAATTATTTATAGGCTGGGGCTGTAGCTCAGTGGCAGAGCACCTGCCTTGCACAGGTGAGACACTGGGTTTGATCCTCTGCACCATTTAGAAATAAACAAATAAAATAAAGGCATGCTATCTACCTACAACTACAAGAAATTTTAAAAAATATTTTTAGTTGTAGATGGAACAATGCCTTTAATTAATTTATTTATTTATTTATTTATTTATTTTTGTGTGGTACTAAGGATTGAACCCAGTGTCTCACACGGGCTAGGCAAGACTTTTATCACTCACTGAGCTACAACTCCAGCCCCATCACAGAAGATATTTTGAAATAAATTTCTTAACACAAAGAGTTTAACCTCTGGAGCCAGGTAGTCCCATCCTTGAGTTCAAATCCTGACTTTATCTGTGTCTCCTCTGGCAAGTTATTTGAATTCCTTAAACTTCCATTTCCTCATTTATAGACGAGGACAGTGAGTATTTACAACAGACAGGATTAACTGAGATAAAGTGTGTAAAACATAGAAAGCTTCTTACTAAATATGAGCAATTATTATATCCACATAGAACAGAATCAGGAAGATTACAATGGGATTATGAAGGGATTGAGTAACTAAATACACATAAATCGAGTTATTTTTGTAAAAAAATAAAAACCAAACAGCACATAGAACATATGCCTTTGTATTACATAACATTTATAATTTTATTATATATTGAAAATCATTTCTCCTTTCACATTTAACAGCATAGCCTTTGTAGAAAATGGAATAGGGTAGTTAATTCTTGGGAGGAGTACGTCAGATTCCTCCAGTTTCTTAGACTCAAATTCACATTTGCTTCTCCTGAGCTATAGTATTGGCCTGGCCCAGCATGACTTGGGGTTAGTTCTGGAGTTGTCATTCCATGTCTTTTTTTTTCCCCTGGTGCTGGGGATTGAACCTAGGTATGCTTTACCACTCAGTTACATCCTCACTACTTTTTATTTTTTTTATTTTGAGATAGGATCTCACTAAGTTGCCCAGACTGGCCTTGAACTTATGAACCTCTGGCCTCAGCTTCCCAAGTCCCTGAGAGTATGCACATAAAAGAGCAGGTGATGTGTGTGTGTGTGTGTGTGTGTGTGTGTGTGTGTGTGTGTGTGTGTGTGTGAGTCCATTAATCTGACTCCTTTTCTCCCAGTTCTTATTCATATGCTTATGCTCAGGACAATATGGGGGTTTCAGATATCTACTGTAGTTCAGTCATATTGCCCTAAGGGGGTTTCCATACAGTATTCCCAATAAATTCCATTAGAAGACTAGATGTTGAAAGTCTTCCAGAAGATAGTGAGCCACCTGTGGCACCCTGTGGCATGCTGGGATTAGTTAAGCTTGCTGGGAGAAGAGAACTTGCTAGAAGATTCTCTTTGTATTAAGAAAACTACTCTAAGATTTCATCTTATTCCAGTCAGAATGGCAATTATTATAATATAAACAACAAACTCATACACTGCTGGTGGGACTGAGAATTGGTGCAGCCAATATGGAAAGCAGTGTGGAGATTCCTTGGAAAATTGGGAATGAAGCCACCATTTGACCCAGCTATCCCGCTCCTCGGTCTATACCCCAAAAGACTTAAAAACAGCATACTACCATGATACACTCACAACAATGTTTATAGCAACTCAGTTCACAATAGCTAAACTGTGGAACCAACCTAGATGCCCATCAGATGAATGGACAAAAAGAAATGTGGCATATATACACAATAGAATATTACTCAGCAGTAAAAGAGAATAAAATCATGGCATTTGCAGGTAAATATATGGAGTAAAAGAAGATAATGCTAAGTGAAATTAGCCAATCCCCCCCAAACCAAAAGCCGAATGTTTTCTTTGATATAAGGAGGCTGATTCATAGTGGTGTAGGGAGAGGGAGCATGGGAGGAATAGACAAACTCTAGATAGGGCAGAGGGGTGGGAGGGAAAGGAAGGGGGCAGGGGGTTAGAAAGCCTGATGAAATGTGATGGACATCATTATCCAAAGAACATGTATGAAGACACGAATTGGTGTGAATATACTTTGTGTACAACCAGAGATATGAAAAATTTGTGCTCTGTATGTGTAATATGAATTGTCATGCATTCTGCTGACACATATAAATTAAAAAATTGATTAAAAAACCCCACTTTCCCAGCTGTGAGCTGTCCACTGTGGACAAAGCTGCTTCAAGCCCAAAGGCCTTTTTTATTTTTATACCAGAGAATTATGATTTCAGTGGCATGACCTCAGACTGAAGTAATTTAAATGCCTGTCTTCCCTCCAAAACTCATAACCCCAGTGTAATCATGAGAAGAATATTAGTCGAATTTTAACTGAGAGACAGAAATTCTACAAAATATCTGATCAGCACTTCTCTAAATTGTCAAGGTCTTCAAAAACAAGGCAGTGCTCAGAAACTGACACCGCCGAGAAGAATGTCAAGAGATACAGACGAACTATAATGTGGCATCCTGCGTAGGACCCTAGAATGGAAAAGAATAGGTGGTGAAAACTAAGGGAATCTGAACAGAGAATAAACTAAAGGATAGGCTTCAGTTATCGTGTCAACATTAACTTATTGTGAACAGTTACCATACTAATTAAGGTAAGGTGTTTATAATAGGGGAAGAGGCATGGAGATTATGGGAACTCTGTGTACTCTTTGCAATTTTCCGTAAATCTAAAACTGTTCTGAAATAAAAAGTTTATTTTTAAAACATTCAGAGAATGTTTTAAAACATCTCAAGGAAGAGCTGAGCTGAAATATCACATGCCACCAGGTGCCATTTATGATAACACAGGGTAAGTTCGGCCATGAAAAATAGACACTGTTTTTTAACTTCAGGTCATTCAAAGTACCTTAATTCCCTGCTTTGCCAATTATTTAAGATCATATTCTATATAACACTTTAATAGCCCCATAATATAGAATATTGTAAAATAATCACATATCATAAACAAATAGAATTCTAATCATTTCTATGAGTTCTAATAAGATACTCAAATACGACTTTGAAATCTCTGGTGGGTTTTTTTTAAAACAACTGAAACATAAAACTTCAAGTTTACAAAAACTTGCGTGCAGGTGTTCAACCCACCAGTGATTTTTTTGTTTTTTGTTTTGTACCAGGGATTGGCCATTTTTAAAAGTATTTTATTTAGAGACGGGGCCTTGCTGAGTTGGTAAGTGCCTTGCAAAGTTGCTGAGGTTGGCTGTTATGGTTTGAATGTGAGGTGTCGCCAAAAACTCACCTGTGAGACAAGGCAAGAAGTTTCAGAAATGATTGGATTGTGAGCCCTAATCGGTGAATTAATTCATGATGGGATTAAGTGGTAACTAGAGGCAGGTGGGGTGTGGCTGGAGGAAGTGGTTAATTGGGGGCATGGCTTTGGTATATATATTTGTATCTGGAGAGTGGAGTCTCTTTCTCTGCTTCTTGATCACCATGATGTGAGCTGCTTTCCTCCACCACCCTCTCCCGCCATGATCAGTCTCACCTGGAGCCCTGAGGAAAGGAGCTAGCTTTTTTGGACTAAGATCTCTGAAACTGTGAGCCCTCAAATAAGGTTATGCTAGTTAGATCCTTTAGTCACAGCAGCAAAAAAGCTGACTAAAACAGAAATTGCCATTCTTGGGGGCTTGAGGTGAGGCTGAACACCAAGCCTCATTAATTCACTGATTAGGTTAAGACTTTCACAATCCAATTATTTCTCCTCTGAAACTTCTTGCATTGTCTCACATGAGCTTTTGGGAGACATCTCACATCCAAACCATAACAAGAGCTTTGAACTCAGGATCTTCCTGCCTCAGCCTCCTGAGTCACTAGGATTACATCCCACCAGTATTTTTAAACAAAAATTTCATAATATTCTTAATATACCTTTTTAAAATTTTTCATTCTAATTTATTTCTCCCATGCCCTTTTTTTCCCCATTCTCTTTTTGAATTTCATCTTTAGTGATAAATTTCCAATAACACATTGTTTGAGTCATAGAATTACAAATCTTCAAAAGAAAAGCAACAAAACTCCCAATTCTGTTGACAGTTTATCAAAGCACTTTCAAAGACCTTTTCTCTCATTGGATACTGACAACCTGTGATGTTAAAAGTGAAGGCAATTATTCCTATTTCCCCATTTTACAGATTAGAAAGCAAAGGCACCAATAGGTCCAGCAAGAACAAGAGGTCCCTTTCCACTACACTACTTCACTCCTCCTTGAGAATTTTTTCCTTTCTTGTGACTCTTTCGAGTTGGAGACCACCAACTGAGATATGGACAACCCCTTCCCTCCCCTACCAAAAGGCACTAACATATCAATGACCCTGGTAACTGATATTTCTTTAGGAGTAAGCTGATTAGAGGCCATTTAGTCATAATATAGAATAAGGGGAGGGCAGAAGGACAGTCATGGTGGAATCTCCTGCCACCAGCCACTAAGTTACATGTATTTGTGCCAGAGCTTAACAGCTCACTTTAGAGTGCTGCATATCAGCCTCACTCTGAGGAGCACGGCAGTGAATTCTTCCCTTGGCAAAGCTAAAAGTGTTTTGGCTTTCATTTCTTCAAGGGCATGTAGCATTGATTTTTGTGTCTGATTCTAAAGAGCCAATTGAGCTCTTAAGAAGCATCTGAGGATTTAGAACCTAGTGCATTTTTGATGAGTGTTTGTTTAAAGCTAGTGGAAACACAGCTTTGGAGACTTTCATTTTACCAGCAGTGTTGAGTACACAAGTCCATCTCTACTTGGCTGGATTCTACGAAGGAGACAGTCTTTGTCAGTTTTTATGACATGCAGCCCGATGAAGGGATGGGTGCCAAAGATCACAGTCTCAATTCTTCAATTTCTTTATGGTCCCCCACAAATATGAAGTTAGATCCTATTTTAGAAAGACTCTCGATGACTTGTCTTCACCAGAGTCAATTTCTCGAGCCATTTGTAAGTTACACCAGTCTGACCTACAGTTTAGAATGAAAATTAACTGGGAAGAGAACTAAACACAGGGTCAGGAGACTTGGTGCTAGTCCTGGTGCAATTACTTGTCATTGGTGTCACCCTGGATAATGCTCTTAATTTCTCTGGATTTCACTTTCCCAATTGCAAAATTGGATTCATGATAGTCTTACCTACCACCAAGGATTTTTGTGAACATTAAATGAGATGATTATGTGAAGACTCTTTGTAAAGTGGTTTGATACTGTAAGAATACAGGAAGATACTGTGAATAGGAATCACTAAATTTGGTCTCTGGGGTGTTATTATTATTATTATTATTTATTATTATTTGTGTGTGTGCGTGTGTTGCTGAGGATTGAACCCAGGGCCTTGTGCTTGTGAGGCAAGCACTCTATTAACAGCTACATCTCCAGCCCCTGGGAGATATTATTTTGAATGAATAAATAAGACATTGACAATTCTCTCCTTTTGAGTTTCAGTCCATTATGCTTAGGGTAAGTTACCTGTATGTCTAATTACCATCTTCTCCACCTAGAAAACATGTTGCCTAGCACATAGTAGATGATCAGTTAACATGCAGTAAGTGAGAAGTACATAAAAAGAGAACCGTTATCCTCTTACCAGGGAGGAAGGCAAGAAGATACAGTAAAACAAATTTGAGTTCCTCTTACTCTTTCACTGTGATTATTTTTTATTGTTACTACTTGGGCTAATAGGATTATGATTATGTTATTATTATTTGGAATAAGAGATTATTATTCTTTTCTTCAAGCACACTTCAAAAACCTCTGAGCGACTTCCAATAGAAACTACAGAAAATCAAATGGCTTATTGCCGGTTAGAGGATTCCAGAACCCTGATAGTCAGCGATAGCTTATTATTCATCGTTTATATTTATACTCCTGCACTTAATTCTGTACAACACAACTGCATAAGCATCTAAATTAATTGCAGATTAATCAGAAAGCATTTAGTGAATGTTTCCTTTTGTATCCAAACATTGAGTGCATTATGTCAGTAATTAGGCTGCTGTAGTCTTTCCACTGATGTGAATTTTAAGATCCCAGGCCCATCATCCTATGCAGTTGCTGAGAAACACTTCCTGTTAAGTGTGGACACTCTAGGCTGTCAGGAGCAGTATCTGGAATTATTTACAGTAGAGAAGCTACTCAAGACTGGGTGAAAAAGAAAAGGCTGTTAGTCACACCTCCTAGAGGTAAGACACAAAACAGAGCAAAACAACCACAAACACACACCAGAACACCCCAGTGCAGAGGACCCTTCAATGTACTGAGCTCTGCAGCACGTGGCTCATTTTCACTCACTCATTTCATGCATATCCCTGGGGGCTTTCTATGTGCCAGACTTTGTGTGAGGTGCTAGGGAACAAGAGAAGCATGTGGTCGACCCTGACCTTTTTGCACCATTGTGGACTAGCCAGACAGCCACACAGTGAGCCATCACCTGATATTGCCAGGTAACCATGGCATTGACATTGTGCTGTGAAGGAGCAGAATGTGAAGAGAAAGAGGAAGGTGAAGGGGAACAGTAAGGTAAGAGTAAGCCTGGTAAGAGGATGGAAGGGAGGAAAGAGAAGGCTGCAAGCCCAAAGAGACACCTGAGCTATCTGGGTCCAAAAGGTAGAAGTTACATATGAAGCCACTTTTTATAATTAAAAAAAAATTGATTTTAAGTGCTCCAGAAACTGCCAAATGAGTAATTCCCACTCTGCCCACCTTATCCAGGGCCTCTGCTGGCTTTGCTTATGGGAGAGGCGCTCTTGTTTCTGAAAGACACCACTTCTTTTCCTCAGCTCCCAGAGCCATCCATCTGTCCCAGGAGAGTCAAGGAAACTGTGGGAAAAACAAAACATGCTGGGTGGGGCCTTGGGTGACTCAGTGAGCTGGCAATGAGGCTGTGGGTGGGGAAGCTGGGCCTCAGGACAGTGACTGACTCATCAGCAGGTAGTGCCCTCTCCCTCTATGGTAGGGACTTTTTTAAAAAAAGGTTTCATTTCTAAAGAAAGGTCACTTCTCATTTGTAAGTCTCAAGTGATCATGATGGGAAGGGTTGGAGAACCTCTTAAAAGCCCTCCTGGCATGCCTTCCCCCCTCTGTGGTAGCAGCACCCCGATTTTTCTTCTAGTGAACTGCCATGCTTGGGCTCCTCACTTCTATGAATCAGGTGAGGCTGATGCCATCCCCATACTCCACCCAACACCCAGGTCTTGGCAAAGAAAAGATTGCATTCCCTTGGCAACAGTGACTGGTTTAGGGTAAACATATGATGCCACTTAGGCCCATCAGAACCCGCCCCCCACTCTCCCCCTCCCTGAGACTAAGCAAAGAGATCCTCTATGTGGAAATGATTAAGCCAGTAAGAGTAAGCCTGGAGCTGCAGGAGGCAATCTTGCCATCATGGTGGACTGCCTGCCAGAGAATGAAGCCAACATAAAGGAAAGAGCTAAGATATAGGATAGATTTCTAAGTCAGATATGCCCCCATGGACTTAGGTGGATGCATGCATCTTCATTTTGCTTTTTAGCTAGATTGAATTTGGATTCTCCACGTCGCCAAAATGATTCTGATAAATACCAGCCCTTTTAAAGTCTGAACATTTTCTACGCAGAATGCCCAACTGACGGATTCCTGATACCTAATTTGTGAGAGTTTTTGTTGTCACTCTGCAGGGTTTGGAAGGAATCTCATGGAACTGCTCTTGCCTGGAAGGCTATGCTGTTTATCCATTTCTCCTTTTTCCTAATGGGTGGCTAAATTCAAAGTGAAAAAAATCAAAGACAAAACTAATCTTGTGTTTGTATGGTACTTTCCATTTTACAGTTTTACAATTATTTCTGTCTTCCATTCTCTTTTTTTCAAGAAATAAAAAGTTACACAAAACAAGTAAAGGACATCAGAATTATTGTATAATGATGCAGAAGAATTCTGCACACAAAGCAGAAGCATAGCCAAGCTTCATGGGAAATAGTCAATCCCCCTATGCTAATCCCACCATCTTTATCTCATCTGGGGACCACATGGCGTCTTGCCTAATTCTCTCTGCAAAGCTGCTTCATTCTTCTGTCTTCAGACTAGCTCACTCAGATCTGCTCACTCATTTGCTTGTACCCATCATGGCTACTCCCAAATGTTCTCTTGTACTCTGTTATGGTTGGTATATGAAGTGTCCCCCAAATGTTCATGATTGAAGGCTTGTTCCCTAATGGAGCAGTGTTTAAAGGTGGAGTTTTGGGGAAGTGATTGAATAGTGAGGTCTCTGACCTCACCAGTGATTAATCTATTGATAATTGAATGGACTATTAGGAGGTGGTGGAAACTGTAGGCAGGTGGGGCTTGACTGAAGAAAGTAGGTCACTGGAGAATGCCCTTGGGGACTGTATGCTGTTCCCATGCCCTTTCTGACTGTTATGAATTGAGCAACTCTGCATTGCTGTGCTCTTTTGCCATGATTTTCTACCTTACATTAGGACCAAGGCAATGCAGCCAGATGACCATGGACTAAAGTTTCTGAAACCATGAGTCCAGATAAACCTTTCATCCTTTAAGTTGTTGTGTCAGGCATTTTTGTCACAGCAACTGAAAGCTAACACAGATACTAAGTTCTATTAACTTTTTACTTGGTTCTCCAAATCTAAATGTCTCAATCTCTAAAATTTCAAAATCCATGAAAAAGAATCTGAGGGTTAAACATGGCTCCCCTGTCTACCTGGGGTTTAATCAGCTATGGCCAGGTAAAAGGGTCATGTAGTCTGTAGTGTTGCCCCTTACAAGATGGGGTGTCGATAGATAGATTCTCTAAGGAGGAAAGAAAATTAAAAGCACCTTCAGTACAACCTTTTTAATCTCATTTGATCCCCTTATTTATGTGAAGCAGAAATTATTACTATTTCCATTTCATGTAAGATTTAGGGTAAGTTGCTGCAGTCTGGCTGGGCACAAAATCACGAGCCACTCAAACAGGAACAAACTTTATTTTTTGAAACTGCCGCCAATGCCTCATAAGCGCCTGGGAAGATTGCCCATCCACTCACCCGGTCCTGGAACCCAAGAGGAGGTTCCTCCCCCAGAATTCCCTCCTACTGCACTTCCCCAACCAATGGGAACTCTCCAGGAGTCCCTAGCAGGCCGACGTGAACAGCAGGAGTCCAATATCCATATGAATGCAAATCTTAACATAATCATATCATCTCAATGGCTAGCTGGCATCACCTTTCAACCAAAAATGCCATGCATCATGTTACTTGGCTGTGGCTCTTACCAGTAAGTGGCTTGCTTGGCTGAGGCTATGCAAACCAGGAGGTAACACATGTAGGATCTTAAACCCACCACTTTTCACAGCAGATCTCAAAATAGTTTCCTCAGCATGGGTTTTTCTACTGTGGAATTGTATGACCTCACTTTCTGGAGTATCACAATGATATCTAGTCTTGATTTCCAAGGTTTGATTTAACAGCATTAACACATTGTTTTAAAGAAAACAGTGTGGGGCTGGGGATGTGGCTCAAGCAGTAGCGCGCTCGCCTGGCATGCGCGGGGCACTGGTTCGATCCTTAGCAACACATACAAATAAAAAAATAAAGATGTTGTGTCCACCAAAAACTAAAAATTGTGTGGTGATCCAGAAAAAGGTAGAGAAAGAAACTCTGAACTATGGATCTTGAACACCGCTCTGCTATCTAGTAATAAAGAAGTGAGAGCGAAGATTCTTTTAGGAAACGTTCAAAGGAAAGCATAGGGGGAGAATGGGGGACCTGTGCTTGGGACCTGTGTGTGGCTCATGGGCAGCTGCAGAGGTTTGGCTAAGATGGCTGGCAATTTCCTTCCTAATTGATAGGTTTGAGCAGTAAAGATTGCCAGCAGAAGAGTGGTTCTTGGTATGAATGGTCCTGCCTGGGTGTTCTGGAAGCCTGGGTGGTTCAAATCCAGATATAAAGCTCATACTCCCCTAAACTTAGACATTTCTATTCTTCCTTTGTTTTTCATATCCCGCCAGACAGGGTGGGAAGAGCAAAGTGAAAGCTCATTAATATGCTCACAAAATTATAAAATTTTGATAATTTTAGAGTGGCTTTTCTTCCTCTTTTGTGGCTCCTTGGGAAGTTATTTTTAGTCATGTACCATGGCCAAATTTAGTGGCCCACCCACTGACATCTACCAAAGATGCCACACATAGCTGCTCAGGGTGCTGCTGTTACCGACCCTCAGTGGCTGCAGCTTGGTTGCCTCTGTCAAGCCCATGTGGAGGACTCTGTCCCCATCACCAATTCAGGGCTGGATCTGATGGTGCCAGTGCTGAGACAGATCTTTCTTGGGAACATCATTTTCCTGGGATTCAGCCCCATTAAATGCGAGTCCCTTGAATCGGGGCATGATCTGAAAGTTGGACCCTGGTATTAGAAATGTCTCCCGTCCAGAATTTGCGTCTTGACCTAGAGCCAAGCTTCTGGGCTTCTCCTTGCTTCCTCTAGGTTGAGTCCATGGGTTTTTCCTGTAAATGAATATAGGGATTCACCCTCTGGCCAGCCAGGCTTGAATTCTGAGTGAATATAGATTTCAGAGCAAAATATAAATAAATACATGTAAACACATGGGCATTTACTGCCAGATTGTCCACTGGCATCAAACAGTGTTTTACGGAATCCTTTTTCTGAGGTAGAATAAAACCAACTCCTATGGAACTTTTGGGAAATGCAAATGTATCTTAGGACACACAGTTTTTCCTCAGCTCTCATGTTTCTGGGCTTGGGAGGACTTGGTGGGGACCAAGGACCAAGGTCCTCCTAGGAAACTCTACATCTGACACCCAAATGGTGGGTGCTCAGCAGCTAAATTCTCAAGGAAGGGGTGCCACTGTCCCTTGGATACACTCATTTTTTTCTTTTGTGTTCAAATAATTATAAAACCGAAAATACCACTATTTCTGAGGGGCACGCTAACCCAACTGGAATATTCCCCAGTCGAGACATCCTTCAAGTGGAAGATTTTTCTCTTCTTTGACCCACTTCAGCACACACAGATCCCTGACCTTTAAAGTTTTAGAACAATGCACAATTATTGAAGTCTGTGCACTAATACTCCATTGATGGGTTTTAATTTTATTTTATTCATGTCTTAGTCATGAACATTCTGGAACAGACTGTTTCTTAAACCAAATTTAGGACATCTATTTAAAATACTTGTGCAATGCAAAGAGGTTTTTGTAGATGGTGATTTGCAAATAGAATCATCTCTTTTCTGTTATGACACTTTGATGAGTTATTGAAGTATATGTGTTCCCATGGTTAATTTTTGATCAGGAGAATGAAAATTTCATATAATGATAACTATTCTGAAAAGAAGGAACAATGGTAACAACGATGCGTGTGTGGGAGTGTGTGCACACTCGTATGCTCATAAAATGGAGTCAAGCTAGCCCAAAGTCAAGGAGTTCTTACATTCTCTCTATCCAACCCCTGGTAGGCTAACAGGTTCAAAATTATATTAAAGACCTGATATTAGGAAGTTGATACTGTGCTCAACTTAGTTAAACAGGTATTCTTGAAACACCATATGTGTCTCTTGTACATAAATAGGGTTTTAATCAAAGACAAATTTATGATAAGAAGCCCTCTCATTCTGGGTTGCTTCCTTTAGTTGTTGCTCTCAAGCACATTGAGCAGGAAAGATTGAAGTCCGCTTCAAATCCACTTGAGCTGCTACTTATAACCAGTTGCAAATTTTACATTCTTTCCAAAGGGCTGAGATGGTTTCGTATATGTGGGTTTACATTTCATTGTTTTGCCCACCTCAAAAATGGTGAAGGACTTTATAAGGTGATGACTTTCTCAAGTGGTTCTTACTTGAGCAAAGGGAATGACTCCTTAGAAATGACCTATGCATGTGGTTGGAGTCGTCCTCCACACCTGTGAGCCCACACAGGACCCACGGAAGGAGGACTATGGAAACCTCTGAGAAGGCCCTGTCCTTTAAATTTGGCCATCTTTTATTTCCTTGGCAGTCTATGAAAAGGAAAAAGAGCTCCAAATCACAACAGGCTGTATTTGTTTAGTGTTTTAGAGCTGGGCTCCTCAAAGTTGAAACATGCATACAATTCACCCAGGGATCACGGTGGAATGCAGGTTCTATTTCAGCGGGTCTGGAGTGAGGCCTGAGGACTGGTCTTTCTAACAAACTCCTGGGTGGTGTTGGTGCTGCGCTGGCCTGCAGACCCACTCAAGGATCAAGAGTTAGAGTTTGCTAAGCATTTCCCTCTGTCCCCTGTTCAATCATTATCACATGGCGGTGAGGTGCTTGGCTCCTCCCCATTTCCAGAAGTGGAGGCAGGTTCAGTGAGACCACTTCCTTAGAGCTGCACAGCTGGTAAGACTGACGCTCAGCCATCCCAGAGTCCTGTGCTTTCCCTCCCACAGTTCAGCAGCCTTCTCAGCATTGTCTGTGACATTGCAGGGAAATGCTACCTAGCAGAGCTTTTATTTTCAGAGAGCTTATTCACCAGCATACCACTATATTTACTCCTACTCCTTATGTCTTGTTAGATAACATGTTTTATGTTGCTCTTTAGCAGGTTTGAAATGGCGATTCCATCATTCTGCATATTGTTATCCTTCTCTACTTCATACCATCCACAGGTTGGCCTAAAATCTCTTGTTTCTCATATTTAATGATAAATACAGGCTTTTAAGTGATGTTTGGAGAGTCAAGTACTGATGAATATATAGAGGACCAAAGGATTACGGGAAGTAATATAAGCAGTATCTATGGAATTGGAATAAGAAATTAAATATCTTCTCACTGATAATAACAGCAACAAAATGATAGGAATAAAAACAGCATAAGCTAAAGTTTACAAAAATATCGTGGATAAACACATGGACTTAGGAACTTTTAATCCTGGTTCTGCCTCTTACCAAATGTGTTACTTTGGGCCAGTCACTTAACTTCTCATGCTTTGATGTTAAGAGGAGATGATATGATTTTTGTGACAACTGAAAGATTTGAGAACAAAAGGACCAGCACCTATTAAGTGCTCAATAAATATTAGCAATCATCATTACCCATCATAGTCCAGTCTCCTTATTTTTAAGATCAAAAAGCTGCAACATTCTTTGCAGGCCCGAGGTGAGGCCGGACATCATGGCAGAAGGGCAGGGTGAGGAAAGCTGCTCCGCTGTGGCAGCCCAGAAACAAAGGGAGGGACAGATGTAGAAACGGATATAGTTCAAGGTCATGCTTCTAGTGACCTGTTTCCTCCAGCCATGCCTCACCTGCCTTACAGTTTCTACCCAGTTAGTCCATTTAGCTATCAGTGGATTAATCTAGCAAATGGATTAATCCACATATGATATCAGAGCCTTAATCATTGCCTGAAGCCCCACCTCTAAATCCTGCTGCTCTGGGGACTGTATTTTCAGCACAAGATTTTTTTGGATATTCCCGATCCAAAACACAACAGGGGACATGTCACCACACTTATTGCCACCCTTGGTGTGCAATGGTTCTCTGATAACAGGCAACATTGCACTTGACCCCAGTGACTTCAGTAGCCACTACACTTTATCTTCTTTCCTAATTTGTCCCAGGAGGAGTCTTGGAGTGTGGAATGAAAGACAAGGAACCTTAAGCTGAGCCATAGGTGCTGAAGAACTGGTTAAAGGGGTGCCTGGCTAAATAGGTCAGGAGGGCTCTTAAAGTCCCAGTGCCTGGGCTGCTCTCCCCAGGTACAAGTGTCCAACCCCATCCAGAGATTGTTGGTTTTAGAACCAGCATAGTTCAACTGGCTGATGTGCTATTGGCATCTCTGTCCCTGAGAATCATAAGGAATTTGGTTGTCCTGGGCAGGGGTTTGGGGGGGCACTGGTTAGCAGCTGACCCTCTGACTGCATTAGGAGTTCTGTGTTTCAACTGCATCTAAAATCCTTTGTCTTCAGAGAATTCTCTGGCTCTGAGCTTTGGTACTTTTGTTTGGAGCAGACTCTCCCTGGTCTTCAAATTTCAGGTAAGTCATCTGATATGTAACTAAGGGATAACCACAGAGAGTAAAGAGATCTTTTATTACTTGTGTGAAGCCAGGTATGTGCAAATAAACAGCAAAGAAGTGCAAATGAATTTGAGAGAGGAATTGTAAAACTCCAAAGGGACCATAACCCATATTTAAAAGGCAAGAGTTACTGAACATTTCACAGCTTTGTATTTTCTTCTCCATTTAGAACAAAAATTTATGGTCATTGGTAGCAACAACAACAACAACAACAAAACAACTAAGCCTCTTATTGTAAATTATCTCTTACAGCAACTTATTTCTGTTATTACATAAATCCTTCCTTCGACAATATTATCAATGAGGCCTCCTATGGGTAAAGCCTGTGTGCACAGAAAACCCAGAAATGTTGAAAATGGACCTTCATGGTTGTTCAGATCAAGGGAGTTCATTGACCTCAATACTGTTTTTTGGGTTACAGAGGATAAAGGGCTTCAAATCACAGTGTGTAGGATGGATAATGCTGTGAATCTTTGTCTTGAGGCAAGGAAAGAAAGTTAGTGTTACGGGCTTCTCCATGCACAGACTTGAATGCCTTTGGAGTTGGACAAAGTTCATTTTAGAAGAATGTTGTCCTATCAGAGTGATACATAAATGAGGCTTTAGATGTTGAACACAACTAGTAAGCTTATTGCTGAAACTATAGTTCTCTTGTACAAACTTTTTCACTCTTCAGAGGCAACTGTTTTCTACTGTTTTAACTCATTGTTCTTGTACGGGGTCCATATTTCTAAATAATATGCGTTTGCTGTCTTTGTTCATCAATTTTAGACATTAAAGTAGAGGAGGACTTTAGCTCCTACCTCCCACCCCATCTTTTAATATATTTACATCAAAATACTGTAATAATTCATTATTCTGGTGATACAAATATCACTCACAGTGGAGCATGAGTATGATTATAATTTCTGTAAATGTTTGTTGCTATTGCTTTCTGGACTCTGTTTCCTGCAGCTGTGTGTGGGGACATTTTTCACCAGGCACACTTACTTACTTTGTTAAGTCAATGACTGGAATTTGACAGGCACTGTGGTCAACGGGCATCCCCACCCTCTGCACCTTTTCTGGCAGCACAGTCATCTAGATTGATTCCATCTGGCTTCTGCCCAACCTCATTGAGCTGCAAAACGTGAGGCCCCACCACAGTCCAAGAATCCTATGGAGGATTCATAGATGGCAAGAACAGAGAGCAACATAAATAAAGGCAAGGGGAAAGCTCGAGCATGAGGTTTTCTAGAAAGAGTCTTCTGAGATCTTTGGATGCTGCATGCGTAGCAGGGTAGATGTGGACACCGAGTCAGGGAGTAGCTCTAGAATCACAGTGGGATCTTCCATTCTTTTCACAATAAGTCATGTCCATTTGTACAACCTAAAACTTGATTTCATTCAGAAACATGCAAAATTTGCAATCTCCTACCCCACATTTAGTCATCAGGCCCCTTTGGTCTCCCTTTCTTGCCACTGGTTGAAAAAAGTCAAGCACCTGTGTGGAATTGCACTCCAGCCCCCACGACAGATCCGAGAAGAACTGAGCACAAAGGGAATCAGCATAGGCAGAGACACACACTCACACACACTCACACACACTCACACACACTCACACACACACTCTGAAGAACTGAATACAAATGGAAACACACATATATACACACACACTCACAAGAACTAAGCACAAAGGGAATCAGAGCATGTGCAAGTCCACACTAAATGCTGGTCTTCTCTGGGTTTTTATTTACTTCTTTCCGGTTTTTAAAGACCTTGAGTACACACATCAGAATACATTTGAAACTTCGAGATGGAGATATTTGATAAATGGTATTTGCCAGACTCTGTTTTTAAGTCCTGTCCACGAGCATGAGAACCACTCTGATTGCTGCGACTGCTGCTGCTTTATCTGTTTCATTGTGGCTAGAGAAACAGAAAAGAGAATCAAAGAGGGAAGCATTGGCAGGGTAGGGATGGTGGGAAGCCTAATCCTGTTGGCATTTCTGGTTTCAAACCTGGATGTAGAAAAAATATTATTTATAATCACCATTGCAAGTTACTTTAGATCTTAAGCCAAAGACATGAATAAGAAAATACCGGGAAGTGATTATGATAGAAATTGAAAAGTTCCATTTCAGTTTTCTTGTTCCATGTGCCTGCTAGGGACAGAGACTACAAAGTTGTGAGGCTTCTCATGGCAAATGGAGACTTCTACACTTTCTTCCAATCTTGTTTCTGGTGTTTAGTCTAATAAAGCATGAACTGGGATTTTCTTTTCAAAAGCTTCATCTTAAAAGGCATAAATTCCAAGCAGGAAAAACAACCTAGAAAGACATTCAAATCTAAAAGGAAAGAGAAAGTTTGACTAATCATTAGAATTTATTTGAAGATAGAATTTATGATTCATAAGCCAAATGGAAATGATCTACAGAGGATATAAAGATCAAAAAATTGTTTTTGAGTGTTTAGCATTGTTCCTAGGAAAAGGTGCCATTAGGCTGACATTGTATATATTGGGTCTATTTGGTGGAAGATGGATATTTCAGTATATCAACCTGTCATATGAACCTTGCCCTGGCCGTGATTTTCCAACAAAACTGATTAGAATCTTTCCATATAGAATTTCTTATTGGAGCAATTATTCACAGTTGAACACTGACATTAGCCTCCTGATTGGCCTGGAAGTTTTGGTTCTCATTGCAAATGAATTGGCTTTCATTTGTGCATCACTTATTTGAGTTTATATGTTGGGGGTGAGGGGGGCTGGGGACCAAACCCAAAGCCTGTGCATGCCAGGCAAGAAACTCTACAATTGTGCTACACCCCAGCCCCTGGATCCCTTATTTGAAAAGTGGGTTTGCATGAGACTGATACCAGAACCACCAGAGAGCTAGTGTGTTATGGTGCAATAATTAATCAGGGTACATATGAGATGGTTCTGGTCCTGTCATCTGTAAAGTCCAGAGCAAAAGTACAAATAAAAGACTAGGCCTGTGTCTTACCCACTTCTCTTCCCACCAATATCTGTTACCCTCACAGCAGTGGCTATGTAAGTGTGCCTTAGGACTCCCAGCCACCAAGGTTTGTCCCAGTCCCTGCCTGCCAACAGTCACCCTTGACTCTCTCTGAGGTCTAGGGGTATCCATAAGGCAATGGCTGCCCTTGGAAGGACAGAGCCAAGGAGCATCAAGCAGAACTTGGTACTGTGAGAGATAGAAAGTCTGTGGTCCCTTTTCAGAATACAATATTTAGCTTTGAACGTGAAATTACAGAGGATGTAAGAAAAATAGCTAGAGAGGTAATAGAACAGAGTGGTTACCATCAGTTAACTCACACTATAACATAATAGCCTGTCAATGTGGCAGATTCAAAGTCCATACCCCTGAACAACCCCTTTACAAACAGGAGGTGGGGGAAGAGCTCAGCCTGAAACTTAGGTAGAGAAGTCAGAACTGTGTATATGCTAAAATGTATTCTCCCCAAGAAGGCCACAAGAGAACAAAAGGAGGTAGAGACAACCAAAGGAATATTTCTTTGAAATAACTCAACAGGACACAGCAAAACCTTGGCAATATCCAGGAAGATTGTGCACCCCATAGTCCTCAGTCAATGAGGAACTGGGAAAGGGATCTTGTGCACCAGGGGATAAAATACTGATTGTGACTGCTCTGGGGTATGCCTGATCATCCAGACACTCGATCTTACAAGATAGCCATCAAAGCCTCACTTTAGCTGTACCTTGGTCTCCCGGACCCTTCTTTGGATTTGGGCAGGTGAACATGTTTCTCAAAGCACTTGCTATAGGCCATTTGATGATGGCCTGGGGTGAGAGAGGCTGACCTCAGGATAGAAGACTGTCCTTGGTCTAATAGACTTCTCACCCTGTGGAGAGAGAAAGGTTTCCAGAGGAAAATTGAGTGAGGCCCAAGGCGGGAGACCTACTGCCTAGTCCCAGTGATGATGCTGCCCACCTGACCATCCTTTCCCACTTCAAGGACATGCAGGAGTGATCATATTGCCTCTGCAGGTGACCCATCTCAGTGCTCCAAAACTACAATTGTTTCTAACAGAATTTATTTTTCCAAATTATGGTCTAAGGGAGATTTGACTCAAGTCTGTGGATTTTAATCAAAGTGGTATCTTGTTTGAAATTGCTCTCCAGAGAACTGGAAGTAACTTTGGAGCTCTCTATCAACATTTATTTAGGTTCCTCAGATTGCAGTCCAGGATCCGCTGCCTCATTTGTTTTAATTCCAGGGTCAAGGACAGAAAAGATTTTACTTAACTGCTAATGGAAATCCTTAATCTGAATGAACCTGAACCATTTGGCCCAGGAAAATTAGCACACCATGTCAGCAAATGACGTTCAAACAGTTTAAAATAATCTAATCTTCCAGAGCTCTGTGCTTGACTGATGGAAACGAGAATTTGAAGAGAACAAAGTGGAACCTTCGTGCTTATAAATGTGCTTTGGGGCAGAATGGTTGCAAAAGCGATCACATTTTGTTCCAAGAGGTTTCACTGCACAAATACTTCATCTGGCCTTGCTTACAGAACAAAGCCATAGAGCAACATTAAATGTGGGACAGAAAAGGAATTTGATCTACTTAGCCAGCTGGTACATCTCCAGATTATACAGAGGGAAGAAGGAGAGAAAAATGTAAAGCATAATGTGACACACAGCAATTTCATGAGATTACCCAATAAAAGATGCCTTAAATTTAAATGGTTGAGAAAACAATAATGGTAAAATTAGAGGTGGGATGAAAGCTTGGTCCCTTTGGAAAATATAGAAAAAATAGACTCCAGAGGTATGGCCAGGGTAAGGACTGGCCTCTTTGGCTGTTCATACAATTTTATTTTATGTCAATCATTCATTCAGCCCATATTTAAGTACCTGCTAAATATAAGGTCTTGTTTAATAGGAGACTATGTCTGTGGATACTTTTCCTCAATCTCCTTTCTTATTTTTTCTTCTATACTATAAGATCCCTGCTTAGTACCTGGACAGCCATCTTAAGTGACAGCTGCCATTTTAAGAAAAATTTTGCTTTCCCTCCCAAGGACATTTCTGAGAAGGGCTCACCACTCCCTCATACCAAACCAACCCTTCACTGACTGCTTTAGGACCCTCCTGACTCTAATCCCTGAACCTACCTCATTAAAGTCCTGAACCCCAAGCCTGTTTTGCCTCTCTCTGTCTATGAAGAGATGTGCCTTTATTTGTCAGCTCTGACAAATAAACTCTCATGTGTATCTCTGCCTGATCTCCATGGTTCACTTCTGGCTCTCCCATCTCCTGGTTCCTCACTTTCCTTTCATATACCCCATTTTCAACTGCATCGCCCCTGAGGTAGTATTAACATAATGGTCATACTACTAAAAGGCTATGTAAACTTGGGGGAGTTATTTCACATTTCTGAGTTTTGATTTTCTCATCTGTAAAAATACCAACATTATTAGTGCCTCTCTCACTCTAAAATCCCCCACTAAATGTTAAATATGAATGATATTATTAGAAAATAATAATTTTCTTCATACGTTGCCAAAAATAACTTAGAAGACATCATTAGGAAAAGCAGCCTTAGTCACAAGGGAATCTAGGATAATGTCCATACCTTCCAGTGATTTTTTATTTTTTGAACATAAAAAAAAAATCACTAACATTTATTGAGCATGTGCTATGCAAGGATATAAGAAAAACTTTTTTAATATGAAATACTCCTCTGGGGGTGGGATGTAACTTTTTCTTTTATCCTTAGTTTCAGTTGCTGGGACTCTATAAAAGATAGATTAACGGGAAAGAAGTTTTATTTCATATGCACATGGCTGGGGTGCTCACAGAAATGAGGTGAAACCCCCAAAGAGGCAGTCAAACCTGGAGACCTCTATACCATTTTAACAGAGAGTGATAAATTATGGATATGTGACAAGACAGAAGAAAAAATGTTTACATTTCTATAGGTGGTAAATTTGGAGATGGAAAATGTGTGGGGAATCTAATGGAAGATAAAGTTTGTTATGCAGATTTATCTGGTGCTGTCTCTGGACTTGTAAGAGTCAAGAGTTTTCTCTCCTAAGTAGAAATTATTTTGCTCTTCTTGGTATGAGAAAAAGTGAGATGACTTCATGAAGGTAAATGGGGAAGGTGGAGGATTTTTCTTGGTCTGCTGTTTTTACTTTATTGCTTTCATCGTGAAATAATTCTTATGCCAAATGGCATATTTTGAGGTGATTTATTTTGATCTTCTTTATTCTTTACTTGTTTAATAACCTTCATGCCTATTATAGGAACTTATAGACACTTTGCTTACAGAGATTTTTTCAAAAATTATCAAATCTAAATTCTCAAAGCCCAGTTTCAACTCCTCAAATCTAACTTGGCTCTATTGTTTTGCCTGCAAATTTGTCACAAGTATAAATTATTTGGTTTACCTTGTTAACAGAGCTCCCCTCAGAGTTCTTTGACAGGTTCTTGGTTTCCCATTAAATAGCTCTAAGTGTGTTTGTTTGGGGGAGGAGATTCTAAAACAATTTGGGGGTTGTTGAACCCAAGATTGATTGATGTGTGGTCGAAAATGTTCAGTTCCTATCAACTCATAAACACATAGAGGCCAGAGTAGCTTGTGGCTGTGGCAAGTATGAGGGTAAATCTAATATTGAAATATAGAAATATACAGTCAGGGTTAGGGTGTATAGCTCAGCCATAGAGCACTGACATAGTATGTACAGAGTTCTAGGTTTAATCCCCATCACAGCAAAGAAAAAACAAACAAATAAATAAGCAATCACTTTAATATTTTCACACAAAATCTTTACCTCTTAGGATATAGTCTAAGCTCATTTGCACAGGGGGAAATCTGGTGCAATGGGTGGGCATGCAGGTTTAGAGACAGCCTACTCAGCCATTGGACAATGGCAGCCATCTTGCTGCTAGGGGGAAGACTGGCCTGAAGGAGGATCCAATATGGTGAACAGCAGATGTAAGAGAGTAAGAAACTAAGATCTGACAATGATCAAGCTGAGCTCAAAGTAAGACTTTCTTCACAGTTTTTCAGACACATAAGCCAAAATATTTCCATTTTGCATTAACCATTTTGGGTGTTACAGGGTCTTTTTTTTTTTTTTGTCATTCACATTCTTTACTTCATATGTTGAAATTTTCTCTAATCTTCAAGCTCAGTTTGAAAGTACCTCAAAATCTTTCTTACTTCCTGAAGTTTTTCTTATTCCCACCAGATAAAATGGTGTCTGCCTCCTTCTCTCCCTCCCTTTTCCTGTAGCACTCAATTGGCACCTCACTTAAGACCCTTATCAATTATGCATTGGGCCTTTAAGTTCTCCAGGGATTTAACTCCTAGAACTCCTAGATTGCAATCCTGATTTTAAAGTCTACTAACTTTATCATATCATGGAATAAAAACAGCTCAAAACAAAGATTTGGGCTTGAGCCATTTTCCTGTTGTGTCACTCATATTGGTATCCAATTGTCCCACCCATGAGGAACAAACACTGTTTTTAGACCTAACTTTGTACATTGCCTTGGTGTCCTCCCACTACCTCCTTACCCCTGTATGAGGTAATATTCCTTTTTGCCTCCCTCTTATGCTCAAGTCTTCAGCCCTGCAAATAAGTTGGAACCTGGAATTCCTGGATCTTCCCCATTCTGTGGACACTTAATCAGGGTTACGACATAAATACACAACTTCGGTAGCTGACTTCATCTCTCTGGAGTCTAGAAATGGCTAGGGCTTGAAGACAGATAAGTTTACTGCAAAGGTTTGTCTTGACTGCAAATGATTCATTTTGACACAAAGAAACCTCTATTCCCCATTTTTTGTTACTAAAATCAAAACAACAACAACAACAACAACAATAAAACAACAAAAAAACTGCTCCTTATTTATCCTTACCATTTGTCTTTTCTTTCCTGAGAGGCAGTCCAAAGGGTTAACTGTTGACAAAAATCCTTCATTTAAATGAACAAACTCTGAAGAGTTTATGGAAAGAATATTGTATCCAGATGTTCATCTAAGATATTGTCCTTGAGCAAATGGGAAAATAAAACAATATGATTTAATAGAGTCAAGATGCATATAAGCAGAGAACAGAAAGGATTAAAGACTTTTAGACTATGGCCTGGGTTATGACTCCATTTCTGCCACTTAATATATATGTGACCCTGGGCAAAGCACATAATTTCTCAGTGATCTCTTCCAAAAAAGGATTAATAATAAGCTACTCTATCTCTATTAAACTGAGCCAAGATGACAAGCAAGCTGGCTGGAGCATAGTCACTTTACTAACTAGATAAGCTATCCTTATTGTTAGTTCTATTACCAAATGATCCAGGGTATGAAATCTAATGTTTAAAATCTTAGTGAGAGTTTTACACAACATTTGGCAAACATTGAAATCCAATGTTACTGAGAAACCCAAGTGTAATTCTTTATGAATTGGCCACACTTATGGGTAATGTAAGGTCTGAATATCTGAAGTTGGTTCCTGCTACTGTCATGTTTAGAACTGACAATTACAATTAGATTTGGTAACAATAATGTAATTTATATATAAACATATTTCTTGTGCAGATGAATAAAGTAAAGTATAAAACCAAATAGAAAATCAATTGGTATTATTGAATAGGAGAAATCCAATTTTGGGTGTTAGCTCGAAGGTTCTTTAAGGCTTGTATATTTGGACTTGAGCTTATCCCATTCTAATAAGCATTGGGTTTCCCTGCTTTAGCAAGAGGTAGCTTTTATTCAAACTCCTTGCCATAATATGAATTTAGATTCTTAGGTGCTATTGGATTTGTCTCCCTAAAGTGTCCCTTTAGCAAGATACTTTAGATGAGGTCTTCCTGCAGATGATAACCATGTTGACTTTAGCACTAATGTTGCAAAAGCAATCTGGGTAAAATTAATGGTGCCTCAGCACAAACCAAAGCACCCACCTTACTGGTGCCATTGACTGTAACTTCACCACCAGCAACTCTCAACCTTGGCTCCCTGAACATCTCCATGTACGCAAGATCTCTGACGGAATGGCCATATAATATCTTTGGGAGGCTGGGCCACTGAAATATTGAATGAAGGTAAAAACACCCTTCCCACAGGCCTAGCAGGGAGATCCAGAGCCTCTGGACTCAGGTTTGGCAACATGAAACTCAGGATGAACTAGGTCAAACTTGAGATTAGAGACCCTTCCCCTAGTTCTGGATTTCAAGAATTCTCCTGCTAACTTTCCACCAACCAGGTGGACTGGGGATTTAACCCATTTTGTCCCATCATCCCAGATATGGAACACCTATAAAAATTTAAATTGAGCAAGAAATATATCATTTATCTATGGTAACTTTGAAATGAATATTATGTGTTTAGACATCTATTCTTTGAGAAAAGTAGAAGAGGAAAAGAAAAAAAATATGTATTATATATGTATATATACATACACTGTAGATTATGATTTCTAATCTACTGTAATATAACTGCATCAATTTCATTGAAATAGTCACAGAATTGAAAACTTAGGATTTAATGAGTTAAAAGAAAAATGAAGTTGATTTAAAAGAAATGAGGAAATGCAAAAGGAAAATCCTGGCACCTTTGAGATTATGGACAGAGATGAATATCTAGTACAATAATAGTGAGCATTGTGTTTGTCTTGTCACTGTCTAGACTGTTTATTCTATGGAGGATGTGTCATTGAAGTGTACATCTGTATGGCATATGTTTTGTCCTAAAGCCAATTTTAAGTTTATTATGCTCTGCTAAGCCCTTAATTACTTGCAGGGTAGAGGTGCTTTTAATGCAATTGATGATACCATAGAAAAAGCAGGATCAGAATTTGGAAAGCCTTTGGCACGTTCTTTGGATAATGGATAAATATAAGCAGAAAGAAATCTAATAGGGAAAGAAGCAATTCACTAAGAGAGAAAAGGCAAATGAGGTAGAAAAGATTGATTTTGCACACATATTATCCACTTTGTCATTGGATCAAAGGACACAAATCAACAATTCCAGTGAACTCTTTGAATTCTCATTTTCTCCAAATAATACTCCTCATTTCAAATCTACCCAGGTCATAACTTTCCTTTAATTACAGGGATCCAGTCCATCCTAATTATTCTACCTCATTTATGTGGCAAATATTTATGGAATACTTCTTACATGCCAACATCTTATACACAAAGAAAACACCATATGATCTTTAATGTAACAGAGAATATACCAGTGTAGCACCAAACCCTGTTTCCTATTCTTTCTAGGTAAACAGCTAGTTAGGAACAAACTAAAGGAATTTTAAATAAGTTCCCTAGGGTCATACAGCTAAAAACATTGCAGAGGACTCAAGATTAAAGTTCAAATGCAGGCAGTAGGCTGAAAGCAGACCATTAGTTGACATTCTCTGCATAAATCCCATGCCTAACTGATTTTCAGGAAGGACTTCACTAGAAGTCAAAGCTTCTAATGGAGGATTGGAGACCTACCCTGAAGTTATGTAAGGTCATGTGATGGAGCCTAATTGGAGAATGTGGGAGGGAATGGTATTTGCTCTGACCCCTAATAACCTCTCTCATAATCCTTTGTGGGCTCTTCTTCCCTTGTCTGCCAGCCAAATGCTGATGAACTAGAGGAAAACTCCAAGACTATCAGGGATGAGGAAAGCACAGGATGGAACAAACTAGAGACCTGAATGACTGTGTGGAATAAATCACTCCAACTGACTCCCATCGGATTGTAATAGGAGTACCAAAGGGTACTAAGAGTTGAGACTTATTTCAGCAATTCAACTACCGTGACTAATACATGTGTCGTAAAAGAAAAAAAAATTCATAGTACAGTTGGAGAGAAAAATGTACAAATATCACACCCCATAGTAATTTGTTCTCCCAGAAACATCACAGGATTCATGAACATTCTCCATGACTATATTCATAAAGTCATTGTCCTAAAAAGAGCTTGGCAGATCTTCCTACATGTGATGCTCAGAACAAGAATAAAACACAGATGTTTCAGGGGCCAGCTTCACATACTTAAGTGTGAATAAGCTTGAGAAATAGTCAAATGTGGATCACTGGGGAGTTCTAGGAAGTGGGCCCAAACTAGAAACCAGAACACCTAGGACAAAAAGCAATCAGACTGATTCTTTTAAAAAATTTCCTGGCTAAACACTAAATCTCTACAGGAAAACTTTTGTCTATTGAAGTCATAGTACACATGTGGGAGATTTTACCTAGCTGTCTCTAGGTTACCCATTCTAGTGCTGATTGTCAAGAAGTTCTTGGATATATAATATTTTCCTGTCCTTTTTCCCTTAGAATTATCATTTGAAGGCAAAATTTCTGGTTCAAAATCCTACTGCTATCTTAAGTGCTTTATTCCTTTGATATCTGAAAGTATTGACCTCCAAAAGTCCAAATTATTAATTTAATGTTTATTTATTGAAAGAGCCAACTATATATATATATATAGTTGGAATATATATATATATATATCCTGGAACCCTTTACAAAATGAAAAGGTGTGGCCTGCATTTAAAAATCAAGGGGAAAAAATGCTGTTTTGGTGCTAAAATAGGGAACTTTTAGCATGCCAACGGTGTCATGCCTTGGTTGGGAAGAGAAAGTTGTCCAAGACACTGCAAGCCACCCCCCCCCCCCAGCATGTACTTGGCATCTGGGCTTTCACTTGCTGAGTTGCCCATTGAATGAGCTGGGGAGCTGCCAGTGCAGGGTAGCGTGGCAGCAATGTGTCACCCAGTACAGGTGCCCACCTTGGACTCTGCCAACTCCCACACCCAGACTGGGGCCAGAGTCCTCGCTGCTCCCCCCATGAAATGTTAGTCACCAAGGCTACCACAGGTGGAGTGCAAGCAGCTAAGAGCCCAGGAAGGGGAGGAAGCACCATCTCTGTCCTATCAGACTTCATCAACAAAACACTAATTTGAAGAAAAAATTTACTAAGACTCTCAAGTCAGTGACTGCACACTAAATCCAAGTGGAGAGCCTTCTGAGTGGGGGCCCTGTGCCACTGTACTACTGCTCATAGACCCTGGAGGTGGGCCCTGATTGCCTAGCATGTCCTACACGCTGAGCACCAGGACAGGTTAGTAACCAAAATACAAGTCCCTCTTCTTGTGGAGTTTGCATTCTAATAAAGTCCTTGCTGGAACGCTGATAAGTATGGGATGGGTCAGACTTCAGTGAACAGCTTTACTGGAGGGAAAGGTTCGCTAACAGTCAGTTCTGAGCCTACCATAAAGAAGTGAACTCTGGACCCTGTTCTTCCACCTTTCCTAGCACTCTGGTGACACTGGGCAGTTAGCACTCTCCAAGCCTGTTCCCTCATCTGTATCATGGGAACAATGACACCACTTCTACAGGCAAAGAGCCTACATGGGCACATGCTCATGTTTTCTACGATTGCTTTTCAGTAATAGTATTGGTATAATTCATGTAGATGAGTTGTAGCTTAAGTGAAAAGAAATAAAAATGCATAGAATTTGGGAAATGGGGGAAGGAGAGTAGGCAGGTGAAGGCAGCACTTAACTCATTGCAGCTAACTGACCCCACTTTGGGTTAAGCTCACTTATTTAATGTCAGCTGAATTAGATTAGATTCTCTTTTCTTTCACTGAAGAGATTAAATGATTTGGTGCTGGGTGAAAAAAAAACCATGAAGTAATACAGCATCTTTCTATTTTTGTTAAATAAAACAGGTTTTAAAGTTAAGTGGAGCTCTGTTTATTTCTGATTGTTAGAGAAGAGGAAATGATTACAGGTAATGGACTCCTCGCTGAACCATGAGTCATGAAATTCAGGCTTTATATTCATTTCCACCATTGATCTGAGTGCATGTGCTTTACTCTCTGGAGAATTCTATTTTGAGAAGTAGGTAAAATTCTTAAAACACTAGCAGTTTGTAAAAAAAGAGAAAAAGCAATGCAGATGCTGTTTCCTGCTTTAGGAATGTATCCAGGAATTGTTTGAAATACAGCTGAATTTCTACATATCTTGATCATGACCTTCCAGAAAGGCATTCGTAAGTCTGGAATTTCCCAGGATCCTTTGCCAAGAATTAGTGTTGAGTTACCAGAAAATCAATATGGCACGTAATACACATTTATCTAGATAGTAATTCACACGCTTGCACAAGCATTCTCGTGCACACTTTTCATTGTTTATGAAACTCCACTAAGGAAAAAGGGGGTGCCCTAGCCAGAGATGAAAAGGGTTTATTTTATATGTTGTTCTCAGCTATATACCTTTACTTATGATAAAAAACAAAACAAAACCAAGCCAAAAAAACTTTAGTTTTTTTATGTCCATCCTGGAAAATAGATTCTGTTTTTCCTTTCAGATCTATTTATATGATTCATCAAGCAATTCCCTTGAGTCTTGCCTAATATCTCATTAATATGGACTGTACCCAATTTAGGTCTTCTCCATTTTTCCCCCTTCCTCCATTTTCTTTTCTTCCATTCCGTGTGTGTGTGCATGGGGTAGCAGGTGGGGGGATGGACAGACACCTTGGCCATTTCCTTTCAGCATCAGTCTTTATTATAGAGATTCAATCCATAGCTCTTTTCTGAGAACATGGGCAAAGTCTCCACAATCTTGTCAGGAATCATTCCACACTGTCTGATTCTTCTTCCCTGGGTCTGCATGTTTCCATACTGTCAGAGGTCTTTTCTGAGCCTGGCGGAAAGCCCAAGATATTTAGACTATCTTGTATGATAAATTCTCCCATCTCTGGTTACTGTACTCCCTGAAAACACACACATTACAAGGAGATGCCAGGGTTAAAAACTCAAACATGCTGGGGGAGGAGAGAACGGGACAGAAGCCTGGGAAAAGTGGCTAGGAAACTTGGCTCTTCCTTCATCTCAGCTGTTACTTAATCACTATACCTTCAACCAGATCCTTAAGAGCACTCAAGAGAATTCTTGGTCTCTCTCAGGAAACAGATTACTCCCTCTGCGTGAAGTCTTCCTTGGAAAATAAATTAGAGGGGTGGCGGGGAATTGGCGAGGGGGAGAGAGAGAGAGAAATGTTTCAGGCTCCCATATGTCTATTTCAAATGATTTATCCTCTCCCTGGAGCACTTGAGCTTCTTCATTGCTTGGGTTTATTTAAAAGAAAATCCCAGTAATTACCAATATTCAACATCCTAGGTTCTGCCCAATTTTGGATCAAATAGGTGGTGATTCTCAGGCACCGTGCTGGAATTTTCTCATTTGTTCAAGGAAAAGTGAGGAAGTGACTCAATATCTTTTTATTTAAATTACCTCTACTTTAATACAAGGCTTAGGAAATCCACCAGTATTTGTCATTAAGGTTTGGAGCGCCCAGAAGTGAGCTGGATGTATTCTGTTGTGTCAGTTTAGGATGTTACAATAAGTATGGCCTGACACATTTGATAGCACCATTTATAAGTTCTGTGTATGTAACATGCTATTCAGAGGGATACTTAGATGTCCTTTTCCACCAACATTCTGTCCACACTTGAATGCCTTTATGGAGCTCCCAATTGCTAACTATTCCTCTGAGAAAAAATGCCGAAGGGTAAGAAGAGAGATGAATGGGAGGAGAAGCTGACAGGTATTTTGAGGGCTGCTGTGTGCCAGCCGTCACCCTGGGCATAGAGCATGGAGGCTGAGATTCTGTTTGATGCTGGTTCTGCCACTTATTCAGTGTGCTAATTTGGGGGAAGTTGTTAACCTTTCTAAATCCCATTTCCTTATCTGCAAAATGGGGATTCTATGTGACAATAGTTACCACTTTTTGAGCACTTTTTGTATCAGGCATCATTCAAAGTGCTTATGGGCCCACATCAACTCTACGAGACAGACACTAGGAATAAAAGAGAGAAATCCAGTGAAGTGCTTAGCACATAAGTATTCAGGAATAGTTAGCTATTATCATTATGATATTTTATTATTATAATATTATATAATATACCTTACCTAAAATGTATCTTATTTAATTTTCTTTTAGTTTCTATTAAGTTGGTAGCATCATCCCTAATTTTTAACCAGGAGGATATTAAAGGAGGCTAACTAACTTGCATATATATTTGCTTAGCAGTTAAGAGAGAGCAGTAGGATTCAAATTCAGGTCTTTGGGATTCCAAACTTATTCTCCTTTCACAATGTCGCAAAAACATTATTTACCAGTCCATTATATAGAAATACTGTCTTCTGCCTTGTGGCTGCATCCATGACCCTGCTTCAGAGGTGTGAACTTTGTCCCAACAGCATTGTTTAAAAAAGGAGTTGGCATTCCAGGGCTCAGGCACTTGAGGTAACATTTGAGAATCATTTGTTGTCATTATAAGTCCATCCTTGACTTCTCACCTGGGAGAGCTTCTGGGATTCCTTCTATTCACCACCACCACCATCTCTACCATCATCATCATCACCACCATCATCACCACCTCCACCTCCATCACCATCACCACCACCACCAGCATCACCATCACCATCACTATCACCACCACCACCATCTCTACCACCACCATCTCTACCACCACCATCATTACCGCCTCCACCACCATCACCACCACCACCACCACCACCACCACCACCACCACCACCACCACCACCACCACCATGCCCTGGCTAACTCTTGTTGATCTTGCAGAGCTTGATTTAAATATCATTTCTTAAGGAGCTCTTCCCTAAGCCCCAACCTTCTATTCTTTTAGTCACTCATTCAGCAAATTTTTAGAGAGGGCCTACTTTAAGTCAGGTGGTCTTCCAGAAACATCAGTATTGAACAAAGTTAATGAGACTCACTTCCCTAATTTTACTTTTATTCTTGTTTGGGTAAAGTTCTCCATGGCATCCTGCAAGTCTGCCTCACAACATACATTCTTATGATTATTTTTTTTTTGTTAAGAATTTGAGTTAATTCAATTCTTCTCCATTAGTTTCTACATACAAAGAAGGCATAGGTCATATGAGATTTTTCTCCATTAACATAGAGCTATGCACTTATTAGACAAAAGATACTGTCAAATAACCGTCTAGCAGGGGGCACATTATTTCATCATTCCTCCAGGGAGCCCTAGTGATAGGCATTCTCAGTACCAGCTCCTAGGATTTCTATCAGGTGCTTTGAGCTCAAGCAGTCAGCAGGGAGAAAACAGAAAGTTTAAAAGAGAAGGGCTCCATATTGTGATCTACTTGTTGAAAATAGTTCCTGTTCTGTGGGTATGAAAACACGAATCTTTGCACAGTGCTAATGGAAGTATAAACTGGTGCCACCATTCTGGTAAGCATCTTGAAAAAATTTAACCAAATTTAGTATAAATGCAATGTTCCAACAAATATAGCTGCCATCCCAGGGATATTTACATACAGGTGCATAAAGGTATAAATAAGAATGTTAATTGTTGGCTGAGGACGTGGCACACTTGCCTAGCATGTACAAAGCTCTGGGTTCAACCCCCAGCATGGTAAAGAAAATGTTAATTGCAATCTCATTTGTGAGTGTAAAATTCTATCACTGAGAACCAGAAGGGTGAAATATTATGGGTGCACACAATTGAGTATTATACAGTAGTTAAGAATAATGGATTAGATATACATATGGCAATATAGAACCTAGCAACATATAGCCACACTAATGCTTAGTGGAAAAATTAGATAACAGAATAAGATGATTAATATAACCATTTGCCTAAGTTAAAAATCCATGCATACAAGACATGCATACAAGACATACAAGACAAAACATGTGCAAATAAAAAAAAACTCACATGAAACATATTAAAATGATTGCCTGTGGTGAAAGAAGACTGAGGGCGGTGATGGGAATAAATGTCAATTCATTTAATAAGTTAACTTATCAGTGAAATAAGGAAGAGACTTGCACAGACCAATGATGTCACTGAACAGAATGTTCAAAAGCAAACAAACAAAAAAAACCCCTCTGTTTGCCAGAGCATCCACCCTGTTTATAGCACCACTGGTGAGGCCTGTCTGACAGTTGTGTCTATGCCCTGATGCCAACTTTAGGTCACATGGCTTGCACAGGTGTTTTGGAGTATCATAAATTTATTTCTTCTTCCACGATGGTCACCCTAGTTCTGTTTTCACCATTGAAGTAAGTCAGTGACTCTGAATGCCCAATGTCTGCTCCTTTCCATCTGACAGGGGACTTTGGCAAATCAAGGAATGTCACTGAGGTTGGCTCAGCTGGCTCTACTGAGTTTGTGAATCCCTATGGATGATCTCTCTCTGCCTTGCTGTGAGAGCTGAAGTCTCATCTGTTCAATATTTCAAATGTGGCATCTAAGGCAGGCCCTGGCTATGTAGAAACATTGTCATGACTCCTGTTTTCAGTTTGGTGCTTGGTGCTTAGTACAGCAGGGGCCTTTGGCTGTATCCATTTTTCTGAACACGGTCCATCCACCCCTAGCACTATGGTCCCCCGTTATGGACACTGTTGTTTTGCTACAGCTCCTGAGTCACTGTTTCTAGAACTTTGGTTCTCCAGGCAACAAGCCACCACAGAGAAGCCCCTCCACCATGGTGTGGTATTGAGCCCTTATTGTACTGCAAAAGCTAACAACTGTGCTTCTCATGTGGTGGTTGACAGAGGCTGAACTCTCCAATGTAAAAGTCGTTGGATTGCAATGACCCACGGGATATCCGGAATATATTTTGGGAACTGTGAATCCAGAAAATCAGAATATAGCCTGGGAAAGCCAAATGAGGGAACTGTGGGCTGGATGGAATTGAGTGTGCTGAACTCTTCCGACTTGGCAAAGAGATAGGGGCTATTACAAGAAAGCCAGGCAGATCATTTGTGGGGCACAGTCACAGAGGGCCTTGAATTTTTATTTTTTATTTTGGTTTCTGATATTATATCTAAGGGAGTATACGTTTAGGCCTAGAGATTGGGTTTAGGCCTATGGTTGGAAGAGGAAGAACTTCATCACACCATTTTAAACTTGTGGTCTATTATAGGACCATAGTCAATAGTGCTCTGTAAATGAAAGTTTCACCACAAATCCTATTGATTATATAAAATAATATAGAATGTTTCTTTTTAAAAAATTTTCATTTGTTTTAATTAGTTATACATGATAGTAGAATGCATTTATGCACTTTGATATATCATACATAGATGAGATATAATTTCTCATTTTTTCTGAGTGTACATGTTGCAGAATCATATTGGTCATGCAGTCACATATATACATACAGTAATAATGTCTGTTTCATTCTACTATCTTTCCTATCCACACATCTCCTCCCCGCCCCTCCCATCACTTCCCTCTACCTAATCCAAGGTAATGCTATTCTTCCTTAGTGCCCCCTGCCTTATTGTGTAGAATGTTTCTTTGATGACAGCATTGATTTGTAAAATGTGAAAAGTTATAGTAAACTATATATATTGCCATTTCTTTTATAAATATATATGATATATATATGTTTGTATATATCTGTCTTATATATGCTAAGAGACTCAAAAAGTGGAACTGGCATGACTATATATATTTATAAATATATATGCATATATTATATATCACATATATGTGTGTGTATGTATATATATATATATATATATATATATATATATATATATATAGAGAGAGAGAGAGAGAGAGAGAGAGAGAGAGAGAGAGAGCCAGTCCTTCCATATATACACTTACACAAGCACATATGCTAAGGTACTCAAAAAGTGAAATTGGCATGACTATTTCAAACTCTGAGAAGCCTATGATAAAGTACACACACACACACACACACACACTTATCCCCCCACCTCACAAACAGAATCAGAGGATACACAGGGTTTTTTCTTTTTAGCAAAATAAAAACACCTACCCTTCCATAGGTATAAATATTGGTCTATATTATCCCTGTTAATGGCTTCATGGTTTTCATTATGTGGATATGCTGTAATTATTTATCCAATTAGTAAAGTCATTTCCAATTAATCAATATTGTAAGTTCCATGGTAATTTGCACCTATTTGTTCCTCTTAGCACATTCTCCCATCTATTTGCTTTGGGTAAATTCCTAGAGGTGGGACTTCTAAGTCAAAGGTTATAAAAAGGTTTTACTACATGTTGCCAAATTTTTTCCAGAAAATCACACTAATTTACACTCCAACCAAAAAGATATTGCAAGAGCCAGGTTCCTCAAAGCCTCACCATTCTGACACGGGTTCTTTCTTTGAGGCCTGGGCTCTGTCACCAGTAGTTTGACCTGTTTCAAGGTTAAGTGTGCGTGACATCTTAAGACTTTAATGCTGGTTTCCCTATCTTGGGACAAGTCAGTTTTCTCCATAAGCTAGTGAGTGCTTATCCTGGTCTTCAAGGCTGAACTAAACTGTCCTTTAAGTGTGTGTTTGAAGTTCTGAGTTTAACTTGCAAGGATAAATTGAGCTTATTTCTAAGCTGAGTAGAATTGATGGCAAAGTGAAGGATCATGTGCCGTCAGGGCCAACCTAGATTGCAAAATCATTGTCAGACCACCACTAAATGACATCCAGGTCATCATTGCTCATCTCAGAATTTAAGCTAAACAGTTATTTATGTTTTTTAAAATAGATCTACTACTATTCAATCATACTATTTGTTTTAAGCATTTGAAAAATTTTGTTAGTAACAAACTATGTCACTTATATTTAATAATATTAACATTTTGTATTTGCTTCATCAGTTTTTCTTTGCCGAAGTTGTTGTAAAATAGTTACAGAAATTATAACATTTAATCTCCTAGGAATAATTATCTTATAACTTATGTTGTTTTCTATTTCTGAATATTCTGGTTATTACTTCTATAAACACACACACACGTGCACAAAACTCAAATAATTTTCTTCCTGCCAGGACTCACTTGTCCTCTCAAGAATTCAACTTTTAAAAATGTTGAGAACAAAAGCTCCTAGCTTTGTCCTTCTAGCTGTGGGGATGGAGAAGCAGTTCATTAGCTCAGACTGGGTCTTCTGTCAGTCAAGGACAAAGTCCTGTCTAGAGATACTGCCTTGATCCTCATGTGACATAGGTGTCTCTTTTTAGCCTGATTTTTGGAAATTTATATCAAGTGCTACTCAACCTACTTCCATATTTTATGGAGTTATTTTTAAAAAAGACAAAAGTGCAAATGTCACTTAGCTCATCTTATTGTTCTGGGGTAAGTTTGTTGGATAACTTTTAGTGCCTGAGAATCAGGAGACCATGGCTACTTCACCCCACAAAGTAAAGAAACAGGGGTTGGCTCAAGTAATGGCTGAAGAAGGATAAACATATGAGTTAGTGGCAAATGCTGAGGATATACCTGCAAACAAGGTCCAGGGTTTGGCTAGGGTGGCATGGGCTAAGAGCACTTTCAAATTAGGCAAAAACAAGTCCAAACCCCAGCCAGCTCTGCCATGTTTCGAGTGATATTGGCCCTGTTGTTTTTCTTCACTAAATCTCAATTTTAGTATTCATTTTGGGGTCATTTTTAGGATGAAATGAGCTAATGTATGTAAAGCTCTTAGTATGTGTTGCATAAACTACTTAATACTTTAATCTGTTATTATGATTGAGACAGGGGATCACCTTTCCTGCTTTGACATAGCTTAATATACTATTAGGCAGTGTTAGGGATTCTACAGCCCATGCACCTAATTCAGTACTGCTTATGAGCAGTTTTACATTTATAAATGGTTGCAAGACAATCAGAAGAATGCAAATGATAGTGTCCATGAAGAACATTCTGTTGAAATGCAGCCACATTTATGCATTGAGTATGGTTATTTTTGTGTTATAAAGGCAGAGTTGAATACTAGCAATTCCCTTCCTTCTTTGTGCTTCCTATGGGCCCTGACCTTTCCAGTCTGGCCTTACTTTTGGAAGCAGTAGGTTGATTGTTTACACATTGATTAGACAGTGGGCTCCTGGAGGCTGCAACTTTCTTATTTGTCTTTGCACCTCCAGTGCTTAACAGGGTTCTGGTCAACTAATAAGGGTGTAATAAAAGGACATACAATACCTGATTGCAGAGAAGCAGAGCAAGAGTTTTTAAACAAGTGCACAGAGCTTTAGAAGAGGATCTGCTGCAATTTTCCACCTTCAGATCAAGTTGGGGGCCAGGTGGATGGGGAAGGTGAGGGAGGAGACAGACTGCAGTTCTCTCCATTTGATCAGTGTGTGAAAATTAAAGATCAACCCTGGTCATTGAAAAACTTTTGAAGAGTTTTTATTTCATCTTCTTTTCTTTTTTTCTTCAAATCAATTGCCAATCAAGTCTCACACCCATTCCTGTCTTTCCTTTCCCTTTGTGCCTCTTTGTTTCCCTCCTTCCCCCTTCTCTGCCCCAAGGCATTTTTTGTTTTTATTTTTAATTTTTTTTTTTTTTTGGTGTTCTGTGACTTGTTGCAGAGTCAGGCACTGAGTCTGTGTGGTGTGGAGTTCCTTCTAGGCTGTTTTCCCAGGTGATCAGGACTGGCCAGAGCCTGTCATAGTAAGAACCTATTTTGGGCAGAAAACAACATTGACTCATAAGGTGCTATTTTTACATTCTTTATTTTTCTGATTGTAACCCTACTCCAGAAACATACTTGGATTGAAGCTTAAGCATGACGCACAGAAGCCTACGGAGCATTTGGAGCAGAGTATAATTTTAGTTCTGACCACCGGTCATGCTAATAAGCAAGGAAACCTTCCACTGAGCTGTAAGCAAACTTATGATTTGTCTGTGGTTTCAGTGATAGGTTATTTTGCTCAGAAAACTAGAAGGCTTTGCTGGGTAAGGGAGGTAAACACTTGGTTCAAATAGACAGACTAACCCAAAAGAAAGACTAATTTCCTTGGGGCCAATCTCAAATGGCTTCCTCCAAAAAAGGGGTCACATAGGGGAAGAAAATTGTGTGTGTGTGTGTGTGTGTGTGTGTGTGTGTGTGAGGGAGGGAGGGAGAGAGAGAGAGAGAGAGAGAGAGAGAGAGTTAATTTTGATACTATACAATGAAGGATACAGAATATCATTAGGCCTGTATAGACCCATCTGAGGGTTATCTTACATTCATGGCTGTCCAATGTAAATGTTGTGTTTCATCAACCCTAATACTCATTTTTTTCATAATTTAGTATCTCTAATACCAGGATGAGCTTCACAATCTATAACATACTATAATTTAATTGGTAGTGATTTTAAATTTTCCTAGCAATACACAAAATTAATGGTGTGTATGACAATCAATGATGTCCTAGATTCAAAGACATAATATCTGACTTGGGTGCTTTCTCTGTGCCTATAGCTGGAAAAGCAAGAGTATACCTGTCAAAAGTCTTCCAAGGTCAAAGAGCCAAAGTACTCCAAGGAAGCCCATCCCTGGCACCTGCAGTATTGCTAAATTCTTCTGTCTCTCTATGTTACACAGTTAGCATTTGCTGAGTTCTTACTATAGTCAGACAATATTCTAAGCACTTTATCTACCCATCTGTTTTCACAACCCTGCAAAGTAGGTGTTATTTACCTGTTTCTATCAGGGTCCCTCCAGGAGACAAACCTATTTAACCAGGAAAAACAAAACAAAACAAAAACCCTGAGGTCTGCATCACAAAGAAGAATGGCTGGAAGATAAGCAAAAATAGCAAAATATATAGAACATGTCCTTATTTTTACATATGAAAAAATCAAGATGCAAGAAATAGTAAAGGTAGTGAGTACATTATCTAAGATGACATGACTCTGGTGAGCTACAAAACCAAGATCTGAACCTCAAAGTCTGCTTGATCCTTTACTCTATATGCTTGTTGACTACATAGACCTCTTTGCCCTCTGCCGCCCTTCAGCTGTTTACCTATCTATCTTTTTCATGTTTTTAGCCAATAGCCATCTCTTGAGTAGCTACTGTATTTCAGGCACTGTGCTTGCTTTGGGGAAAATGCCAGCAAATAAAACAGACCTTGTGCTGTGCTCAGGGAACTGACAATCTATCTCTACCCAATACTGTGGGTCTTTCTTTCTCTTTTGCCAGTCTGTCTCATCTGCAATTGTATATTCTTTTTTCAGTTATTTAATGTCTGCCCTTCTTTGCTTTGTTTTCTTGATTTTGTAAGCTTTTAATCTATCGTGATCCTTTTTCCCTTTCCTGGTGTATTCTTTTTCCTTCTTCATATTTTTCATTGTGTTAATTGGCCAACAGGTAGGCCTAAGTCTGGGTTCCGTTTTGTTTGCTCTTATGACAAGTTTCACAATATTTCTTCTGAAAAACTTGTAAGTGGATGAGCGAAAGAGTTTATAGTTCTCAATCTTCAAACACAGATGAATAAAATATAATTCATTAGGCTTTTACTTAATGACCTTTGATTTGCTTGTGTGGCTAACGTCTCTGAAGGAATTAGTCATTGAGAGTCTAAAGGAAACAGATCTGAGAAAGCATAGCATTTGTAACAGTTCTTAGAAGCAGGATTTCCAAACTATCAATCATGACCAGCCAATTCCTTTCTGTTTGAAGAGACACAGTATGTGTAGCCGTTAAGGCTATAGAACCAGGTTACCTTGACTTTGAGTTCCAGGTCCTCTAGTTCCCTGCTATGAAGCACCGGGCAAGTTGTTCCTTCTCTCTAGGCCTTGGTTTTCCTCATCTGCAAAATAAGGACAGTAGTACTTGCAGTACCTCACCGGCTTTGGGGAGAATTAATATACAAAGGCATTTGGTAGAGTGTCTTGCTTGTAACAGACGTGATTAGTGATCATTATTATTTATAGCACAAATTATGTCATGGAAATAATGGTCTTCATTTCTGTTATCTTTTTATTCTGTTTATCTATATACTTGATTATGTTCTCTAGCTCTTTTGAGACATAAGTTCTGCTTTCTGTGGATCTGCTCATGTAAGTGCTGAGAAAATATGATGTCAAAACCAACCAAGTTTCTCAGTTCTTTTTGTTTGTGACAGAAAACCAACTTGATTAGGCTTAACCAGAAAGAGTTTCGTAACTGGGAAGATGAGGAGCAGACCTGGCAGCCATGAGCAGGTCGAAGGGCCTCCAGGGTGATCAATTAGGCAACTCCCCCAAGTCAGTCTCTCCCCTGGGGTTTTTATCCTTTGACTTCCTTCCCTTCTCCTATAGTCAGGCATTCTACATGTGATAACCATGATGTCCTCTGTCAACCTATGATCTTCAACATTATAGCTACTCCGGGAACGATACTCAAAAGCCCTCCTCAGGCCAGGTATGGTGGTGCACACCTGTAATCCCAGCAGCTTGTGAGGCTGAGGCAGGAGGACTGCAAGTTCAAAATCAGCCTCAGCAAATTAAGCCATAAGCAACTTAACGAGACCCTGCCTTAAAATAAAACAATAAAAAGGGCTGGGGTTGTGGCTCAGTGGTTAAGTGCCCCTGGGTTCAATCCCTGGTACCCACACCTGCCCTCACAAAAGCCCTTCTAGTTTAGTGGCAGAGCACTTACCCTGGGTTCCTTCCCCAGCAAGGCAAGAGAAGAGCGAGTCACTCTTCTTACTGAGAGTCTATGCGTATCTCAAGTTGAGACCTCTTGTAGTCCTTGCTGTCCTGAGTAACTTTCGCCAGGGATTGGGGCAACCTGGGTCTCTTATTTACCTGAAATGTTAAGTCCAGCATTACCAGGGCACATATAGCCAAGCTGACGTTCTTTTTGCTGTTTCTTTCAGGTGAATTTGGGTGCCAAAAGTATATATAGGACTCTTAGTAGCTGGTTATGGTAACCCAGTATTCCAAGACTGGCCTGCAAGTTAAGCCCTCACACTGACCCCTCTGCACCACACTGACACTGTACCTGCCTAGTGACTGGTTGTGTGTTAAGGAAGGCAGTATATGATAGCACTGGGCGAAGAAATTATTAGACCAGGGGTTATTACCTACCAACTTAGTCTCAGAAACATCATATTTTCTGCCATTTCTTCTAGCATCTTAATTCTTACATTTGTCTTTTCAATAGACCTTTTCCAGCTAAGCAGATGATGGATTCTGGTGAACATATTTTCCAGTGATCTATTCTAATCCCTAAACATCTTTAGTCACTGAGCTAAGCAATATGAAGAAATATATTAAGCGCCTTAGGTTTCTAAAACTATGTGGAGACTTGTGATGTACTTCAAAAGTCTTTTTTGAAGTACATCAGATCATTTTTTTTTTTAAAGTAGTTATTGACAAGCAAGGACTAAAACATAAGTATCTTAGTCACACAGGTCATAGCTCTCGAAAATAGCTAACAGGCCACTACAACGCTCCTGATCCTAAAGAGCCTCTTGGACTCTGGGGCCATGTGAGCTTTTCCTGTTCTCTGTTCTCAACACGGATTCCCTGGACACAGTCTGTTTTCAAGGTCTCCCCACAGTCCAGCAACTCCTTGGCCCTGTGCACAGGATTCTGGCAAAGGGAGAGGGGTGGATTTGCCGGGAAGGATGAGGTTGAGTTTCTCAAAGTGAGGCTAGCCACTGAGAAACTGGGTGGAACTGGAGGAGCTTGCCTTGTGGGGCCTGGGAGCTAAGGGAGGGGCCGGCGAAGGGCCAGCAGGGGTGGCTGGGCTGGGCGCAGCTACAGGCGTCTGATCCTGAAAGGTTGGAAGCTGTGGTCCCAGAGGCAGGGGGCTCTGTTTAAGGACTGTGGTCCTGGGTGGCCAGGACAGATGTTCTGAGCTCTGAAATCTTAGGCATGGCCAGGGTCGTGATGGTGTGGTGCCCTGGAATCCAGGGAGGCTCCCAGGAGGCCCTCTGTGAGGGGCCCTAATGAAGTGCCCTGGGTCCTACTGTGATGCTTCTGTGGCTGTTACCCCAGAAACTCCCCAGGGTTACTGCCTGTGCCCAGAACAGCCCCGCCCCGTGGGCGGTAGACAGGCAGAAGCAGGAGGGGTGGGAAGGCCTGGCCTCAGCCTGCAGCAGGGAGGGAGGAGGAGCCTGTGTCCCCTCACTTCTCAGAGGCCTTGAAGGTGCCTGAGGAAAGCTTGTGTTTTATTTTGGACAAAAAAAAAAAAAAAAAAAAAATTGGTCGAGGGCCATGAAAGTAATTCAGTTTTATTCCCTTTTTTGGTGTGATCTTTTTGGAAGGGAGAAATACAAAATGTTCTCATTTATCTGCTTTAAAATTAAAAGCAGGGGCCACTGGAGTGAAAACAAGAATTAATGAGAAACACATCTAGCAGTTCCCCATCTATTAAACTTCAGACAGGGATGACATGCTAAAAAAAAATTTTTTTTAATGTTCCATAATGCTTTTAATTTTTAAAAAATTACATATTTCTCTGAATTCTTAACCAGAGGATATGGAGTACAATCTAATCATCTTTGGGTGAATCAGCATTGTACTTATTTAGACATCAATTTCAGTAAATGTCTCCAGTCTCTCATGCTTTTTCTAATTTTCTTTTTCCTCGTCTCTGTTAAGTTCTCATTTGTTGCTCCTGTGAATTGTTTCTTTTGGAAGCAGACTACAGCTACTTCTTTTTTGTTCTATTTTTTTTGCTCTTACAGTAGGTAGGAAAATAGATGAGTTTACCAGAATCCCATCTAAAGTGAAGGCAGATGAATGACAATTGACGTCCTTGCACCTTGACTACTAGTCGCAGGTGGCGAGATCCACCATGAGTTCATGTGGACGTGCTTGGTGGTGGTTGTTTCCCAAGGAATTTAGGCCAACGCATTAAATATTTGTGGACTTCTTTTTATATGCCAGGCACTAGGCTACACACTGAAGGTCAAGGAGAAATCCCAGTATCTTTCCTTGAGACCCAGATAGTTCTTGGGGCATGATGGTCCTGACAACCAGATGCCCCTGACAAGACACTCAAATCTTATAAGAAAGTGTCAACAAAGTGCTACTAGGCCACCAAAGAGGGTGGTCTCAGCCAGATCTGAATAGACAGGGAAGGCCTCAAGGAAAAAGGGAGGCCTTAGAAGGAGTCTCCAAAGATTTTATTTATATTTTAATCTTAAAGAAAATTGAAATTTATCAAGCAAATAATACCATAAAGCAGATACAATGTTGAGTCATAAAAGCACCACCAATCTTATATATATATTTACATGGAGCAAAAGAATCAAAACTATAAATGGGAAGGAGACCAGGCAACTTTAGAAAAGTGTTGATCTCTGGGAAAGAGGCAAAATAATATTAGGGAGAGAGCCAGGTGCATACCTGTAATCCCAGCAGTTTGGGAGGCTAAAGCAGTAGGATCACAAGTTCAAGGCCAGCTTCAGCAAATTAGCAAAGCTTTAAGCAACTTAGTGGGACCTTGTCTCAAAATAAAAAATAAAAAGGGCTGGGGATGTGGTTGAGTGGTTAAGTGCGCTGGGTTATAGTCTTCAGTTTTAAAAAGAGAAAAGAATTAGGGAGGGGTTTCAAAGGGCTTACAGCTCTGTAGTTCTGTCATCAGAAACAAAGTAAATATGCTAAAATTTTTAACAATCATTAGATCCAGGGGATGTGAATTAAGGCTATTTGTTATATTGTAGTCTGTACCATTCAAATGTTTCATAATAAAATAGGACACTAAGGGGAGAGGGATGGTGGGAACCCTTTCTATTAAAATATATACGGTTCTCCCTCCAGCACCAGGAGCCTGGAACCCATCCACCTACCGCATTCAGCTGTGCTGTCCCTGCAGTGTGAGAAACACTGGTGTTTATATGTGTCTGGCTCTGCAGTGGGTTTATTTATGCCTAGACCATCTCTTCTTTCTCATTGGATGTAAACGCCTCAAAAGCAGGAAGCAGAACCGTTGAGGTCTCAGGGGACTTCGGCTCTTTCAGAACAGGGACAGTTTAGGTTTTCCTTTTGTATCCCCAGAACTAGAAGTGTCTTGTGGTTGGAGTTGAATAAAGACTAGTGAGTCCAGGCTGACTTTCCTGAGTTGCACCTGTGGAGCTCAGACACTGGGGGTGGGGAGAGGCAGACACAGACATCTAAGTGGACTGCACAGGAGGGTGGCCCAGAGTGGCAGGTGTGCCACCCAGGTCATTAAATCTCAAGAGGATGGCTGGGGCGGGCATAGTACAATTAAATTTCCCACATAGTGTTGTCCCTCTTTGGGTAAGAGATTGTTCACCTTGGAGACTTGACTGAAATATGAATCTTCTACCTAGAGGGAGTAACTCATCCCCCATCATCACATCGGCGTGTTTAGTTTATCAGATTGGCCCCAAGACTTGGCTAAACTGAGAAAAATCAGAGTAGTACTATTGAAGATTGGCTTTTGAGACACAGAAACGTCTAGATATTTGAGTGGAGGCTGGGAAGTAGAGTTTGGAAGGTGCTTTGGGAGGTCCTGCCCATGGGAGGTCCTAAGGCACTATGAAGGCACCGAGTGGGACCCGTGGTGGGAGGGAATAGTGTAGATGATAAGAAGAAGGTGGGGCAGGGTCTCAGGTTTGGGCACAGGCAAGCATCGACTGGTTCACTAATCAGTTCATACAACCTGATTGTGCTTTTGGTAGCCTTGTGAAAATTGTCAGAATCAAAATGGAGTCACTTAAGCTAACAAAATGGAGTCAGGAAGCCATAAAGGAGGGACCCTGAGGCACACATGTCTGATAAAAACTATCGCGAGAACTCTGAAAAATCACAGCCTTCACAAAGGCCACAGCAACCTTACACAAAGAATACTGCTGCAAGGACGTCTACCCAGCAACTGCCTATTCAGCCTTGGACCAGTGCCACCCTTGCTATTGATCCTTGTAACCAAGGATAGTTGTTTCAAAACAACTTATGTAACCTTTCTCATTTTTGCCTTTGAAGATTTCCCCTTGCCTCAGCCTCTCTAGATATGTCTACAACCTGTCATAGGACACATAACCCAGATTACAAACCCCTGGTTATTCTTGAAAGAACTCATTTCTTTGGAGAGCCTCTCTGTTGTGATTTCAGGTAGGCAGCCTCAATAGCTTCTAACAGAGTAATCTGTGAGTACCCACACTCTGCCTGGAAAAGGTGCTGGTGATACTCAAGGTCCCAAGGAAGCCTCTTGGTTCCTGCATTAAGCCCCCTGGGGAAAGAAGATGAAATTGGTATCTGGACCTGCTTGTGCCTCCCCGTGGCTAGGTAGGCTCAGATTAAATGTCTTGGTTGTGCCTCTGGCTTTTCATAGTTCCCTCTGATATGGCCTGTGAATGGCTGTCTTGACAATGGCGTAGATAAAAGCAGTTTTGCGGAGGGTAAACTTCTAGAAATTAATGGTAATCCCGCTCACATTTCCTGGCATACTTCATGCACTCTGAATTCTTCTTCCCTTCCTTCTCACTCTTCAAGACTTGCAGAGTTGTATAGGCTCCTCAAGGAAGGCTCTGGTGTGTCCACATTTCTCCTGGGTGGGTCAGGAGAACCCTTCCCTGGGCTCCCCATAAAACCCCCTTGCGTTGCTATCCTTCCACTTACAACACTGTCATTCATCCTTGGCTATGTGCTGTGTGGTGGCTGAGAGCAGCTAGTTCTCTCCTTATTCACTTTGTCTATACTGTATCAAGTGCGTAGAGGATGCTTATAAGATTAGTTGAGTGGAATAATCTGATAATGAACAGGAGACTCCTGTCCTCTATTTGCTACATTCTATTCCCCTGATTTTCTTTTTCCTATTCATTTTATTTTGCTGTATTGAGTACATGAGCAGTACTTGAAAGTATTTTTTGTTAAAAATTCATGCAAAAATACATAGGGTAAAAGGCACAGGTCCACATGTGTTCCCCCACCCCACTCTCTTCCCCAGAGATTGCCACAGTTACAAGCTGAGTTTGTTTCCTCTGCCTTTACAAACAATGTACATATGTGAAGAGGTTCAACATTTGGTTTTGTGAGTCTGCAGTTTGCTCTTACCACATAATGGTGTTTGTGACACTCCATGTCAGTGCATATAAGCCTGTTGAGTTCTTTTTAACTCCTTGTAGGAATCTGTAGAGACTAGAGAGAGGACTGGAATTGGTTTACATAAAATACGCACATATCGAAAGGTGTTAGCTGGTTCACAGAACTTGTGAGGGGCCAGGAGACCTAGAGCCTGAAGCCACTCAGGCAGAGCAATGGCCCACCACACTCTGAGCACGTATTCGGGATGCAGTGGAGCTTCTGTAATGAAGACCCCACTGTCACCACTTCCCAGTTAGAGAGGCTGAACTCCCAGAGCCCCCCACCCAGAGCTGACCGAAGAGCCCAAAGATCTCTGTCCACCCTCGCTGGGAAAGTGCTTTCCTCTCTAGGAATCTTCTCTGGCTTTATTGTCCTCACGGTCACCTTTGCAACCTCAAAGAGAGAAAGCCATAGAATAATCTCTGAGAGAAGCTCAAATCTTGGGCTGCCAAATTGAGCCATGCATGTAGCGGTACACATGAACAATAGACCAGTTAACCATTAAATAGGAAAATCGATTTCCCACACAATGGCAACAAGGATTGAAATAAGAAAGAACTAACCACCCAGTTTCATTCAAATCCTGGTTTCTGATATTCGGATGTCATAGAGAGTCAGAGAGAGGTCGAGTCGGTGACAGGCGGGTTTGCCCTCCTTTGCTGCCGTGCCAGGGAAGGTGAAATGCAATTCCACTTCAGTGCTTCTTGCAGGCACTAAAATTTATTGACAGAATCATAATTAAAATGACAGGTGTGCTCTTGAATTAATTAAGTGCTCGTGTTTATGGAGGGTATCCTGCAACGCTGAGCTTATTTTACAGTCTAACTACTTATGCTTAGTATTCTCTACTAACCTCCACCCCATCCCACACCCCACACCCCCCTGTCACCCCCCCCCGCCACCCCCCACTGCCATGTGGCTTTTCCAATGTGACAGTATGTGTAAAAGCTCAGCTTTATTAAGCTCTTTTGATGACTTCCTGTAATATTACATTTACAGTGATCATGTGCTCTGAACCCAAACTCAAATGCATGCTTTGAGTAAAACAATTCAGGTGTTTTCTGCTGGTTTTATTGGTCCTCCTCTCCCATAACCTTGAACTCGGTAATTTGGTGAGGATGACTCGTTTTGACTGTATTTTGTGGTGATATATGTACCTTTGAGTCACATTCACTTAAAAATATCTGTTCCAATTGGGTGTGGATCCTTGACAAGTACTTGGAATCTCCTAGTTTCTTGGAGACAAGAAAATATGAGAAGAGATTGGGAAAGAGGGGAGAAGAAGGTAAGATTTGAGTGAGTTAATATTTCAGAGAATGTTTTGGGGGAGAGTAAACTAAGCTGTCCAAATGCAACAACTTTTCTTTAAACTGAGCTCTTGGGAGGTCTGGAAACCCCTTTTGTTTAATTCTGTTTCGAGGTCTCACCCTGGCTAGCCCAGTGCCTGATACAGAGAGGCAAGGCTGAATCCTAACAGCCATCACAGTCACTTTGCTATGTGGCACTGGGCTAGACATATGCACAAAATCACTTTAAATCTGAAAATTATTTTGCATAGATATCATAATCTATGTTTTATAGATTAAGAAAATGATGTTTTTTTTAAAAAATAAAAATCCAAACACATGCAAATTCTTCCCCTACAAAACTCCTTCAAAGAGAGTCTCTTTCTAATGATGCCTAAAAATTGCACGATTCAAGGTTGCTTCATTTGAGTGAAGCTCTGAGCCTTCTTAACACACAAATGCTTTGGGAGAGGAATAACACAGTGGTGACTCCTCAGTGTGAACAGGTTTATCAGATCTCCTGGGAACTGGGTGTGATAAGAGGCCAGACAAGTAATGTAAGGACTAGAGAGTCCCTCACAATGGGGAAGAGATTGCCTCTGAGGAAATTTAGGAGTCAATGCACAAAGAAATGAATTTTCCTCAGAGACGCTTGATCAAATACCCAAACTTACTGGCAGGAATAAGATTGGAGAAAAGTCATGTGGTCAGAAAGGGGCTCTGGGTCTTTGAGACACCCTGTGGAAAAGGTCTCACAAGGGTAGAAAATGCACAACAAGGAGCAGAAGATACAACAAGGCCAGAGTCACTGATAGCTGCCATACAAGTGTGTGAATGCACTGTGTGCACACAGTTATATGTCCATCTCTGAGGCACGGGCCTGCGATGCCAGCCCCTCTGTCTCTAGGTGAGGGGTCTCATCCCTCAGGTACCTAGGCCTTCCCTTCCTGCTCACGGAAAAATATTTTCCTTTCCTTCTGTTCCTATGACTTTTCCTAAAAATAGACTTGAGGTGGAGGGCCAGGTTTGAGGTGGCAGGCCAGGTTTGAGGTGGTAAGCCAAGTTCCCTAGAGAAGTTTCTTTTACTCAGGCACTAGGCCACCCACAGGCAACTGATCTGCCCAAGGAGGGAAGCACAGTTAAAACAAGTCTCCACACGAATAGCAGTGAGGTGCCAGTTTGGCTTGCTCAATACAGTTCCTGCAAGGCCAATTAGATAGGAGGAGATCCTCTTGGGCCAAGCTTCCCACAGTAAAGTCTTCCATTTGCAATGAAGATTGTACATTCAGTCCAAAGGCTACACTGTCAGGCCTGAAAGAAGGGCCTGCTTACCCCATACTTCAAACTCAGAAAACCACATCATGTGTATTAATTGTTTTAAAAAGTAAATCTAGACATTTCTTACAAAGAACACAATTATATGGTCCTAGTTTTGCTGTTATAAGCACTGAAGTGTGATATATTATTAAAACTCTTGTTTTGGCTTTTTTTTTTTCAGTTTTTGTTTGTTGGTTTGTTTGTTTACAAATAGCCTTGTGAGAAGCCCAGCAGATACTTTGGGTAACTCCATTTTTCCACTTCAAAGTTAAGATAGCAAAGAGATTGGCCATTTGTTTGCTTGCTTTTCTTGTTTGGCATCTCTTCTCCTTTCAAATACAACAATTATTTTATTTTTTTTCTTTTCCCACCCACAGTATTCCCAGGTCATTTCCACACCCCACTTCATCCAGCTGTGTTGTCATTTATTAGCTAGAATGGACATATTTATCCAACTTTTTAATACTCTTTCAAATATTTGGGGGATATGAAAATTTTCAAGGGCTCTTCCACCCTTGCGTCCTCACTCTATGGACAACCTGGGGTTCCTATTCCCTTTGCCCCTCCCTCTTCCTGAAGCCCCGCTGGCCCTCCTCCTGTAGAGCCCAGAGCCTAGATCTGGGTGGAAAAGTTATTCAACTTTGATTTTACTGTTTTTTAGTCAGTTGATTCATTTCATGATGCTCCCAAGTAGTTCTGTCCAATATTTAGAAGACATTATATCCCTCTCCCAAGAGGAACAGTCTGAATAAGTTGATTGGTAGCAGCTGTTGCTAAACTGAGTGTGGGAACACACCTCCTTGGGAAGGCAGTTCAGGAGCCCTAGAGGAGGGAGGAGGTAGCGTTAGGAAAAGGAGAGACAGGGAGGAAGCTGGGGCCCCAGGCTGTCTATGGATGGAGTGTTTGGAGTGAGAGGGCCTGAGGCCTCTGCAAGACTTCACATCTCAGAAAAATTTGTGCAAGAATTTCTACAAAGCTAAATTCCTGTATTCTGCTTAGCAGCTGAGCATATAGCTGAAGTAGGCAGGACAGACTAAAATGGATGGCCTCAGGGAATCCTCAGTGGGAAAAGATACATGATAAAATATTTATAGATCTTGAAAGAAGAGATGTTAAAAGTTAAATAAGAGCAGTAAACAAAGGCTAGTTCTCCCGGCTTTCTGAATTCTAAAGTGTACAATGAAGATAGCCAAAGTATATGGGGCTTCTTAAAGGGGCTCTTTGTATAGAAAAGTGAAAGAATGCCAAAATGGAATTTCAAAAAAGTGCAATGTACTGTAATTGACTACATTTAACAAATGCAAACCTAAACAGGATGACTGCCAGCAAAAATGAAAATTAAAGGGGAAATTTTATACCCCAAATGTCAAGATACATTTGAAATCACTCATCATACAAGGAACCAGAAAAATCTCAGCACGAGTTAGAAAAGGCAATCAACAAATGTCAATAAGGAGATGAGACAGGCTGGAATTATCTGGTAGAATTTTAAAGGAGTCATCATAAAAATGCTCTAGCAAGAAATTATGAACATACCTGAAACAAATAATAAGAAAGTCTAAGCAAATAGAAAATCTTTAAAAAAATGAAAACTTTAGAACTGAAAATTTTAATTGAAAAAAACTGCTTCATAAAAAAATGGGCAAATGAGGGGCCAGGGTTGTGGCTCAGTGGTAGAGCACTTGTCTCCCATGCACGAGGCACTGGGTTCCATCCTCAGCACCACATAAAAATAAATAAATAAAATAAAGAATATTGTGTCCATCTACAACTTAAAAATATTTTTGAAAGAATGGGCAAATGACCTCAACAGACATTTCTCAAAAGAGGAAATACAAATGGCCACTAAATAAATGGGGGGAAAAAAGCTTAATATTACTAATCATGAAGGAAATGCAAGTCAAAATCACCATGAGATGGCACATCACCAAAAAGACAAAAACTAATAAATGCTGGTGAAGATTTAGAGAAAGGGGGACTCTGATATACACTGTTAATGGGAATGTAAATTAGCATAGCCATTCCTGAACAATGTGGAAGGAGGTTCCTTGAAAAACTAGAAGCCAAACCACCACATGATCCCACAATTCTGCTAGTATGTCTCCAAAGGAACTGAAATTGACACCTCAAAGAGAAGTTTTCACCCCCATGTTTTTTGCAGCACTGATCACAATAGCCAAGATATGAATCAAACTAAGTGTCCACTGGTGGATGAATGGATAAAGAAAATGTGTTACATACACAATGGAGTATTATTCAGCCATATAAAAGAATGAAGTCTGTCATACACAGCAACATGGGTGGAACTGGAGGACATTAGGATAAGTGAAACAAATCAGTTACAGAAATACTGCAAATGTGGAAGCTAAAAAGTTGTTCACAAAGAAGAATAGAATAGTGGTTATCAGAGCCTGGGGAGGTAAGGAAGGGGCCTGAAAAGCAGATGCTTAACAGGTATGGAGTGCATTAAGATAGGGGAAATGTCTTCTAATGTTTTATAGCACAGTAGAATAACTATGATTTAGGATAATAAATTGAATATTTCAAAACAGTAGAGAAGACTAAATATTCCTGATACACAAATAAATAATATCTGAAGTGATAAATATGCCTATTATTCTGATCTCATCATTGTACATTGTATACATGCATCGAAGTTATCTTGCTGATACGTGCAATTACTATGTGTCAATTTAAAATAAAAATATATTTAAAATATAATTTTTTAAAAAAAACTCTCACTGGATGGAATCAATAGCAGAATGAATAACACATGGGAGAAAGTCAGAGAACTTGAGGCTAGAAAAAAATAGAAATGACCTAACTTGAACAACAAAGAGAAAATTGAATGAAAAGAAATAAACAGAGCCTTATGCATCTGGGATTCAGTATAACAGGTTTAACATTCATAGCATAGAATTTCCAGGAGAGGAGAAGGAGGGTGGGGAAGAAAAGGCATTCAAACAAATAACGGCTAAAAACTTCACGAAGTTGGTTTTGAAAGACACAAAATTGCAGATTTAATAAGGTAAGTCAATCTCCATTGGGGTAAAGTGAAAGCACTGCATACCCAGAGACATCAGGATCACTTGTTAGACAGGTTCAAGCAAAGAAAGCAAACCACCATCTTCAGAAGACCAATGATTCAAATGACAATAGATTTTTCATCAGAAACCGGAAGGAAGTGACAAAACATTGCTCAAGTGACAAAGGAAAAGAACTGTCGATCCAGAATCCCATATAAGTGAAAATATCCTAGGGAAAATAAATGAAAACATACCCAGATGGAGAAAAAGCTAGGAGACTTTGTTCTAGCAGACTTAATGAAATTTAAAATCCTTCAAGCAATAAATGAAAAAAAACTGGAACAGCAAGAATAAAGAAACAACCATGTAAACAGTAAAAATATGGGTGAATAAATCATCCTTTCTTTTGTGTGTTCAGAGTTGTGTTAGATGATTGAAGCAGAATTTTAACCTCATATGGTGTGGTTTTTTAAATGTATATCGTGGAAATATTTACAGTAGCATAAATTTGAAGATAATTATTACACTATAAAGAGGAGAAGATAAAGTGGAAGGGTTATGGTTTGGATATGAGGTGTCTCCTGAAAACGCATGGTTAGATTTTGAGAGTGGTAGCCTAGTCAGTGGATTAATTTGATGGATTGATAATTTAAAAGGACTATTGTACTAGGTGATCACTGTAGGCAGGTAGGGTGTGGCAGGAAAGGTCACTAGAAGCATAACTTTGGGGTTTATATTTTTGTCCCTAGTGCCTAGATTTCTCTCTTCTTCCCGGCTGCCATGGACTGAGCAGCTTTGCTCCTCTATACACTTGTGCCATGATTTTCTGCCTCATCTCAGGCTCAGAACAGTGGAGGCTGTGACCGTGGACTGAACCTCTGAACCCATGAGTCCAAATGAACTTTTCCTCCTCTAAGTTGTTACTATCAGGTGACAAAAAACTGACTAACACAGGAGGTGAAATTTTATACTTTACTCAAACTGGTGAAATCTTGACATGAGAAGGCTGTGATGCATTCCATATGTACAATGTCATTTCTAGAGCAACCACTAAAATTTCTACACAAAGAGACATGCTAAAAAACTCTATAAAGTTTTTAGAGAAAGTAAATGGATGAATAAAAATATTTTAGGTAAGAAGAAAAAACGTGATATCATTTTTTCCGTCTTTTGGTGGTCATATAGTATATCTGCAAGGTCTAGGACTATCTGTCTATTTATTATAAAGGAAAGTTTGTCACACTGTAAAGGTAAAGGGATCATAAACCCTTTTAACAAACATGAGATTTCAAAAAGCGGGTAGATCTGGGACTGTTTGGATTAATAGCAGAGACTCAGCTATTGTTTTAGAAATATGTGACTGTCACACAAATGCATTGAGGCGGATGTCTTCATTAAACTGAATCCTGGGGGAATTCATCACAGTGAGAATCTCTTCAGATGTTCCCTATGTTATTAATGAAAAAGGTCACTTCTAGCTTTCTCAGGAACACTCAACAAGGTTGTGTTCATGCTGGGAAGTGTGAGGTTTACTGTTCTCAGTTATTTTGGGAATAATATATGGTAGTTTTAGAAATGATGTAATAAATATACTTTGAAACACACACACATACATATGCATAAATGCATGTTATGCATGATAACATATATACTGCGAGTTTAAAGAATAATAATACTTCATTTTCTTTCCTGATATCAGAACCACTTGAGAGGAAGATATAAAGGTCACTTAGATGAAAATCAGATACTATTTTTTATTATTGAACATACATTGGAAAACACAATTAGGGTATATAGTTACAATGAACTTCTCCTTAATTAGACAACATATACATCCAGTCACAGCAGGATGAACAACTGCAGACCTCCCCACAGAGAGAAGTTCCTAAGTACTCTTATAGACAGGCTGTATAGAAACAGAGATGGCAGAGTGTGCAAAGCTGAGTATGATGTTTCTTCTCATAAGATTCACCCATCACATATTCAGTTTTCTTCCTGCGGAAGAAACTGGTAAAAAATGAGATGAGAGGCAGAAGTATTACACTAGTGGATATTCTTTCTTCACACAAAAAAATTAGCCCAAGAGAGAGCTGTTCTATTAGCTGTTCCCTAATAGAACAGTATATAATCCACAGATGGATTCTTTTCAAAAACTAAATAGTTCAAACATTTGAAGTTTGAATAATAGTTTAACGTGTTGACCTATCATTGTTATTACCTATAGATAATTTAATCTGTTCTCTAATGTGTCCTTGGTTCAGTGTTCCTCTGTGGCATTCCATTAATACTTTTTAAAAAATTAATTCTTCAAAAATGTCTTACTCAAATATAGACTACAATTAAATTTCTCAGAATTGAAAGAACTTGAGTTTTTGGATTGAAAGGGCCAACTATGCACCCACTGCAAGGATGTAAAAAGAAACAGCAGTGTGCTTCTTTGTGAAGGCATAAAGCTAGAATAGAAAAGAATATCTTAACATTTCTAATCAAAATTTATTTTCACACTAAAATTCTATATTCATCTGGTGTGAGGGCTTAATAAAGCATTTTCAGATAGTGAAGATTCCATATTTACCTTCCTTGCATCATTTTTTCAAGAGGCTGATCAGAGCATGTGCTTTAGCAAAGACAGGAAGTAACCCCAAAGTAAGAAAACCCTGGCGTCCAGGGACACAGGAATCTCATCTGAAAGGTCAGAAACCCATGACATCAGCTGTGTCACAGACCTGGACAGCAGGTAAGTCAGTGGAGGGAGAGCTTGAATGGAACTGATATTTTCTGACATGTTTGAGCACTTGAAAAATTATGCATTCGAGTACGTAACAGATGTTTGAGTATGTGGGAAAAAATGAAGGCACAAAAAACACTAAGCAAGTGAATTTATAAGACATGTATTAACTTTCAGAAAGATCAAAAGTTTTACCAAAACTAATAATATACTACTTGACTTACTTAGAAGATAGCAATATTTACATTGTCAAAACAAGGGGTACCCTAAATTTTGGTTAAAAAACAAAACCTTTTTTTGTAGTTCTGGGAATTGAATTCAGGGGTACTCTACCTCTGAACTACATCCCCAATCCTTTTCAATTTTTCTTTGGGAAAGGGTTTTGCTAAGTTACCCAGGCTGGCCTTACAGTTGTCATCCTCCTCCCTCAGCCTCCTGAGTAGCTGAGATTACAGGAGTGTGCCACTGTACCCAGCTAAAAATTTTAATTTGGTTATACTCTGAAGATAGCGAAGGAGGAAAAGACTTGCAGAAGAAAAGGAAAAGAGCTTAATCTTTAACTTCTATGGTAGGAAGTCAGTAGATAATGTCTCTGTCAGTTTCCTGTTGCTGGGACAAAATACCTGAGAAAAACAATTTAAAAGAGAAAAGATTTATTTTGTCTCATGGTTTCAGAGGTTTCAGTCCACAGTTGTTCAGGCCCATTGCTATGGGCCTGAGGTAAGGAAGAACATCACGATGGAGAAGGTGAGGTGGACCAAAGCTGCTCAACTCCTGGCAGCCAAAAGAAGAGTGGGGAGAAAGTGGTCATAGGGGTGAGGTGGGGTGGAGGAGTGGGTAAAGGGGCTGGGGGCAAGATAGGGGCCACAAGGGCATATCCTCTCTCCCTTTAGCGAGGTCCCACTTCTTAGAATTTCTATCACTTTCCAGTAGTCCATTCAGCTATAACGAATTGATCCATTGATGAGGATAGACCCTCCTGAACCAATATCTTCCCCAAAGTTTCATCTCTGAACATTGCTGCCTTGGGAGCCAAATCTTCAACACAAAAAACATTGGGAGACATTCCAGTTTCAAATTAAAACAACATCTAATACGAAAAAATCCAAAATGGCAGCAAACACATAATATTCAGAAGGTTGGAAGTAAAGATCAAGTCAACCATCTGGAAGAATTAACTGTATTTTGAAAATAAAATTGTTGGGGAAACAAGAGTGAAGGACAAATCCACACAAGCCAAACAAAATAAATTAACAGAACCCTTTAACCTGAGCTCTACCAGTTGTGACTGTACCTGCAGACTTCATTCTTAAGCTTCTACCACGACCCTTGAGTGCCGTTCCAGGCACAGGAGAAGAGGATAAGGGGCTCTGAGGTACCAGAATAACCTTTCATCCAGTTTACATTTTAGGCTACGGTGTAACATTGTATTTGAAGATAGCCTTAAACTGCCTTAACAAATGTGTGTTTGAAAATAACTGGCCCAGATATGTGGCACTAGAGAACACTCCAGAGCAGATATACAAGCCAATAAACCACCCAGCTTTTATTACTGCTTTCTGGAGTGTAGCTTTTAGATTGGCTAGGGATAAGAATGAAGAGAAAACACTGTTGGCTACAGGCAATGCCCCTGGAAGTTAGTAGTAATAGTCACAGGACATGGGGTTCTTGGTGAAAAAATATACTGATCCTCAGAGTTATCCCCTAACAGGTTTGGAATATGGTACAACAATATGGAAAAGTGATAGACATTTAAAGAACAAAGAAAGTATACACAAAGAGAGAGCAACCACCTACTGCACCCAGGTGGAAAAACTCATACATGTAAGGGAATCTATGAAAAAAAAAAAAAAAAAGAATAACCTTTGCAATCCTGAGCTGGGGCAAAGCACTTACCTAGCATGTACAAGGCCCTGGATTAGATTCCAGCTCTGGATTTGATTCCAGAACTGGAAAAACAGCCCTAATCCAAGGATGCTGGGAAATGTTTCTATTCATAGCATAAATAAAAAATTTATTTATCATAGCATAAATAAAAAATGCGATCAAAAATATAAAAGGCCAATTTATACATGGAAGTTAAACTAGACATGAACTGAAAGAACCCGTTTCAAATCATTAGAGGATTAAAAATTTCCTGAGATAGTCCCAATTTCATGTCATTTACTCTTTTTTAGAAAAATGTGGCTTATGAAAAGTTTAATAATATGATTTGATTGTTATGTTTTTATATAACTTTCTGTATAAATAAATTCACTAATTTGGGTAGGGTTTCTTTTATCAGACTAAGAAGTGGAAGTTGGTGAAAATGGTATTGAGTTGCGTCTTTTAGGGTCCATTGCTTCAAAATCCAAATAAACAAGAAGAAATTTTAATATCTTCTATTACAACAAATGGCAATCCTGTTAGCATTAAAGCTTCTTCCATCAGCCAGGGTGATTGTCCCTGGAGTCTGAGTTGGAAAGTGGACAACATGAAATGGAGGCAAAGCTGCCAAGGAAGAAAGGTCTGCTCACGGTGGAAGGATTTATGAAACACTGGGGATACGGATGAACTCTGAGCCAGTTCTGTGGTTCTGGAGAGTCAGAACGTCCAAAGTCCTGCTTCTGAAAAAGCTCTTCTTTCAGATTAACTTTGGGGTAATTTGATATTTTTCACATGGATGAAGCAGCTTTGGAGCTCTGAAATTTCCCAAATGCATCATAAATTAGGCCAGATCATGAATCACGTATTATGAGAACTTACTAGTTATTTTAAAAGGGAATGTATGGAAAATGAGATTTTTTGATAAGCATATTTAAAAAAGACTTTTAATTCTAAATATGCCATTCAGATATTCATTGCCTAAATAATATAATTTTTCAATATTAGAAACTACTGATATAATAGTTAAAGGAGAAATGTCATGACTATCTCAATAGGTTAGTAAAGATGTTTGACATCATGTATGTATTCTAAATCAAAACCTTAATAATATGATTATATATAGATACATAAAATATTTCCTTTTTGGGATGGGGTACTGTAGATTTAACCTAAGGGTGCTTTACCACCGAGCTACATCCCTTACCCTTTTTTTATCTTTTATTTTGAGACAGGCTCTCACTAAGTTGCTGAGACTGGATTTTGACTTGTGATCCTCCTGAACCACTGAGATTACAGGCATGGACCACTATGCCTGACATAAAACATTTTGTAACCTATTTTTTAAAAAATTTCATCCTCAAACTAACTGCTGATACCATGCTTAGCAGTGAAATTCTTCTTTTTCTTTTTTTTTCTTTGCAGTGCTGGGGATCAAACCCAGGACCCTGCATATGCCAAGCATGCCCTCTACCACTGAGCCCTTAATGGTGAAATTCTATAAGCATCCCTATTATATGCAGTGACAGATGGTCATCACTTGCTTTATGTTCTATAACTAAGAGCAATTAGACAAGAGAGATGATAGTAAAGATAGAAATATATCAAGAACCTATTATACGTCAGTTACTCCATTAAGTTCCTTTTATGTTTTTTAAGATATCATTTAATCTTCACAACTTTATAGATAACTACTATTGCAACCCCAACTTATTGATAATATGTCCAAACTGTACTTTATCTATCAACACCAACTATTAGGGAATAAACTCAAGAATTACCAGAGTTTTCACCAGGCTAGGAAACACTCAAGTCACAATTCACCTTCATGGGAAGACAGAGTGGACACCTAGAGAATCAGTCACCAGAATAACTATTCCTTAAGAAGAAATCCAGCCCTGGGATATGGGTGAAATCTGAACCAAGAGTCTAGAAACTAGATGAGATCACCAAGGGAGCAAGTGTAGAGAGAAAAGAGAAGAAGTCCAAAGACAGAGCCCTGGGGACTTAAGTGTTAAGAAATCTGGGAGAAAAGATGGAACCAGTAAGAAAATAAAAAATGACCAGTGAGGTGTGAAGACAATCAAGAGTGGGTGGTGTCGTAGACATCAAGTGAGGAAGATGTATCAGGGAGAGGAGTAAGAGCCACCCGCCAAATGCTCCTGAGAATTGACCTCTGAATTTAATGATGTCAAAGTCACCAGTGAAGTTGATAAAGGCAGCTCCAGTGGAATCATGGGGACAAAAGCCTGACTGCAGTGGTTATAAGACAGAAAGCAAGGATGCGAATTGCAGAGAGCAAGTAAAGAAAACTCCTTTGAGGAATTTTGTTGCTAAACATAACAAGGAAATGGGACAGTAGCTGCAAGTGACTGGGTTCAAAATAGGTGGGTTTTGTTTGTTTGTTTATTTGGTGCTGAAGATTGAACCCAGGGCCTTGTGCATGTTAGGCAAATGTTCCACCACTGAACTATCTCCCAGCTCTTTTTATTTATTATTTTGAGATGGAGTCTTTCTAAGTTGGTAAAAGTTGGCCTTGAACTTGTCTTCTCTTGCCTTGGATCCCCAAGTAGCTGAAATCACAGGCCTGTTTTTATTTTTGATGGATAAATAATATAATGTTTAGGGATGTATGGGAACAGTGCAGTGAGGAAGAAAAAAATTAGTGCAATAGGAGAAGGAAAAATGATCTACCAGAACAATGTCTTTGCATTTGTGAAAGGGACTGGGATTGATATGTACCTGGAGGTGTCATAACAGGCAGTAAATGTGGGTACAGGTGTTGCTATGAAGTATGTTGAAGAAGTACACTCAAAGCAACTCATTTTCTTAAGAATTAGCAGGAAAGTAATCATCTGAAGACAATGATGGGGAAGAAGGTTTTCTGAGGGTCTGAGGAGAAAGGAAAAGATGGGAAAGAGTTTCAGGAAAGCAGAATGGCAAATGGACCAGGGAAACACAGTGAGTTTGCCAGGTAACAGTAAGGCCATTTGATGTTTATAGTCATGAATTTGGAGTGGGAATAATCAGATAGAAGGGTGCTTCCCTTCAGTCAGATGCTGTGCAGAGTAGGTTGGGTTTTGGCAAGTTAATGCAAAGTGAGAGAGAGGCAAAGGAATTAAGAGTCCATGCACCAAAATGATGATCAAGAGAAGTGAAACGGTGGAATTGTGAGGTACAGGACAGATACTATGACCAATGGAAGTTCTGATGCAGTCAAAGGATTATTGAAGTTGAACATTAGATGGAAAAGATAAGAGGTAGGAAAGTGGACTTGAGATTAAAAAAAAGGAGTGGCAATTGTTGGTAATAAATAACAGAATTGCAATATCACATCAGAATGAGTGACTGAGGTAGCATGGAAGAAAAACCATTGGAGAAAAGAAATTAAAGGAACTATTAAAAGAATTATATTTGCATACAATGAAACTAATGAGAATTAAGGCAGGAAATGCATTGGGGAGAATGAATCTGAGCTCTGCCTTGAAGGCTTTTGATTTGATTGAGTTTTGATAGACAGGCTAACAAGTATCATGGGCCAAGACAGATGCTGTGTTGGCAGAGACCCACCAAACACATTTTAACACATTCTCAATTCTAGCTGGTCCTCAGAGGTCTTCAGGTTTGTGCTACATGAGAAGTAAGGGTTAATTTATCTGAAACTAACCCCTGGCAGACCTCCCAGAGAGTTGGCTTCCTGCAGGGCGGGACCCTTTGGCAAAGATCCTGAGAGAATACCAAAGTGGAAGAACAGGACTGGAGGCCAAGGTTCCACAGATCATACACCTGAAACTGCAAGACTGGAGCCCCAGCTCTGTTAATGGCAGGGAAGATCTGGTAAGGCCCACCTGATTCTGAGATAGCAGAAGAGGAATAACACAACAAGACTTGGACCTCAGACCCCCATTGTACCCAAAGAGATGTTGGTGCTTCCCAATCAAGCGGCTTATTAGCCCACAGAGTATGAACTGCAAACTCTTGTTAGTTCACTGTCCCAGAGTATGATAGGTAATGGAGGAACAACACCTGATCCTCTTCCTGTCAATCAGCTTCTCTGAATAAATATCCCTTCAGGTCTAGTGTGTGTGGTAGGCCATTCATCCTGTGTGTGCTTTATCAGCATATAAAATCAAACTCTCTCTTCTTCTTCCTATCTTATATTTCAAGAATAAAAAGAAGGAAAGGAGCAAGATTTTCCCCCTAACCATACATACAGGATCACGAATCATAATGACTTGCTTTGTAAAGGTTTAAAGAGCAAGCCTGGGAAATCCAATAGAAGATGGAAGCTCAAAGCATTAGGGCATTTTGCAGTATTAGCAATGGGTTGCTGAGGCAGGGTTGGCAAGAAGGAAGTATCCCATGCATCCATCACACTCCCAAAGTCATGGCAGACATCAAGGTGCTGATTTGCCCCAGAAGACTTTTTTTTTTTTTTTTGCAGAGTATTCTAGAGAACTATTGAACTTAGCTAGAGTTAGTATCAAATATCCTCCAAAGTACCTTTTGTGATAAAGAATGCTTGATCATGCAACTCAAAGAATATGGATCCTTGGCTTCCAATACTCACTGGGGACCACCAGTGCAATATATTTGAAATTTTTATTTCAAAAACAATAACGATAAAATAATTTTTGAAAAGCTATTTTGCTTCTCCAATAAATGTGTAGTCTAACAGGATCTAACAGCCTTCTTTTTTTCCTACCTCATTACCACCAGTCACATATTATCGGTCTTGGCTCAATTACTGATAATATTTAAAGCTGAATATAATTCAAATCATAGTTTTATAACACCGAATTCCACCACAAAACTGATCTCATAATAATGAGATTATTGATGAAAAAAAAATGTGGCATCTTATGGTGGATTTTAAAGCCAGACATGTGAATTTGTCTCAATTACCATCTCTTTGAACTTAATCAGGGTTCACAGTATCCCAAATCTATTTCTTTTCTATAGAATGATAACAATTAACAATGGTGTAGGTAATTTTAATCCACTTTGAATATTTAGTATTATCTGTAAATTATCTAGTATGGAGATTAGAATAGAATTAGTACCCAATTAATGGTAACTATTATTATAGATCTATAAGTAACATACGATCAGCTCAGTATAGGGCATGTGCAGGTTTCCTATGCCCTGAGTGGACTTCTTTATTTACAATTGTTTGCCATTAAATAGGAAAAAAAAAAAAAAAGTCAGGCAGCTGCTTCCATGTGGATTTCTGATCTTGTGAGTCACTGTTAGAAACTTTGATGTCCTGACCAAAACCTTGATAGCTTCACAAGCTGTTTCAGAAATGGGTCACAGTGATTTTTTGAAAAAGCTCTTTTCATGGGATAATGAAATGGTGCTTTTATGTGTGAATGCTGTAATTTGTTAACCTCTCTGTTTCTTATAAACGTAAGTCTTTCTATAAAGAAGAGACCAGGTCAATTTTAATCATAACCATACCCCTGTGATAACTGAAGTTATCATTGAACTGTAATGGTGACTCCCCAGAGCTGTCACCATGCTTCCTCCAGAGCCCCAAATTTCTAAGCTACAGAGGACTAATCACCACTGCTAAAGAGGCTCTCCTAAGACAGAAAGGAAACTGGAGAAATATTCTAGTTCTTTTTGTCCACCCTCCAGTCTCCTATCAGTACTTTCCATTGTCCCACCAACAGGGTCACCTGACAAGATGGCCTGACAAATGCAGAAGCAGGCCCCTTGGATAACAGCATGCCAGGAACAGGAATGGATCTGAAAACAACTGATAGGCAGGCCTTCTTTCCTTGAAAGGGCCAAGCTCTTTGTGGGGTCAGAATGTTTACAAATTCTGTGTCTTCTGCCTAGAAATCTTTTCCTTCCACTATTCACCTGGCTGCCTCTTTATTATTCTCTGGCCCCAGTTTAAACATTACTTCCTCAAAGAGGGCTGCCCTGGCTACCTAATGTCCCCTGTTATTCTTTCTTTAGATCCCTCCTTTCCTATAACCTTTGTCAGTGTGTACAAATCTTACAATTGCCATTTAATATATAGCTCTCCAGGGGCAAGGCATACCTGTTTTGCTTTCTACTACATAGTCAGAATCTAGCACAGTGCCTGGCACATAGTGAATGCCCAACACCCTGTAAATAGCAGCTATGATTATTACTGTTATTTTTGATAGTAACTGGATAATCAGATGGACGATGGCAGCCCTTTTTGGAGTGTATGCTCATTTACTTCTGAGGCCATTTTCTATTTTATTCTTTCTGATATTTAGTAAATGCAGATTGCATGTTCCAGCTTCATGAACATTTTGAAACATTGTCTAGAATACCACATTTCTACATCTTAAAAGGCCATTAGGAGAAGGGCTGATGCATACCTTGAACTGTCAAAACAAAAACTATGTTGGCAAACTTGAAATAAACAGATTCTTTCCATCAAATGATCTGTAACTGAAAAGAGAAAGATGGGTACGGTAGTGCCATTTATCATCTGCAAAATCTGTTTTTGTTTTGCACATTCTGGTTTGAATCTTGATTTTTTGCTCTTTAAAACTATGGAACGATACATTTTCCTTGACATTTCTCAGGATATTTCCATTATTTTTCTTCTATAATCAACCTATTTTTTCCTCCAAAAAAAAAGTCAGATTCCTCTTTTTGGTTAGTATTTTATTCTATAGCTTTAAGGGGAAAAGAGAAATACTTCATCTCTTATAGACAAAAGAAATGTGGACTTCACTTTTTAAAAAGGCTGTGGTGTCTTTATAGACTCTCCCTGAAGTTTCCAGGCTTTCTTAACATCAGTTTTCCTAACCCCATCTGCCATGTTCTGCCTCTTTTATCATGCAGAGAAATATCCCTGCAATCTCAGTAAGTGAGGGGTTAGAGATGCAATCAAACTGGCAATGGGGTGACTAGGTGACTTCTTGCGGCAAGAAGCATGTATGGATCTCGCGTCCACTGCCAGGTAAATTTTTGCCGTTACTCTACAATTTATTTATTCAAATGCCCATGGTGTATTAGACACTATGCTGGGGCTAGAGACATAATAATGAGTAAATTATCGTTCCTCTTCTCCAGAAGCTTAATGTGTAGCATAGGGAACCAGACAAATAACAAATATTTACAATTCATTACACCAAGTGTTTTAAGAAAGGTAAACAGAAGGCACTCTGGGAAGACATAGCAGGTCCCTCACCCAGTCTTGTTCAGGTGTGAGGGTGGGGGGTGGTACAGCAAAGGCTTCCTGGAGGAAGTGATGGTTGAAAGAGGAGTAAGAGCTGCTTACTATTCAAAGAATAGACTAGTTTTCCTGAAAAAGAAAACAGTATGTGCCAAAGTTCTTAGCAAGGTGTTATCAGGGAATTGTAGGTAATCGAGGGCCAGATGTAGGCCAGGAAAGGGAGCCAGAGGTGAGCTGAAGAAGTAAACAGGGGACTTGACAGTTTTTACCTCGGGTAAGAATCTTTTCTTTATCATCAAGTCCTTCTGAATTAGCTTAAAAGAAACTGATGATAGATGTGGAAAGAAGGCAGAATTTTTGCTGTCAGACAACATGGTTTTGAACCTTGGTCCTATCACTATTTTGTGACCTTGAGCAAAATTACTTACCCTCTGTGCTTCAGCAATAAAAAAAGAGATAATATCTGCTCTAAAGGATATCATTAGCACTAAAGAATATAATATGTGTAGTCTCCATCACATAGCAAGGTGCCATGTTAAACCTCAATAACCATTATAGAATAAATTGCTATAATCAGGAATAACCACACAAAGCCTTGAGTCACATACTTGAGTGAACATAAACTAGACTCTGGGTTGTCTCTAGTTACCAGAGAGCTGTCTATCCTGCCTGGGCCTGTTTGAATCCTTTTGTTTAGTCTCTTGGGCTGTGTAACATATATGTTTCACAATTTGGTGCTGTTTCACTGCCTAATAAATGAGTTGTTTGGAGTGAATTATTATGTCTTCAAACTTATACCCATTTCATTTTCTTCATGCCATAGAATTTGTGAGCTAAAAGAGGTTATAGGACTCATCTGTGGAAATTGGGAACGGAGCACAATTTTGGAATAGAAAGGTAGGCAAATGAATTGAATATCCATCACCAGAGAAGTGACTCAATAAACTGATAGGTCTATTCTGCAAAATACTCTGCAACAGCTACAGGGAATGAGATCATTCTCTATGTACTAATATAGCTGGGTTGTCAAGATCTATTGTTAAATCAAAAAGCAGACTGCATAAAGATATTTTCAGAGTGATACAATCATTCTTCATAGATAAAAACATATACTTCTATAAATGATATTTTTTGCTTTCTATGGTTACATGTATAGTGTGTAAACATAGGGACTCTGGAAGAATGTACACTAAGATGATAAGCAGATACATATTGTGACAAGAGAAGTTTTGCCAGGCAGGGACAATATTCCAAGGAGACATTGACTTTTTCAGAAACATTTTAATTTTTACAAGTAATATTCATACTGTGTGTAGAATTCAAAATCTGTTGTCAAAAAAACAAAGATATAGAAAGGACTTGAAGGTTGGATGAAATAGGAATAGGCTTAAATCACAGCCTCAGCAGTTTATTAACTCCACAACTTTTGGGGGAAGATGTGGCACTTCTGTCCTAGTTCCTCATTAACAAAATGAGGACACCATCACCTGTCCTATGGTTCCTTGTACATTACCTGTATTCCATGTATTCATTACATTATTTGCCAATGTCCCCTGAACTGAGTTCAATGGCTATTTTTACAAACTAGGAAACCAAATACAAAATGATTAACTCATTTCCTACAAGTCACACAGCTGTCTAATATGAGAGCAAGAACAAGCCCAGGAGTCCTGTATTATAATGAAGTCAGCATTCTATGCTAGTGGAAAGTTGGATCATGATGTATAATATGGTTTCTTCTAGTAATAGTTTCAATGTTCAGATTCCATGGGGAGGTTTTTTTGTAGATTTGTTATGGACAGCATTATATTCTGGCTTGGGTATCTATTGGACAGACCAAACCAAGAATGGCTAGGCAGGGTGTGCCCAATAGACCTACAAGGTTGTTTCTGGCATGACTGTTATTTTAACCTTATTAACTCAAAAGGAGACAGCCGATTTATTCTTCTCCTTTTGTCCCCCTTGCCAGAGTTTTTTGAGATGCTAAGATGCTGTTTATGTGACTTCTTGGTTGGATGAGCCTGTGGATTTGAGTAGTGTCAGTAGCTTTGACCTTGATAATGGAGTCTCACATTGGCTCTCCCTTTTCTGCTTTGCTCTCCTGTCCTTCACACCCAGAACTGCGCTCCCATTGATACAGAAGAGCCATAAGTTCATTGCCTTGGGCTCTGTTCTCTGGGTAACTCAGGATAAGACAACACCACATAATTCCAAAGATGAGAGTATGCCAATGTAGCTGTCTTTGGCCGTTTTCCCTTATTTGAGAATCCTTTCTGTGTTCTCTCTTAATTACATTCTAAATGTGTGACTTTGGGAAAGTTCTTTAATTTCCCTGAGTCTCATATTCTTTAACATAATATACTAATAATGCCTGAATTATGAAGACTTGGAAGGATTAAAAGCAATGTGATTGTAAATCAGTGTAGCACTTGGCATGCAGTGAGTGCTCAATAAATGTCAGTTGCTGTTATTATTATTATCATAAAAATCATTCTTATTTACAATCGATGGGATCCCAAACACAGGAAAAGGAAAGGGGGCTCAAAGATTCTTTAAGGAGCTTGGAAAGATATATGTGTGCCCATCTGTAAGTATGTATGATAATATCTCACAATTATCCCCTACATTCCATTCCAGAATTAAAAGATTCAGCAAAGGAACCACGACTTCTTTTAGAGTTAGACTTAAGTGAAAATAATCATTTTGAACAGAGGGAAAGGGTAGAACTTGGTTAAATTAAGACTGAAATGTCTCAGTCTCTTACTTGGTCGTCTCAATTCCCTTCCCCAGGGCTAGCACAGCCCAGCAATGTCTGCAATGCTCTCATTTGAAAGCTCTGTCCATTGATTCTGAGCTGTGCATGGGGTTCCTGATCATAGAGGGCCTGCCTCTCATATTTCCCCATCCTCTGATCCCAGAGCTTCAGTGGTATTACTTTTTTTTTAATTTATCCATGAAGAGATTTGTGTGATTGAATTTTCCTCTGTCTCTGGCTGTCAAAGACTTTGGTATTGTGATGTTTGTAGGAAACTATATCAACTACAACCATTTTTTTCATTGTTTTTGTTGGGTAAGTTTTCACAATAGCAAGGAAATCAGAGTGATTTGTGGGTTACTAAATTATTGGGCTTTATTTAACGTTAATTTTTTTAGTTTTTTTATTGGTGCATTACAACTATGAGTAACAGTGGGGTTCATTTTGACATATTCATACATACACATAACATAATTTGGTCAATTTTATTTCCTAGTAACTCACAAGCCTATTTTCCTTCCCCTTGGTACTCATCCTATACTCTACTCTTCTCCCTTCTAATTTTATGAGATTCCCCATGCACCATGACTTACTTCTTTTTCTCTCTCCGGTTTCCATAAATGAGAGAAAAAATATTAACATATAATTATTATGTCCACCAAAAGCAACTAAGGTCTTAATATTTCAGAACTTCATATAAGAAGTAAGCAGAATGAAAAATTCTACCAATTTGATTGTCTACCAATCAAACCTAGCAATTTTCAGAACACAATCCCGACTCCTCCTCCAATCTCAATTTTGTCTTCTGAGTCTGAAATTCTTGTTCAATGACCTTTTGGTGTTTAATTTTCTGTTACAAGAGCAAAATGTCCCTCACACTACACACAATTGTGCAAAGCAATTATGTGCCCTTAACACCTCTTATCTGATGTTCTCTTTCTGAAAAATCCCTTTGCTTGCTTGATAACAGAAAATTAAAAGCCAAATTTTAGGCTACATATGGAACCTTAGTTTGGTCCAATTATTTAAAATCTCTTTAGACAATTTTATCTGGTCAGTTAACTTGGGTAAATGCTAAATGCTTCAATACCCTTTTGCTCCTCTCCAAGATAGTGTCTTGGAGTAGTATAAGGTATGGTTCAGGTGTAAAAATAGGGGTCCTTAAATCTATGCAGGGCTTTGAATCCTCGTGGCCTGAGATGTGCAGTGGCTGGAACAGTGGCAGGCTACCCTCATCCATCACTGAGTATGGTGGAGGAAGAAAGTTCTGTGGTTCAATAGATTGTGACACAACGCTCATGGGCATCTCTTACTCCCAGCTCCCCTCACTTTAGCTAGGGCTTTGTGGGCTGCATCAAAATTCAACTTCTTCCTCTACCCAGACCTGCTTGCTCTCTGCTTTTCTTACATTTATCCCTAATAAACATCATGTACCCCTAACTAACACTCCTCTATTCACCTGCCCTCTGCTCCTGCCTTCATGCCATCCCTACACATCCTGGGGAACCAACTTTGTAGGTTACTTCCAAGGTCCCCAGTCTTCCTGTGTGACACTAGCTTGAATATTCTTGACCTCTCATTCCTATCTGGATATTTTTTTAAAGATAGTCCCTAGCCTCTGCTCAAAGCCTGTTGAAGGAGGACATGACAAGATTCTGCAAAAAAAGAAAATTCTCACATCAAAAGGATTGGCCCTTTTCTCTTTACCCTGGACATAGAGTAAAATTGTATGATTGGACTCCAGGTCTGTCTCTAGACATGATAAAGTAAGTGTTAAATTCTAGAAATATTTTTCTTTCTCAAAAATGCCTGACTTTCAAGTCTATTATCTTTTGCATACTCAAAACACCTATTTTGAATGTCAGAAACCAAATACTCTTTCTTTCTCTCTGCACTTCTATATGACAATCTTAACTCCTCCCTCCTTTTTTATCACAGTCTCATGGTCCTACCCTCAAGACAACCTTATATTCTGATTTTAGCTGGGTTGTAACCAGCCATTGGTGTAAATGTATATTATACACTGATTTCTAATCAATCAATACAGGTTCTTACATGAGGTAAGACGTGCAAAGAAACTGAACTCTATTATGTCCTAAGTCCTATCTGTTCTACCTCCAGGAAATCCAACCCTTAAGGCAGCAGGGGAAAATACACCATATTTTGGTTCAGTCCTGTAATGTCAGTCTAATCTGTGGTTTGATCTTTACAATCCCTGCTTGGATGCCTCAGGTAAATGTTTAGCCTTAAGAGTTTTGCTTTTCCATGCACCTAGAGAGAAGGGCTAGTTTTCAGCCATGGAGAAGACAGTTGTCAGATCCTTGCTAATTTCTGTTCTGCACTTGCTGATTTGGGTTGCTCTATGGCCCAGTGGTCATTGAGGCAGAACCAGAATGGTCACAGTTTATAAGGAGACAATACCAACACCCATCATTTGTGTCAATGTTTTCTACTACTGGCTTCTGGTGCATAAGCTTAACTGTAACCTTAGGCCTATGTTGATCTTTTGCCTCTTCAGTGCCTCTGTTTACTTTTCTGCCTGTCTTTAGCCACCTCTAAGCTCCAGGGAAGCAGGAGCACACCTATGGCTCATTGACTGGCCTTCACTTAGTAAAACCTCCGTAGTTCCTAGACTTCCCCCAGAGGCCTGCAGCCTCCCACATTATGCCCATGCTAGGGAAGTAGGTCATGAACCTTGATGCCTTTGGATATTTCCTAATTCTTTGGGTGTTTTGAAAAGTGCTTCCTTCTGCTTGCTTTTTTGATGTGCTTCCTGGTGCTACCAATCCTAGGGAGAAAGGGCTGGTACGAGGATTCTGCTCTCTGACTTCTTTAACTTCCTTCAGCTTTGCTTCTCCCCCCCCAGCCCCTGCTTCCTCTATAATATGTTCTTGCCCTAGTGTAAATAGAAAGGCAGCCAAGAAAGGCTTCAGAGCAGTCTCTTCCCTACTCAACAGAAGAAACTTTACATTTTACACATTCAAGTCTAATTCTCTGTATGCTAATAGAGCTAAAAGAAATTTAAAAATCATTTCTTTCTTAGGAAATCTTGACTTTGGAGCTTATTATCTTACTTAGCACTGGAACCCTTTTCTTTATAAGCTGAGAAGTCACCAAGAAAGATTTATGAGATGTGGAAATGTATATGAAAATATCTCAAAAGATCTGCTGCATAATAATAATAATGTTAATAGCTATCACCTATGCTCTAGTGACTGTGATTTGCTCTTAATTTTCATAATAATACTGCAGGAAGGTATCATTACCCCGATTTTGAAGGTGATGAGACCCAAGAGGGCTGAACAATTTGTCTTAGCTCTTTTAGTTCATAAGGGGTGGATCCAGGATTCAAATGCAGGTCTGTCTGACTCCAAATCCTTTTTTTTTCTAACCACTATAATCCTTCCACTTGAATACAACTGGCTACACAAGATAATTTTGATCACACAGAACCCTCCTTTGGTGGCTTAACATTTCTGTTCAGGAAGAATCAGCTGGGCAGTGTTCAAGAACCAGGCTTTGAAGTAGTGCTGTATTTCTCTGTTTCATTTTCTGTAAAATGGAGATAACACTACCCCTAACCCCCCCCCCTAACCCCTTGTTGTGAAGCTTAAGTTAGAATGAGAATTTTGCACAGTGCATGGCACATAGAAGGTGCCGTAACTGTTAGCTACTGCTATTATGAAAGTCTCAGAATGGTACTGTCTTGATCATCAAGCTTCAGGTTTCAAAATCAAATATAAGAAAATAGTTTTCAATTTTCTTATTCTAATTTGCTATATATGACAGCAGAATGTATACAATTCATATTACACACATAAAGCACAATTTTTCTTATCTCTGGTTGTATACAAAGTACATTCACACCATTTGTGTCTTCATACACGTACTTAAGGTAATGATGTTTGTCTCATTACACCCTCATTGCTACCCCCTGCTCTTTCCCTTCTTCTCCCACTCCTTTGCCTTTTCTAGAGTTCATCTAATCTTCCCGTGCTCCCCCCTCTCAAGTTTTCAATTTTTGGCATTCATAAATATTTAAACTGTGTTCTTCTGTTTCTTTTTTCCCCTTTATTTCTTAGAAATCAGCCTCTATTCACTGTAGGAAGGAAAATCCTGCTGTGAATGTTTAGGCAGAATTGAAGCTTTGGGTATGTCACCTTGTCAAAAACATTGCTGATTGTTTCAATCTGTTTGTTGTTTTTGCTCTATGGGAAGAAGTAATTGCTGCAATGAAACATTTTCATGAGTAGTTGTTATCACTATCATTATCATTATTAACAATATTGTGCCTTTGCAGAGAGGAAAGGAGAATTTCTATAGGACTGTGCCCGATTTCTCAGTCAGGCACATCCACATCTACATCCAGTTTCCAACAGGTGCCTGAAAAGTCACCAAATCACTGTGAGTCTCAGTTTTGCTGTTTGTGCCTACCTCCCTGGTACAATTGATAATCACATTAAATGATATAATATGCATCAAATACTTAAATATTAACTGACATATAGAGTTCAGTGACAGTTTTATTTTTTCTTTCTTACCCCTGCTTTCTCTGTCACTTTTGACTATCTTAGTAGAAAGGTGACCATCACTGCATATGTGAAGGGGGGGGGCAGGGTAGGGTATTTTTAATCTTGGAGATCTGCCTGTTATGTAGTAAATGTTAGGAGTTAAATTCATTTATGGAAATCTTAACACTCAGTACCTCAGAATGTGACTTTATTCATAAATAGAGTTGCTGCAAATAGATTACTTAGAATCAATTCATAGAGTAGGGTGGGCCCCTAGTCCAATATGTCTAGTTTACTTAAAAATTGGAAAATCTGACCATTTATATTGGTCTTTTGTGAAGTACCTTTTCAGTTCTTTGCCCACTTATTTCTTGGGTTGTTTGGGTGTTTTGTTTTGTTTTGTGTGTGTGTGTGTGTGTGTGTGTGTGTGTGTGTTAAATTTTTTGAGTTCTTTCTTTATTGTGGAGATTAATGGCTCTATCTCATACGCTAGTGGTAAAGATTTTCTCCCATTCTATAGGCTCTCTGTTCACATTCTTGATTGTTTCCTTTGCTGTGAAGAAGCCTTTTACTTTTATCCCATCCCATTTATTGATTCCTGATTTTACTTCTTGCACTTTAGGAGTCTTATTGAGGAAGTTGGTTCCTAATGTTGTGGAAAGTTAAAAATGTTCAACATTTCTAGCAATTAGAGAAATGCAAATCAAAACTACTCTAAGATTTTATGTCATCCCAGTCAGAATGGCAATTATCAAGAAAACAAGCAATAATAAATATTGGTGAGGATGTAGGGAAAAAGGTTCACTTATATATTGCTGGTGGGACTACAAATTGCTGCAACCACTCTGGAAAGCCGTATGGAGAGTCCTTAGAAAAGTTGGAGTAGAACCACCATTTGACCCAGTTATCTCTCTCCTTGGTATATATCCAAAGGACTTAGTCAGCATGCTATAGTGATGCTACAAAAGAATGAAATTATGGCATTTGCTGGTAAATGGATGGAACTGAAGGATTCATGTTAAGTGAAATAAGCCAGTCCCCCCAAAACATAAAACAGAATATTCTTTCTGATATGTGGATGTTAATCTACAAGAAGGGAGGGAAAGATTAGAAGGTCATTGGACTAGAAAAAGGAGAATGAAGGTAAGGGAGGGGGAAAGGGAATAGGAAAGACAGTAGAATAAATCAGACATATATTTCCTATCCTTATATATGAATACATGATCAATGTAACTCCATGTATAACTACAAAAATGTATAACTACAAAAATGGGATCCTAACTGGAATAAGTTATACTTATTCTATGTATTTTGATATGTCAAAATACACTCTACTGTCATGTATATATTGAAAGAACAAATTTAAAAATTGGAAAATCTAGACACAGATGCACCACACACAGGGAGAACACAATGTGAAGATGAAGATAGAGATTAGGATAATGTTTCTACAATCCAAGGAGTGCCAAAGACTGCAGCAAACCACCCAAATCTTGATTAGAGGCATAGAAAAGATTCTGTCTCACAGCCCTCCTTCAGAAAGACTTGACCCTGCTAACATGTTGATTTTGGACTTTTAACCTCCAGAACTGTGAGACAATAAATATCTGTTGCTAAAGACTCTTGGTTTGTGGTATTTTGTTGTTGCGGCCTTAACAAACTAATATAGCAAACAATAGGAACTAGAACCTCCTCTGAAATGTTTAGCTTAGAAATCCTAAAAATTATATTTGTTCATCTTAAAAATTGAATTCAGCAATCAAAATCAAGAGAGATAAACAGATAGGAAAAACCTAAAGATGAAGAATTTAAATGATATACAAATCCCTCATGGCTTTTAGAACATATAATATTTCCATTAAAAAAAATCTAACATTTTTAAATGGTTTCTGATGCAATTTTACCAGTTCTACCTTAAAATAATTAGAAACAGTACAGAAAAAAAGTGACAATTGCAATAATACTAAAATCTAAGACTGATGATCAAACTTTTGCCAAAATCTAGTTATACATATATGTCACAAGTGGATGGATCAAGAAAGAGAAACCCTTTTCAATGGTCTACAGTCTATAAATGTGTTCTTTTCTGAAACAGAACAAACTGTTGGCCTGAATGAAGGTGGAAAACACTTCTCTCCCGCTGCTCATCTGTGGGCTGCTCCATCCTGGCCTTACACATAAGGAAAGTGCACAGACACATCTTTTTCCTATCCCTAGTAGTGTATAATTTTCTACATCCAGTCAGAAATTGTATTTTTTAAAAAATGTTTTTAGTTGTAGTTGGACACAATACCTTTATTTTATTTATTTATTTTTTATGTGGTGCTAAGGATTGAACCCAGCACCTCACACGTGCTAGGCAAGTACTCTACCACTGAGCCATAACCCCAGCCCCAGAAATTGTATTTCTTGAGTTTAAAAGATCAGATATTAAGTGAGAGGAACCAGTAATGTTTTTTTTTTTTTCTAAATAAAGTGTTCGTGGGAGTCATAGGGCTGTTGACAAGTATTCTATTCTTTCCTCTTCTAGGCATAGGCACAAGGGAAGACTACATTTTCCCACAGCTTTTTTGGTTCAGGCAGAGAAAGGAATAGGAAAAGCCCTATGACCAGTATTCTTACATTGTGATTTTTCATGAACTACACCGGTTCCAAAATTGTAGAAAGCAATTACCATTCTCTCTCATTCCAAAGTATGTGCAGCCACATTGTTCAGCACAGCCTAGCAGAGGCCTTGCAATGAGATTAGCCAATTCCATTAAGGATTCCAATAAGAAAATATCAACATGCAGGTGCTCAATATTCCCATATAAGCCAACCTCCTGTAATTGAATACCTGAGAAGAATTTTAAGATTAAAATCCTTTCATATTAAAGTAAAACAATGTAAAGAATCAAAGGATTTTATGTCTGAAATCAGATTCTCTGGTTCTTCTGAATTACAGTTTAAAGAAATTAAATTCAGCTCTAATTGTGCATTCTCTCATTCTAATATCCTCCATGCTTTGGCAGAACTGAGGTTCCCTTGGTTGCTGAAGCTTTAGCTGTCTCTCTTAGGATGGGGGATGATTTCTTTGGGGCTTCAAACATTTAAAAGTCATTTCTTGTGGACCTTACTTTATCATGAACCTCCTAAAGAGTTAATGGGACATAACAGATTGACACAGAACCTCCCCAATCCCATAGGGGTGGGGGGATGAAGAAAAACAAAACAAAACAAAAATAATCTTAAAGCCTTTATTCCAGGCAAAAAAGAAAAATATCCCAGGATCTCAAAAATTAGTGCTGCCAAAGCTCATAGCAAATTCTCAGCAGACTCTGTGGCTGGTCAGCAGCATCTTCTAAGATAGAATAGATCCTGATCCCAGTCTCACCAGAATGCCGCTCAGACTTGGTTAGCTATTATTTGTACAAACACCATACCTGCTGGGAGGTGGAATCTATTTATTCGAACTGTCTCCTCTCCTGGAGAGTGATATTTGGAACATCACTGAATTCTTCCTTTCACAACGGCAAAATTTGCCATTTTACATATTCAAAGCCTGTTGATTTCCATGTGTGCAATACCCTGTTGCTACAAGGAGAGAGGTTTCCCTAGAGACAAGGCCTGCACTGTTTTGTGCAGGAGGCATATTTAGGCATATTTTATACTAGGAGGCAGTGCCACTGCCTCTTGCCTATAGTTCATAGGCCCATAACTATACCTGCTAAGGAAGGTTTCCCCTAATCCTCACATTTGTTTAGATGCTCTCTTGTCTCTAAAATCTAATCCTTCATTCAGCTGGTCCACTTAAGCATCTTCTCTGCTCAGCCTGTATTTGCATGGTAGGACCAGCACTGTGTAGTTAAAAACCTAGGTTGCCACTCATCCTCTTCTGCAATGAATGCAGGGAAGTGTTAATAGGGCTTCGATGTAAAGAAATGATACCAAATAATTAAAACCAAAACCAAAACCATGACATGCCTAAAAATGGGTAGAAAATGTAGGTAGAAAATTCTCAGAAGAACAAATACCTGTGGCTGGTCAGCATATAAAAATACTCAATCCTAGTATAAGGCATATAATAATAAAATATTAGTTGTGCCTATATATTTAGAAAATATTTAGAAAAGTCATTTCAATGTCAGGGAGAGACATGAGTATGTGAGACACTGTAAATTAGTGTGAATGAATGAATAAATAAAATGAATGAGAAGCTGGATGAATGTATACAGGCTTTCTAAAAACTTTTCAACACTCTATGTCAATAGTCTTTAAAAAGTTTGAACCAATTATCTCAGTAATTTAGCTTCCAGGGAATCTACACAAAAGACATAATTAATTAGAGATACAAGCAAAGATTATTTTGATAGTATTTATAATAGTTAAAAATTTAAAGTAAACTATAAATCACAAAAAAATTAATGTTATAAAGTAGAGTATTTTGTACTCAATTTAAATAGAATATGAAAATAAATTTTAAATTTTAAAAAATCCCTTTACTGGTAATTTTGAAATTATTTTCAACTTATAGAAAAGTAATAGTACAAAAATATACATAAACCATTTACTCTTATATAAAATCTTTAACATTTTGTCTTTATCATTCTCTGTGTGTAAAGTACATCTTTTTTCCCACAAGAATTCATTGAGACTAGATTGCATGCATTATGCCTCTTTACCCATTAAATAGCTCAGTGTGTCTTTCCTAAGACCAGGGACATTCTCTTTCAATAACTATAGTTCAGTTATCAAATTCAAGGAGTTTAACATTAATACAATTCTTTAATCTACAGTCTATATTGCAAAAATGTTGATTGTCTTAATAAGGTTCTATATGTCATTTAAAGTAGGATCCTTTAAAGTCTAAGAGCACATACTGCATTTAGCTTCCATGTTTCTCTGGATTTCTTAAATCTGGAAGAGTTCTTCAACTTTTCTTTGTCTTTTAGGACATTGATATACCTATAGAATATAGGAAATTATTTTACTGGATGTTCCTCAGTTTGTGGGCATCCAATATTTTCTTGTGATTAGATTCAGATTATGCATTTGGGGCTAAAATATCACAGTAGTGATGGTGTATTCTTCTTGAGGAATTATTCATAATTATTGACATAAATTTTGATAATTTGGTTTAAAAATTGTCCAGTTTCTCTACCATATTTACTTTACTTCCTTTTGAAATTAATAAGTAATTTGCAGGGATACACTTTGAGACATTGTAATAGTCTGTTTGTAATCAAACATTTTCTCCTTTGATTTAGGATCTATTGATGATTCTAGCCTGAATTACTTTCTATTATTATAGTTGAAAAATTGTGATTTTCTAATGCCATCATTTCTTTCTTTCTATATTTATTAGCCTTCTAAAAAGAATATCTTATCCTTTTCCCTCATCTATTCTCACTTTCATCAGTTTAGACTCCTAGATTTTTATTTTAATCAGTGGGTTGTAATCTATTAATGTCTTTTTCTTGTGTCTTTTATACATGATACTATCAATTGTTTTTAGAATCCTTATTTTATAGCACAACAATATGTTCCAGTTTTCAGTACTTTCTGTGTGTCAGTCACAGAATCAGCCATTTCTCTATGGAGCCCTGGCTTCTTTTGGAAAGTAGGGGTATTCAGAAATCAAGATCTAGGTGCTAAATATGCACATTGTTATCAGAATAGCATTGATTGTAGGCCTTTGTGGCAAATATAAATATATATTTTATATATAGTATATGTTTTCTATTTTGACTTGCCGCAGTCTGTCTGGGCATAAAATAACCGAGCCACCACAAAAGTCTTGTAGATTCAAACAGCAACTCTTTATTCCTGAACGAACTCTCACCGACACTCTGCCCACACTTCCTGTGAACACACTGCCTCTACCCGGCTCTGCGCACCAATTCCTTCAGAACCCCGAGAGAACTCCACGGGAACTCCAAAGAGTGGGCGCCTGAGGCAGCAGGATATGCCCTAATCCTGGAGCCGCCCTATTCCCATCAGGATCCACCCTAAACCCAGAGCCACCCTAATCACCTTTCAACCCAAAAATGGCATGCATCATTCCTACTTGGCTATGGCTCTCAGCATTGACTATTTTGGAAATCCTACCTGTACTATATGTATTTTAGGAACCATGGATTTACAGTGAAATATCCTGTTCCAGTTTATACACACAGGGTTGCTCACTGCCTTCTCCCAATCCATGCATTACCCCTTCTTCCACAGTTGGAGCTTTGGCTTCCAACAACATAAATCTGTTTATTTGAACCTAAAATACACAAAAAGTTTCAGATTTACTATATCCATATCATGATGAAAAACATAACTATGAAGAATTCAATATTAGCAATTTTAAAAAATATTCTGAGGTGATATGTTACTAGCTTTTTATTGCTGCATAACAAGCTGTCTCTCAATTAGCAGTTTATTTTCTCACAGTTCTTTAGGTTAGAACTCTGGATAAAGAGCATTTGGGTTCTCTGCTTATGGTTTCACAAGGTTAAGTAAAGATGTCGTCCATAGTTTGGTTCTCATCTGACACTATAGGTCCTCTTTCAAGACCATTCAACTTGTGGCTGAATTAAGTTATATGCAGTTGTAGGACTGAGGTTCATAGTTTCCTATGGGTTGTCAGCTCAAGACCATTTTCATCTCCCTTAGAAGCTACATGCAGGTCCCTTCCATGTGGTCCCCTGAAGAAATCTTATGTAATATAACTTGAAAGGGTAAAGTTTCTAAGCTGGAAAGCTTGAATTAAAATGTAAAAGATTAGGTATTATTAAATTCCTCTGTTACACCCAGATTCCTGAGATAGTTAAGACAATGCCCTATTGGCCATTTAGCCTAGGGCCCTGTGCAGTTTGTCACAGGGCCCGAACCAATCAGTTTGAATGTGTATCCCGCTTAGGAGTGACCAATCACCCCCCCACCCTCCCCACCTGTTCCCGCCAATGAATGTGCTAATCACGTCTCAGAGTTGTTGTTCAATTTTCCTGTGCCTCATGATGATTTGTTCTGATGTATGCAAAGCCCACCGCCCTCTCCAGAAAGTGTACTTAAGCTCTGCTTGACCTCTGCTCTGGGCCCTGGGCTGCTCTCCCTTCTTGAGTGAGCACAGAGCCCCAGCGCGCTGGAATGGATCCCCAATAAATCCCCTTTTGCCAATTGCATGGAGCCAGTCTCTTGTGTGGTCTCTTTCTCCGACGCTCCGCTGGACCCTTACAAACTAAAGATGGGGATGACTATCCCATTCCCTTGCTCATACAACATAACCTAACAAGGGAAAAACTAACCCATCACATTGATGTGTTCCCACAATACTTGAGGAGAGATGATTTTACAGAGATTTAAGCTAAGGGATGGGAATTTTGAGAAAAAAAATTCTGCCTATCATAGTACATATTAAAAGTATGGCAGGGTGTGGTTGCTCAGCTATCAGGAGGGTGAGGCTGGAAGATTGTTTGATCCTAAGAGTTTTGAAATTAGCCTGGGTAAAACAGCAAGACAATGTTTTAGAAAAAAAAAAGTACATTGTTCAAAGGTAACTGGACTACTGCACTAGTTCCATTTTCATCAACAACCTGAACAATTTGGTTATCTGTTTGAATCACAGTGAGTTCACTGGTTTATGCTTGCATTTAATTTTAGAGACTTTCCTCTATCTTTGTTGATTTGTTTTTTAAAAAAATATACAACATTACTGTGTTTCCAAAAGTCAAGAATATAAAACTATACACATAAAAATATTACTTTTTCATCTTTCTCTTCTGTCATACCGCCTCTACCTAATAGGCAACTAATCAATTTAATTTAGTTTCTGGTTTATCTTCCCTGTTATTTTTGCAAAATTAGCTTTCAAAAAACCCATAAACCATATTTTCTTATTTCTTAGAAAGGTAGCATACTATAGAAGTTCTTTTATACTTAACATATTCCATAAATGCACCTTTACAGAGAGATTCTTTTTTTAAAAAGGGGCTGTGGCTCAGTGGTAGAGCACTTGCCTAGCATGAGTGAGGCACTGGGTTCAATCTTCAGCACCTCATAAAGAAAAATAAATAAAGGTATGGTGTCCATCTACAACTAGAAAATATTCTTAAAAAGATAGCCATGTGATACTACATGGTATGTTTGTGTCATCTTTTTATTCAACTTATTTCCTATATTTCTGTATTTAGGTGGTTTCTAATATTTTGCAATTATGAATAATGTTATAGATAGTATCCTTGTGCATATGTATTTTTGGATTCATGGGCTCCAGATGAGGCTGAACATCATGGTGGAAGGGCATGGAGGAAAGAAGCTCAGTATATGACAATCAGGAAGCAAAGAGAGAGAGAGAGAGAGAGAGAGAGAGAGAGAGAGAGAGAGAGAGAGAGAGAGCCCTTCCTTCATCAGGGACAAAGTATAAAACCCAAAGGCATGCCCTCAGGGGCCCACCTACACCAGCCACACCCTACCATATCAGTGGATTAAAGCATTAAATTAAAGCTCTCATAACTCAATCATTTTTGCCTCTTATTTTTTTTAAAGAGACGGGAGAGAAAGAGAATTTTTTAATATCTATTTTCCAATTTTTGGTGGACACAACATCTTTACTTTATTTGTATGTGGTGCTGAAGATCGAACCCAGCACCCTGCGCTTGCCGGGCGAGCGTGCTACCGCTTGAGCCACATTTCCAGCCCATCTCTGAATTTTTTTGCACTGTCTTACACATGAGCTTTTGGGGGGACATCTCATATCTAAACCATAACATTTGTCAAGTTTTAAAATTTTTGCTGATCTGATGGATTAGACAAAGTATCTTATTAGTTTTCAATTTACATTTCTCTTTTGATGAATAAATTTAGACATCTCTTTATATGTTTAGAGATTATATATAATAATTTGTTTATATCTTATGTTCACATTTTCTGTAGGACTTTGGTATTTTTCTTCAATCTTTAATGTTCTTTAAAATTTAGGGAGTTAGTACTTTATTTGTGATGTATGTTGCAAATATTGATTCTTAATTTGTTTGCCCTTTGCTTTTGTTGGTATTTTGTTTTGCCATAAAAATGTTTTGATTTTCATGTAGTGAAACTTATCCTCTTTTAAGTTACATCTGAATTTTAAGCCATATATGCATAGCATTCCTCCACCCAACCTATAGATCTCACCGTTGTCTTCCTCTAGCATAGGTCAATTTTTTTTAACACCTAAATCTCTTATTCATTTGGAATTTATTCTTGTGCGATATGATACATTGACCACATTTTTATCTTCATGAAAATTTCTATCAGGCACAGTGGTGTGCATCTATAGTTCCAGCTACAGGAAGGCTGAGGCAAGAGGATCATTTGAACCCAGGAGTTTAAGACCAACTTGGGCAACATAGTGAGATCCCCATCTCAGAAAGCACACACACATACATTTTCAATTCTGTGGAAAAATGCACTTAATAATAACTCAAAAAAATGGAAGATGTAAAATTATGTTCAATACGATCCCCACATAAATAGATAGAAAACAGAAGGAAATGCACCAAAATGTTACAAATATTTATGTCTGGTTAGTAGTATTATGGGGAGTTTAAAAGTTTTTCTTCAGTGTACTTTTTGTATCTTCAATAATGAACAGGTTACTTTATAGTCAGGAAAAAAAAAAGAGCAAATGTTCTTTGATTTAAAAAAAATGCTTGGCAGTCTGTAAAAGAGACTTTAAAATACCTATTAAATCGAAGTAAAAAAGAATAGGATCAATATATACTTCTCCCTCTTCTCTTTGCATGTCTTCTCTCTGCCTCTCATGTTTTTCTCTTCTATCTTCTCACTCCCCATGACTTACATAGCAGTAAAACATATGCAGAAAGTGAGCAAGCCTTCCACAGCATGCCATTTTATTGCAGCAAAAGCTACTTGGGGTTAATTCTTTCATAAAACACCCCTGCAGGAGAGAGAGACCACAATGAGGAGACCACAATGCTAATGGATAATGTAAAGCCCTGTGGCATACCAAACACTCCCTTCCCCTCAGCTAACAGTCATGAAATAAGCAACAGGTACCCAATTACAAGGCTTTCTCTGTGTTATCCAAGAGAGTGTAAAATTTCAGGTCCCTGCATTTTAGCAGTTGAGTGGTCAGAGGAGAATTATTGCTTCCTTTATTTTATGGCCCTCGTGAGTCCCCAGGATGTGCAGTTGAAAAACAATGCCAGATGGCTCCATAGGAGACACATCTAATGGTTCTCTGTTGTTCTTAGTCTCCCCAAGAAGAAAGCTTGCAGTGGGGTACTCTGGATTGCCACATCCAGCGGTTAATAATAACATCTGTTCAGTGTTCACAGTGTGCCCCGTGAGGTCTGTTTTACACATGCTTTCTCTTTTTTTGTTTTTTGGGTTTTTTTTTTTGTTGTTGTTGTTGTTGTTGCAGGGGGGTTACCAGGGATTAAACTCGGGGGCACTCGACCACTAACCACTCAGCCACATCCCCAGTCTTATCAACATATTTAGAGACAAGGTCTCACTGAGTTGCCTCACTTTTGCTGAGGCTAGCTTGGAACTTGCTCTCCTCCTGGCTCAGCCTCCACCTGGGATTACAGGCGTGCACTGGCCATGTGCTATCTCTTGAAATTAACTTTGCAACTCTACAAGGTAAGCACAATTATTATGTCATATATATAATTCATGTCACAGGTAGGAGACAAGTAACTCTCTCTAAATCAAGCAGCCTGGAGGGGGCAGAATCAGAATTTGAATCCATACTTTATAGGCTATAAAGTAAGTACTTTGAAAGACTGTTCTGATGCCACTGGGTGAAATATTAGTACCAAGAAACAATAGATTAACATATATCATTGTATCAATGAAACCTATGACATATCCACATGAGACAAGGTCTCCTTTGAAGATGTTTTTTTAAATAGCTTTTCTCAAAGAGGGTTCCATAAGGAAAGTAAACTCTACCCAAAAAAATGACTTAAATATTATCTTCTAATTTTTTTTCAAGGATGATGGCACATAACTAATAGCATTCTAGATGCAAGAGAGAAGTTAATTCTTTATATGTAATGGGTATCTGAAGGCTTATTTCTTATCCATCTCAAATTTGAAAGGGTAATAAATATAGACTGCAATTATCAGCTGAATCCCACCCTCCAGGTTCATTAGTAATGTCTGAGGGAGGTTTTTTGTTTTTGTTTTTTAAACTGGAGATTTTACATTGATGATAAAAGGTTAAATTTCTCACTATCCCAGAATCATGTCCTTTTTTTCCCCCCCTAAAGAGATTAACATTCAGGATAAGTGCTTGCTTTGATACTGATAACACTACAGTTTAAGGAGTATCTTTGTTCTTGGCTAGGTGACAATTTGGTTGTTTCCTGCTGGCTTTCATTTAAGCAAAACCCGCATAGTTAGTTATCAATGATTGTTTAATGCTCCAGAAAATATCCTCATGCTGGATTGTTGAATGCCAAAGAATGTCTCTTTTCAAGTAAATATCAAATATTCTAATAATATTTGCCCTTTTTTGTGGCAAGGGAAAAAAAAGCATAAACTTCATGGAAATTTTTTTTCAGGTAGTTTGTGGGATATCTTGTAGATTGAAACTTGAATTGAATGGTCTAAATGCTATCAACAACAGTGACAACATGAAAAATGTCACAGGGCATTCTAAATTCTCTTGTTTTCATTCTTGACTATCTGATATAGTAAGATGATGCCAAAATTCCTGAACTATTTTTTAATTCACCCTCTATTTAACCTCCAGCTACAGGAGGATGGTGATTAAAAGTATGGGCTTTAGAATCAGAGAACAGCACCTTCATTCCTAGGTAATGATACTCCACCCAAGGGTGCTTGGCAGGTACAGTAAACTATCAGAATAATCTTAAGTACTGACTTTAGAGCCTAAAAAGTATAGGTTCATTTATCATAGCACCTGGCCCAAAGACATACTATCATCATTCTAATTACAGCTATGCTTAATATTTATTGAGTGCTCAATAAGTGTCAGATAATATGCTAATAACTTCTATGAATTATTTCATTTACTCCTCACAGCCTCCTTATCAAGTAGATGATATTATTATTTCTGAAAGTGTAAAGTTTCTAAGCTGCAAAGCCTGAGTTAAAATGTAAAAGACCAGGTATTGTTAAGTTCCTCTGCTACACCCAGAACCTGAAATTCTTGAGACAGTTAAGACACCGCCCTACTGGCCATTTAGCCTAGGGCCCTGTGAAGTTTGTCATGCAAGCATACAGGGCCCAAACCAATCAGTTTGAATGTGTACCCTGCTTAGGAGTGACCAATCACCCCCAGCCCGAGCTGTTCCCACCAATGAATGTGCTAATCATGTATGAGAGTTGTTGTTCAATTTTCCCGGCCTCATGCTGATTTGTTCTGATGTATGCAAAGCCCCCACCCTCCCCAAAAAGTGTACTTAAGCACTGCTGGACCCCTCCCTGGGGCTCTGGGCTGCTCTCCCTTCTTGAGTGAGCCTGGAGCCTCAGGGCGCTGAATTGGATCCTCAATAAATCCCCTTCTGCAATTGCATGAGTCAGTCTCTTGGTGGTCTCTTCCTCTGACTTTTCACCAGACCCTTACATTTCCATTTTTTTAGGTGAGAAAACTGAGATGAAGAGAGGTTATACTCTTGTATGACAGAGTCTGGATTCAAACCTAGACAGTCTGACCACACTGCACGAATACTGTTCTGCTAGAAATGGTAACTATAAACCAAATATATGAAGCCTCTGTGATTCTCGCAAGGAACTTAAGGCACTAGACATTTAAGCAGACGTTTCTAACTTAAAGAACTAAACTCAGAAACCTTTCAATGGTGCTTATTGTCAGGACTAAGCAACAAGAGGAGCATCATTCATAATCAGTTACCACTCTCCTCGGGAAGGTAAAGTTTGAGAAAACATGTTTTTCCACCAGAAGCAGCAATGAGTCCATCATCAGTGAGGTGAAAATGGGAGAGCTGGTTCAGTTCCCATTCAAGGACTAATCCTTCTCAGCTTTCTCAATTTTCTTAAGACAGTATGTGGTAACTAATGTATTGGGCACACGGGCAGATGCTCTATATGTGATCTTCTGTGTTTTAAATGTACCTGTGTTTTGTTTTAATCAGGTATGGCAAGACGTACAGACAAGGAAATGACTGTTATGAAGGAAGAAGTTTACACTCACAGGTCCCTAGAAACAGCAGGCATGCATATAGCACATCACCCACGGCCACAAGGGAAAGCTGCAGGGTCAGCCAGGAGGTAGAGGAAGAGAAAAGCATATGCAAGAATCTTTATGATGGTTTTCCCAGGATAGGTCAGTGAGGCAGGGTTATCAGGATAGACAGGTTTAGGACCAGGTAGTCTGAATAATTTCCGTGGGCTCTAGGGCATAGGGACTCTCTCTCCTTGTCTAATAGTCACTAAGCCCCTCAGGGCCTGTGCTCCTACTTTGAGTGCCTGGGGGCTTAGCAACTTGGCCTAAAAAGGGAAATGGTTGAGGTTTGAGCTCTGGAGTGTTTGATTTGCATTTGAAGAGTACAGTTTGCTATCTCTAGGAATCAGCTAGCCCCAGGAAAGGCAGACTGTGCCCAGGAGGAAGGACCCCCAAGATGTCAAAGTATCAGAAAATAAGAGACAGAATTAATATACTCCAATTGAAGTGTCTTATTCTATTTGTCTCTCCCAAACAACTTTGTTCTTGGTCCTTCAGACTCTTGAAATATCTGGAATTCATGGCATCTTGGCTTGACATAAAATAAACAAGGAGGTCATTTCTGGGGAGCTCTGCTTTCTCCATGGCTGACTAGGCACCAATTTCTGCCCTTCTTTGTACTTATGAATCTTTGTGCTTTAACCATAGTTCCTGTTCAACCCCAAGTGTTGCAAATAGTTAGCAAAGGGGTTCAGGGAAATGACAAAAGGAGGGCAGCCTGTGCCCTTTTGGAAAGAGAGAGAGAGAGGAGAGAGAGAGAGAGAGAGAGAGAGAGAGAGAGAGAGAGAGAGAGAGAGAGAGAAGAAAATGGTATAGCTTGGTGTGTTTAGGCAGAGAGGGTCTGGGCAAGCAACCCCATATTTTCATCAGGTGCTGTTTGATATGAAAGGGCTCCTGAGGGACTAATGTCCTCCATGAGGGTGACAGGGGGACATCACCTGGGGTAGAAAAAAAATGTTTTTTTTTAAATGACTTTTTTATGTACATATGAAGTGTAAAATTAAATTGTCAATTCCAGGCTACCGAGAATATTTGGTAATAATAATATTGAGAAGAATAACAAAATAGACAAACTTTTGGTTAGACTAATCAAACTAAAAAGTGAAAAAAATCAAAATTAAGGGTTCTAAATAACTTTTAGAAATAAAACATTATATGTAATTTGTGCCAATAAATTAAAAAATCTCAACAAAATTGGTAATTTTACTTGTCAAATTATTCTTTAAGCATGTCATGAATGTTCCTGTCCTAAGGTTGTTAAACATCTGTTTTCTCTGACTGGAATATTCTTCACCCAGATAGCTGAATAATGTAGTTCTCTCACTGCCCACAGGCCTTTCTTTAAATTTACATTTTTGTGAGGACTTCTCTGGCCACTCAATTTAAATCCTGACCCTTCACACAGATTTTATATCTCTTTTCTCTTGTTCTTTAACAGTGATTACTGAAGCCAAATTTAAAGTTAGGCAGTCAGTGTAGTTAGGTAAATCGGGTCTAATATCGAGTGAAATCTAAAATGGAGGCCATGCTGAGAATGAATTCCCGGAAAAGTTGAGCAACTCTCGGGATGTTAATAAAGTCCAGGAAACAGCCCCCAACAGATTTGAAGATAGCCCATCCCAAAGAAATGTTAATGAACAGCAAACTTGAAGATGGTGACTCAGGAGTCCTTCCTGCCCAGATTACTTCTTTGGCCCACCTGTGTCCCACCCCTCAGGCCTTCCCACCTACATTCCATCAATTAAAGAACTATAAAATGGAGAGACAACGGCACTTCCACGGATTCCATCTCTTGGGTTCCCTTCTTCCTCCGGGAGAAGTCTTTTCTCCTGTCCTTTAATAAACTTCTAATTTCTACTCTAATTTCTACTCTGACCTTGCCTCAGCGTGCTTCTCTGGTGTTATTCTTCAACATTGGGGAAGCAAGGACTTGTCACCAGTCAACATCGGTAACAGTACTGTCTAACACACTATATATTTCACCCACTAATCTTGCTTTGTTGACTGCTTCTTTTAATGTAATTTATGATGGTGAAGTTTTTGTTTGTTTCTTTTGTTTTGCTCACTATTGTACTTTTATTAGCTAACTGCCTGGCACACTGAAAGTATTCATGAGTATTAAATGAATGAGTAAAAAAAAAAAAATCCCAATATTAAATTAAATTTGTATGTATGTATATGAATCACAATCAAATATAAGACAAAGATGATTTAGCATTAGAAAGATTTATAAAATAATTAAAGGGTGTTTATAATATTGAGAAATTTACAGAGAAATACCGGGTTTCTCTCATTAAACCAGAAAATTAAATCTCCCCCTCAAAATGTACAGAAGACAACTTCTACCTAATGAGATGAATCTACTAAAAATCATAGAAAATATTAGTTTAGATGATGAAAGTTTAGAAGGATTTCCATTAAGAAATAAGAAAAAGGAACCTGCAATTGAAGCCAGATTTAAAGTTAGGCAGTCAGTGTAGTTAGGTAAATCGTGTCTAACATCAAGTGAAATCTAAAATGGAGGCCATGCTGGGAATGACTCAGGGAAAACACAGGAGGACTCATGGAAGTGTCAGTGAAGTCCCGAAAGCCAAAGTCCACCTCAAAGAAGTGTTAATGAACAGCCCCCAACAGATTTGGAGGTAGCCCATCCCAGAGAAGTGATAAGCCCATCCCAAAAGTCCTTTCTGCCCTTTTGGCCCACCTGTGTCCCACCCCTCGGGCCTTCCAACCTACATTCCATCACCAAAACTACAAAAAGGGGAAACAACCGCACTTCCACGGATTCCACCTCCTGAGTCCCCTTCTTCCTCTGGGAGAAGTCTTTTCTTCTGTCCTTTAATAAATTTCTAATTTCTACTCTGACCTTGCTTCGGCATGCGTCTTTGCATCCGGGAAGCAAGAACTCGTCACCAGTCAACAGCGGTAACACAATCATCTACTTTCAAGTGCTAAACTGGAGTTCCTAACCAAAGGAGTAATACAAGAAAAAAAGAAGCATAGGATTTGGAAACAAAAGACAAAATTTTTGTTTGTAGATTATAGGATTACCTATCTACAAAAACGAAAGGAATATTCAAAAAACTTGTAAAATTAAGAGACTTTAAAAGATTACCTAATCTAAAATCAATAGACAAAAAGGACATTCTTACATACTAACAATAATTATTTAAAAATGTGAAACAAATTTTTAAAACTTTAAAAGACATTTATAGAGAATATATTGCATATGTTCAAAGGGCAGGGGATGTAGCTCAGTAGTAGTGCCCTTGCCTAGCATGTGTGAGGTCCTAGGTTCAACCCTCAGTATCACAAAAAAAGAAAAGGAATAATAAAGTGCATATGTTCAAGAACAAGCCAGACTTAGTTTATAAGGACAGGCCCTAAGTTACCATGAGACTAACGAAAGAGGTCTAGAATTTCCAGAGTGTTTTTTGGAGAACTTACTGATGCAAGTATGGTTTAGAGTAGCAGCAAGGCCAGTTGGATCCTCACAATTTGGGTCAGAAAGAGGGGCATTAAGGATTTCTATTAAGATAAGAAATAAGACAAGGGCGCCTGCCATGTCCTTAAATATTCATCCTAGAGGGAGTATACATGGTTTATCTTAAGCTAATATCAAAGAGTCAGGCACATTGCTGGTGCCAGGTTCATTGTAAAACCACACTATTGGTTTTGTCTATTTATAGTTTTCTGGGAAACTATGCAGGAAAACCAACTGGGGTTACTTTGGAAGAGTCACAGTGATTATAACTTAAGATGGTTGCAGTCATGTCAAGACAAATCCATACAATATAAAATAAAATAAAGTACAAACACAAAAATGAAATTGGGAGTTACACACCAGATCTTTAGGGAAAGATGAAAGGAGGAGACTGGAAAAGAAAACATAGAGATTAAAAAAAAAAATCCATGGAATAAAAGTTAATGCTTGCCCATTTTGGTGGTATTGTTACCGCTGTTGACCGGTGACGAGTTCTTGCTTCCCCGATGTTGAAGAAACCAAAGAAGCACGCCGAGGCAAGGTCAGAGTAGAGATTAGACATTTATTAAAGGACAGAAGAAAAGACTTCTCCCGGAGGAAGAAGGGGACCCAAGAGGTGGAATCCGTGGAAGTGCGGTTGTTTCCCCTTTTTATAGTTCTTTCAGTGATGGAATGTAGGTTGGAAGGCCCGAGGGGTGGGACACAGGTGGGCCAAAGAAGTAGTCTGAGCAGGAAGGACTTCATTATCACTTCTTTGTGATGGGCTATCTTCAAATCTGCTGGGGGCTATTCATTAATACTTCTTCCAGGTGGACTTTGGCCTAGGGCCTTTTCAGGACTTCATTAACATTCCATGAGTTGTCCTGTGTTTTCCCTGAGTCATTCCCAGCATGGCCTCCATTTTAGATTTCACTCGGTATTAGACCCGGTTTACCTAACTACACTAACTACCTAACTTTAAATCTGGCTTCAGTATTTATTATAGATATTCATTACATTCTCTATTTTGGGTGACCTCTCTTCCCCAAATATCAATTAATTCAGGAAGACATCTCAATAACCTCAAAAAAGATGTTACCAAAATATTTATGTTAAAATATCCCCATTGATTACTGAAAAAATTATCATCTAGTACTCGGGGCCAGTATAAGTAGTTTTAGAAATATTACAATGTCCTTAAATATACTATTCTCAGCCTTTTAGACATAATCTATTTTCTGGGCTTCTGAAGCACTTGAGACTAGATGACATAAATTACTGCAATTCCAGAGTTTCATTCTAGTAGAATGAACAGTGTATTATTCTCAGGTGGGCTTTTTGCAGAATCTACATACTAGTCTTTGAAGTTACAAGTAGGACAGAATGTTAAATGGCGGAGCAGAACTTGGCATGCCTGGAAATGTAGGCACATCTTCCAAATCTTGCTTTTCCTGTCTGTTGCTGACCTGTTTGGTGAGAGATCTTTGCCCAAACATTAAAGAAAGCTTTTTTTATTTGGAATGACTCAAAAGTTTATGGCACAGTGAGGCAGTCTTGCATGATTTCAAAATCCTGTGCTCTTCTCCATTTTGAATTATGGAAATTCTAGTGGGTGGAGAGAGAGACTTTATGTGCCTGGTTTTATTTTATCTAATTGTTCCAGAGTTTGTGTACTATTCAGAGTATTCTTTGGAAGTTCATTTATATGTTAATAACCACCATCCATGGGGCAAAATTGATATACAAATTATTAAATCAGTCTGTATGCATATTTTTTGGACAATTACTTTTTACAAATAATACCAGTCAATCAGACAACTATAATTACTTTGTGCCTTGCTAATACAGGTCTGGTAGAGAACTAACAGTTAGAGAAATACTTATTCGTCATTACGAGGGAGACTTTCTTGAATGGTTTATGGGCATAGGTTCTATTTAAATAATGAGAAAATTACCAGATTTCTTCACCAGATTAATACAAGTGTTTTGACCTAAAATGTGAACATTTTGGTTTGCTTTTTACCCGCCAATCTACTTTATAACAACTCTCAGCATGTATATGTAGGAGCTGTGCAAAGTCAGATGTGACTCAAGGGGGAAAAAAAACAAACATTAAGACAGATATCAAAGCAGGAGGGGGAATAAATTCAGAATGTTTTTCTCTAACCCTTTACTGAAGTGGTTAGCTCTCAAACAGAGTCACTGTTCCACAAAACGGTAAGGCAAACAAACTGATTTGAATTTGGCATTCTTCTCTGTTTGTGCCCCTCTCCTCTCTCTTTGCTTATAGTCCATATTCCATTGGTGAACAGTCCTTCCTTTCATAGTATTCCATATAGACTTGGGCAGTACCCAAGGCTTCTAAGTGATACTTTTTGCCACCCAACATCAAAATTCTATTTCTGTTGTGCTGAGCCCTGAGTTAACAGCTCTGGAATAAAGCAATTCCTTGCTAACTTACTAACGATTAGTGATGACTCTATTTGGGCCAGTCTGCAGAGGACGACTCTATAAAAGTTGTCTAGAGTTCTTTGCTCCCTGGGCCTCCTTACACATCCTTCCATCTCCTGCTAAAGCCAGCACCTTTTAGGAACCTGAGAGGTTGCATGGTCACATAGTAAATCTGGGATCAAAGTCTAAGGTAAGAACCAAGTCTATCAACCCTAGTATGATGGTTACTTTAACTCACACACCTAGGTGTAGGAGCCCTAAATATTGGGAAATGAGTGAATAGTAAGACTGACAAAGGATCAGGTAAGCTATGCATGTTTAAACCACAAATCCCTTTGGAGTCTCTCACTGGAAATGGTTTAAAGTGGAAACAATGATTGCAGCATTATCTACCTCTCGGATCCAAAAGTTGTCTTCTCAAAACAAAACAAAAGTACCAAAGAATAGGTCATGTTGACTTTGTCTTCCTGAGTGTTTTGGAGGACATGGCAGTAAAGAGATCACAGATAAATTATAATATTGGAAAAATGCTTTATGTGGCTCAAAGCCCTGAGAGCACTCTGAATGTCATAATAATTCTATAAAAGACTACCAGAGCTTCAGAGAGGATTATCCTGGGATTTGGGGAAGGGAGATACAGTGCAGTTACTGATAGCCACAGGAAGTCACCTTTTTTTTTTTTTTTGCAAATAATATTAGACAAACCACTCCAATATTTTATAAACAGAGAACAGTCAGAAAGAATATGGAAAATATTTTTAAGTGGATATTAAAAGATGAAATGGTTCTTGTTAAAATTTTGAAAGTAGTCATGAGGCATTTCCCTAGAATTCAGAATAAAGCTTGTATACCTAAAGTCTATTTGTTTTTAAGCTTCAGTTAAAGACTTTAGAGCCCACCTTTGAGAACTAAATCCAAAGAAAATCCATCAGGAAGGAAGATTATATAGTAAATATACAAATGTTTGGAATGAAGCTTTTCTTTTTCTTAGAAGTAATATGTACATGAAAGAGGATTGCCTACTAAATAGATCTGGATTCGACCCTGCTATTAAAACTATGTGTGGAATATTTTAGTTTTCTCTTGAAAGGTATGTGTGTACATGTGTATTTAATAAAAATAAATTGTATTATTTAGTATTTTTTTTTTTTGTCATGAATACTTGACACAAGCTACTTTTAAAGGAAAGGAGATTTAGAAGTTTGAAGTCCATGATTGGGAAGCCCCTTTGGGTTGGTGAGGATGGAGGATGGAAGCACGTCTTAGCCAGAGCATATATGTGTGTTGTAGAGCTTACATTGCCAAACAGGAAGTCAGAGAGAGAGAGACTGGATTCCCATAATCCCTTCTGAGCACACGCCCCCAGAGTCCTAAGAACTTCCCACTAGGACTTGCTTCCCAAAGGTTGTAGCACCTTCTAATAGCCTGGGTACCAATCCTTTAATCACAGTGGATTGTGGGGGACACAAACCATTTTTAAACCATAGCACTCATAAATAGTGAAGTGGATCAAAAATTTTTAAAATTCAGGTGATTTTATTTTCATCTATTATATAGTCATGGTTGCCCAATTCCCACTGCAACCTTACATTCTGAGATGTGAGCACATACACACCCAACAGAAATTGCCTTTAGGGTGCAGTATCATATGTTTTAAATTTTTTTTAATTTGTTCTAATTAGTTACACATGTAGTAGAATGCATTTTGACACAAATGGAGCACAACTGCTCATTCCTCTAGCTGTACATGGTGCAGAGTCACACCAGTAGTGTAATTACACATGTATATAGGGTAATAATGTCTGTCTCATTCCACTATCCTTCCTATCCTCATGCCCCCTCCCCTCCTCTCATTCTCCTCCGCACAATCAAAAGTTCCTTAATTCTTCCTTATTCCTCCCACCATTATAGATCAGCACACGCTCATCAGAGAAAACATTTGGCCTTTGTTTTTTTGGGATTGGCTTATTTTGCTTAGCATGATATTCTATAGTTCTATCCATTAACCTGCAAATGCCATAATTTAATTCTCCTTTAAGGCTAACTAATATTCCATTGTGTATATGTACCACATTTTCTCTATCCATTCATCTGTTGAAGGGCATCTAGGTTGGTTCCATAGTTTAGCTATTGTGAACTGAGTTGCTATAAACATTGATGTGGCTGCATCACGGTAGTATGTCGTCTTTGGGGTATAAATTGAGGAGTAGAATAGCTGGGTCAAAGGGTGGGTCCATTCCAAGTTTTCTGAGGAATCTCCATATTGTTTTAAAGAGTGGTTGCACCAATTTTCAGTCCCACCAGCAATTTATGAGTGTACCTTTCCCCCCACATCCACACCAACCTTTGTTATTGCTTGTATTCTTGATAATTGCCATTCTGATGGAGTGAGATAATATATTAAAGTAGTTCTGATTTACATTTTTATAATTGCTAGAGATGATGAGCATTTTTTCATATGTTTGTTGATTAATTGTAATTCTTGTGTGAAGTGTCTGTTCACTCCCCCCCCCCCTTTTTTTTGGTGTTTTTTGAGTTCTTTGTATATCCTGGAGATTAGCGCTCTGAGGTGTGTGTGGTAAACAAACCCTCGTAAATATGGTTATCTCATACTGGCAAATGTGCCAAAAATGTACATTGGAGAAAAGACAGCCTATTCAACAAATGGTGCTGGGAAAACTGGAAATCCATATGTATCAAAATGAAATTAAACCTGTATCTCTCACCATGCACAAAAATCAACTCAAAATGGATCAAAGACTTACACACTAGAACAGAGACCCTGGGCCTAATGGAAGAAAAAGTAGGCTCAAATCTTCATCATGTCAGCTTAGGACCTGACTTCTTTAACAAGACTCCTAAAGTGCAAGAAGTAAAATTAAAAATCAATAAATGGGATGGATTCAAACTAAAAAGCTTCTTCTCATCAAAGGAAACAATCAAGTATGTGAGATGAAGGCAATATCATATGTCTTTATTTCTCCTTTTGAGAAAATAGGAGATAGACTGTGAAGATGGAATAGAACATACTATGCTGAAATTTGTCACTTTGATATATTTATTATTTTTAGCTGAAAGCCATGGGGAAACAGCAGATGCAAGAAGGACTTTATGCTCCCCACCTTCTATTTCAAATCAGGGTATAAATTTCCCATGAGAAAGTTGACCTCCCTGTACCAGGAGGTGAAGAACATTCTTATCATCAAAGATGGGGAGTTGATGCCACCATATGTCTCTGTACAAACAACCTTTACTAAAATAACTCATCTTGTTTGGTTTCTCCCATATATTTTCTAGTTACTTTCCTGTAATTTATCATAGCCAAAACTCCTCTTTTCTTTGTCTTGTCATGTCTCTATTATTTACTGCTCTTTTTAGAATTATATATTAGACCCATGTCGTTGAAATTGTACTTTTTTCTCTGAAGCCCCTATTCCAAGTAAAAATATTAATATCAAATAAATATATAGGCTTCTTTTTCTGTTAATCTGTGTTTTGTAAGTTCAATTCATAGGCATCAGTCACAAAACATAAGAAGGTATAAAAACATCTTTCCTCCCCTACAACCACAAATACAACAGATTTAGATGTGAGCTTAAAGTTATTTCAGGAAATTTTTCAAATAGAGAAAGTGTTGATCCATACTTCTGTCCCCCTCCCCCAAATTATTACCTTAATAGCTATTCTTAACCTGGGAAGAAAACAGAGACCAACTACTTAATAAAAAAGGGGAAGAGGGGTTTCTTGCTGTCTCACATCATTGAAGAGTCATTTGGATTTAACCATAATAAGATCAAGGAGCTTTAAAAAAATCATTGGAACTTAATCTGTCTTTCCAACTCATGGCTGTATTTTATTTATTGATTTGTTCTGCTCTTAGGCAGACTCTTCCTTATGATATCAAGATATCTACCAGAATATCAAGCTAATATCTCTATCAGTATGACAACTCTAGAGGTTCCTTTGAACCCAGTTGTTCTTATTAAAAAAAACTAAGTCTCATTAAGCCAACACAGAACCATTAAATCCATTGCCATAGCCATAACCATAGCCATCAGGAGATTAGTATGATGATCAAAGTTATGATATACACTGAGTGGCTAAAACTAAGTCATTTGCCACTTCCTGGAGCTGAGGGTGGGTCAGCTCCACACAAATCACATGTCTAAGTATAAAGGAAATAAAAGGAAAATAAAAGTATTAATATCAAAAGAAGAACAAATAGATTCTCCACAGATAAAAATAACAGTTGTCCACCATTTTCCCACACATAACCTAATCCCATCTATTGTTCCTTCTCTAGAAACATACCCTACTGGAAACTAGGAGATAGACTGGAAATCTAACAAATCCTACTGGAAACTCATATTTAGCAATTACAATAATAAGTACTACCTGGGAACATGTCCATTATTATTATTTTTTATATATTAAATCTGTTAAGGCCACATAATAGCTATTATATAACTAGACAAATGATGATGCTTTCAGTCATCATTCTGATCATAAACAATTTTAGGTTTAACAATAACAGAAATTGTTTTATAACATAACAGCAAATCCTATGCTGGGCTATGTGATTAATTCACATGCTCAAAAACTGAAGTGCAACATTAGTGTTATCCTCAGAATGTCAAGATGGCCATTAATATGACAGTGGACAGATGAGGTATTGTCTCCTCTTGTGATTCTGTTTTGGAAAAAGGAAAAATTTTACCAAAGGTGTACCCTCTCAACATATCTATATTTTCTTTCACATATCAGTCCCTGAATTGTATCCCATAACTGTTCCAGAAACAACCATTGGCAATCATTAGTCTGTACTTAAACCATCAGATTCAACCTCTGGAATTGCTTCCCAGTATTCATGGATAGATGGAGGTGGGAGATACTTGCGTAAAATTGAGGTTTCTATTATGAAGAAATAAGCGAAAAATAGATGCTGAATGGACATAAACAGTTCTATGCCTTCATGGCAAGTGTTAACTAGAAAGGATTTTGAATATCATTTTAGATACATCCATTTTTACATATGAGGTATGTATCCAGGACTTAGAGATTTAATGACATACATGTTTACAAACTCTGCATAGTTGTAGTTAGAACCCATATGTACTTGTCTTCCTTCATTAACTAGATTGCAACCTTTGTGAAGTGGGGGATGAAGTCTTTTGCATTTGTGTTTCTATATGCAACACAGTGGTTCATGTGCCAGAGTAGTGGTTCAAAGTATATATTGTTGATTTTCTTTGATGGTTTATATTTGATAATGTTTTATGTATAGACAGCAAATTAGCTGTTATATGGCCTTAACATATTTAATATATACAAAATAATAGCCAATATTCTAAGACTTCTGATTCAGAAAACATTTACCATTTCTTGAACATCACATAATTTAAATTATCTGATCAGCAAAGAAGCTCTTAAATGGTAAAACTGTGTTTGGTCATAGTGATATGAGAGTCTATGTAGAAAATTCAAAAGAATCAACAATAGCAATAGCAAAACCCCCCTAGTACTAATAAGTAATGATTACAAGGTTACAGGATACAATTTCAACATAAAACAGTTAATTATTTTCCTAAACACTAGCAATAAACAGCATATAGGAAAATTCTGTTATTGTTAGAACCCCCAAAATGAAATATGTAGGCATAAATCTAACAAATTATATTAGCACGCCCAAAATGAAATATGTAGGTATAAATCTAACAAAGCATGTACAAGATCTACATGAGGGAAACTGCAAAATTCTAATGGAAGATTTTTGGGGTGGGGGTGGAGAGTAATGGGCATTGAACTCAGGGGCAATCAAGCACTGAGCCACATCTCCAGCCCTATTTTGTATTTTATTTAGAGACAGCGCCTCACTGAGTAGCTGAGTGCCTCACTTTTGCTGAGGCTAGCTTTGAACTTGCTATCCTCCTGTCTCAGCCTCCTGAGTCACAGGCTTGCACCACCCACCATGCCCAGCTCTATTGAAAGATTATTTTTTAAAAAATGAATAAATAGAGGGATACTTCATGTTCATTGATACAAAGACTCAATATTGCCAAGGTGTTAGTTTTCCCCAACTTGATCTATAGATTCAGTTCAATCCAAATCAAAATCTCAGCAAGTTATTTTGTAAATATTAACAAACTGATTCTAAAGTTTATATAGAAAGGCAAAAGACCCAGAAGAGCCAACACAATATTAAAGAAGAACAAAATTGGAGGATCTGGCTCTACCTGACTTTGAAATTTACCACGAAGGTACAATAATCAGGACAATGAGGTCCTGGTGAAAAAATAAACAAGTACATCAATGGCACACAGTAAAGAGCCCCAAAATAAACCCACATAAATACAGTCACCTGATCTTGGACAAAAGAAATACAGAAAAGAGAATCTTTTCAATAAATGGTGAAAACATTCACGTGCAAAAAAAAAAGACATGGACTTTACACATTTCACAAAAATTAACTCAAAATAGATCACTGACCTTAATGTAAAATGCAAAATGTAAAAATTCTAAAAGGTAACAGATTAAAAAAAAATTTAGATGAGAATGAATATCATGCTAAGCGAAATAAGCCAATCTCACAAAACCAAAGGCTGAATGTTTTCTCTAATATGCAGATGCTAATTCACAATAAGGGGGGGGGCACTAGGGAAGAATAGCATTACCTCAGATTAGGTAGAGGAAAGTGATGGGAGGGAATGGGGATTGAACTCAGGGAGCACTCAAGCACAGAGCTACATCCCAGCCCTATTTGGAGATGAAGGCATAGGAAAGATAATAAAATGAAACAGACATTATTGCTGTATTTTATATATGTAACTGCATGATTCTGCCACATGTGCACTCAGAAAAATGAGAAATTATATCCCAGCTATGTATAATATATCAAAGTGCATAAATGCATTCTACTGTTATGTATAACTAATTAAAATTTTAAAAAAATTAAAAAAAGAAACTAAAAAGAAAGTTGAATAAAAAAAAATCTAGATGATATTGAGTTTGGTGATGACCTTTTAGATGCAATACAAAAGGCCCAATCTCTGAAAGTAATCATTGATAATGTGGATGGTGGATGTTATGGTTTGGATTTGGATACCTCTCTGCCCCCTGCCACAATTCTTGGGTTAAGAAATGCAGCAATGTTCAGAGATGGGGCTCTTAGGAAATTATTGGGGTATGAGAGCTGTGACCTCATCAGTGGATTAATCCATTTTATGGATTAATAATTTGAATGGAACTACAGGCAGGTGTGTGGCATGGATGGAGAAAGTAGGTCACTGGAGGTGTGGCCTTGGGGACTATATCTGTCCCTGACCCCTTTCTGTGTTTCTTTCTGCTTCCTAGCTACCATGAGTTGAGCAACTTTCCACTGCCGTACCCTTCTACCATGATGTTTCTGCCTTGGAGACAATTCATCATGGACTGAATTCTCTGAAACCATGAGCCAAAATAAATCTTTCCTTCTCTAAGTTGTTGTTGTCAGGTAATTTGGTCATAGTGATGAACTACTGACTAACACACTAAACTTTATTAAAATTAATTTTTTATTTCTGCAAGACACTGTCAAGAAAATGAAAAATATAACCTACAGACTAAGAAAAAAATATCATATAAACACATATCTGATAAAGGACTGCTATCTAAAATACACCAAGAACTCTTAAAACTTATTATTAAGAAAACAAATAAACCAATTAAAAATGAGCCAAAGAATTTAACAGACATCGCACTTGAAGAAGATATATAAATGGCAAACAAATTACGAAAATATGCTCCATAGCATATGTCATTAGGGAAATGCAAATCAAAATAATAACAAGATACCACTACACACCTGTTTAAATGACCAAAATGCAGAACACAGATAACAACAAATGCTGCTGCAGCTGAGGATCAACAGGAACTCTCATTTATGGCTAGTGAGAATGCAAAATGGTACAGCCAATTTGGAAGGCAGTTTGTTGGTTTCTTATGAAACTAAACATACTATTATTATATGATGCAGGAATTGTGCTACTTGGTGTTTACTCAAAGAAGTTGGAAATTTATGTCTATACCAAAAAATGCACACATTATGTTTACAACAGCTTTACTCATAATTGCCAAAATTACAGAAGCAACCAAGATGCCCTGCGTAAGTGAATGAATAATAAACTGCAGTACATCTTATATAATGGAATATTATTTAGCACTAAAAAAAAAATTAGTACCAAGCCATGAAAATACATAGAGGAAACTTAAATCTGAATTTAATATAGTCTTAATAAATTTTTTGGTCCTATAGAAAAATATCTGAGTCTGGGCAAATTTAAAAAGAACAGAGATGTATTTCTTACTGTTCTGAAGACTAGGAAATCCATTATCCAAGGTCTGTACCTTGAGAGAGCCTTCTTGGTATATCTAAACATGGTGGTAAGTATGCATCATGAGAGAGAGAGCAAAAGATCAAACTCACAGCTCTGAGTCCTTTTATAATCAGCATAATACATTTTTAAAGGGTTAAGCCCTCATATATTAAATCCCTCCCATTAGGGCCCACCTCTCAACCCTGTTGCACTGGGGACCAAATGCACACACACTTTGGAGGATACCCACAAACCAAAACATTTCACCCCTACCTCCTGAAATTTATGTCCTTCTCACATGTAAAATATGCCCATTTCATCCCCCAAATTCCAAAGTCTTAACTAATTTCAGCACCAATTCAAAAGCCCCAAATCCAGAGTCTTTTCTAAATTGGATATGGGTGACTATTCATCCTGAAGCAAATTCTGCTCCAGCTGTAGGACTGTGAAATTAAGCAAGTTATCTATTTCCAAAATACAGTGGTGGGATAGATATAGAAAAGACATTCCCATTCCCCCCAAAAAACAACAATAGGCAAGAAGAAAGGAGCAACTGGTCCTAAGTAAGTCCAAAACCCAAGAACAAAAATAATACTAAATCTTAAGACGTCAGAATAGTCTCTTTGACTCCACATCCTGCATCCTGGGTACACTGGGGCAGGCTTTGGGTCTCCAAGGCCTCAAACAGCCTTCCCCTGTAGTTTTTCTGGTCTCAGTCCATCAAAAAGCTCTCATAGGTTGGAGTTTTGTGCTTGAGGATTTCTTCTGACTGAAGCTGCATGCCATGGACCCCATAGTTGTTTGGTTTGTGGGACTGATCCACTTCCACAGCTCCACTGGGCATTGCTCTAATTTGGTTCCCTATGGTGGCTCCATCCCTGCAATAAGTTTCAGTCCTGATGCATCCTTTGGTGGAGGCTCTTGTGTCATTATAGCTCATATACTCTGTTATCTGCACAGTCAGCACCACATGGACATAACCAAGACTTAGCACTTGTGCCCTTCAAAGAAAATGGACACAAGCCTCACCTGGACCTCCTTAAGCCATAGTGTGGGCTGGCCTAGAAACACTTCACCAGTACCAAAGTGGTCCTGGGCAGCAAATCCTGAAGTCCCACAGGCTATTTCTGGAATACTCGCCTTCAAGTTCTATATTTGCCTCAAGCACCTCTCAAATGCCTTTGGGGGTCATTCTCACGATGTCCATTTTTCTTGCACATGCTTGATTGTCCTTTTGTCATATTATAACACAGCACAACAGTTCTTGCCAGATGCTGGAGCAAGAAGTCTTGAACTTCTCTGCCTCCAGAACTGTGATCCAAACAAACATCTATTGTTTACAAATTATCCAGTCTGTGGATATTCTCTATAACAGCAGAAAATGTACCAAGACAAGCTATGGTACAGAAAACACATATAATAGAATCTATAATCACCCTAATTAAAAAGTACAATCAGAAAACCTTATATATGAAGCATCTGTCTTATACAGTGCTTGACAATTTAGTGGATTCAAATATTTGTTATTAATGTGACTTAGGCCGTATTCTCTCTGCCCATGCCAGACTCCCATAACTGTTTCCTCCAGATATTTGTGTTTTTAATCTCATCACTTCCTGGTTCTAAATCATAAAGTAAGACTTTACTAGATTTCAGTTTTACCTAATTCATACCCTTCCTGCTGCTGAGATTTCCCTAGATAAATGGAGCTATATATCCATTATTATGTTGTACATGTAGATAGACTACATTTATATATTCTGATACCATATTTTATAATGTAAAAAGACATGCAAGGGGGCTGGGGATGTGGCTCAAGCGGTAGCGCGCTCGCCTGGCATGCGTGCGGCCCGGGTTCGATCCTCAGCACCGCATACCAACAAAGATGTTGTGTCCGCCGAGAATTAAAAAATAAATATTAAAAAAAAAAGACATGCAAGCAGTAAGAATCTTATAGAGTTGAAAGGTTAATTCTTCTATCAACCTCAAAGCTTCCCCTCAGTTATATAACAGTAGGGAACTTATCACAGAAAAGTACTCCTTGGATACTGTTTTAGTCAGCTTTTTTACTGCTGTGACCACAAGATCTGAAAAGTACAACGTAGAAGAAGAAAAGTTTATTTGTGTCTCATGGTTTCAGTGGTCTCAGTCCATAGATGGCCAACACCAATGCTCTGGGCCCAAGGCAAAGTATAACATCATGGTGGAAAGGTGTGGCAGAGGAAGGCAACTCAGGACATGGCATCAGGAAGCAGAGAGAGAGAGAACACTCTGCTCAACAAGGACAAAATACGTAAGCTAAAGGCACACCCCCAGGGACCCAATCTACTCCAGTCACACCCTACCCTTCTAAAGTTATCACCCAGTTAACCTAATCATGGCATTAATACACCGATTGGGTTAAGACTCTCATAACCCAATCATTTCACCTCTGAACTTTCTTATACTGTCTCACACATGAGCTTTTGGGGGACACTTCACATCTAAATCATAACAGATACCTAGAGTAATAATCTCATTAAGAATGTAATAAGAAGAAAGTACAGACAGAATATCAGCAGCAAACAAGATAACAAGATATGTCCCATCCTCCTTTACCATTGGTAAAGATGTATATAAACTCTCCACTTCTTTTATTAGAACAGTGAAATATGTGGAGCAGAGTATTTTACCATGTATAACTTTCTATAAGGCCACAGCAGCAGCTGAAACAAAATTCCTAAAATACTCAGTAGCAAAATGTGGGCAATACAGCAAGGACTATGTAGTCGACAGCCCTGAATTTGAATTCTTATGTCAGTTAGTAACTGTAAAATCTTGAATAAGTTCCATAGTCTTTCTGAATCTTAGTTCATCAATCTTAAAAATAAGAATATACATATTGTGTTGTCAGTGGGGTTTTACCACAGTGCCTGGTACAAAGTAAACACTCATGAAATGGGTGAATTAAAGCACAGGCTATACTGCTGTCAAAGGGGCCCCAAAACTAATGGGTCAAACAGTGATTGATTTCTCTCACTTAATAGTCCCAAGTTCTTGGCTGTGCTCTATTTGGTAACTTCCTCCTGGGACCCAGATTGGTTTTGCTATCCTTTGAGTCACGGATACTGCTGTAGTTGTAGAAATTATATCACCAGTGGAACAAGGGAAAGAGGGAGTCTCAAGCAAGCAGCTTTATCCTTAAGGAAATGATGGTCAAATTCTCCACATCCTTTCTACTCACGTCCCATCAGCAAAACTTAATCTTTTATAGACCACATCCTGCTTCAAAGGATGCTGAGAAATAAAATTGGGCAGCCACATAACCAATCAAAATTCAGGTTATCTCTAACTAAATGGAGGTTAGCCATTCCAACTAGCTATTTTTATTGCAGTAAACACCATAAAGGATGTTCCAGTGAAGACGTCAGCATATGGGAGGTATACCACAAAGTACATGAATATCTTGAAAGATGATTAAAATTCAGCAATTGCTAATCCCAGAGCTAAAAATATTCACAAATACATGCATTTAAGCAACATTTATTAGGTTTGAATAGTTAAATCTTCAATCAGCAGAATCACACACACTTGGTTCCTGGGCGACATTTGAACAATACAAAGAAACAACATCAGTTGCTTGGGTCTGATGATAGTCATGGTGTTGTGTTGCCCATGATTCAAGGCGAGTCCAGAAATCTTGGCCTTCCCTTCAGGCCTTCCACAGTGCATTCTGCCTTGGCTACTTTATTAAATATTTATCCTCTCCTGAGTATCTATATACTTAGTCAAGTACATCATGCACAGCCTCCTCCCTAGATCTTCTAGCATTCTCCCCTAGGAAGTTGGGCCTTGTCTCCTTATATTTCCAGCTACTAGCTAGCTTGCTACAAAATAAATCCAGGACCTATAACTACATGGTGCTGACAATCTGAGTTTGACTACTCTCTGGTTTTGCACTTCCACTTTCTACCAGATAAAACTAACTTGGATATTAATGCCATCCAGAAGCAAGCTTACTATGCCTTTTAGGCTTGCCATGATATGCACGCTCAACCTATTAGAATTCAGTGTCCTTTAAGTGAGGTAAAAAGGGAGACTTCTCCCTGCCAAATCCACTAATCCTTTTACTGGCTTCTTTTCCCTACCGGTCTCTGTCAATAAGGTCACAGTTTGCCTTTCAGTTACACTGAACTGCGTAGTGACTGCAGTAGAGGGGAAGCATCAGGTAAGGAGAGTCAGGGGTTCCTTAAGAGCAAAACCCCAGCTTTAGAGAAGGAACCTATCAAGGTAGTGACCTAGGACTGGAATGCACTTGGCTAGACACTAAATTCCATGACAGAAGGAATTATATCTATTTGTTCACTAAATATTTCCAATTCCTAGCACAGAATTTAGCATCCCATATGAGCCAATTTTACCAATTACACGAATGAGGTACTAAGCAGGAATGTGAATACAAAGAAGGGAGAGCCTTGTTATGATAACGAAGACTGAAGCTACACCAAATACTCCCTATCTGCCAGCCAACATCTCCTTATAGAAGAAATCTACCCACACCACCAAGTCTTGTTCCACAGCTAGACCCCCAGCAGGATAAGCTACATAATTTTCAGAACCCTGTTCAAAGTGAAAACATGATTGTTCAAAAATTAAGAATTTCATGACAGTGACAATACATCATACAAGGGGGTGTGCAGAGCCTTTCTGAGCCTGGGATACTACATGACTCCACAGGTTTCATGCCCATGAAGTCACCAGCCCAGCAGCCCTGTTTACATAAGTAAACCTGTTTCCCAGGCCCAGCTGACCCAAGTAAGGTCAATTAGACCCTTTCTGGAGAACTGATCTAAGATACAGAGAAATTTAGACAGAGGAAGATAGGAACTGAGCTCCAAGCACATGGGGCCTTAGAGCTGGCGGTAATTTTCAACCATGAACACATAACTCCATAAGCAGAAAAAGGTTTAAGGAGAGTAGAATATAGCATCATTAGATGAGATAATCAAGACAACATGTGACCACTGAGAGGGGAGAGGCAGAGAGAAAAACTGTCTGGGAGTTCTCAGGAGGCCTGATTGTAGAGACTTCTTTCCTGTTCTCTTGAGGCCCAGCTGTACTTCTAGAATCCCCTGTGCCCTTCTAATCAGCTCGCAACTTGAGCTAATTGGAGTAGTATTTGTGTTTGTGGGGTTATTTTGCTGGGCGTTTTTTACTTTCAACTTAAAAAATCCCTGAGAAAGCCAGGAAGGTGTAATAAACCACTACTATGACAACCCAAAAGATTGGGTTGCAGTTTCTTAATCTTTCCTGATGGTGGTAAAATACTTAACAAGGCTGGGAACACAGGTAGCAATCAAGTGACCAAGACAGAGCAGACAAAAAGGTTCAGTAGAAGCCCCTTTGTTGTTGTAATGCAGACCAATAGCTGGTCAGTTAAGGGAAAGAGGGGATGAGGTAGAGAAGCATAAAAAATAAGACATGTTAAATAGTTTATAAATTTTAAATATTTACCTGGATATTTGCACACCAAATTTTGTAGAATAGGTCTGAGTCTTTTTTTGTATTAGAACATTAAATAGAATTCAGAACAATTTTCTTCCATTTTCCACATATAATACAGCATCTATAATTTCCAGTTCTAATTTGTGTAAATTGTGCCAAGAACTTAAGGATTGTTACAAATTTAAATGAATACATTTTTTTTCAGATTTCACTTATCAATCTTTTATTATTGTTTCATTAGCAATAAATTTTGACAGCAATTTTGAGTGACATTTTGAGTCTTTTCAACTATGTAACATTTTTAAAGAAATAGTTTACATAAAGTTAATTTTTTCAGTTTTAAGAGGAAAACTCAATGAACCTTGATGAACTCATGTACCTATTTAACCACTACTACAGTCAAGGCATAGAACATTTCCATTACCCCCAGTATTTCCCTTGTATTCATTATAGTCAACTTCCTCCTCCATCCTCCAGTCTTTGGAAACTACTGGTTTGCTTCTATCACTCAAGTTTTGTCTTACAGAATTACCTACTAGTGGAACCATATGGTATGGAGTCTTGTACTTGATTTTTTCACTTAGCATAATGTTTTTCAGAGTTATCTATGTTGTTGTATGTGTTAGTAACTCATACCTTTTTTATTATTATTGAGTAGTATTCCAGTGTGAAAATTTAGAATAATTCTTTTATGCAATTCACTTGTTGATGAACATTTGGATTGTTCTTAATTTTTGGCTACTATGAATACTTATGAGCAAATCCTTATATGAACATATACTTTCATATCTTTAAGAGTAAAGTGGGCAGGATGAGGTGGTAGATTTTTTTTTATCATTTAATAAACTGCCAAAATATTTTTCAGAGTTGATTGTGCTGTTTTTCATTCCTACCAGCAATTGAATAACAGTTCCTGGTGCTCCTATTCTCAACAATGCTTACCAATGGGTCTTAATTTTAGCCATTTCAGTGAAGGTAGGGTATCTTACATGATTTTAATCTGCACTTCTTTGATGTCTGGTGATATTATGTATTTTTTCATATGGCTCTTCTTTGACATCTGTATATATTCTTTGATGAAGTATCTGTTCAAATATTTTGAAATGGTTTATAATGGTGATGGATTTACTGTATTATTGGAGAAATGGATTTAAATATAGCCTAGACCTCTGAGAGAGACCATTTTGGCTTATGGGAAAGGACCTGACTTCATTTAGTTCCACAATTCCTATTGTATTTCCGCTACATATGGGCTTGTGTGTCTTTGGGCAAGTTATTCAGTCTCTTTGAGGATGCCATACTCCAGGATCTATAAGATGGGCTAAATAATTTTACTGTTCTAATTCAGATATTTCAAGGATTAAACTGGACAGCTGATACACAACATAGAGAACTGCTATTGAGAAGGACTTTGGTAAATAATGGTGTTTGTAATTATGATGACAATTCATGGGAAACCTACCTGACCAAATCAGCAGGCTTTCTCTAGCAGGCAAGAAGCAGGCAGCTCTAGCTAGTGGTCTGCTCACTTTTCCTGAGTAGATGCGAGCTGCAAACCATATCTTGTACAGGATCCTGTCTGGTACAGTAGAGATGAAATCTTTGTAATCCCAGTAGCTTGGGAGGCTGAGACAGGAGGATCAGGAGTTCAAAGCCAGCCTCAGCAACAGTGAGGCACTAAGCAACTCAGTGAGACCCTGTCTCTAATATAATACAAAAATGGGCTAGGGATGTGCCCCAGTGGTTAAGTGCTACTGGGTTCATTTCCTATTATGTCCCCCCTCCAAAAAAATTCTCCTCTCTGCTTAACTGCAGACCAACAAGGTTATTGGCTGCAATGGAAAACCATGAAAGTTAGGACTATTACTATTCTGAAGAATTTCTGGAAATTTTACAAGTTCAAATGGTGTTTTGAATATTGGCATTTGAAAGAATAATTATGGAACATAGATTGTATTTGAAAAAAATTTTGCTATCAGTGTAATGTGTGTGGTTTCTGGGAGCTCATCAGATGTTGAAGGGTTAAGATCAAGACTATTCTTCCAGAGATTTTTCTATAGTTTCTTTTTAGAGAAGACCTCTGACCACATTGAGTGTACAATACTAAGAGAAGTCACTTCTTTCCCTTTACAGGAGAGTAAGAAAGAGGGAACAAAAACTGAGTGCTCTGTTTAAATTTTGGTCTCCAAAAGCTGACTTTTCTTGAATAGTATTTTCTTGTATTTCTTCGAATTTTCTAGCATTTTTCAGTGTTTTCTAAGTTTGCCTCTGTTTCGCTTAGAGCAGTTTATGGATGAAATTTGTAATTATATTTTTGATTCACATGTTTTTATTTCTCAAAATAGATTCTTTACTTTGAGATAATTTCAGATTTGTAGATAAATGGTGTAGAGTATCCTTCACCCAGTTTCAGCTTCCTCTAATGTTATCCTTTTACATTACAACAGTACATTTGTAAGAAGCAAACCTTGGTACATTATGGTTAATGAGGATCCAGACATTAATGTGCTTTTTCTGACACTGTGACTGGGGAAGTGTTCAGTAAACAATGGTTCCATTCCAAGTTTTCCAAGGACTTTCCATACTGCTTTCCATATTTGTTGCACCAGTTTGTAGTCCCACCAACAATGTATGAGTGTACCTTTGTCCCCACATCCTCAACAACACTTTTTGTTGTTTGTATTCTTAATAACTGCCACTCAGACTGGAGTGAGACGAAATCTTAGAGTAGTTTTTTTTCCCTTTCTTCTTAGAATGGTTTTGATTTGCATTTTTCTAATTACTAGAGATATTGAACATTTTTTTTTCATATATTTGTTGATTGATTGTATATCAGCTTTTGAAAAGTGTCTGTTCAGTTCCCTGGCCCATTTACTGATTGGGTTATTTGTCTTTTTTGGCGTTAAGTTTTTGGAGTTCTTTATACATATTGGAGATTAGTTCTCTATCTGATGTGCTCAAAATAACCATAATACCAAAAGCACTATACATATTTAATGCAATACAAATCAAAATCCCAATGACATTCCTCATAAAAATAGAAAAAAGTAATTATGAAATTCATATGGAAAAATAAGAGACCCAGAATAGACAAAGCAAACCTTAGCAAGAAGAGTGAAGAAGGTAGCATCACTATACAAGGTCTTAAACTATACTACAGAGCAATAGTAACAACAACAGCATGGTATTGGCACCAAAATAGACTTGTAAACCAATGGTACAGAGTAAAGGACACAGAGACAAACCAACATAAATACAGTTATCTCATACTAGACAAAGGTGTAAAAAACACATATTACAGAAAAGATAGCCTCTTCAAAAAATGGTGCTGAGAAAACTGGAAATCCATATGCAGCAAAATGAAATTAAGCCCCTCTCACCATGCACAAAACTCAACTCAAAGTGAATCAAGGACCTAGGAATTAACCAGAGACCCTGCGCCTATAAGAAGTAAAAGTAGGCCCTAATTTTCATCATGTGGGATTAGGCCCTGACTTCCTTAATTAGACTCCTGTAGTGCAAGAAATAAAATCCAGAATCAATAAATGAGATAGATTCAAACTGAAAAGCTTCTTCTCAACAAAAGACACAATTAGTGAGGTGAATAGAGAGCCTACAGAATGGGAGCAAATCTTTACCACATGCACTTCAACAAATCTTTAGAGACATGACAAGGAAAAGGATGTTGAGTATCTAGGTATAGCAATGTTTAGAAAAGCAAATACCTGGCATTTACAGGTTAGTAAAGTTAGCTAACGTAGATTCCTCTGGTACCACCTCCGGACTTACAAGGATCTAAGTTGTCTTCAGTGTTAACCTTTGTTTCTGCTGCAAGTGGGGTGGAAAAGATAACCTTTGTCTTCATGAATTCTATGTTCTGCTTTTAGGAAAGCAGAGAGCTTCCATGTGTCTGCTTCTTAAATACCTTCAGCTGAATAACCCTTCATATTTTGGAGTGGCAAACTCTGGTTGCCCCTATACATCAATGCTCAAGTGAAAGAAGTTGTTGTTCCTTTGTTTTACTTTCCCCCATTTTTTTTCTTTCTTGAGGACTCTATAGCTTATAAGAAAGAAAGATCTAACATCATGGTTGAACAGGTCCTCGCAGAGAAAACCAATCAAATGTGACTATACTGGATGTGTGGAAGACAGTGTTTGTTTCCAAACCAAAAACTATTTCCTCATTTCTTGCTAACAGAACTCTGAAGCTTTAAAAAAACTTTAATATTCAACTCTCATTTTCTTAAATAAAGCAAGGGGGCCATACCTGTATCAACGTAATCTGACATTCTTAATAATGATGTAGCCAATATAGTAGACACTAACACAGTGGCAAGGGGTAGCCAGCTGCATAGACCAGTTCTCAGTACCCATCCTGCTTGATTCCACTTCAAGACAATCTGGTCTCAAGGCATTTCTCTAAGTTTCCACTTCTTTCTTATTTGGCATTTGTAGCAGCCAAGGAAAGAAAGTTGAAAGGTAAATGAGTAAATGGTGACAAGATGTATGAAACCCTAAGGAGGTCCTGATTCACTTTATTTCTTTTAGGTTGATTTATGAATAGCCTTGTCAGATGGATTCACATTTATATTTCTCAGGAAAATCACTTTCTCTAGTTTCCTTGGGAAAAAATTCATCAGCCCCATCAGTTTTAATATCAGGATGTAATGCATTTAGCTCCCTTAAGCAGCATTTCTCTCTGTAAAAATAAATTTTGAATATTGCCTTATCTCAACTTTAAAATATTTTTAAGCTTGAGTGATGATGTCTTATTGTAAGAAAAATCTTATTTAGTCTGATTTAATTAAATCAGAAACTTTATTCTATGATTTAAATATACATAGTCTTATAGTGTAATTATTCTGGTTTATTGTTAATGTAGGTCATATTGAGAAAATAATTTTTGTCATTAAATAACCTGCCTCATGTATTCTCTAAGCTAATACATTTAATTACAAGTTTCTTTAAATTGCCTTGGGAAACATTATTTCAAGCATCAAATCATAAAAGCCAGGACTGATTTTTTCCTAACCTAAACTAGAATGATCAGTAGGTGTAAAATAAAGAACAGTTTAAAATGCTATTCCAGAAAAATTTGAGAAGACATAAAAATGTTATAAAAAGTAATGTAAAAAAGTTCATATTTCAGCTCCATCATTGGAAGCATGGCTGGAACAGGAATCAGCTATATCACAAATAGAAACATGAACACCATTTATTCTTAAACATTATCACAGAAGGGGAGATTAGAGCTCAGAGAGGCTAAAGGGTTAATGATTAAGATGTGAACTGCAAAATAATGTTTCTTTAGATTTCCAAAGCCCAGAACATCTTGTAACCCTTGGATAACATCAGAATATTTCTTTTAGAACTGTGCATCAACTAACACAAGCATGTAAACTACCATGAGGGTTAACTTGCAGAAAAAAATTTGTCTAAATAATTATATGAACTAGGGATAAGGACAAGGATAAGTTGTAGAGCACTTGCCTAGCATAGGTGAGGCCCTGGGTTCAAGCCTCAGTACTGAGAAAAATAGAAGGAGGAGAAGGGGAAAAAGGAGGTAGAAGAATTATAGGAAGTAGACCCAGTAAAGGTAATTTTAATGTAGCCAGAGGGAAATGGAAGGAGACATCTTGGATGATGAAAATCTCACTCAGCAGGTAGCCTTCCTGCCCACTGTTGCACTCTAGTTCCTTTCCCACTCTATAAAAGCCCTTGCATGTACATGAGTTACCCAAGATGGTCTTTTGGGGGAGGATGGTAGCACCTCACCCATTCTTCTCAGGGTAAGAATCCTTGAATATACATGATTTCCTGCCCCCCAACCCTTGACTCCTGAGTATTGGCTTTAAATTGTGAGCATATGGACTTGAGTCAGAAACAAACACTACAATTTCATTCACTTAAAAAAAAAAAAATTTTTTTTTTTTATGTGTTCATTCACTTCAGATGAATGAACTTCAAACTTGTCACAATTGCCCTGACTTTAAGCTTGGCTGTGAAGGAGAAGTACATCAACGTTTCCAGTTTTCCATCTCTATCCTGGGAGAAAAGAATGAATAGATCTTCATCTAATTGTATAAGTTAATCAAGGAATGAGCAAATCTCACATTTGTAAAATACCTTACAGATGACAAAGCCCTTTGTATATATTTAGATATTATAAAATATCTTTCTTGTTCTTCAGATGGGAAAAATGAACCATTAAATTGTGTTTTGAAGTCAAATTAGAAACCAGTTCTGCGTCTAAATCCTGTGCTCTTTCAATGTTATCCCTTCTGTAAAGGGTTAGAGTTAGGGTTAGGGTTAGGGTTAGGGTTCTGTAAATCACTTAAGAAATTATTGATCTTCTACTCTAATGGACATAATTAAAATGCAAGCCAAATATTTTTCTTATCTAGTATTGTTCCAATAGTTTAAAAAAACTGAAGAAGGATAAACATGTATACTATTAATTCAAACATGTACTGAGTACTTGCTATGCAGTATACATTGTTAGGTGTAAAGGGAAAATTCTATTGTAAGAGTAATTTATAAATCGTAAACACTAATATAGAGTGTCAGTATTTTAAGAGAAAACTCACAAATTAAAGCCTATAAATATCTGGATATCACTAGACTAAATTTTAGGCTCAAAAAATCTGGGTAGGGGATATAACTCAGCAGTAGAGTGAGATTAGCATGCTGGGTTTGATCCACACCAGCACACAATAAATAAATAAATAAGAACGAAAGAAGAGAAAGAAAAAAAAAAGACTAAAGTACTTAGTTACAAGGAATCTTTCTTATCGCTTACTTCTATACCCACCTCTTCAAGATAAGGAAACCTAGAAGAGAGAGATTATCTGGCTTGTCAAATTTCACTCCATTAGCCAATGCCTGATAAAATTCCAAAAATTATTTTAGAAAAGATTAAAGTGTCAGAACACAATGAGAGACTTGAGACATTCTTTTTTAAGGGGAATGCTTTATTAAGAAAAACTTGTTTAAAAGGGGGTGGGTTGCTGCAGTAATGAAACAAAGACATTGCAATAAAAAGCAGGGGTGGGGGAAGGGCAGTAGGTTTAAGATGGGGAAAATAGAGAAGGTTGCTTTCCTAGCTGCCCAGTGGTGTGAAACCAAGAAATTAGGCAGCTTCTCAGCAAGGTGGGAAATTAAAAAAAAAAAATAGGGGGCCTTCACTGGAATCTAATACTGGACACTCAAAGCAGATCAGGGACTTGGGAGGTTGGGTATAATAAAATAAGGAAGAAATGTCCAGTGTCACAGCTGTTGCCACGGCAGGAGGCTCCAGACAGAGAAGTCCCTCCATGAGCACAGGGGATTAAAGGAACCCACATTTTTAGGGCGCCTGAGGTGTCTGAGTACTCCAGTATATAGAAAGAACTCAAAAAACTTAACACCAAAAAAAACAAATAACCCAAACAATAAACAAGCACTACGTAGAAGAAGAAATATGATCAGTCAACAAATATATGAAAAATGTTCAACATCACTAGCAATTAGAGAAATGCAAATCAAAACTACACTGAGATTTCATCTCACTCCAGCGAGAATGACAATTACTAAGAATACAAGTAACAATAAATGTTGGTGAGGATGTAGGGGAAAAAGGTAAACTAATACATTACTGGTGGGACTGTAAATTTTGCAACCACTCTGGAAAGCAGTATGGAGATTCCTTAGAAAATCTGGAATGAAACAATTTGACCCAGTTATCCCATTCCTTGGCATATCCCAAAGGTCTTAAAATAAGAATATTTTTGTGACGTGATCATCTCAATGTTTATAGCAGCTCAATTCACAATAGCTAAGTTACGGAACCAACCTAAGTGCCCTTCAACAGATGAATGAATAAAGAAAATGTGGGATGTATACACAATGGAAGAATGAAAATATGGCTTTTGCTGGTAAATGGATAGAACTGGAGCCTATCTTGCTAAGTGAAATAAACCAATCCAAAAAAACCCCTAATGTTTTCTCTGATATGTGGCTGCTGACTCCCAGGATGGCGGGGGAGTGCCGAAGGAGGTGTGGAGGTTCACTGGATTGGACAGCGGGTACTGGGAAAAAGTTGTGTAGGAATGAGAAAGACAGTAGACATAATTTTCCTATGTTCATATATAAATATATGACCAATGTAACTCCACATCATGTATACCCACAGAAATGGGAAGTTATATTCCATGAATATATGTCAAAATATATTCTGCTGTCACATACATTTTTTTTTTAAAAAGTAAAAAAAAAATATATTTGTTAAAAAGTTAATGTTATCAGAGATTATTATATCCAGTTTAGGGACATTCAATTGTACACATTCCTGCCTTACTCTTAACATATTTAACTTTTTTTTTCTGGACAGGAAGATAGATCTATATGGAAAAAGGTCTTATTTCATCTTTAAAACAATTGTGTGAAGCACATATGATTATTATTGTTTTTATTTACAAATAAAGGAATAAACTCAGAGGTCAAATGTATCAGACCTGCATTGTGTTATTGTTTATTTTTTGTTTGTTTTTGTTGTTTTGTTGGTACTTATTTATGTGATATTTCAATACATGTATACGCTGAATGATGATCAAATCGTGGTAATTAGTTGAGACTTTTGGGGGACTAAAGTATCCAAGGACCTAAGATGGTTTGATTTACCTATAGCCAAGTAAAGGTGAAAGCAAAGAAAACCACTAATTTCTTTTTCAGTATGGCAATCTCCTACTTCCTCCCCCACCATACACTTCTATTACTGATATCAAATATATCCGATACAGAAAGACATCTAATGGATTTATATGTATTCAATATCAGTAATAATAGGTACATGATATTATACACTGATTAGGCAAAGTTGGAGCATATATTTCAATTACTTATTAGTAAATATTCATAAATTAATTGCAACAAGTTTTAATTAATAAATATTCATTTATTACAAAGTGAAAGGTACTGATGGGTTGAAGGGTTGATATAACCCCCTGGTAAAGCTCAAGTTCTCATTTTCAACTGTTTGAGCTGGGAATTTCACAAAGTTTTGTTTCCACAGCACATGAGTATAATAAATAGAAAATAGCTATTAACAGTTAATTTTCCTTGTGCATCACCTTATGTAGAATTAATGAAATGTAAACCTGTGAGATGTGATCAATAAATGAACACTTTGCTGTATTCACTTTACCAAAGAGTTTCCTCATAATTCAAAACAATCTCAGCAATCTCAACTATCATTAACTCTTTTTTTTTTTTTTTTTTTTTTTTTTTTTTTTTGTGAGATGGAAGTCTCCCTGTGTTGCTCAATCTGGCCTTGAGCTCTTGGGTTCAAGTAATTCTCCTGCCTCTATTTCCTGAGTAGCTGGGACTATAGGCATGCCACTGCACCCAGCTTTTGTTAATTTCTATTTTAAGAAATTTGAATAACTCATTAATGAACACTGCTTGTCACATGGGGATCAGTGGAACAACATTGTCAGGCATAGAACTCACACATACATGATGTTATTAGCAACTGGGTATCCATTCACCTTAGTGAATGACAAAGAACAAAGGCAAGCAGATAGATATAAAGTACTAGCCCACTCAACTGCTCTTTAAAAAACTTGTCTCAAAAAAAAACCCCTGTAAAGTTCATACAGAATTCTCTTTGGAGAATGAGGAAAAGACAGAAATCAGACATTGAAAGATCTATGATGATGTCAGCTCCATTCAGCTATGGCAATTGGCACCTGCCATGGTAAATTGGCCTCTGCTTACATTGTGCATTCTGGGCATTAGGGTCCTGACTGCAAATGTTAATTTGGCATACAAATTTGAGTATTTCACCTAATTAAAACTTTTGAGGATTTGTTTGCAAAAGCACCAATCTGAAAGAATAAAACCTCCTCTGTGAAGGTTAAACTCACTAACTATATATCATAAATTATAAACCAAATAATTGGAATAAATTACAAATAACATATAAATAACAATTTATTTTATATAAATAACATATAAATACCAAATTACAAATAACATATGAATAACAATTCTGGGCACCCATTAAAAAAATAAAACTGAGTGGTAAAAAATAGGCTTTTTATTCTCCTTAAAGTGTAATTTTCAAAAGTTAAAATCAGATTCCTAAGTAAATATAAAATTAACACATACACAAAATTTTATTGAACAACAAGAAAAACAGTTAAGATGTTATGACGAGTTCTAAGAGCAGTTAACAAGCTGGGGCACTTAAAGGAAATTTAATAAAGAAATGTTAGGATAAGATTACTGGGTTAATAAAAATGGGTGATGACCAATATGCCATAAGTCTCTGGAATTAAATGTTCTAGCAAGAGATACCACTATCTTTACCTGAGAGTCTCTGGAGTTACCAAGTGACTTACTATTTGGGCTTTTAACCATAGCATCTTTGAGAAGGACTAAGTACCTTCCCCCTACATCACTTGGATGGCCTTTATTACCATTTCATATTAAAAGTCATGCTGCTACCCATCATTTTATTTTGTTTTGGGTCTTATTTTCAAGTCTCAGGTAATTTTTCTGATATGTTCTTTCATTACTTAGCTTCTATAGGATAATATCAAAGTGAGTCCAAATCAGTCCATAGAACAAGATGAATATTCTAATTGGCCAAGGGTTTATGTTTTTTCTGCCTGTTTTATTTAATAGTTAGTCATTAAAAGAATGGTAACTTTCAAACCCAGCTACTTGATTTCATCAAATACACTTTTTACTGCTCTAGGTTTTTGGTTTCTATTTTGCACAAATCTATGGAAGCAAAGAAATGTTGGAAATGGGCTCATTATATACAAATACACTTTGTTAAAGCTTCCTGAAAAATGTCTGAGAAGGCCTTCTTTAATTATATTTGTGATAACCCTATGCTTTCACTAGGTTTAGGTAGTGGAGAGAAAATATCTTTCAGACTAACATATAACTGAAAGATTTTCTTCCATTACTCAAAACCCATCTATTATATGATTTTTTTTTTTTTTTGCTTTTTCTCTATATGTGTTCCTTTCCCTGTCTATTTCTTGGCCTTTTTCTATGTACAATCTGATAAAACCTAGTTGCTTTTCAAGAATCTTGATGGTTACCTGTTTTATAGCCTCTAATATATGTCATTAAAATAGAAAACAAGGAGTACTACTAAATGAAATATAAACTCAATGTGAAATCCTGCTCAACTTCCAAATAAGACTAGTGAAAAATTTAAAACAATGAATTAAGAGAAACGTCTGTTACACAAACTTGTGTTTGTATTTATGATTACTTCTTTATGATTTTTTTCTAGAGATGGAATTATTGCATCAAAATAAATGAACTCTGGAGTCACACCCAGGATTTTGTCTCTCAGCCCTCATTCTTTACTTACTTGGTGACATTGGCAACTATTCCCTTCCTTGTTTTTCTCATCTGTAAGGTGGGCATCATATTATAGAGTTGTTGAATACTATATGAAAATAATTTGGCTCAAGCTTATAGCTCAGTAAATGATAAACAACCGAAAACACTATTCCACCCCTTTCGTACTTTATCGTGCATTACATTTAAATGTCATCTCTTGTTAGACTCCTTCCTTAACTATCTCCTTTGCCCCAGATATTCTCTATCAGAGTTCTCTGTTTCTTTTCCATAACTTTCACAACTCACAATTATTTATTTATTTTACCTTTCTTGCTCATGGGACTGGAAGCTCCAGAAAGCAAGAGTAATAAATACCTTACTCTGTTATACATTATATATCCAGAACCTAGTCTAGTGCTTGGTAGACATTTAGTAAATATTTGACAATAAACAAATCGAAGCCCCATATAGGACAAAATAGTCTACATAAAAGAAGAGGACCTCTCATAGAAAATGTGGAAACTACCATTTTTTTCCTTCAGCTTTTACCACTCAAGGAATTGACAAGATTTATTTGCATAAGTGCTGTTAATTTTCCTTGTGCTATGTACAATAGGTATATTTTAATGATGCTTCTAAATACTGTGTAATTACTAAATATTATGTAGAACTGTTCTTATTGTATCACATAACTAAAATAAGTGAAACTGATTTTATATAACTTGTGAGTATTCTTAAATAGAAGATATTTAATATATAAAATATTCTCTTTTTTTTTTTATACTGGAGATTGAACTCAAGGGCACTTAACCACTGAGCCACATCCCCAGCCCTTTTTGTATTTTATTTAGAGACAAAGTCTCACTGAGCTGCTTAGGACCTTACTAAATTGCTGAGGCTGGCTTTGAACTCGCAATCCTCTTACCTCAGCCTCCCTAGTGGTTGGGACTACAGGTGTGCACCACAGGGCCTGGAAATATATAAGATATTCTTAAATATAATATAAATTCAAATATGGCCACTTATAAATTTTATAATATATGTTACAAATTTAAATATATCTTATAAATTTAAAATATCTTATCAATTTAAGAATTCTATTTTTTTGAGAGAGAGAGAATTTATATATATATATATATATATATATTTAGTTTTCGGTGGACACAACATCTTTATTTTATTTTTATGTGGTGCTGAGGATCAAACCCAGCGCCCCTCGCATGCCAGGCAAGTGCGCTACCACTTGAGCCACATCCCCAGCCCAAGAATTCTTAATGTAATATAAATATAAATATGACCACTTCTTAGTAATTTATTATGATTTTCTTCCAAAGGAATGACATATTAGATTCCTAGATATTTAAATTGTAAGTGTCCATAATCTCCATTTTTCACTCAGAATTTAGATGTCCTTCTCCATATTTCATTTAACAAAACCCAAGCCTTCAGCAACTCAAAAAAAGCATATCAATATAGAAAGTCTGTATGTGCTCATTTGAAATACTCACTATGGTTAATGTACTGGGTGTGGTGTTGAAAGAGCTTAGTTTTGTAAGACATATACTTAGTCAAATGACATCCACAGAATTACTTCATGAATCCACAAATCTGATAACATCTGCCCTTTTCTCTATTCTTATTAAATCTTCTGGGAATTCCAGTTCATTTTATCAGAATTAAAACTAAGTAGACAATCTCTTCTCATCATTTCTCTCCTAATGAGAATGTTCTTTTTTTGTTTCTGCATCTTAATTGTTTTAAGTAGCCAGACCCAGAGGCTCAAAATCAAATGTAAGGTCAAATCAACGGAAAAGAAAAGCAGAGTCTCAAGGTAAAGAGTCTTATCTGCATTGCCCCATGTTCTGTTTTCATGATGGAAAACTCAGAACAAACGCTTCAAAGGTAAGCACATTTGAGAGCAAATCATAGGGATTCAAACAGATACAAACCTAAATGCATCTGGTTTGTCTGTTTATTTCCTAAAGTACTTGTACTACTAAAACTACATGAAGGAACGGTTTCACACTGTCGTTTCATTTGGTTACTTTTTGTGTTTGTCCTACTAGTTTTCCATTTTAAAAGTTAAAACAAGAAGATAAAAAGCACTCCAATGTGAAATCATTTCAGTGATAATTCCTGCCTTAAAAGTTACACATAAGTTACAAGAACACATAAGACAGATGATGCAGAAAAGGCTTTTTTATGTGAAGATTTTCAGGCTTAGGGATATGAATTGAATGAATCTCCAGTGATTCTGTTGATAAAGTATTAGAAATATGCAAAGCCTTAAAAATAAACATTAGTCACTATGTGATCCAGGCCTAAAAGAATTGAATCTTAAGAAAATCATCTAGCAGATGTAAAATCAATACCCTCAAAGTCCACTCAAAATCATTTTGCTTCATCAGATTAATCTGTATTATGAAACAAAGAGGAACCAGTATAAATTGAAAGCTCTGGATAGAGAAAAATCAAAGAGATTTGAATTTTAGGCCATAGTCTATTATTGCCAAGAAACTGTAACCTTCTTACTCTGGGTTTCAATTTTTTCTGTAATTTGAAGGAATTATATTAGCTCATACTAAGTATCCTACTAGCTGTAATGATCTGGACAGCAGTTTTCTCAGTGAACATCATAATGTTCAGAGGATGCTACTTACCTTAATTACAAAAAAGCCTTAATGGGTATTCTCCCTCTCATCAAATACTACTTTCAAAATGAGCTCCTATTTGTTAGAAATTGAGGGCACAATACACTGATTTTTGTCTTCTTCACAGTTTTGTTTAGGCATGCCACTAACTCTTCTTTCCCTTTATATGTTGCAATACATATTGGCTTTGGGATCAGGAAAACATAGCTGAAATGTTTGCTTTACCAGTATCTAGTTTATGACCACCTTGAGCAAGTCCACACTGCCCAGGCCTAATTTGACCCTTTTCCTACAGTGTCCCAATGGACATGTTTGATGTATTAAAATAATCTTAGAGTTTTAGTTTATGAGGCAGCAACTTTGATGCTGCAGACTCAGAGGAGGGCTAATAATTCAATTATTTTCAGCAAAAAAGACAAAAATACAAAATAGCCATTAAATCTCTCTGAGATTCAGTTTCCTCATCAGTGAGGTAAACAGATTAATAGTATCTATTTCATATAGTTTTGTGACGATGACATATAAAAAGGCTTTGGTATGGTGCCTGCCACCTAGTAAGTGTTCAGGTATTATTATTGACTATCTCTTCCTGTCTTGATGTATGCTATGGATTTGTGTGGTTAGAAGAACTTTGGACCTCTATTTGAAGGTAAGCAGAGGCTGGGAAGTAAAGTGAATTCAAGGGAATAAGTGTCAAATTTGAGTTTCTAAAAGAAAATCTGCAGACGATAATTTTGTCATGCTTCTATTTGGCAAATTGATGACCAAATGTGCTTTTACAATTAGGAATTTCTGAGTGAAGTTAAGGAAATCCCAAATTTGGATTATTTCATTAAAAATCATCTTCTGAAAATTAATATAAATACATCAAAATGTTTATAGTGACTATCTCTGGGTGGCAAGAGTATAAGTCAAATATATTTGCTCCTTTATATACAGTCAGCTCTCCATATCCAGGAGTTCCTTATCCATGCGTTCAAGCATCTATAGTTCAAAAATATTTTTAAAAATTGTATCTATATTGAACATGTAAACTTGGTTATTCTTGTCATTATTCCTTACACAATATAGTATAACAAGTATATGTACTGTGCATAGCATTTGTATTTATTAGGTATTATAAGTAATTTAGAAATGCTATAAAAATGAATGGGAGAATGTGTAGGTTATATACAAATACTATGTAATTTTATATAAGGAACTTGAACATCTTCAGATTTGGGTGTCCCTGAAGATTCTTGGAACCCTGCAGATATTGCAAGATGGCTGTAACATTCATGTATTTCCAAAAAGTGTTACCTTTATAATCAGAAAATGTCATAAATTATAACTGGAGGAAAGAAGACATATATATTTTTTGGATCTATTTTGGAATTTCTTAGGTTCTTCAGTAGCTGGTTAGTATTTGCATTTTTATTACTATTATTTTTTTTGCTGTTAATAATATAATTATTTAATAATAATTAATAACATAATTATTTAGCCCTCCTCTAAGTTTGCAGAAGTTGCTGTCTCAAAGACTGAAATTCTATCATTTCAATATACCAAACATGCTCACTGGGACAGAGCAGAAAGATTCAAGTTAGGGGTGAGGAGTGAGAGGAGTCAAAGGAAACAAGATTATTTTTTAAAAAATTATACATTTACTTTCTTATATAGACACATACATATATAAATAAACTCACATACACATACATATACACAGTGTCCCCATCTCATTTCCTGTTGCTTTTTATACTGCATAAGGTTTGATTATTGCTAATGATACGCAGCTGTGCCAATTCCTTGGGCTCTTTACCCATGTTTGCCTTTCTCAGATCTAATTTCTCTTGCCATTTAGTCTTTCAAAATGAGGCCATTCCAACAGACCTTGATCTAGCATATGGTTGGCAAATATCCAAAGAGTACAGACTGCATAGCCAGATTATTCAGATACCACAGATGTGGCCTCTGCTTAAATGACCTTAAATGGACCCCTGAGTCCAGAGGTTGAAGGCATGCTAAGAGACCAAATTATAAGTCAGAGTTAATGGGAAAGTACATTAGCCTCCAATTTATTCCTCTGGGAATAGTCATATGTTCAGAATTATTAGAGACTTCTAAGAAGGACTAGCCTTATGAATGTCTTTTTAGAGACAGAAGAGAAATTCAAAACTGTATAGTTGAACCACATCCTTTTTCACATGTGAAAAAAATAGAGCCAGAGACACTAAGTATTTCACAGGAACCATTACATCTTTGGATATCTTGAATTTGAGGTGAGCCTGGTTGTAAGCAACAGGAGTTGTCCTGGCTAATCTAAGAAAAAAAAAAAAGAATGTGCTGGAAAATTAGTGGGTGCTCACAGAGTTCACTTATCAGAAGGGATGAAAACAAAGCAGGTTCTGTAGCCTCAGGAATAGGAACTGTTCAACATTTTGACAGCCATCCTGGAAAAAAAAGGAGCCAACTTTCATTTTACCCTTATTCCCGTACCTTTACCTTTAAGAATCAAAGAACCAGGAAGAAAGAGAAAGGTTAACTGACTGTGGGTCATCTGTCCACTCCTTGACCAGTAGAGCGCATTTATTTAATTGTATCATATTTAATTCACTCTGTGCTTGGCTTCTTTTAGTGGGGGAAGGTAACATGCCTATTTTGTCTCCTTATATCACCGATGTCTAGTATGAAAACTGGCATATAGTAAGAGCTCAATAAATACTGGTTGAATGGATATGTTTGGTGTTATCATTCAAATATTCATTATCTCACGTATTTTTAAACTTTTATATTTCTTTCTAAAGTACAGTTTTCATTTTTAGTCTGTTTGTTAATTCATTTAGTTTTTTACACAAAGGAAGGTACACAATCAAATAATTTCAGGGTGCCATTTTAAAAGTCATTTTGTTGTAGTTGTATTCTACTATGCTGATGCTGCTAGGTGGGGGAACCTACTTTGAGAACCACTCTTATGGTGGATGCTGTTGGTGCCTCGCCCAGATCCTCTTTATGGGGACCAGAGGTTCACAGCTGCCTTTGTTACAGAGAATTGCCTCCTCCCCTTACAGTTTGCCTCTCACCACTCCTTCCAGGGCACCCAGAACAAATAACTGACTAGCATGGAGAATCAAGTCAGCCCCTTGGCTCAGTGTAAGATTAGTTCACTGGCAAGACTTGTGGGTAAGAATTTCCTTGTGGAATCAGGTACTGAGTCTGAAGCTAAGACCACATCATTGCTTAGCTTTTCCCTCTACCCTACATGTTCTCTATCCCACTGTCATTCTTTTTCCCCTGAAACAACTTTCTCAATAAAGGACTTGAACAAGAATCCCCTTCTCACAGCCAGGTGTGGTGGTGCATGCCTGTAATCCCAGCAGCTCAGAAGGCTGAGGCAGGAGAATAGTGAGTTCAAAGCCAGCCTCACCAACTTAAAGAGGCCCTAACCAACTTAGTGAGAACCTGTCTCAAAAAAATAAAAAGGACTGGGGATGTGGCTCAATAGTTAAGCACCTCTGGGTTCAATCTCTGGTACAAAAAAAAAAAAAAAAAAAAAAGAATCCCCCTCTCAGGCTCAGGCTCTGCTTTTAGGGAATCCAGTATAAGGTATAAGAGTATAGGAAGACACAGAATAATGTGCATTAATATTTCTAATATCAGTGTTTGATAAAAAGTGATCAGAGTCTGAGCCAGAAAATGACATTCTTTTTAAAAACCTTTATCTTTATTTTCAATACACTATCTACTTCTCCAGAATAACTTTTCAACATAAAGCATAATTATAGGAATAATTCTGAAGCATGGTTTTTAAGAGTCTTTGGGGACTGTGCTGAGTTTGAACCCCATGTTCAACATTTACTAGCTGTGTATTCATTGATGATGAGTTATGTCCTCATTGAAAAAATAGAATGATAAAACCTTCCTTGCTGGAATTTTTGAGCATTACATTTATTCTAGGCAAAATATGCAGACCCAAAGTATATTGATCATCAATGGTGTGCTGGAGCCAGCTCCTGACAGTTCCCAAAAGCTCTTTCCAACTCCATGCCCATTGATACTGTGCTGGTTTCTTGAAATTGGCTACAGACAAAGTATTTCCATTATAAAAATGTAGCAAATACTACAAATCAGGACTCCCTAAATAGCCCAGACCATTTACTACCACACCATTGTCTCAGTCTATAATTCTAGACCAGATGTTTCTTTTTGCTTTATATTCACATTGCCTTGTAAAGTTCTTCTGAATCTCATAAAAATTTAAAAATCAGTGTGTCCCCAACTAAACTAATTGCCTCCACCTCTATGTTCTTCAATTCTGTTGGTGAAATAGCATCCTCTCCCATATGCAAATTAAAAGCCTAGGGTTGGGCTGGAGATGTGGCTCAATGGTAGCATATTTGCCTGGCATGCGATTGGCCCTGGTTCGATCCTCAGCACCACATACAAACAAAGATGTTGTGTCCGCCAAAGACTAAAAAATAAATATTAAAAATTCTCTCTCTCAAGAAAAATAAAAAGCCTAGGGTTATTCCTTTACTATAACAAACCAATCTAAAACTAAAGCTAAAACCCTGGGAAGTTTACGTTGTGATAGTTTCTCCATCTAGATTCAAACTCAAGTCCTTTTTTCAAGTATATTCTAGCATCCTTCTGATTATTCCCCTTGAAATTCATCCCCCACATCATCTCCAGGTTTAGCTTTATGAAATGTGAATCTGACTTTGCTATTCCTCTGCCTAAAAGTCTCTGAGATTCTACATTTGTCTACAGGATAAAATCCAAGCTCCATAACCTTGTCATCCCAGATCCATTGTCATCTTGCTTTAGACTGTCTTTTCATCTTTATGACTTATCAGTCCCAGGTAACATTCTAGTCATTGACTACACACACTATTGTCTAATGCTTTGGGAATTATTTTTCTTCAGTATGTAGTAATAACCACATGTAGTAAGCAAATAAAATAAACTATGAATACTCATTCTATTTTTTAAATAAAATATATTAAAATAATTAAATATATAATAAAATATATCAAAGCTATTAATTATACTCAATTCTGAAATGCATTTTAGTGTATATAGAAACTAAAATGCATTTCAGAATTGAGTATAATTCCAATAAGTGTCACTATTACAAATCTGAGTACATTACAAAAGTAGAAACAAATTCTTACTAGCCTTACATGCCATGCACACTTTTTTTTTTTTTTTTGCAATGTGATTTTAAAGCTTCTCCCGGTAAGTGGTGGTATTTGTTTCCCTACCCCTTGAAGTTAGGGTTGGTACACCTCACTTTGGCCAATGAGACAGTAAGTAGCAAGCAAGAATCAAGCAAAGGCTGGAAAATGCTGATGCATTTAGGACATGCTCTCAGGCTGATTTTAGGAACTCTGTAACCACCACTATGTTAACTAGCCTAGATTAATGCTGGATGATGAAAGTCATGTGGTCAAGTTCAGCCTTGCTGCCCCACCTGACATCTAGCCAACCACCAGACATGCTGTGGGGCTTTTCTACACCTTTCAGCCGGATCCAAACCACCCACTGACCCTAGTGGTCAACTGAGCCAGCCTACATCAGAAGAAATCCTAGCCAACACACAAAGTCATAAGAAATAATAAATATTATTTTAAATCACTAAATTCCAGAAGATTTGTTATGGAGCTAAATCTGATTTCTGAATACTGCTATCTTTTCCCTATAAAAGCCATCTTTATGTTTCATCAAAACATAAAGTGGCAGATGGGAATAGTACCAGAAATTTACTAATGTAATCCATTTTAAATAATAAAAATAAATTTACTCCATGTATAAAATAATGTAAAATCCACTGATAAATGAAAAAGGAATTACATATACATGGATTTCTAATCAATAAACACCAACAGTCACAAATACTGTATTATCTGTCATTTATCAAATATTTAAGTGTTTTTTTTTCCATAACAAGCACAAAGTTAGGTCCTTTTACATACAAATATAAATATATTACTTAATATAAAGATCTATTTCCTAGATGAAATATGTATCTAAACAGATAAATGATTCTTAAAATAATTACTAATTATGTTTCATTATAAAATAAAAAACAATGATTTTAGAAAAATTTAAATAAAATAGGAAACTTATCATCCAGAGGTCAGTAAATTAATCATACATATATTAATTCTTTTAGTCCTTTTTCTATGCATTTATACATTTTAATGAGATTATTTATGTATACTATTTTATAATCTCCTCCTGTCAATATCTCATGTCAGTAAGTATTAGTCTAAAAAATCATTTTCAAGAATACATAACACTCCATTATATAAGTGTATACAATTTTATTTATATAATAAATTATTTATTATTGGATGCTAATTTTTTCCAGTTTTTCTTTCTTATTATGGTTGTTATAACAAGCCTATGCAACTAAAGTCATGTGCCCATACATGGTTATTTGCCTGGGACAGATTTGTAAGGTGAATTTGGTGAGTGAAAGCAGTAAATTGATTTTTAAATGGGGTCTTGCTATGTTGCCCAGACTGGCCTTGAACTTTGGGACTTAAAAGATCCTCCTGCCTCAGCCTCCCAAGTGGCTGGTATTACAGACATGCATCACTGTACCCAGCTCTGTGTGTACTTTTAAAACTTTTGATAACTATTGCCAAATTGTGAGTATGTCCATTTCACCAAACTTTGGCCAATAATGACTGCAATTAAAGTATATATACATGAATATATATATATATATATATATATATATATATTTATTTATATATATTTTTATATATATAAATATTTTTGCAAATTTTTAAATTTTTAATAGATAATTTATAATATAATTTTATTTTTAAGTAGAAATAATGATATTAGAGAACACAAAATATAAGATAAATTATTTCCATCAATAATATTTCCATAAAATAACTATGATACAGCAGATTGGCAAAGTCAACGTAACTGAGGCTCCACAATCAGTCATGAAAATAACCAGAATAAACTATGCTCTATTAACCATGCTCTGGTTCCCTGACTGTTCCCATAGCACAGCCATGGCTTAGAGGCAGGTTTATGTTTATATCATTTAATTGTCATGACATACAATAGTAAACAGAAAATAATGTAATGCTAAAATAACAAAACTGGAACCTAAACAGGACACATTTCTGAAAATCATCCTAGTGCTGTACAAATTTTTTGCTATTTTAAAAATGGAATGAACACCCTAAAATCACAGTATTCCTCATTCTCAAATTGCTATTTGATAATTGTCATAACATCAAAGACCATAGCTAAGGATCAAAAAATAAGAACTGCAACCATCTTAGTGTTACTGCTGTTGACCGGTGACGAGTCCTTGCTTCCCCAATGTTGAAGTATAACACCAGAGAAGCACGCCGAGGCAAGGTCAGAGTGGAAAATAGAAGTTTATTAAAGGACAGGAGAAAAGACTTCTCCGGAGAAAGAAGGGGACCCAAGATATGGAATCCTCCGTGGAAGTGTGGTTGTCTCTCCATTTTATAGTTTCTTTCAGTGATGGAATGTAGAAGGAAAGGCCCGAAGGGTTAGGACACAGGTGGGCCAAAGAAGTAATCTGGGCACTTCCAGGGTCAGCATCTCCAAGTTTGCTATGTTAATACATTTCTTTGGGATGGGCTATCTTTAAATCTGCTGGGGCTGTTCATTAACATTTCTTTGGGATGGACTTTGGCCTTGGGCTTTTTCCAGGAGAGTTGCTCAACTTTTCTGGGAATTCATTCTCAACATGGCCTCCATTTAGATTTCACTGGATATTAGACCCGATTTACCTAACTACACTGACTACCTAACTTTAAATCTGGCTTCATTAGCTTACACATAAATTCAAGCTCATCCCAATTTTCATTAATCTTCCATCTCTCTTATATATCATATTAAAGTAGCCACAGTGATAAATGTCTTAGGCATCTAGTTATGAAACTCTGAGGAAAAGCCAAGGTTTCTTTGTGGACTTCATTTATTTTGTAAAAATGGTTGTGTTAGTTGTAGACATTATTATTCTCCTTTATATAAAATTCTGTAAGAAATAAAAGAACAATCCCCCCCAAAAAAATATGGAAAAATTCAAGAATTGAAAGGGTCACTGTTTGCCCAAAGAGACCTTAAGTCTCACCCTTGGGCTTTTCTGGCAATAGTTCACTCTTGCTTCTGCCATCACAAAGAATTATACCATACATAATAGTCCAGCCAGTCTGATCAGCAATTCTCTAAGATTCCATGTTTGCACATGCAGTTCCTCTCTTACCACAGTTTTTGCTCTTCAGCACAAATAACTGCTTTGCAAAGTTCCTGTTGCTGTTCTTTCTATGATACCTTTGTAGAAGACCTCTACTTCTGCACTTACCATGTCATAATAATTTGTTAAATTTTTTTTTTGTCTCAGGCTAAGGACATTTATCTTTATAATCTTAATATCTACTAAAATGTCTGGTACAATGTAAGTGCTGAATAAATATTTTTCTGTTTATTTATGCCTTGTCTCCTTGCAAAAAGAATTGAATTTGTCTTACAGCAATATACACAATGTGATGGGATTTAAAAAGAAAAAAGCAAAGGGAAAAATGTTTAATTTAAAATTTAAATTGAACAAACACAGTGGCACGAATCTGTAATCCCAGTAATTTAAGAGGCTGAAGCAAGAGGATCAAAAGTTCAAGGCCAGATTGAGAAACTTAGTGAGATCCTGTCTCATATTCAAAAATAAAAATAGGTCTGAGGACATAGTTCAATAGTAAAGCACCCTGGGTTCAATCCTCAAAACTGCAAAAGAAAAAAAAATTAATAAGCTGAGTAACAACAGATCTGAAAAAAAAATAATTAGCGTTAAAAAATTGGGAGATTTCATACTATTCTAATTTGAGAAAAAATTAAGGAAAAAATTAAGAATTCCAAAAATATTTTAAGCCTGTATGACTTATGTGAAATATAAAAAGTTTGTTTAAACGTCAAATGAAGTAAATTCTTTGATTATTGTAAATGTTTGTTCTGTGTTTGAGCCACTGGTATCCATTTTTGCTATTTACACTTAAGTTTCAGCATTTTAATTAAGTGGTTATATTGTTGAATTACATGTCTATAATACCAAAAAAACGATTTTCTATACCCATGAACAAAGGTCAGCATAAAGGCAGCCCTTACCAAAAGTAGGGAAGTAGACATATTTTGTCTTGATATTCCCTCTTTCATATCATGGACTCTTCCAGGCCATCAGTAAATGAGCACAAATAATTGTCTAAGAGACAACTTAAAATAAAAGAAATTAAAAGCAAATACCAAAGAAAAAAGTAAGAAAAAAAACAGATAACCATATGAGAAAAACTGATAGGTAGCAGACAGATATGAGTGGTGAGATAATTCTATGAATTGGACTACTGTGCTGACCTCCAACATGCTTTCTTTTAGAAATCAATTTACCTGAGGTCACTCTGGCCCTGTACTGGTTTAAGTCAATAGGAAATGCTACATTCCTCAACAAATTACCTATTATTTGCAGGAGAAATACAGGCCCAAATACTCCTCTTTGCATAGAAAAAGAATACAAGTTACCCTGGAGTGGGGACTTTTGTGACCTTTATAAAGACCAGATTCCAGGACTTAAGAAGACAACAAATAATTAGAAGCAAAACCCCCTAACCATAAAATCTGTCAGAAAAAGTTCCAATTAGAACTGGTCAGCATGGGCCAGAATGACCCAGAGTTGCATTTAGATATTTGGCATGTCATTATAATAGTAAAATATCCCCTTCATGGGGTAATACCATGCATAGCAGGGACTTGAAAGTCAATGCAATCCTGCTGTCAGTCAAAAGTTGTAAGGTGGACTTGAGAAGTGTTCTCTTGAAACTTGCCTGGGCTCTCCAATGAAACTGGAGGGCAGGAGGGGCACACTGTCCTCTCCTCTCTGAGAGGACCCACTCTCTACCCTGGGAATGTCCCTCTTTCCCTTTCTTTTGTCTTCTAATAAACTCTTGCTTACAACTATGTGCAGCTCACTTGAAATTCTTCAGGGAAGACTGAAGTGGTCTGAGAACCCCATGATTGCTTCAGCTCCATAGGCAGATCTTGCTATGTAACAAACCAGCATCAGAGAGGCTACCACAATTGAATGTAAAACTAAGTACTGACTGTCCTGGTTCATGACAAAAAAGAAAGGCAGATTGGGGCATATTAACCCTATAAGATAATTAAAGAAAATATAAGGCCATAAAAATAAACACTTCCAGGGCTCTGAGAATTTTCCTCTTCGTAAAATTGGTGATATTTTTCTTAGCGAAAAGAAAAACTTCAGAGATGCTTTCCTTTGCCTATTTCTTATGTCAGTTTAATTTCCCCTGTCAGATTCACACACTTTCCATATTTTTTTTTATAGCTGTTTGTACTTCATCTTTGCCTGGATTACTCCTTACTGACGCTAAGGTATTAATTGCTTGCAGTAAACCTTTCTTCACCTATTTTCCTCCCTGGTTGTTCACCAAAGTACTAGGGTGTACCTCCATCCTGTTCTAACATTTACAGATACTAAAAAGAGAAGTAGTTTATGAACCAATAGGGGAAATTTAACTATTGTTTATGGCATTAGTCCTTGTCAGGCTTTTCCTAATAGCCCTAAGTGTCTTTATTTTGACAATGAAGCTGATATCTTTCAATCATGATGTGATAATGGCTTATTGTTTTGCTTAGAAGATACAAGTTAATTGAAGTAGCTGTAAGGAAACTAAACAGAGAAAAGCCCGAAATAAGCATTCACCATGACCTATTTCATCTATAGCCACAGACAACTGGCCTCTTAACAAGATCTGGCAATGCTCTGAGATTGAGATTGTTAAAGTGGTTAGTACAGTGCTTGTTAGTTTTTTAAAGCTTTCTTAATCTCTGCATGGTAGAATCCACCCAGAGGTAAAGAATGAACATGGGATTAGAGGAAAGGTACAAAGAACTTCTAGGAAAGAGGAAAGACGTTAGGAGAAGTAAAAATTAAAAATACCGAAGTTATTATAATTGCTAGTAACTTATTTGCACAGAGTACTTTCAAATAAATCATTGTTCTTTTGTTTTAATTGTGAATATGGCTATCCTGTAATCGTTAAATTCCTTGGTTATTTTTTTAAAGAACATTCCATTGACTTGTCAAAGAGTAAATTGATAGATTACATATTTTATAAGGATATGTTCATTGTAGTGTCAAAGAATTAATGACTGTTACGCAACTTTCATAAGGATGATAATAATAAAAAGTCAAAGAAAACAACAAAATGTCATTATTTCTACTGTGCTGAAAACAAAAATATTTTTATTTTTTCTGAACTTTAATTTAACCTTTTAGAGTAAATATAGAAAGCAATGATTCTCTATGTCTTCTTTGTTAATTGATGCCTGTGTGTGTGTGTGTTTGGTACCTGGGATTGAAACCAGGGGTGCTGGAGGCTGAGGCAGGAGGATTACAAGTTCCATGTCTGTGTTTTTGTGGTAGCAAATTTTCTCATTTAGCTACTATCTTTCATTCTTTATTTTTTTTCAAAAATAAAGTTTCAGATGGAAATTTTTATACTATTTTTTCAGTATTGGGTTTTTGGTCTTTTTTATAATTATATATTTATAATAAATAAATAAATAAATACTTACAACAGGCATTGATTTTAATTTACATGAAAATAGCACAGATTACTTAAATTCCATCATTGAGTCTATTCCAGTTGATAAAAGTAGATAGCATAAACAGGAGACATGCAAAATCTTGTTAAATGTAAGATCACAATTTTAAAAGACTAAGTTATTGCCAGTTGGCTTTAGATAACTTTTGGTAGTAAAACTAGAGAAATATTTGTTTAGGTTTAAATTTTTCTCTTTTCCATTGGGATATTTTAGTGATATTACAATGATTAATTAATTTGGCATATATAGTCTTGAAACATAATTTAAGAAATTTCATTAAAGTACATGCACATCCTAATGGAAGAAATAGAAAATTGATTATAGTTTTAAATGTGGTTTATTTATTCATGGAAATTACTCAATTATGAGAACATTTATCTAAGTCTAGCAAAGACAGGATAAACAGAACACAAATATGTTTATCTTTAATATTGAGCATTATAATCTTATTTAAAATATAAATTCATAGTGAATAAGTTTTAAAAAAATTTATAGTCCAGAATTACACATTCGTTTTCAACTTAGCTGTTTGTACTTCATCTTTGCCTGGATTACTCCTTACTGGCCCTAAGGTATTAATTGTTTGCAGTAAGCCTTTCTTCACCTATTTTCCTCCCTGGTTGTTCACCAAAGTCCTAGGGTGTACCTCCATACTGTTCTAACATTTACAGATACTAAAAGGAGAAGTAGTTTATGAACCAACAGGGGAAATTTGACTATTCAAATCACAGCAATAATCTTATCTACAGATAAAATAATATTTTATAAAATGCAAACATAATACTTTGCCTAATCTTCTATTTTAACTCAGAAAAAGAAAGAAGATGGAATTCTATCTAGTGTAGGGACATGGCATTGTGGATCTTAAAGGAAACCACCTGAGTACATCTGGGCTCACACTGACCTTTGGGATGAGGAATTAGTCATCTGATCAGTGGGAAACTAACTTTCATGGGCCATATTTTCTATAGATAGAGAAGTCTTGTTAAAGGCCAGTGTTCATGCATAGCATGCCATCATGGCCTTACTTCTACTTCCCATATCCATATTTTCTGATAAGAAAGGTAAAGCTTGGTCCTTTGCCCACATGTGGAAGGAGGTTTGTCCTTTGTTTTCTTTTCAACTGCAATAGTACAATGTATTAAAAGCTTTCTTGTATTCAAGATAAATTTTTTTTTAAAGAGAGAGTAAGAGAGGGAGAGAGAGAGAGAATTTTTTAATATTTATTTTTTAGTTATTGGCGGACACAACATCTTTGTTTGTATGTGGTGCTGAGGATGGAACCCGGGGCCGCACGCATGCCAGGCGAGAGCACTACTGCTTGAGCCACATCTCCAGCCCCTCAAGACAAAATTTTGTTTCTTTATTTTCTAAATTAAGGTAGTTGTTTATGGATGAAGTAACATTTTAAAAACCATAAATATTAAATATGCTAATATATTTTGCTTTATCATTTAATTATAAGGCTGTCTTTTATTATATTATGAGACAATGCATTGTTCACTATTGCTTTATTTTATTTTATTTTTTTAAGTAACCAGATTTTCTTTCTTTTCTTTTTTGGAGAGAGAGAGAGAGAGAGAATTTTTTTAATACTTATTTATTTATTTTTTAGTTTTCGGCAGACACAACATCTTTGTTTATATGTGGTGCTGAGGATCAAACCCGGGCCACATGCATGCCAGGCGAATGCGATGCCACTTGAGCCACATCCCCAGCCCCTCACTATTGCTTTAAAAGTCTACGAGTTCTCATGGTAAAAGACTGAACTAAGGGGAAAAGGAGACTTATATACTTTTTCCAGAACCTTAATGTTATCTCTTGTGCTGTAAAAATTGTTATATGATACTAAACTCCCACAAAAGTAAAATCTTCCTTCACTTGTAAACAAATATTTGTTGTATTTTTGAAAAATAAAGAATGCAGTTAACCAAAAATAATATTATTGCAGCTTCTTACTTTGATTAGTACAAAAAATACAAAAGTGTTTTATATTTTTTAGCTTATGTCACTTCCTCCCTAAGAGTCTTTTGAAACCAGAAATTGTATCTTTCTCATTTCTATCTCTAGTGCCAACCCCTGCATATTAAATGTTTTCTGGATGAGTGGGTGGATAGATGGATGGATGGATGGATGAATAGGATAGATAGAATAGATGGACAGGATAGATAGATGAAGAGAATAAATGGGATATTTGAATAGGTGTATGGTTTAAGGAAGAAATGGAAAATGAGTGGAGTAGACAGATGGATATCTAGAATGATTAGTTAGAATGGATAAATAAATTGATGGAATTAATGGGTAGCTGAAGAATTCAGAAGCTTGATTCAGGTGAGTCAAGGTATATAGATACTACAATGTGTTAGTGTGTTAATTAACATATATTTACTACTCACCTCTAGATTCTGAAAATGTAATGGGTGGTGAAGTTCACAGTGGTACAGGGAATACAGATAAAAGTAATAATACAATGTAATAAGTACTAGGATGGAGGTTTCAAGTCTCATGGCATCATAGAAGAATAGAAAGGACATTTTTTTTTTAAATATAGTAATCAATCTAGGTCTTGGCAAAGGTAATTTTTAACAGTGTGACCTGAAATGTTACATGAGGAAATCATATGTAGAACTGTATGGGTTCATTAGAAAGAGCTTAGTTAGGTTGGCAAAAGTAGAAGAGAAAAGGTAATTCCAGGAAAATGTGCCAAAGTACAGATATAAAATTGCATATTATGGTCAAGAAATGGCAAATGATTTGGTTGGCTTGAACTTACAGCAAAAGAACCCACAGAGTCATTTATTTTGATGTTTCAGTTTTATTTAACTCTTAGAGTTTATCACAATGTATTTCCCATTCCTGCCACACAGCTTGCCTTTTTACTTATCCTATATTCTTTAGCTCTATATTGACTTCTTAATGTGTGGATGTTATCAATAGCCACTATAAGCAAGATATGGTTACCGATACCAATGTTCATACCTGGTTTATAGCTAAAGGTAAAAGGTCTTGATAAAAGACTTGGAACCATTTAAATTCTGAGTAGAATACTAGAAGTAGATAGTGCTATAGAATCAATCTTGAAGTATTTCCCTAAGATTTTATATATATATATATATATATATATATATATATTTTTTTAACTTTATTTATTTATTTATTTATTTATTATGTGGTGCTGAGGATCAAACCCAAGGCCTTGCGGGTACGAGGCAAGCGTTCTACTGCTGAGCCCTAACCCCAGCCCCAAGACTATATATTTTATCAAATCTACTCAAGTTAAAATATTTAGCATAGGGGCTGTAGCTTAGTGGTAGAGCTCTTGCCTCGCATGTGTGAGGCACTGGTTTCCATCCTCAGCATCACATAAAAATAAACAAATAAAATAAACATTTTTAAAAATTAAAAAAAATATTTAGCATAAAAATAAGGTATCAAATCATGCCTAGGAAAATAAGAAGAAACTATAAGAAATAAGGATTAATTGCTAAAATATATCTCATTTAATCTTTATAACTTTAAAAGATAGATACTCTTACCTTTATAATGAAAAACTAAATTTTAGAGAGATTCAACAGTTTTCACACATTTGCTGATCTAAACATTGGTAGAAATGGGACTCAAATCCAGTCTGTCTGCTTTCAAACCTTTTAATGAAAATGCTCTAAAGCTATTTAAATTCAGAAGCTCAGTTAATTATGTGAAAAGATTTACTTGAGAGGGATGAGGTAAAAGAACTTGCTTTGGACTAGTAAATCTAAAAAAAAAAAAAAAGACCACCATATTAGGAACAATTTATATTTTAATTTTGCAAAGAAGTATATAAAATTGCACTATAGAATATATAGTTTAGTAATATAAAACTGTTAGGAAGTTTATTCAGCTATTCTGCTTCTTTTTTATGTCAATAGAGTTAATGATGAAAAGCAGGCCCAAGGAGAGTGGAAAGAAATATACTGATATTCAAGAAAAAATGTTCTGTGTTTTTAAAAACATTTATCTTTTTTTTAAAAAAGTAAACAGTACTATTGCAAAAATCCTGTACTTATATGAATCAATGCTTTGTTCTTATTGTTGCTAATACAGGATGAATATCCCTTTACTCAAAATGCTTAGACCCAGAAGCTTTTAGGACTACAGTTTTTTTTTTTTTTTTCAGATTTTGGAATGTTTGATTATATAATAATAAGACATTAGGAGAACGGAACCCAAGCTTACATGTGAAATTCACTTACATTTCATATACACCTTATACACATACACTGAAGATAATTTTATACAGTATTTTTAGTGTGTTTTAACTATGATTTGTGTCACATGAAGTCAGGTATGGAATGTTCCGTTGCAGCATCACATTGGTGTTCAAAAAGTTTCTGATTTTGGAATGTTTCATGTTTTGTATTTTTGGATTAGGGATGCTCAATTTACATTTTCTTTAGTATCCATTAGTATTTTTTCAACTATAGCTATTTTTGAGACAAAATATTAAAGGTAGAAAAAAAGTGTATTCCAAAGGATCACTGTGTAGCGGGGTATAGTGGAAATTAGATCGAGAGATCCTAAAGGGAAAGTAAAATGTGGTTAAAAACAGAGTTAGGCTGGGAGCAGTGGCACATACCTGTAATCCCAGCAACTTGGGAAGGAGGCTGAGGTAGGAGGACTGCAAGTTTGTGGACAGCTTGGGCAATTTAGTGTGGCCCTGTGTCAAAATAAAAAATAAAAAGGGCTAGGGATATAGCTCAATGGTAGAGCACCCCTGAGTTTAATCCCCAGCACTGCAAATTTAAAATAATAATAATAAAACAGTCAGGGGGGAAAAAAAACCCAAAACTAAAACTTCATATTTAGTCTCTGGGGAAAAGGGAGAGCAAAAAGCAACCAAATTATGTTTCCTGTTAATAAAAGGGGTTCAAAAGGAAGAGAATGTGGAGGGACAAAAATTTACCTTGTCACTAACCAAGATGAATAGCTTTCTTACACATTACTGATAATGTTTTCTTACACATTACTGATAACATTTTGTTACAAATAATTTCTAATTTGGTCTTGAGGTCTCTTCCAGCCCTGCTCTGTGAGGACTCCAGGAGAGCTGATTGAGGATGTTTACAGTGTACTTTTCAAGAGATTCTTCTTAATCCTGGTGGATGATCTAATGCCTAAGTATCTACATGTGAATAGGTGTCTCTCTCACAGGAAACTTATTCATACAAACATGATATATGTGTGGCTCTTGTCTGATCTAATCTATTTTATTCCTACCAAGATAGTCACTCTCTAGGACAACTCTTAGGAAAGAAGTCAGGTTCCAATGTGTTGGTCAGGTGAGACACACAGGAGGCAATACAACAAAACAAAACACAGGAAATAACAGAAAAGGTTTTATTACCTACAAATCTTAGAAGTCAGCATGCTTTGCAGGGCTTGTAGGGAGTCATCCAGGATCTGCACACTGAACCAGTGAGTGGAAAATGAGAGAGACAAAGGAACTTGTGGGACTAGAACTTTATTGGAGTCCGGAATGTCACTCAAGCACATTCCATAGGGAATTCTAATGACAGATTAAAAGTAAGAAGACATGAGTTCTGCGGGGTCACACTGACTGTGGAGCAGCCACTGTGACATATCTATACAGTCCACACAAGGTGTCAGGATCAGTGAGCTGAGTCAAGTAGCTTGTATCTAGCTGTCTTACAGGGAGGTGTCCATCAGGACACCATTGTTATGATTAATCTGGATTAACTTTAGCAAGAAACTGGGAGAGGGCCTGGGGTTATAGCTCAGCAGTAGAGCACTTGCCTCAAACATGTGAGGCACTGGGTTCAATCCTCAGCACCACATAAAAATAAATTAAGTAAGGATATTGTGTCCATCTTTAAAAAAGAAAGAAAGAAATTGGGAGATTATACAATTTTGCAGTTGGAGTTGGTCTGTCAGAGCATGATCCCTGCTCTATGTATGCCTTGTCCAGTCACCTGCCAACTGCCACCTTGGGCCTCTGGATGGCTCTGATGCTAAATACCCTTAACTGTCCATACCTCGCTTGATCAAGAACAAGAACTTTGGGTCACTTCCCCCTAGCTTTACCTACTCTTAGCAGGAAGCAGCTTGGAGATGTTATCATCTATTTTTCCATAAAAATGGGATGTAGAAATTGACAGTGGGGAATGTAACAGTGGTCCACTTTAGGCTTTGAATACAGCCCTTGCTGCTCTGCTACTGTGACTTATTTTTAAAATGGACACATTTCTTTCTCTTCCTCCCTGCCTCCCCCTCCGTAATCTTTGCTTCCATAATCTTGGGAAACAGGATTACCTTTCTTCTCTATCCTAGGCAGAGTTACCTGTCCTTTAGCACACAACCACCAAAGGTGCAAAGTAATTCAGACTTGGATGGCACCAAAAGATCTCACTATCTCCTGAATTAATAAGTGAATTACAGACAACAATGTAGCCTTTGAATCACCTCTTTAAAAAACTCCTAATGAGCAGAATCACAGTCTCTGGGACAAGAGTCCCCTGTGTTTCTCCTTTGCTAACAAATAGTCAAACTTCTTGTAACTTTTTCTTAAGAAAGGAAGAAAGGAAGGAAGGAAAGAAGGAAGGAAGGAAGGAAGGAAGGAAGGAAGGAAGGAAGGAAGGAAGGAAGGAAGGAAGGGAAGAAGGAAGGAAGGAAGAAAAAAGAGAAAAAGAACTGGGAAAAAGTAGAGAACCAGAAATTGTGTCCAGCCTGGCTAAATTGTGCGTCTAGTATGAGAAAGTGCAGCTTATATTCAGAATGCATGCTGCGGAAACACAAAAAATAAAGTAATTAAATCACATATGTCAAATTAAAGTAATTCATTACATATGTTTAAAATTAGTATAAATAAATATCACATTTACAGTAGCAATAAGAACCATAAAATTTTGAAGTTAAATAAATAAGAGCAAAACTTAACATAAAAAATTAGAGCTACACATATATGAAAATTACCCAACAAATTGAGACATATCATATTCCTAGATACACAGACTCAATATTTTTTAATAGTTATTTTTTAGTTGTAGTTGGACACAATATCTTTAATTAATTAATTAATTATCATTTCTTTATGTGTGGAGACTTTAAGCTCCTCTAGTTCTTCAGAAAATATATGATAGGTTCACAGTAACCTTTGCTAACAAATAGTCAAAGTTTGACTTCCTCCTATCTAACTGTATATCAACCACCTTCTGTCTCCCTCTCACTCCCCTTTCTAGACTCTAGTAATCGCTCTTCTATTCTTTTCTACTTAAACTGTTTAGCTTTCACATAGGAAAGAGAATATGTTGTATTTGCCCTGCCTGGCTTATATTGCTTAACATAATATCCTCCAGTTCCATCCATTTCACCACAAATGATAGGATTTCATTATTTTTTAATGTCTGAATAATATTCATTGTGTATATATGCCACAATTTCTTTATCCATTCATTTATCAATGTACATCTAGACTGATTCCATAGCTTGGCTACTGTGAATAGAGCTGCAATAAACATGGGGATTCAAAATTTTGAATTCATTTTCTTTAGATATGTATACCTAGAAGTGGGAGCCCTTTAACATATAGAAATTAATACTATGGAATCATACAAAAAGATTCTTGAAATAAAATTTTAGATTTAAAAATCTACCATATATAAATCTGCACTTAATGGAATTTATCTGTCACACATATTAAAATACTTGAAGGTTTATGCCCTATGACACTATAACTAAAGGATGTTTAGAAACATTATCTCTGAAGAACATGTGAGTGTGTTAGTCACCAAAAATAATATAGGGAAGTGTATAGATCTGGATATGTGATCTAGGGAATGACAGAAGAATGGCATCAACAATTGAACTCAGGAAATCCCATTTATTTTTACTCTAAACTGAAACCTGTTCGTCAAACAGGAAACAGGAAGTTTAGTGCCTAGGCTAAAAGGAAACACAACCTTAGAAGCAGAAAGAGGGTGGTCTAAAAGAGGTGTGACACTGTGTAGAAAAGCTGGAATTAAAAATCAAACAATAAAGATATTGACTAGACAATAGAGAAAATCATTTGAGAGACTACTGTAATTCACATATAAGTGTCATTACTCAGATAAACCACACAAATCTCCAGTGGGTCAGCAAATGGGTAGTTTTTACTACATATGATGATGGTGGGAGAATGGGAAAGGTATATCAATAAAATAATACATGGCATAACTGTAGAGTGGTGGGATTATGAGTAAGATGAAGGGAGACTTGTCAGAAACTGTTTTCTCATGAAACCTCATATATCCTTATAAAATTACGATAGTGACCCTTCCAAAAAGAGAACTTACCTAAAATGAGCTATTATTGTAGGCATTCTCTGTAAATGAAGAGGAATTATGCAGCCTGAATGTGTTCAGTAGGAAAAAGAAATAAATCTTTCCAGGGCAATGGAAAATCATAAATAAATCATAATCAAATTATAAATATGTAAATGAAAAATCATAAAGCAATGTCTTCATAGCCTTCTAAGTCTTTGTGGGAAGGAAAAAAATTAAAAGACCAGAGCTACATGGTACCTTAGAATTATATATGATCCCTTCATTAATGTGTTCCATTGTTCTCAATTATATCTTCATAATGTTCCAAAACAACATTGTCATTTTGATTACTATAAGCAGGTATTTAAACACCAGAAATTGATAGGTGAATAATAGTCAAGTTCTGGTACTCAAGACACCAGATACCCATACTGGGTGAGTAGCACACAATTTAGATCATGTGCTAAAAAAAAAAAAAAGCAAATGCTTCAAAATAGTGAGAAAGGACTCTGAATCCATCTGCTCCCACTTAGCAATATCATATGCCTGTTAGGTCAGAACAATAAATGGAGAATTCTCTATCAGAGAGTAGAACCAGTCTTTTAATTCTGCTGATATATATTATCAGTGGCATAATTTGTAAATGAGTGTAAATGTAGTAAGTATATTCTAGCACCTTTCAGGAGACCTCTTAAAGAATCATTTAGTTAGCAATTTCAAGAACAGAGCAAGAGTTCATAAAGCCCAAAAGGAAGACAAAATGACTCAAAAGACTGAAGGTTGGTGCTGGCTTTAGCTGGGCCTCTGTTTCCATGTAGTCTGTCATCCTCAAGGAGACTAACTGGGACTTATTCACATGGTGATGGCAGCATTCCAAGAGGACAAAAGCAAAAACTTCAAAGGCTTCCTAATGCCTGGGTTTAGAAGTCCGACAATGTTGTTTCCACTGAATTCTTTCGGTGAAAGAAGTAACAAGGTTAGCTCACATTTAAAGATGTGGAGAAAGAATTTCATCACTTGATGAGAGAGGTTGCAAAGAAACACTTGTACACGAATGGGAGAAATATCATAACTGTCACTGTAAACAGTCTACCATAGCTAGAGAAATGCCTTTCTCTAGGAGCTTGGACTGACACTGAAAGGCCATAGGAGGCCTCCACACAAGAAGCCACCCATTTTATTTACAGTGGGATCTTAGAATTGAGCTGCACCACTGAGAGCTTGAATACTAAAGGAGTTAAGGGAAACATTTACCAAGACAAATTGAAACTCTTTTCTTTCACCAAAATATGACCAATTCTGAAACAATCTAGGACTAGAAAATAGGACAACTGGAGGATATGGATAATAGCCCCAGGGAGGGAACTTCCCTTACTGTTCCCCCACTTGCCCTCTTGCCCTGCCCCAAATTAACCCCACTACCAAAACTCCTCTGGTAACCTGGCCTTGCCTGCCCAAAGGCCTGCCAAAAGTGGCTTACTCCTCCCATGACCTGGCTCTGCTAGAACCCTATAAAACCCAGACCCTCGTGGTGGCCCACCACCAATTTCCCGCAAAGGTGTGCCCCTCTGGTGCTGAATAAAGCATTGCTGGTCCATGAGGTCTGCCTCCATTTTCTTTTTCGTTTTGTATTCTCTTTCATGTGCTTTCAACAACCATTTTAACAATCAAATCATTTCCCAAATGTTCACTTTGTCCAAAATGCTTCTCTGCCTGATCTTCAAAGAGCTGACTTTGTGTGTGTGTGTGTGTGTGTGTGTGTGTGTGTGTGTGTGTGTGTGTGAGTGACTAGTATTGAACCTAGGGTCTCACACATGCTAAGTAAGTAATCTACCACTAAGCTATACCTCCAGCCCTATTTCAAATAGCTGTATTCTTCATAGTATTTGAGGATAAGCTCAAATTTTGCTTCCTTGGGGGAAACCTCTGACCACCCAAATTAAAGTTAATCTCCCTCATTTCACATCACATTTTCTTTGTAGCACTATTATTACCTGAAATTACTTTTTGTCTACTTGTTTGTGACCTACTTCCATCACTAGCACACAAGCTCCATGAGATTTGAGATTCTATTCATTTGTTTAGTATAATAATATCAGCTAACGATTAGTGCTTGAAAAAGTAGCAAGGCAAGGACAAGATTTTGTTAATTACTTTTCTACTAATATTCCAGGTTTGGCTTCAGTCTCAATCTCTATCATAAAGCCCCAAGCAGATGACAGCAACTCTTTCCTGGGCTTGGAGCTTACCATGCATTTCCTGTACAAACATGTCAGCTTGGAACTTCACGTTATGTTACAGATTAAAGTGTTTGGAATGTATCTAATTTACCTCAACCTCCTTTGTTTGCAAAACAGAAAGTATTCACCTCACTTACTATGTGAATTAAAGAAGATTCTGTGTGTAAAATTCCTACTAAAGTACCTAGTATAGGACAGGTACTCAATACATGGTAGATTCTGTGATTATTGTCCACAATTCAGTTGTAAATAATTGGGCTTACACATATCTCAAGCCCAATAAATATTCCATTAATTTTGCTTTAAGTTACCAACTCATTTCTTTTTCTCTAAATGATTTTCTAAATCCTTATATTATCCTAGAAAATATCGGATCATTGCTAATTACAATTTTCCAAACTTCAAACCAGAAATTTCAAACAGCCCTACTGGCATTCAGCGTCAGAATATCACAGGGAACTTGATAAGATGTTTTATCTTTCACTGTTGGTGTTCTTATTTGCTGAGCAGCCTGTCAGTTTTCTTAAACTTCTGACATTCTAGCTACTCCCTCTCCCTTCTTCACAAAATGATAGGCCCTCCTTTACTTATATTGCTCATCCAGGTGGTGATCTCCTGAATTTCTTTATTATAATTCCACATTACAGCAATGGGTAGAGCTGATCTTAGTAACGACACTTTTTAGACTATCGTGCTTCAGCTATTCTATCATATTCCTTTTATTAATGTTATTGTAATGATTTCTAGTCACATTTTATAGTCACAGCATGAAATCCTTTTCATTAAGCTAAATTTACATTAATGTAACAGCTGAAGCATTCTGAATCTGAAAAGCCTGCTGTGTTTGTCCTAGGAGGGTGTTTTCCCTAGATACCAGAACATTAGTTTGCTCAAATCTTAGGCTCCTTCTCAACCTCCTGTTCAAATACTTCCTGTTTATTCTTGTTGATATGTTAGATGCCATCTCACAGGTGAGGAAAGGATGTGACATGTACTTACCATTCTTACCATCAATTGGCCCCGTCCAGATCCCTAGAGCACCATCTTGGACTTATTGGTCATTTCACTGCATTTCTATCTTTTCTTTTTCTTTTTACACTTCTAAACTATTTTCCAATAATTTATTTTTTTACTTTATCCCCATGAGGAGGCAAATAAACAATTAGGTTCAATGATGTCATAATTAGCATAACTCGCTGACATAAACTGCTAATGGCAGGTTTGATATAACAAGCCAAGATATCTTGATTCCCTCCATGGGGCTCAACAAATTCCCTCAGGGAAAGATATAAGACCTTATTGTCTATGTCACAGGAAAACACCATTAACCTAAGAAAAATGGGATGTTACCAAAACAGTTTTTTTTTTCTCTTGGGAAAGAGGATTACTAAATCCAACATAGGGATTTTTAAGAATATGTGAGATAATATATTGTGACAGTTAATAAGAGATCCTTATCAATCATCACAATCTAAATTAACATCTTAACGAAAAATATGTTCTGCCTTGAAATTTGGGGGTATTTTTATAGATTTATACAAAAGACATTTCAAATCTTTTGGATATTTTCATACATGGCAACACAAAAGGGTTTAAAAACTCAAGAGTATAAAAACCATATGATTGGTCCCCATGAGACAAAATTTATTTATTTTAGTAAAATACAGAGAAGCAGTGTCTAAATTTTTTTTCTTTTTATTATTTGTTTTATTTTTTGTAGTGCTGGGGATTGAACCCAGGTGCTGAAGATGAACCTAGCTCACACATGCTAGATAAGTACTCTACCACTGAGCTACTCCCCAGCCTTTTTAATTTTATTTTTAAATTTTGAGACAAGGTCTAACTAAGTTGCCAACACTGGCCTTGAATTTGCAACTCTCCTGCCTTAGCTCCCTTAGTAGCTGGAATTATAGGCATGTACCTCAGCACTCAGGCTAAGTTTTCTTCCAGCTTAGATAGTGAAAAACCAGCCTCTACCTCAGAGCAAAGCCTGTCCAAGGAAGGGACATCACCTTTGTCCTTGGAAAAACCCACAGAGCACTCCTAGGCACATTCCCACCCTGCTAAGTTGTTTATCTACAAATAACAGGAGAGATCTGCTGCACCAGGTGTCCCTGACTCAGTCAGGCTAGGTGGGGATCCATAGCAACCCCCTAGCAGCCACCAATCAGCATGAGACAGGGAAATACCTGGGATGCCAGATGACCCTCCCAGTAGTTTATGGTGGTTGATAACATGTTGAGAAACCATGTAGTTCAGCACATACACCCCTCTTGGCTTAAACCAATCAGTTCAAATGAATCCCCCTCTTGTAGTAACCAATCACCCCTACCCAACTTGTTCCTGCCAGTGAATGTGCTAATCATGTTTTAGAGTTATTATTCGATTTTCCCGCGGTGTGTGATGATTTGCTAAGAGATGCTATGATGTATGTGAAGTCCCTGCCTTCTCCAAAGAATGTATAAAACTGCTGCAAACCCTGGGCTCAGGGCCTCTCAGCATCACCAGTTGCTGTGTAATAGCTAGTTTGTAATAAACACCTCTTTGCGGCTTACAACGATCTTGGTCTCTGGTGGTCTTTTGGGGGTCCCGAATTCGAGCATAACAATAGTAATATTTTGTCTAATGTCCATATTCTTTACAAGAAAAAATATTTTTTAATGATATCCCTGGGGGAAAAAATGAAGGCCAATTGTCCTGTTGAGCACTTTATTGGGTTTGAATAGGCCAAGATGTGAATTTGGCAGTTGGGGACATAGAATGCTAAATTACTCAGTCACTAAAGAGTGGGAAGAATTAAAGTTTTGCCCCTTAGAGGACAAAAAGTGAGAAGAATAAGAAAAGTAAAGGAATCCAGTTATTTTGTGTTACTGTGATATGATATGAATCCTTTATAATACCAATCTTCAGCAAAGTTCTCTCTACAAAGATAGGGCTCTGTGAATATTTTTAATAGCCATTAGGGGGAAAAAGTAAAATGCACAACTGGTTTAATATGATATAAAACACGGGCAATGTGAACAGGATGGTGCATGGTCTATAAATTAGACTACATAAATGGAAGCAGGAATCCAGCATCAGAACTATATGATCACAACCCTCAGGGAACTCACATAAATCTTAAGAAAGAGTTTGAACATCAGTATTACATAGAATCATTATGGGTTAAATCAACCTTATACACGTTTTAGGTGGGCTCAGAGAACAAAAATAATATCTCATTTACACAAGTTATGTTTGACCAGTTTTACTAAAGAAAAAAAATACTGAATATTATAATCTAAAATTTTTGAATTAAGTTTGAAAATAATCAGATCAGACACATAAGAAATTGTCAATATAACTTTCACCCATCTTCTTTGTCTTTTGTTAATCACTGAAGAGAAATAACTTGGAAAAAATTTTAAAGTATGCCCAAGAAAATTAAAAAATACTAAGCAATTGGGCACATTAATGGATAATTTTATAAGTTGAATTTGAATCTTCAATGTTCCCTTCCCATCCTTTTAATTGTTCTTGGTAAATTTCTATTTCCAGTTCTTTCAACTGTTTTCAAATCTTTACTGTCTTCAAATTCCCTTCTTTGCTTCCCCACTACCCACTCTAACTTTTTGCAGATGACTTAGTTTCTTCTTGAAACTAGAAACTTAAATTCAATAGACATTATTTCCCTAAACTTCTTGCCCACCATTAAAAATATACCTTCATCTACCATCTACAAAAATCTAATTTAATCTCAGGATGAGATGTCTAACTCTTCTATCTGTGTCATTGACCCCAAACCTTCTCACCTCTTTAAGACCTTCTTATTGTCTCTCTTATACCATGTGAAACTTTCCTTTTCTATTAGCAGCATGTTTTTAGACTATAATTTCTCTCATTTAAAAAATAAACTTTGGGGCTGGGGATGTGGCTCAAGCGGTAGGTAGCTCCTCGCCTGGCATGCGTGCAGCCAGGGTTCCATCCTCAGCACCACATACAAACAAAGATGTTGTGTCCGCCGATAACTAAAAAATAAATATTAAAAATTTTCTCTCTCTCTCTCTCTCTCTCTCTCTCTTTAAAAAAAATTTAAAAAAAACAACTTTAACCCACATTCCTCATAACACTACCCATTACTTTACTTCTTCTTACAGAGTTCTTTTAAGCATAGTTTACAATTTTTTTGTTTTTAGTTTCTCACATCACACTTATCCTCAATTCAATTAAACAAACATTTCTTTAGCAACTGCTGTGTATCACTGTGAAATGTGCAATCATTGCAAAATTCTCCCGCCCATGCCTTCCATTGAAATTGTACTAGGAGATTACTGCAGATTTTATAATTTTCAAATATAAGAGATATATTTTGATCCTTATGATTCTTTAACTCTCTGAAGCATCTGATGATTTTGTTCACTCTTGCCTTCTTGAAATTCTCTATTCTATTGTAATATTAAACAGTTCATTCCCTTCTTTTACTCTTTTGAAGTTCCTTCTTTATATTTTCTTATTGGAAAAGTCTTCAGAGAAGATAGTAGTGAAGATTACTATAATAGAAATTATTCTGCCAAACTTTCCCTAGGAAAAAAGTGATAGGACCCCAATATTTATAGTCTATCAGGGACAGAAGCTTAAATTCCAGCCAATATTTCTCTATTTTGAAAGTTTTTTGAGAACAAATTCTTCAATGTCGTCACTACATTATTCCTAGAACTGAGAAGAATTTCAAGCACAGAATGGGTAGTCAATAAATATTTTTATAACAGCTTTATTGAGAAATAATTCACATTCATTTATTTTATTCTTTTAAAATATACAAATCATTCTTAGTATTCACAGAATTGTGCAAACATCACCATTATATAATTTTCTAACATTTTCATTATCTTAAAAAGAAACTCTTTACCCATTAGCAATCACATTCTGTTCTTTTCCTCTCCCAAGCCCCTGGAAACCACTAAATTGTTTTCTATTTCTATGAGGTTACCTGTTCTGGATATTTTATGTAAATAAAATCATATAATATGTGGCTCTTTGTTGTCTGGCTTCTTTTAACTAGCATAATGTTTTCAAGGTTCATCCATGTTGTAATATGTATCAGTTCTTCAGTCTTTATGGCTGAATAATATTTCATTAAATGAATATAGTGAATATTTGAGTTGTTTCTACTTTAGGGTTATTATGAAAATGCTAATGTGGACAGTCATCTTTTTCATTGCTGTGACCAAATGCCTGATAAGAACAACTTAGAGGAGGAAAAGTTTATTTTGGCTCATGGTTTCAGAGGTTTAGTCCACAGTAAGCTGACTCTTTGGCTCTGACCCTGAGGTGAGGTAGAACATCATGGCAGAAGGACATGGAAGAGGGAGGCAACTCAGGTCATGGCAACCATGAAGCAGAGAGAGAGAGTTCTGCTCACCAGGGAAAAAATATAAACCCCAAAGGCACACTTCCAGTGACTTACTTTCTCTAGCCACACTTTACCTGCCTACAGAAAGCTCCCAATTAACTCATATTAGTGGATTAAGTCACTGATCAGGGGATACTTCACATAACCTAGAAATTTCATCTCTGAAAATCCTTTCATTGTCTCACACAAGATTTTGTGTGACACCTCCTGTCTAAAGCATAACTTTTCACTTCTAGCCCTGCAAAGCTCATTCCCATCTCACAATGCAAAATACATTTAACCTATTTATAAGAGTGTCTATATTCTTAACATTTCCAGCATTACCCAAAAGTTCAAGTCCAACATCTCACCTAAAATTCAAGGCAAACTCTTAGCTGAGAGTAAGATCAAAAGCATATTATGAATATCCCATATATAATAGTACAGATCAAATATTTCCTTTCCAAAATATTAGGTATCCCCCAAAAGCTCATGTGTGAGACAATGCAAGAAAGTTTAGAGGTGAAATTATTGGGTTACAAGAGCCTTGACCTAATGAGTGCATTAATCCCCTGATAGGGATTAACTGGGTGGTAACTATAGGTAGGTAGGGTGTGGCTGGAGGAAGTAGGTTCCTGAGGACATGCTTTTGGAGTATATATTTTTTCCTTGTTGAGTGGAGCACTCTCTCTGCTTCCTGGTGCAATATCCTGAGTTGCTTTCCTCTGCCACACTCTTTCACCATGATGTTCTACCTCACTTTGAGACATGAAGAATGGAGCTGTCTGTGAACTGAGACCTCTGAAATCATGAGCTCCAAAATAAATTCTTCTAATTGTTCTTGTCAGATCTTTTGGTCATCACAATGAAAAAATTGATAAAAACAGGGGCACAGAAAGAGACTGAAATCAGCTGGGCAAATAAGTCTACAGATCCATGTCCAACATCTGGGGCCTAGGGCATCATGAGTTCTTTAGGAAGGGCTGTGTATCCCTGCCCACATGGTATTGCTGATTGTTTTTCTTTTGGCTTGTTTCTGTTCGATTTCTTCATCTTCATCTTCTCATATCTTCATGTATTACCTTCCCAGAGGCTGCCTGCAGGAACTATGACCCTGCTACACTTTGCTTGGTTTCCCAGCCTTCTGTTGACATCTCAGTGGAAGGCTCCATGACTCCATAATCCCAGCATCCTGCATTTCTGCAGAACCAGCACCATGTGGTTGACACCAAGGTCTGCCACATCTCGAGCCAAGCCTCCTGGGACCAAAGCTGCAGCAGCCTCTGAGTAACTTGGTGACTGAGCACACTGAGTCAACTTCCTACGACATCCTGTGCAAGCAGAGTACCTTCATGTTTTTTTCTCAGGAATTTTTACTTTTATACCCTTGAGCTTGTGATATATGTGGTCTTGCTAATTCCTGAGGTGCCCTCAAGTCATGTTTCCTATGTCTCTTTGTAAAGGGTTTCGAATCTCTTTAGGGATTGCTAGATAACAATGGTTTTGTCACCTAGCTGTTCACTCACTCCAATTTGATATACTTTAAGAACAATACTTCTTTAACAATCACAACTTCCTTAGTTCCAGTTTTATTCACAATTTCCTGGGCAAACTGCAAATTTTACAAATCTTTCTGCTTCTAATTATCATAATAAACTTGGTGAAAAGCTACTAACTATAGCCATTCCACTGCCTGAATGCTATGCTGCTTTAAAATTTCCTCCACCAGATTGATTAGCACTTCAGCTTTAAATTCAGCCTCACAAAAATTCTCAGGATATGAACAAAATGTAGACAAATTCTTTGCCAGAATGTAACAAGAATGGCCTATTGTCCAATTTCCAATAAAGTCCTCCTTCTCTGAAACCTCATGAGCCCAGTCATTACTGTCTATAGTCCTGCTCTTCTAAGCTCCCACCATAATTTCCCAATAAGCTCACTTATGACATTCTGAAGCTTTTTCAGCTTGTGTCTCTAAACTTTTCATTTCCCCCCCTGCAAACAAGCTTCAAAGACATAGTCAGTAAACAAAACAAAACAAAACAACAAACAAACATGTTTTATTGTAGCTGGAAGGTACCAGAAAATTTTAATCTTTTGAAAAGTCTTACATATTTGTTCATTATAAATGTTGTTTATATTGTTTTTTAATTAGCTATACATATTCTTGCTTATGAAACCATTTTGTTTGGCTGGGGATGTGGCTCAAGTGGTAGCGTGCTCGCCTGGCATGGGTGTGGCCCGGGTTCGATTCTCAGCACCACGTACAAACAAAGATGTTGTGTCCACCAATAACTAAAAAAATAAATATTAAAATTCAAAAAAAAAAAACCATTTTGTTTTTGGAAGTTCTTAACCCCTATATAGCTAGTTTAGAAACTTTTTTTTTTCTTGAGATCCAACCCAGGGTTCCACCCAGGGAAGAAAAGAGTTTTATCACTGAGACACATGTCCAGCTCAGAACTTTTTTTTTTTTGAATCATCTTGCTTTCCTAATTGGTCTGTGGCTTAAAAGAATGAATTGATATATAATACACCAGAGCTATTGCAAGTCTATAGAAAAATTATAATAGAAAAGTTTAGACTGCCTACTATCCACTGCCCCATCTGACAGAAATCTTATTTCCATTTTGAAAATAACTTCTAACTCTATCACAAAAATCCTGTGAGACTGACATGCCTTTGATGACTATCCCTGTATCCCAAACTAGACATGTTGGAAACTCTTTGCCTGGAATACAATTTTTTAAAAGTGTTTCACCTTTTTTATTGTAAAATAAAACACAGACACAGAAAACCACATAAGACAAATATATGGTTTAGTGAATAATTATAAGGCAAACACCTCTATAACCCTTACCCACATTAAGAAAAAGAATTTTTTCAGCCATTCAGTAGGCTTCAATTTGCTCATTTCCAAAGACTATTCCCTACTTACAAAAATAATAATCATACTAAGTTATTTTTTTCTAACAAAGACAATATTAACCATAGAGGGCTGGGGTTATAGCTCAGTGTTAGAGTGCTTGCCTTGCATGTGTGAGGCACTGGGTTTGATCCTCAGCACCACATAAAAATAAGTAAATAAACAGAATAAAAATTTTTTTAAAGATTAATTTCTTCAAAATAATAATAACCATAGACCTATGTATATTGGTATTTTAGGATTTGGAGGGACAGCTTATATTCTAATTTTATCATAAATGCTCTTCAGATAGTTTTATTACCTAGTACCCCTGGTACTTTCTTTCTAGAATTTGGGGTATTTGAATCTTGAGTAAACTAATAAAAGGTTTTGAAAACAGTTGAAATTTATTCACATCAGTGAAGATTTCCTAACTTAAATTTCACCAATAAAACTTTTTTTATTAGTTGCTCAAACATTACAATGACCTTGACATATCATACATTTGATTCAAATGGGGTATGAATTCTTATTTTTCCATGAGTACAAATTGCAGTATAAAACTTTATTATAGCTGGGCACGGTGGCACATACCTGTAATCCCAGCAGTTTGGGAGGCAGAGACAAATGGATTTTGAGTTCAAAGCCAATCTCAGCAACAGTGAGGTGCTAAGCAACTCAGTGAAACCCTGTCTCTAAATAAAATACAAAATAAGGCTGGGGATGTGACTTGGTAGTAAAATGACCC